>NC_041732.1:26695264-27320264 GCF_004115215.2 Ornithorhynchus anatinus | reverse complement strand
CCTGGGTTCTAATCCCAGCTCTGCCATTTGGGCAAGTCATTTAATTTTGCTGTGCCTCAGTTTTCTCATCTGTAAAATGGGTATGAAATACCAGTTCTTCCTCCTACTTTAGACCATGACCTCCATGATGGACAAGAACTGTGTCCGACCTGATTATCTGAAATCTACCCCAACACTTAGTACAGAGCTTGGCACTTAGTAAGCACTTAACTAATACTCTAGCTATAAACTTTTGGAGGGTAGGAAATAGGGTCTTTTGCTGCTGGTATGCATACGTGTCTCTCCTATGAATCCACACCTTATTATGGCAGGAGAGTTTTGCCTATGCTAATGAAGCTTAGAGCTATGCCACTGAGAGTTACTCTCTTATTAGGGTTACCCATAATGGAAAGGTCTAAGATGAAGCATCAGACAAAGTTGATTCACCCTTGCTGGGCATCAGCGGCATAGGAAAGAGTCAAAGGAGGATGATCAAATGATCAAAACGGTGATCAAAGACAATGGCAAAGATTCAAATTTTCACTGCACAGAAGGCAATGGTATAGCGCTTCCGTATTTTTACCAAGAAAACTCTACTGATACACATACCAGAAAGATTACTGATGTAATGCTGGAAGATGAGCCCATCTGGTTGGAAAGCACTCAGTGAGCTATTGGGGAGGAGCACATGATGTCTCAAAGTATCGTGATGTTTATGATGTGGCCTTTATATTTGAAGACACCATTAATGGTGAAATTCATCTATAAATGTATGTTGGCAACTGGAAGCCCAGTGCAATGCCCACATTCTCAGACACACTGTGTTCAAAAAAGGCTGTCTTTGTTGTGCTGTCATGTTTCATGTGTCTCATTCCTGGAACTGTTTTGCTTTTGCTTCCTTGTCTCATGGCCCTTAAAGCACTTTGCTCATAAAGAGGGGCTGCTCTGGATAGTTCTTTGACATTAGTGGTTTCTCCTTGCCACAGATTCCCAGGTTGGGATGTAGCATTATCTGAAACCATATTTTATTGTGTTCCTCCATTCCTCTGTTTTCCTTGGTTTTGGTTTCCCAGTTACACTTTCCCATACAGAAACTGTTTGGCTCTCCCATTGCTCTTCATGCCCCTGACGTGCCCCACCCAGCATACTGAAGTTAGCATAGCCTCTGGTGTTCTCTCCCATGTTCTTCGTACAGTGCTCTTCACACAGTAGGACTCAATAAATACAACTGATTAATTGATTAATTACTGTTAAAAGTTATATTAAAAGGGAAAGTATAGGAGGACAAACATCTTCCTAGTATCATTGGATATAATTGTCAAAGACGAAATAATGGGAACATGTCTACCAACAATATATTTTATTTAACTCTCCTAAGTACTTGGACAGTGTTCTGCACACTGTAAGTGCTTAATAAATGTGATTGATAATGGGCAAAATAGAATGCTGTTATGATTCCTTATAGCATTTTCTAATATTTTGCTATTGACTATGGGACCTCATTGTTTAAAATACCTAACATTCACAAACCTTCATCTATCACTCTGCTTGCTATCCTCTGCTCGGACAGCTGAACTGAAATGAATCCTGGAACTCTATCATTAGAGTTAGTTGTTCAATCCTAACCTGGATCTCGTGGGATAAAGAAGAGGAAGACTGTTGCCTTTTTACTGCCTATATTGTCCTAGTTGTGTGACCAGAGACTTTAATTTAGTCATTCTATCACATTTAACTAAACTAAATTCAGGTTTCAAACAATACAAAGATTCAGCAGACATTAAAATGATAATAACAATATGGGAATTAAGTAGGATTTCAATTTAATCCAGGCCTTCGTATATAAATGATTAAAACACCTACTGCAGTCTATTTGTATTTTAGAGAAACAAGCAAAATATGCCTATAAGTGTTAAGTTGTTATAACTAATCCAATACAGCATTTGGCTTGTTTCTTTAGAATTTTTCTGTTATTGACCATCAAATACAATCATTCTGTACAATTCTAGGTATACTGTTTATATTACATCAACCCCTTGGCACATATATTGCAACTGATCATTTCTCATTGGCATATCTGTGCTGGATATAGCACATAAAAGCATAAAAATCAGCCCCAAATGAGATTTTCAGCATATTGATGACAAAAAAAGAAAAAGAAAAAGAAAGCATTTGGGGTAACGTAGTTTGTGTAAGAAGTTATATCTGAATAGTTATATTATTACAGTGTTCTTGCTAAGTTGATAATGTGTTTGACATAATAATTAGATGTTGTGGAATTTTCTCTTCAGTTTAAGGAATGATTGGCACATGTATGGATTGTTAAGAGTTCAGCCATTTACAACTAGGTAAAAGAAATGGAAAATGTTGTTTAAGTTTTCTATTTGCAATTGACGATTTTAAGCAGAGAAAGAATGAATAGCAACAATAATAATCATAAAATAAGTGGCTTCTAAGAGAGCAACAAAACTAGAAAAAAATATACTAAGTTAAAACTGAAAACAAGCATGTTTTGCACTCACTTTTGCAGGCAAACTGGAAAAATGATTTTTGCAGCAGGAAATTTCTTGATTGTTTTTTTTTCCACATCCAGGATAATCCAGAAATTCCACCAAAGAATCTTAGGATATTTGTAACCAAATTTTAAGATTGCAAAAATCTTCATTCTTTGCAGGGTTATTCAAACTCACAGCCCTCTAGCTAAATGGTGAAAAAATATTTAGCAGTGTATCTACTGAAAAACAGATCTGGAACTTGAGAGAGATCACCAGGAGGTATCACATGCTGTTTCTCTTATGCTGTTCCTACAGTTTGAAAAGTGGTTGGGATACCCTCCCAAATAATGAGAAGTTTGGTCCTGGTGGAGATCAGGGTTGTCAACTTTTAGTTATTCTATTTATTGAAGTTACAGCAGGTGCCTAGTCCTGGTTAATTAGAAACCTCTAAGAGGACAAAATCCACTTCCAGTAGCAAAGGAGTTGGCCTCTGCTTAGTGTGCGAGGTCATCTAAGAAGGATTGACCGTTTCAGAACAGAGCAAACGGTCTCCAGAACTCTGGCTTCAACTTATTCCTAGGTTCTTAAGATTTCTTAGGTGCAATATAAGGAGACTATCAGAGCATGAAGGTTAGCTTTATTGTGAAGTAAGGAGTAACTGTAAACTGAAGGGCACCCTGCACAGTGTGTGTAACAAGCACATCATAAAAGAAAACTAGAGGAACTCCATGGGGCATTCCATTTCTTAGGAAAGAGATTTGGCTCGAATCCGGAAGGGTTATACAGTTCAAGTTTGATGTCTGTTTCTTTTCTGATTTTATTCATTTGTTTATTTCTTTACATATTGTTTCTATTCTCTCTTAGGAGGTTAGCAGGAATATTTGATTGGAAAGGTTATTTGATAATTAAGAAGCACTTTCAGTGATTTTCAAATAGCACAGACATGTGAAATGATCATCCCAGTAAAAGCTACTAAGCTTTAAACAAATACAGGGGCTATTTCTTGCCCTGGGATTTTTCTTCCTTCTTCATCTCATGCATATATTTAACTGAGTTACTGTACAAAATGAAAATTAAACATTTTCCTGCTGCTTCATGATGCTTCTTTTGAGTTGTAAACAACATAATGCCTGTTTCAGTCTTTGTAGCAGATTCTGTTTTGATGGCTGTTGCCTCAGATTTTACAGTTCAGAGTTCCCTGGATAAGAGGCCACATTTGAGACTAAATGTCACTTCCCTTTCTTCTTTAAAAAAAAAAGTTGGAATGTATCTATGCACAATAAACTCACATCTACCTATAGCACCTCTGTGTATAAATTGCTTTTATAAACACCTACTCATCTACAAACTCACTTTTCCTTTCTCTTCTTCTATCTGTAAATCATTGCATGCCTTCCTCCCCAACTAGACTTTAAGTTCCTTGAAAACAGGGATCATATAATCTACCTCTATTGTACTTTTCCAAGTGCTTACCATGTGCTCAGACTGCTATGTGCTTTAGACTGTGAGCCTGTTACTGGGCAGGGGCTGTCTCTATCTGTTGCCGAATTGTACACTCCAAGCGCTTAGTACAGTGCTCAACACATAGTAAGTGCTCAATAAATACTACTGAATGAATGAATGCTCAGTACATGGTAGTGCCCAATAAATACTATTGCTTGACCGACTGATCTGTTTTTGATCTGTTTAGGGTTTATTTCTACACTTAGCTTGTCAGAATTCCAAATTAGATAGTAAGAGAAGACTGTTATGACAGACCTGGCATATGGGCCTGTTTAATTCCATTGTGCTAGCTATAGTGTAGCTGAAAAAAAAATTCATCAGGATCTCTGGTTTCATAACAACCAGCCAGTCTATAATTATCTTGACAAACATTTCCCTAATTAGAATATCTTGCATGTAACTGATAAGGTGAGAAATATATACTCTCCTGTAGGAGTGAAGCACACACCCATTTAACTAAATTATCTTTAAACATTTGACCAATTCTAATACTGTAAATATTAGAAAATAGAAGAGATGATTCATAGGTGAGCACTGCCCTTCCTAGGGGAATCTACAAAATTCTTCTTCCATAACATTTCTCTGATCCATCTCTTCCTCTCTACCCAGACAGCTACATGGTCCAAGTTCTTGTCACGTTAGGTTATTGTATTGGCCTCTTCATACCATCCAGTCCACAGTCCATTCTGCTAGAGATAGGCACACATCTGTCTACTCTTCAGAATCTTCTTGTGACTACCTAGCTCCCTTTGTGTCAGCAGAATCTCTTTACCATTGACTTTGAGGATTTCTACCACCTTTCTGCTTCTTTCATTTCAGCTCTCATCACCCACTGGTCCCCAGATCATACTCTTTGTTCCTCCCAAGCTTCCCTTCCAACTGAACTTCATTTTCAACTACCCTACCTTCTGCCTCTCACTCATGCCCTTCCACCAACCTGGAATTTGAACTTCCTCCCTCCCCCCACAATATGCCATTTCTCCCGATTTTCAAAGCACTTCCAAAATTCCACTTCCTTCAGGAAGTCTTCCCAAATAAATTCACAACATTCCAGTTGCATTAACAAAGCACCCATCCATAATTATAGTCATGTTTGTTAAGTACTTACTATTTGCCAGACACTGTACTAAGCACTGGGGTGGATAAAAGTTAATCGGGTTGGACAGAGTCTCTGTCCCATGTGGGGCTCACAGTCTCAATCCCCCTTTTATGGATGAGGTAACTGAGGTCCAGAGAAGGGAAGTGACTTATCCAATGTCACACAGCAAGCAATTGCCAAATCCCGGATTGGAACCCAGGTCCTCTGATTCCCAGGTATGTGCTCTTTCCATTAAGCCATGCCATAGCACTTATGTATTTTAACCCTATACTCAGTAGTCTTGTGCATATTTTTATTTTTCATCTTGTATTTATTTGTTCTCAATTATTTATTCAGTTGTTCACTCATTCATTCAATTGTATTTATTGAGTGTTTATTGTGTGCAGAGCACTGTATTAAATGCTTGGGAAAGTACATCACAACAAAAAACAGTGACATTCCCTGCCCACAATGAGCTTACACTCTAGAGGCAGGGAGACAGACATTAATACAAATAAATACAATTATAGATGTACATAATTGCTGAGGGACTGGGAGAGGGGAAGAGCAAAGAGAATAAGTCAGTGTGATACGCTTAGTACAGTGCTCTGCACATAGTAAGCGCTCAATAAATACTATTGAATGAAATGAATGATGCAGAAGGGAGTGGGAAATGAGGAAAAGTGGGGCTTAGTCTGGGAAGGTCTCTTAGAGGAGCTGTGCCTTCAATAAGAAAGAGAGTAATTATCAGTTAGATTTGAGGAGGTAGGGCATTCCAGGCCAGATGCAGGTCATGGGCTAGGGGTTGGCAGTGCGACAGGCAAGAACGGGGTCAAGTGAAAAGATTAGCACTAGAGGAGTGAAGTGTGTGGGCTGGGTTGGAGAAGGAGAGAAATGAGGTGAGGTAGGACAGGGAAAAATGATTGAGTGTTTTAAAGCCAATGTTGAGAAACTTTTGTTTGATGTGGAGGTTGATGGGCAACCACTTGAGTTTTTTTAGTCAAGGGGTGACATGTCCTGAACATTTTTGTAGAAAAATGATCTGGGCAGCAGAGTGAAGAATGGACTGAAGTGGGGAAAGACAAGAGCCTGGGAAGTCAGCAAAGAAGTTGATGCAGTAACCAGGTGGGATAGGTTGAGTGGATTGTATTAACGTGATGCTTCCTCATCATATATTATTCTACTACTTGCTTTATTCTAATTCTATTTTCACCATTTATAAAAAATTTTTGTCCATTTGACCACTCAATTATAATCCCCTTGAAGCATAAATAAGGGATTCCACATATTTTTCATTGAAGATCTTGGTCACAAAGAAAAATTGGTTAAATGTGACTAATATAAAATTTCAAATTTCAACTATGTGCATATATAGAGGGTATATTTACATAAATATGTATATGCCTTGCTATAATCTTATCTCCCTAAATGCTTAGTACAATGCTTAGGTCTCAGAAGGAACTCAGTAAATACCATTGATTCATTAAGGGTATATATTCTGCTTATCTTATTCTATCACAGGATTAGGAAAACTATTCTTCTTATGTTTTAGCATCTTTTCATCATGAATATCTAAATGTTTTCATTTTCTTATTGATCATCTGAGCCCCAAATTATCCTTTCTTCCTCTTCTTCTCCACTGCTTCCTCCCCCTTTCTCTTTGTTTTCTTCCTTACTTGCTTTCCGCTTTCTTTTCCCTTCTTTTTTCTTCTCCCTTTCCTCTCCTTCTCCTGGGAGGAGCTACATATGTACTGTTTTTCCACTAAAGAAATCAAAATAATCTGACATAATCTCAATTTTTTCACCTGATCCCTGGGAGGCAAATGAGGTTGGAAAATTTGAAGAACTGAAACATTTACTCCATGTTAGAATCAGGATTTGGATTGAAGTCTCCTAATTCCCAATCCAAGTTTGGAGTGAGAAGACTATGATGCCTTGCATTTTGCTCTATTCACCAAACAGTCATTTCAGCTTTAATTCAGCTATCTGGATAAATAACTCATTTCTTTTTTTTGAACAATAAAATCTCTGGGTAATTCAGTGAAAAGGATTTGGGATTTTTTTTTAATGAGGTTTCTTCATTTCTGGAAGAATACAGTCATTAGTGGTGCAATTTGATTAAAGCTGATGTGTGCATTAGAGGCTTTCCTTCCTAGCTGAAAGGGGTTTATAGCTTTACACTAGGTTTCTGGTGAATGACGGGATGAAACAGAATTTCACAGTAATGGAAATAATTCACCACAGAAACAAAAGTTACCAGAGTTTTTACTTGAGTAGCTACTAAAATAAATAGCTTTTCTTTCATTTTTTCCCCTTTCAAACTTTCTTTATAATTTTTAGTCCAAAGCCATGTTAAGAGATCAGGACATTTCCTTTCTCTTTCTCAATAGATTAGTTTTTATTAATGGTGAAGAAAATCAGGTTAATACCTGGTCATAAGCTTCTGAGGTTGATTGGTGTAGAAAGTAATATTCAACAGATGGGATGGTAAAAGAGGAGTCTCGAGAATAACTGGTTTTACACTGGTAAACCTTTCCCTGACAGTATTCTACCACCCAAACTAAATGGAACTCATATCATGTGACATGCCCTATCCAATCTGGAACCCTGTCAGAAGATCAGCAAAGTGAGCACCCTTTGCTTCTCTACTGCCCACCTACTCACTGTACTCTCTCAAGTGCTTAGCACAGTGCTCTGCCCACAGAAAGCACTCAGTAAATATAATTGATTGAAGTGTTGTAGAAATACCTCTAGGTGGGAAACCCTGCTAGAGGTATATTCCCGCTTCTCTACTGCCCACCTAATAATAATGTTGGTATTTGTTAAGCGCTTACTATGTGCCGAGCACTGTTCTAAGCGCTGAGGTAGATACAGGGTAATCAGGTTGTCCCACGTGAGGCTCACAGTTAATCCCCATTTTACAGATGAGGTAACTGAGGCACAGAGAAGTTAAGTGACTTGCCCATAGTCACACAGCTGACAAGTGACAGAGCTGGGATTTGAACTCATGACCTCTGACTCCCAAGCCCATGCTCTTTCCACTGAGCCACGCTACTCATTGTACTCTCCCAAGTGTTTAGCACAGTGCTCTGCCCACAGAAAGCACTCAGTAAATATGATTGATTGAAGACTTGTAGAAATACTTCTAGGAGGGAAACCCTGCTAGAGGTATATTCCCATTGGATAATTAGGAACCTCAGTGATCTTCAAAGTCACAGAATGCCTAGCTGGTTGACAAAAGAAGCAATTTTGGTTGGTTGAAACTTGAAGGTTTTTCAAAATTGTCAGCTTTCCAAGGGAAAGAATCAAGGTTCCTACTTATATCATTTGTGCCCTAAGTTCTTGCTTTGGTGCCCTGGCTAGTGTAGGGAATCAGTAAGTTCCATACCTAAGGATACTAGTATGTAACTTTCAGCTGAATTTACTGAAAAATTTTGAACTAAAACAGATCTACATTGTTTTCTGGTAGATATTTGGAATGCCAAGCCAATTTAAAATCTTCATAAGTCTTTTGACTTTGTAATTCAATTTTTTGAAGCATAAATAAGGGATTCCACATATTTTTCATTGAAGATCTTGGTCACAAAGAAAAATTAGTTAAATGTGACTAATATAAAATTTCAAATTTCAACTATGTGCATATTTATATATTTGAAATCTGCACACAGGCCAAATTTTAGAGGATGAACAGAATTTAGAGGGTAGCCTCTTTTGGCATGTGAGGTTTTGACACCTGCAATTATTTTGGGGGACAAAATTGGCTACACCAGTAATTGCTCCAATAATGGCCTAATTGTAGCTGCAGTTGGCCACTTGTGGGTTTAATTAGCAGCTTGCCCTTAATTTATTGGAGAAAATGCCCGATTCCACCCATAATTAGTCAAATGTGGATGGTATTACTTGCACAAACAGGAGAAGATCAGCTGAGGTACCTATGCAATGCTTTGTTGCTTGTTTAAACAGCCTTCTATGGGTAATGATTTTGATGAGCAGTGTTGAGGTCCTAGGGCAAATTTCTGATATCCTTTTTTTAAATTTTTCTCCCAGAATAGAGGTACCATAATGGAAGCAGGTAGTGTAGTAAACACCAAATGACAATTACAATTCCTTACAAAATATAACTTTCACCATGCATGTACTGCTTACTGGAATTGGTGAATATATTATTATTGATGGCAATAATAATAATGTTTTATGTGCCCAACCCTGTATTAAGCACTGGGGTAGCTAATCAGGTCCCACATGGGACTCACAGTTTAAGAGTTCTACTCCTTTTCAGAAAAGTATCAATGGTAAAAGCCACCAATTCATTTTTTCATTCAATCATATTTATTGAGCACTTACTGTGTGCAGAGTATTCTACTAAGCACTTGGGAGAGTACAATACAACAGTAAGCAGATACAGTCCCTTCCCACAATGCACTTACAGCCATCACCCTCCAAAACAATCAAATTCACTTCTCTTCACTGATTGTAAGGGATAGATCATGGTTACTTGGATGAAGTTGATTTTTGTGTGATTCATGTTATCAAAGGATTCTATAGCAATAAATAAATTCACTAGGTATGCATATATTATAATAATGCAGGCGTTACTGTGTATTGACATCCACCTAATTCAAAGTGCTTTTAAGAATTAATTAAGCTTATGCTATCCTTCTGAGATAAGAATGCATTATCTCCATGTCAAAGATGAGGAAATGGAGACATAGAGAGGAGGGTGTGAAGTAGATCATGCAATGTCTCATTGCAAGCCAGCAGTGGAGGACACACTAGATTCCTGCCAAATTCCCAGTCTTTTTGTTCTATCTGCAAGGGACCACTGACACATTACATCCATTGCTTAATTTCAAATCGCAAACTAAAAAAGATTGTTTTACCTCTCTCAGACTCATTTTCAACATGGCTTTAAAAGTATGCCTTTCAACATCAATCGCCTTCTTTCTGAAAGATGTTTATTATTATTATTTTTGTGTGTATGTGTGTGTCTGTGTGTGAGTGAATAATGTTGTCATAAAATAGACTGGAAGGTTTGGGAGCTTGAAAGCAATATCTTTCCCCACTAAACTGCTTTATTACTGCCATTCCCCCTCCCTCTTGGGCATGCATTCAGCTGAGACTAGGCCAAATTGGCAGTCATTTTCAAAGCGCTTGGCAGGCCTGTGATCTCTGGGAGTTCTCAGCTGACATCTTTCTCTCAGCCAGTCTAGCCAAGGGTCAGTGAGAGCTCTGACTCCCGGTCCCGGCTTGCCTAGGCTGTGTCATGAGTCAGGACAAATATAAATTAAAATCTTAAAGCCACAGTGCAAAAAGTCCTTCTTTCCAGCCTGAGGTATTTTTACAATGACAGTTCTTCTGACTGGTTCCTGAGTTTTCTAATCTTAAATCACTATATCATACCAACATCCTCAAGCATGAGTGGAAAGAAAGAATGCTTCTTTGGTGGTCAAAGGGTTAAATGGATAAAATATTAAAAAAAAGAATTTTGGAGATGTGTTGACTGTTGATAAGCAGCCTCAAAATAATAATACTAGACTAGAGGCTGCTTATCACAAGCAAGCAATAGTCCTATGACAGTGTTCAGGCTGATGAAAAAATGGGAACAGAAATTAATAGTGACAGTACTGGTCGAAACAAGCCATAAATTTGATACTAAGTCATAAAATGCAGACTAATGCAATAAACACATGCTACTGTTATTATATTAATATTGTTAAAAAAAATCCCAGCATTTTAAAAATGGAACGTAGGTAGATGAACACACACACAAACACATATACACATACACAGGAACTCTTTCTTTGGTTTTAAAGGCATGAGGATCATTTGTTTTCTGGACTGAGAAGTATAACTAAGACAGGTATGGGAATCAATGTCCAGTTCTAAAGGATAGATCAAAGGCTTCTCCCACATTTGTGAGAAAGCCAGACTAGGCTTTGGATTATGACTTTATTCCTGGGGAAAATAATGATTCAGGCAGAGAAAATGGATTAATTCTGGTTGAAATAATTATTTTAAGTCCACTGTTTGAAAATGTCATAATTTGGATTCCAGGTGTTCAAATGTCCCTGAAACCCACAAATACATTTATTTCAATGCCAAAGTTTAATCAAGGAGTTATTTGTTAAGGATAAATCTATACTGTTCTGCTGTCTTATTTCAAAAGAATGTTTTTCCTCTGCTGGTTAATGATAATTGAAATCTTTTCCAAATGATCCAAAATACGCCATAATCCCCTAAGGTAAAATAGGGAAAGCATTATTATGGCTTCATGGCTAGAGAAACTGAGATTCAGAGAGGTTAAGTTACTTGCCCAAGGTTGTCCAGTTAGTGACAGATCTAAAAATAGAATTTAGGTCTCTGATTCCTAGTTTGTTCTTTATCCATTACACAATGTGGTGTTTCCTTGCAATTGTACAGTTTTGACGGTGGCTCTTGCCTGATACTTTAAACACGTGTGCATGCACAAACACATATACACATGTAACTGAGAAGCTGGTTAAGCAAAATGCTAATTATAATGGAACTCTTCATTTGGCTAATTCAAATATGGTCTAAGACCAGTTTGTAGGTGTATGTCCAGGGTGTGTAAGTGTGTGTGTGCACGCGCACGTGCTCAAATTATATGTGAAACCCGGTGTGTGCGACAAAGGCTACTAGCAAGTTATTCCAGAAGGAAATTTGAATGTGAAACTGGTATGAACGACAAAAGACAATTGAAGTGAAAAAAAGAAGTGATGATGTGGCAAAAACAGAAGAGAAAGGGGGAAAAAGTGAGCTAGAGGCAGGCTACTTTACAATCCCATGAACATTTCATGGGTCTTAGCTCATTTTATCTAATTGTGTTTGCAAATAATTTTCAGAAAATGATACAAACTGTTTTGAAATACTTGCTAAATCAGTCATTTTCTTTAAGTTGAGATTTGGAAGTAGCAGAGATGGAAGTTGGGGGGAGGGGGGAAAAGAGGGAATTGGTAATTACACGTTTTGTTTCTTCAGCTTTCTTTCAGTCCTCTGCATGATAGGCCTTCATTCTCAGCAAGACATCAAAACTTGACTTAATAGGCAGCAGGGGTAAAATATCCAGCTCTTTACTTGTAGGGTATCCTGAGGTACATACAAGACTCGTTCTAAGATGTGATAAAGTAATCTAAAGCCAGGCCCAGCCTGCCAGTTCAGGCCTAAAGGGATTTGATTCAGTGTCAAAACCTTTGCCTCATAGGGTCACTTTCTGTTCTTGCTTTTCTTATAACAAAAGCAGAGGGGTTTTTCTTTCTTTTTTTTTTAAAGTCTTGTGAATTCATCAACTGCTGTGTGTTGAGCGCTGGGCCCTTTATTTCAGCCTACTGAAACATTTTCATTAGATGGAGGCCTCTGAAGTATGCTAGAGGCGGGAACTGTGCAAGTAAAAAATCTTAGGCCTCTCCAGAAGCAGCCTGATTGAAATCAGCACTGTGTCAGGGGCTGTCATATCTCAGAAAAGACATAAAACACACGGAAACATCAATAAGCAACAAGCCTCTGACAGCTCTGAGACATTCCAGCTGACAAGAAGAGAAAGGGGGTAAGGTTAGGGCTCATGGGGGATATTTAAAATGCCTAACAGCCAGTCGAAGTGTTGGCAGGCTTCAGGGAGGCCTAGAGAAGACAAGATAAAGTCTATCAGGTTATCACCTGGTTCGAGATGGATTCCTCATAGCAAGGCCACAGGGATAAGACAATGACACAACTGCTTTTTTTCCTCCTTATTTTAAAATGTTTCCAAGAATAAGACTGCATTTATACTGAGGTTACCCAGACAACGTTTGTGCGAGAGAAGATTAAAAAAAAAAAGTTAAAAAGGAAAAAAGAGAAGTCTGTGAGTTGAAGAATTCTGCTTCAAGCTACAATGTAAGAAATCAAAAAGGATTAACAAGTTTTTTTTTTCATTTAATTTCCTGTACACCAGAAGCTTTTGTTAAGAGATCAGAGATATTGCTATTTATTGAATTTTTAATATGATCTTTATTAAAAGGCAGCAGACATGTTTGGTTTTTGCTCTCCCTTTTTTTAACATGCATGGGTATAAAAAATCAAAGCTTAGGAATGAACTATAGCTGTTTGATTTCAATTTCTTTATAATATGTTTGAGGATTCAGATACAGTACTTATTTAAATAAAAAAGTAGATGAATGGTTGCCTTCTTTTAACTGTACTTGGTTTCACCAAGAAAGCAGTGGGCATTGTGCCTTTACCCTGCAAGCACTTTAGCCAATCAGAATGAGGTCTGAAATATCCTAAACCCCCCTTGCAATTAGACCCAGCAATCTAAATGAAAGAGACAGTAAATTGCGCTGTATAGACTTAATTCTCAATGCCTCTCCCCATCCCACCCTACCCCCAACACACACACTTTTCCCTGTATTTCTTATTCGCACAAACATCAGTTGATTTTCAAGAGAAGCAACATTTAGAGAAGAAATAGATATACAGGCATGTACCCAAGGAGATGAAAAATGGGATCCAGGTGATTATTTTGCAGCTGCATTTTTAAAAAGTTTAAAAACTGAAAGTAACAATTTTTTTTAGAAAGAATGATAATTTCTGCCCTCACCCTATCCTAAGTGCCACAGATAGCCACCCTGGTCACTTAACCCTTATCCCTATTGACTTTATTTTCATAAACCATGCACTCTTCTGAAAAACATACCCTACTTACACTTGCCAATCATTTTAACCCCCACCCCAATTCAAATTAAAATTCCTGACATCTTGGAAGCCAGAAAATGATTCAATTTCATAAAAAGCAGAGGGGACCATGACGGCCTTGTGGAATTTAAATATTTAATTAATTGTTAAAGAATGGTTAGAATTTCATAGCTAATCTCTGGAAACAGAAACTTGGTGTCTAGAAAGATTCTTTATCCAGTTTTTTATGTTAAAATCTGCCTTCAGGTGAAACAAATTTACATGTACTACTGACCTAAAAAGGGGGAAACTTTTCTGAAAGGACTGGTAGAGAAAGTCTTCTATGAAGGCTGTAGGACACTGGAACCTGGATAAAATACAGTGCTCAAAATAGGAGATAACTCCCAGGTGTTCCCTTTCTTTGGTTTGATAAAAAAGGAGAAACTGAGAGAAGGAAATGTGAGTTATGGATAGAGATGAGATTTGGGCTATGTAGCTTCCCTGATATTCCAATTACTTCAGTCTTTATAAACATAAACCACATAACTATGTAGAAATGAATTCATAATACTCTTTCTTTCTGCTAGGACTCACTCAATGGAACTTCCTTTTTAGCAACTTCCATTCATTAGAAAATGACAAATTTGATGTTCAACTGGATCCATTCAAATTCTTGAAGAGTATTCATTAGTCTTGGAGGCTGTCTCACACTCTAGTATCCTTCCCTGCCTTCTCTACCTTTAATATTGTCATGTTTCTTCAACACATTCATCTATGTGTGTGTGTTTCCATGAAAGCTTGTACTTCTTGAGCAGAAGCTTCAGAAAGTTCAGAATACTAGAAAGTTCTCTCAACAATAAGCCCTCATGCAGCAAAATCATCATCTCTGCTGAGTATGGTCCCTGAAAGGTAGCAAGTACTTACCAAGTACCATTAAAAAATAAGTAAATTACTACTTGCAGTTACATTTATTCAGGGCTGCTGGAGACAAGTGGTCATTGTGCAGGGGGTATGGAATACAAGACAAACTTGCTCAGAAGGCACAGAGTCAGATGGCCTCATTTAACCAATCAGTAGGATTTATGGAGTACTTACTAAATGCAGAGTACTATTATTTAGTACTGGGAAGAGAACAACAGAGTTAGAAAACACAGTCCCAGCATGTAAGGAGGTTTACAACTGAGTCCCCAAGACAGACACTAAAATAAACAACAGATAGAAGGAAGCGATAAAGTATAAAGTGATGTACACAGATGCAAAGGGGGATGTGAATAACCAAGCATTTGGGGAAATGGAAAGTGCTAGAGTGGCAGTTTGGTGGAGGAGAAGGATAAAATGATGAGAGGATAATCGGGGAAAGCTTTCTAGAAGAGGTGTGACTTCAAACACACAATTGAAAATAGAGAGAAAGCAATGGCCTGCCTGATGTGAAGGGGGAGACAGTTTTAGGCAGAAGGGAGGACCACTGTAAGAGGTTGGCAGTGAGAGTACATGAATGAGGCTCAATGAATAGATTAACTTGAGGGAAGCAAAGCATATGAGCTGGGTTGCAGTAGTCAAGGAGCAAAGATGAATAGGATGAGTAGTGCCTTGAAAGTAATGGCAGAGTTTCTGTTTGATGCCAAGAAGAATGGGTGACAAGTGGTGACTTTGAAGAGTGTGGAAAATGATTTTTTCAGAAAAAAACAGCCCAGACAGAAGAGTCAAGTATGAGCTGGAGAGGGAAGAGTGTGAGGCAAAGACATCAGTAAGTGACTGCAGTAGTCGAGTCAGGTTAGGAAAAGAACTTTTTGCCAGCACGGAGACAGTTTGGTTGGAGAGAAAGGAGGAAGGGGCAGGATCTGAGAATGTTTTAAAAGAAGAACTGAAGGGATTTGATGACAGACTGAACATAGGCATTGAAAGAGGGAGGAGGAGAGGATGATGCCAAGGTATGGGTTAAGAGACCAGAAGGATGCTGGTGTTGCCAACTGAAATGAGAAAATTAAGTGGGAGAGGATTTGGGAGGAAAGCTGAAGCACTCAGTTTTGCACTTGTTAAGCTTGAGATGCTGGTGAACCATCCATGTAGAGATGTCCTGGAGGCAAGAGGAAATACAAGACTCTAGTAAAGGAGAGAGGTTAGGACTACTGAAGTAGATTTTCAAGTCATTTGCATAGTGTTGAGATTTGAAGCCCTATGAAGGCATATACTTCCCTAGGGAGTGAATGTAAATTGAGAACATAAGGGACCTGGAACTGAGCCTTGAGAGACATCTCAGTTAGGAAGAGAAACAGCATTGTTTAGTGGATAGAGCACAGATTTGGGAGTCAGAAGGACTTGGGTTCTAATCCCAGTTCTGCCACTTGTCTGCTGTGGGACTTTAGGCAAACCACTTCACTGCTCTGTGCCTGTTACCTCATTTGTAAAATGGGGTTGAGTTTGTGAGCCCAACGTGGAACCGGGACTGTGTCCAACTCAACTTGCCTGTAACTACCCCAGCGCTTAGTACAGTACCTGGCACATAGTAAGCACTTAACAAATGCCATTAAAAAAAAAGGAGATGGAAGACAGAGGAAGAATCCATTAAAGAGACTAAAATGGAGTCACCAGAGATATAGGAAAAGAAACATGAGAGAATTATATCAGAGAAGCCAGGGTTAGAAAGGGTTTCCTGGAGCAGAGGTTGCTCAGTGACAGACACAGTTGAGAGACTTCACCCATTAAAATATTGCTCCATATATGCCCTCAGGATGATGGTGGTTAATTTTACTTTTTTTGGTATTTGTTAAGCACTTACTATGCACTACACCTAATCAGTGGGGCAGATTTCAAGCTAATCATGTTGGACAAAGTTCATGGCCAACATGGGACTCACAGTCCTAAACCCATTTTATAGTTGAGGTAACTGAGGTGCAAGTTATTTGTGGAAACCCTTACTCAGTTCATAGCCTTTTGCCTCATGAGAGACTGAAACTTGGGTACTTAACTGTAAAAACCAAGCAAAAAAACCAAACTGCAGATGCACCTCACACCACATTGATATGATCAAGGAAAATATGGGATTCAAAGTTATGGCCAGGAACCAGTTGAGAGTTCTGTGAAAACTCCAGCAATCATGATAAGAATAATAATAATAATTATGGTATTTGTTAAGCGCTTACTATGTGCCAGGCACTGAACTAAGCATTGGGGTGGATGCAAGCAAATCAGATTGGACACAGTCCTTGTCCCATGGGGGACTCACACTCTCAATCCCTGCTTTAGAGACAAGGTACTGAAGCACAGAGAAGTTAAGTGATTTGCCCAAGGTCACACAGCAAACAGTGGTGCAACCAGAATTAGAACTCACAAGCTTTTGACTTCTAGGCCCATGTTTGAACAACTATGCCATGCTGCTTTTCTAAGATCTGAACCCAGTTCTTACCCAGGATGATGATAGAAATTGGGATTTAATCAGCACCACAAATATGAAAGGATAACAGATAGTACCTAAGTTGAGGTTTATTCAGTAACATGTAAAGGCTCTGAAGCTTAAAACTGCCAAGGCTAAACTAATGAGGTAATTAACAGAAATAAGATACTATTCTTGTCAACCATGTGGCTGTCTGAAAATGGGTTGGGGAAATGGCTGGAAACAGGATTTAATTTAAGAAGCCTCAATTAACTCAATCAATGGTAATGGTGTTTATTGAGGACTAATTGTGTGATAAACACTATACTAAGTGCTTGGGGAAAGTACAAGAGAGTAAATAGACATGACCCCTGCCTTCAAGGAGTTTTCAGTCTAGTTGGGGAGACAGGCTTTAAAATAAATCAGAAGCAACTGAATATACAGATAAATATGTACATAAGTACTGTGAGGAACGGTGCAGGTAACTAGCTAAGTACTTGTGGGGGTAAGGACTCAGGTGCATGGGTGATGCAGTAGGAAAAGAAAATAAGATGGGGGAGAGATGAGAAGGCTTCCTGTAGGAGATGTGATTTTAATAGGGCTTTGGAGATAGGGAGTTTGGTGTTGTTTCAGATGTGAAGGGGAAAGGAGTTCCAGGCTGAAGTGAGCATGTGAGCAAGATGGTGAGATCAAGGTACAGTGAGTAGATGTCTGTTAGAAGAGTGAAGTGTCCAGGCTGAGCTGTAGTGGGAGGGGAGTGAGGGTAGATAGGAAGGAGAGAGTTGATTGAATGCCTTCAGGCTGACAGTGAGGAGTTCATTCAATCGTATTTATTGAGTGCTTACTGTATGCAGCGCACTGTACTAAGTGCTTGGGTGAGTACAATATAATAATAAACTGATACATTCCCTGCTCATAATGAGCTTACAGTCTAGAGGAGTTTTGGCTTGATTGGGAGATGGATGAGCAGGGAGAGATGTGGGCAGAACATGTCACCTTAGTATTCTTTCTATCTCAGTTGGGCTGAGCTGAGAGGAAATACTTTACAAAATGGACATCTTTTTTGGATGTCCTTATAGCAGGCAGGCATAGCACACCACTGGAAGTTTTAAAATAACTGACCAAATTATCCTACTGAGAACCCCTAGTCTTCCCCACTATTGACAGAGGCAGTTGGTGAGGCAGCAGGAATATTCACAACCTGGTTAAAAATAATAATAACAATAATAATGGTATTTGGTAAGCACTTACTATGTGTCAGGCACTGTACTAAGCTCTGGGGTGGATACAAGCCAAGTGGGTTTGACACAGTTCCTGTCCTACATGAGGGTCACAGTCTCAATCCCCATTTTACAGATGAGTTAACAGGCACAGAGAACTGAAGTGACTTGCCCAAGGTCACACAGCAGACAAATGGAAGAGCAAGGATTAGAACCCATGACCTTCTGCCTCCTAGGCTCTTGGGGAGAAATGGTCCAATGATTCCAAAAGGGGCCTCAACTAGAAGACTTGCCAACTAGCCCCTTCATGATAACCACTGTCCAGCAGTTCCCTGGGGGGCAGATTTAATTAGAGAGGTAAATGTGATCTTAAAGTGAAACAACAGCCTAGGCTTCCTACACTAGACACCACAATAAGCCTATTGGATGTAAAGACATTCCAGCTGCAGAAGCTTGTGCCCCACCTGGGATCATCTGCTTATATTACAGATTGGCAATCCAGACTGTTAAAGCTTACTTACTGGACAGTTTACTGTTCCCACTTATGTAGCGGATGGAGCATGGCCCTGGGAGTCAGAAGGTCATGGCTTCAAATCGCTGCTCCACCACTTATCTTCTGTCACTTCACTTCTCTGTGCCTCAGTTACCTCATCTGTAAAATGGAGATTGAGACACTGTGTCCCATATAGGATAGGGACAGCATCAACTCCATTTGCTTATATCCACCCCAGCACTTAGTATAGTGCCTGGCACATAGAAAGTACTTAACAAATACCACAGATATTATTATTATTACTCTTTCCCAGCACTTTTTTATTTATGGCATTTGTTAAATGAGCATAAACAAGCATTAATAATTAAATAAGTACTGGGGTAGATACAAGTTAATCAGGTCAGACAGTCCCTTTCCCACATGGGGCTCACAGTCTAGGGGAAGCAGCATGGTGTAGTAAACAGAGCAAGGTCCTGGAATTCAGAAGGTCATGGGTTCTAATCCCAGCTCTGCCACTTGTCTGCTGTGTCACCTTGGGCAAGTCATTTCACTTCTCTTTGACTCAGTTACCTCACCTGTAAAATAGGGATCAAGACTATGGGCCCCATGTGGGACAGGGACTGTGTTCAACCTGATTTGCTTGTATCCACCCCAGCATTTAGTACAGTGTCTGGAACATAGAAAGCGCTTAACAAATACCATAATTATAGAAGCAGCATGGTAAGGTGGATAGAGCACAGGCCTGGGAGTCAGAAGGTCATGGGTTCTAATCCCTGCTTCAACACTTGTCTTCTGTGTGACCTTGAGCAAGTCACTTCACTTCTCTGGGCCTCAGTTTCCTCATCTGTAAAATGGGGATTGAGACTGTGAACTTCACGTGGGACAGGGACTGTGTCCAACCCAATTTTCTTGTGTCCACCCAGTGTTTATATATAGTGCCTGACGCATAATAAGCACTTAACAAATACCATACAATTCAGTACAGGTACTGAATCTCCTTTTTGCAGTTGAGGAACCTGAGGCCCAGAGAAGTTAAGTGACTTGCCCAAGGTCACATAGCAGGTAAGTGGTGGAGCCAGGATTAGAACACATGCCCTCTGGCTCCCAGGTTTATGTTTTATCCACTAGGCCTTATAAATACCATTGCTACTACTAAAGATAAAATATGTTAGAATTTCAAAATTATCTTTGGTGCCATTAGAGAGATTTCAATTTCTACCTGACAAGAAATCTGAATATCACGACCACACCATTGTCCTTTAATAAACAGCAAATCCAGAAATCTTTAGTTTATCAAATTGCCAGCACTGGTGCATTGAAGTTATTAAGTAATGAAACGGGTTCTTACCTAGCTACATTTAGGAATATTGTAACCCCTAAGGATCCACTTTTAGATATGGCTTATTTGGTCTGATGAACAATTCAGAATCCTGTATAAAACATTACAGGATTTAAAGGGCTATTAGCTCATTGTTGGCAGGGAATGTGTCTACCAACTCTGTTACATTAGTAAGCTGTACTTGCCCAAGCATTTAGTATAGCGATCAGCACACAGTAAGTGCTCAATAAATACAACTGATTGATTGATGTTTTAGGCACTCCATATAAGAATATTTTCTTCACCATTACCCTGTATTATGTTCTCAGTTTACTCCACTATCACATTGTGAATTTCACATTCAATTGACCAGTTACTGCATGTTTTATTAAACAATTTAATACTTTACAGGATTTAAATACATACAAGTGAGCTACTTCAATACTTTTCTGTTGCTTTTGATGATTCTCCCAGCCTTCCTGTTCCCCTATGGAACTTTCTCTCTTTAAAGAATACTATCTTAGCAGCTTGGGTGGTCAAATAATGAAGAAATTGTTTTCATTTGCATGCCATGAAGAGGAATGTTATCCTGGTAAATATTAGCAAATAAATTCTTTCATGTGTACAATTTCATTTCTAATAGAAAGTTTTTTGGAGTGATTTTTAGGAATAAAACTATAATTGCATGCAAGCATATGTGGCATGAATGATTATTTTTAATGTGTAGCAGGGCATACTCCATTTAATGTCTAGCAATCAATAAAATCCAGGAAATTCAGACAAACCAGTATTAAAAATCCAATATTTTAATCCCCATAGGGTTCAGTAAAGAATAATGTTAAGAGGACATTGTGTTGTGACCTTCATTTAACATCTTTAAGTAATTTAGCACTACTCATGAGAGGTCTATAATTTCCATAACTGGAAATTCCTCGCCATTTATATTTCTACCAAACATGTGCTTCCTGGATAGTAATAGGATAAATACTCCCCTTTACAACTTATCACCAAAATCCAGAGGGATTTGTTAACTACAGATTTTTAGACTGTGAGCCTGTTGTTGGGAAGGGATTGTCTCTATCTGTTACCGAATTGTACATTCCTAGCCCTTAGTACTGTGCTCTGCACACAGTAAACGCTCAATAAATACGATTGAATAAATGAATTAAGGAACATTTCAGGCTCTGTGGCCTTTTCTTACTGCTTAGAAATGGTTGATGCCTTCTAAAATGAAAATGTTGTAAAATTTAACCTCTGTCTACTGAAACAAAAATTGCCTATTCCTTTGTGCCCAATTTCAACTTTAACATTTATTGTGATGTTATTATTATTATTGTGACACCTATGGTGTCCACTGATGTCCTTCCTGTATATGAGACGAGGAGATTCATGTGACGCTATGTGTGTCATGCTGAAGATGCAGCATCATGCGATAAATGTGTGCACATTTTGAACAATTCTAGGGCATTTATTTCCCAGAGTCTTTGCAATCCTCTCCCATTTGAGTGTAAGATCCCTTTGGGCGAGGAATGTGTAACTTGCTTGTTCTGCACTTCTCCAGCACTTTCTTTTTCCACTGGAATTTTTTATGTGCTTACTATGTAACCGGCACTATTCTAAGTGTTGGGGCAGATACAAGGTAATCAGGTACCACATGGGGTTTACAGTTTTAATCCCCATTTTACAGGTGAAGGCACTGAGGCACAGAGAAGTGAAGTGACTTGGCCAAGGTCACACAGCAGACAAGTGGTACAGCTGGAATTAGAACCCATGTCCTTCTGACTCCTAGGCCTGTACCCTAACCACTAGGCCATGCTACTTTTCCCGTGTACTGCACCCAATGGTCTCTCAATTACTCTCACTTACTACCGTCCCAGGTCAATATGAAATCTAGTGCACTATCCAAGCGATGAGATTTGACAGCAGAAGACTTAGTGCTGAAAATAAAAACAGACATTCATTCATTCAATAGTATTTACTGAGTGGTTACTATGTGCAGAGCACTGTACTAAGCGCTTGGAATGTACAAATCAGCAACAGATAGAGACAGTCCCTGCCCTTTGAAGGACTTACAGTCTAATTGGGGGAGACAGGCAGACAAGAACAATGGCAATAAAAGCAACCAGTTCCACATTAGAACCAGAAAGGGGAAAAGCTGGATAAAACCCAGATCCCTGGTTACCCTAATGACCCTAGTAAAGCCTGATGTGGAAGCTCTATGTTAAAGTAGTGTGGCACGATGGTATCGCTAAAGAATTTAAATCAGCAGCCTGAAATTTTCAGTAGTACAATAATATATTATTTCTCATCCATCCTTTAGATGCTTCAGGTATACTTTAACTGAACATATCTATTCTATTTTTAATTTTTTTTAAAAGGAAGAAAAATTCCCTCCAAATGTTTGAATTTTCTTAATCCATTTGTTAGCATGTGGCCTACCATTAAGGTCTTTTAGTTTACACTATCCTCCAGTTTTCTACTGAAGAAATACAACTTGGTTGGCCCTGCATATTCTTCGTTTATTACCTACTTTTCAGCATTCTCCGACTAGCAGTGACTGATTTAACTGTGCCTTATTTGTAAATATCACAGTAATGGACACCACTGGAACTGCAAAATTAAAAGCCCTCTTCTTTCAGTCAGCTTGTTAACTGCCTGTTGGCTAAAGAATGGTTGTTACACTTGACATATTCCATCCTTTTGGGAAAGGTTATTTATTCCTAGAAAAGTAGATGTCAAAGACTAAAAGTCTTCAATGAAACATCCTCTTCATCTTTTCTATTCTTCCCCTTATTGATTCTATTCAATAATATATTCAGATATATGGGTAGGACTTCCGATTAAAGAAGTCTAGTGGGACCAGGTTTTACTTTATTTTTTAATTCAAAAGTCAAATGAATTTAAATTAAGACTTCTCATATACAATTTTTTGCACTCCGTTCGGGAGCAATCTCAGAAAGTCCTCTAGTGTCCCGCAAGTTTAAATGATTATATGACTTTAAACCACACTCAAGCCTGTGTTGATTAGATTGCTAAGCCTTTCAGTGGTCTGATGAGCTAATAATTATAGTATTTAATGAATGCAGTGCATATTACTCAGCACTTTGGGGGGTTTTGATGGTTTTTTATGGTATTTATTAAGCACTTACTATATATGAGGCACTATTCTAGGCACTGGGGTACTTGTAAGCTAATCAGGATGGATACAGTCCACTTGGGAAAGTGGAACAAAAATCATATTTACTGAGTGCCTTGTGTGTGCAGAACACTGTGCTGGGTGCTCTGTAGAGTTCAAAAGAGTTTCATACCTGACCACGACTCTCAAGGAACATACAATCTACCAGAGAAAGCAGATAGTATAATAAGTACTTATTTGGCATTCAAAGATGTTTTGTTTATTTTTAAACAGTATTTTTTAAGCTCTTATTATGTACCAGGCACTGCACTAAGCAGTGTGGAAGATACAAGATAATCAAGTGAGACACCATCCATGTTCCACATGGGGCTGCCATTCTTAATCCCCATTGTACAAATGAGGTAACTGAAGCACAGAGAAGTTAAGTAATCTGCCCAAAGTCACCCAGCACACATGGCAGAACCAGGTTTATAATCCAAGTTTTATGATTCCCTGGCTCAGGCTCTTTGCACTAGGCCACACTTCTTCCCATTGTGTTGTATTGTACTGCATTGTACTGAATTGTATTGCCTAGTCACAGTTCCACTATGGGTTGGCACATTTTGCTCTTCCAAACATTATTCAGGCAAAATCATTTAAGATGATATGACAAATGATTTATTTTCTCATAGTTTGAATTATTAGATCACCTGATCTTCTGAGCTAGGGGTGGTGATGGGGAAAAAGAAAACAGGACTTTCCGTGAAGCTCGGGAGGATGTAACCCAGGCCAACTGTGGGTGGCCATGCGATTTCCTCCATAACCAAAGCTTGTGTGGGTGAACCTGGCCAGTAAATAAAACCCTGTGGCCAGTAGTGGTCCAAGGCATGGGTAATCCCCAAGATTGGGAAGTGGTGTTGTCACTTCCCAGTCTATCAGGGCCATGCACTGGTGGAGTGGGGAGGGGAAGGGTGGGGTTGGGGGGGAGGGGGTGTAGGAGGCTGGAGTTGGATTGCATCATATGGCTGGCAGGGGAAAGCAGAAACATGTTGCATCATAATTCAACCCTTTCCCCTCTGGATTGGTAGGATTGATAGGACACCCAGCCTAATTTGTAAGTCAACCAAATGCCTATTAAGCAAAGAGCATCCTTGTCGTGGACCCCATTCAAGGTTGGTTAGTTGCACACTCCTGACTCCATCACTTCGCTTCCTCCTACCTCACCTTGCTTCTCTCCTTCTACAACTCAGCCTGCACACTTTGCTCCTCTGGTGCTAACCTTCTCTGTGCCTCCATCTCGCCTGTCTCACCGCCGACCCCTGGCCCACATCCTACCTCTGGCCTGGAACACCCTCCCTCCTCAAATCCAACAGACAATTACTCTCTCCCCCACCCCCCACAAAGCCTTACTGAAGGCACACCCTGCTCCAAGAGGTCTTCCCAGCCTAAGCACCACTTTTCCTCATCTCCCACTCCCTTCTGTGTTGTCCTGACTTACTCCTTTTGCTCTTCCCCCATCTCCCAGCTCCACAGCACTTATGTATAGATCGGCAATTTTATTTATTTATATGGATGTTTGTTCATTTGTATTGATGTTTGTGTCCCCCCTGCTCCCCCAAGACTGAGCTCACTGTGGACAGGATTGTCACTCTTTAGTCTTGTACTGGACTTTCCCAAGGGCTTAGTAAGGTACTCTGTACACAGTAAGTGCTCAATAAATATGATTGATTGGTTGAATGAATGATAATAATGTTGGTATTTGTTAAGCGCTTACTATGTGCCGAGCACTGTTCTAAGCGCTGGGGTAGACATAGGGGAATCAGGTTGTCCCACGTGGGGCTCACAGTCTTCATCCCCATTTTACAGATGAGGGAACTGAGGCACAGAGAAGTTAAGTGACTTGCCCACAGTCACACAGCCGACAAGTGGCAGAGCTGGGATTCGAACTCATGAGCCCTGACTCCAAAGCCCATGCTCTTTCCACTGAGCCACGCTGCTTCCCTGAATAAATGACTGAATAAATAACCTTTGGTAGTGATGATGGACCAGGC
The DNA here is from genome assembly GCF_004115215.2 of Ornithorhynchus anatinus. Taxonomy (NCBI): domain Eukaryota; kingdom Metazoa; phylum Chordata; class Mammalia; order Monotremata; family Ornithorhynchidae; genus Ornithorhynchus; species Ornithorhynchus anatinus. The sequence goes on along the minus strand of NC_041732.1, from coordinate 27,294,975 downwards.
TCCACCCCCAGCTCCTGCTGTCTTTTTGGTCTTCAGCAGTTGCAGCCCCACCTCTTGAGGAATGTCTAGCTACCCTTACCTATCATGGAAGCACTTATGTACATATCTGAAATTTATTTATATTAATGTCTGCATCCCCCTCTAGACTATAAACTCTGTGGACAGAGAATTTGTCTGTTTATTGTTATATTGTACTCTACCAAGTGCTTAGTACGGTGCTCTGCATACTGTTAGTGCTCAATAAATACAACTGAATGACTGACTGACTGAAAAACTAGGACATTTGTGAGTTGTTGGTTAAAATGTTTAAAATGCTTCTGCCATTTGGCACAGTGTGTTTGTGGGGGGTTCTGAATACTGAATGACTACTGTACAGATAGGAGGAAGCAACAGAGTATAAAAGCTGTGAGGATCCTCAGGATAGTAATCACGGATGGAAGTGCTGACATTTCAGTTAAGGGGGATTAAAGGTGGGAAGATTAGAATTTAATTTCAGAATTCCTCCTGGAAGTGATATGATTTCAAAAGAGCATTAAAGACAGGGTAAGCAGTTAATGGATTGACACATGAAGGAGGAGAGTTTTAGGCAGAGTTTTAGGCAGTTCTAGTTTCCCACCTAGATTAAAGGTGGGAAGATTAGAATTTAATTTCATAATTCCTCCTGGAAGTGATATGATTTCAAAAGAGCATTAAAGATGGGGTAAGCAGATAATGGATTGACACATGAAGGAGGAGAGTTTTAGGCAGAGGTAGGTTATGAACAATAGGGGCAGCAAGAGGATGAGAACAAGACACAATGAGTAAGTTGACTTGAGACATATGAAGAATATGACCTGGGCTGTAGTTGGACACAATAGTGGATACACAAGAGGGAGAGAGCTGACTGGGGGCTTCATGGCCAACAGAAACCCACAAGTCATCTAGTCAGTCAATCGTATTGGAGCACTTACTGTGTGCAGAGCACTGTACTAAGCACTTGAGAGAGGTCAATATAACAATATAATAGATACATTCCCTGCTCACAACAAGCTTATGGTCTAGAGAAGGAGACTGACATAAATATAAATATAAATAAATAAATTACAGATATGTACATAAGTGATGCGGAGCTGAGAGAGGGGATGAATAAAGTCAGGGTGATGCAGAAGGAAGCTCACACTCTCAAGGAGAGTCCCACTGTTTCTTTCTCTTGGGGAATGACAACAAAGTGTAGTAGAGTGTTATGTGATGAAGCATTAAAAAAGAATAAAAGTTATAAACTTAAAAGTCATCAATGGCAATAAATCTACTTGATGGATAGGCAACATTTGAGACTCTTCTGATCCTCACCACCCCCCACTTCTGAGGGAAGCCTCAGGGCAGTAACTAGGGTGATGGCAGCATAAAGAGATCAATGAAGAAACACAGATATTTCCAAGCAGCTGGGACAAATTAATCCTCCTTTGGGCCCAGGGTTATTATATTTTTATGGGACCCTCCCTCCACAATGTGACCCCGTGACTCTTTCATGTCATGATACACAGGAGTGCAATGTGATGACATCATTGTCACACTGCATGTGATGTTACTAGATTGTGTCACACCTAAGGCCTCTTCTTTTATGGCATTTGTTAAGTGCTTACCATAAAAGAAGAGGCCTTAGGTTCTAAGCACTGGGGTAGATACAAGTTAATTAGGTGGGACACAGTCTCTGTCCCACATGCAGCTCACAGGCATTTATTTTCTGGCTCCTTTGTGGGCTCCTCCTCTGCCTCCTGCCTGCTAACTGTGGGGAGTCCCTCAAGGGTCAGTTCTCAGTATGCTTCTAGTCTCCATCTACACTCATTCCCTCTGAGAACTCATTCACTCCCACAGCTTCAACTACCATCTCTATGCAGATGATAACCAAATCTATATGTCCTCCCAAGATCTCTCTCTCTCTCTCCAGGCTCGCATCTCCTTCTGCCTTCAAGACATTTTTACTTGGATGTCCTCTGGTCATCTCAAACTTAACATGTCCAAAACAGAGCTCCTTATCTTCCCACCTAAACCCCGTACTCTCCTGGACTTTCCCATCACTGTAGATGAGACCACCATCCTTCCCATCTCACATTCCACAATCTTGGCATTATCCTTCACTTCTCTCTTTCATTCAAACCACATATTCAATCCGTCACCAAATCCTTTCGGTCCCACCTTCACAAGTGCTAAAATCCACCCTATCCTCTCCATCCAAACTTCTATTACATTAATACAATCACTCATCCTATTCCACCTAGATTACTGCATCAGCCTCCTTGCTGATCTCCTAACCTCCTTCCTCTGCCCACTCCAGTCCATATTTCACTCCACTGCCTGAATCATCTTTCTACAGAAACGTTCAGGACATGTCATCTCCCTCCTCAGAAATCTCCAGTGGTTGCCTCTTCACCTCCATATCAAACAGAAACTCCTCACCAACGGGTTTAAAGCCCTCCATCACATTGCCCCCACCTATCTCATCTCACTTCTTTCCTTCTACAACTCAGACCACATACTTGGCTCTGTGCCTCAGTCTCACTGCCAACCCCTGACCACGTCCTACCTCTGGCCTGGAATGCCCTCCTTCCTCAAATCCACCAGGCACGTTCCCCCCGTTCAAAACTTTACTGAAGGCACATCTCTTCCAAGAGGTCTTCCAAGAATAAGCCCCACTTTTCGCCATCTCCCACTCCCTTCTGCATGACCCTGACTTGTTCCCTTTGCTCTTCCCCCATTCCAGCCCCAAAGACTTGTGCATACATCTGTAATTTTATTTATTTCTATTGATGTTTGTTCACTGGTATTGTTGTCTGTCTCCACCTCTTCTACACTGTGAGCTAACTGTAGGCAGGGATTGTCACTTTTTATTGTTGAATTTTACTTTCCCAAGCACTTAGTACAGAACTCTGCGCACAGTAAGTGCTTAATAAATACAATTGAATGAATGAATGAAAAAGAGGTATTTCATGCCCATTTTACTGTTGAGAAAACTGAGGCACAGAGAAGTAAGTGGTCTGGTTGGGGTAGGTCTCAGTGTAGAGAAAGGGGGCCAAATTCAGGGGAAGGGCTTATGGTGGGTCCAGCTGCAGCTACCACTTCAGTTTTGGGCAATAGAACTGGACAAAGTAGGAGGAAGAAGGGCCAAATGCTCATCCCACTGGGAATGCATCCAAGCTTTCCCTTCAAAGGATGCACCTGCTTAATTGGGCAGGCAGCACAGAGGCTGTTTCTTCTGAAAATTTTCTTTCCAGATCATAGCCCAGGCTTCCCCCATCCTGCTTCTCTCTCTCCCCTATCTTCAATTTGCCATAGGGTAAACAATTGACTGGGATTTGCAGCACTTGGAGGATTTGATATTATTATGGGTGATAATAACAATAATAGTATAGTAATAGCAATAATAGTGGTATTTGTTAAGTGCTGACTATGGGCCAAGCACTGGAGTAGATACAAGATTATCAGGCTGGATACAACTCCTGTCTAACTGGGGCTCATAGTCTAAGTCGAAGGGAGAACAGAGAAGCAGCATGGTTAAGTAGATAGAGCATGGACCTGGGAGTCAGAAGGTGATTCATTCAATAGTATTTCAATAGTATTTATTGAGCGCTTACTATGTGCAGAGCACTGTACTAAGAGCTTGGAATGAACAAGTTGGCAACAGATAGAGACAGTCCCTGCCGTTTGACGGGTTTACAGTCTAATCCTGGCTTCGCTACCTGCCTGCTGTGCGTCCTTGGGCAAGTCACTTAACTTATCTGTGCCTCGGTTACCTCATCTGTAAAATGGGGATTGAGACTGTGACCCCCACATGGGACAAGGACTGTGTCCAACCTAATTTGCTTGTATCCACCCTAGGGCTTAGTAAAGTACCTGGCACATAGTAAGTGCTTAACAAATGCCATTTCTATTATTAATAACAGATACTTATTTCCCATTTTATAGCTGAGAAAACTGGCACAGAGAAGTGAAGTGACTTACCCAAGATCACCCTGCAGGCAAATAGCAGAAACTCTGGTCCTCTGACTCCCAGGCCTATATTCTTTCCACTAGACCATACTGCCTGGCTGTCTCACTCTTGGTGAGCCCCTGTGGAGCAGCCAGACAGAGGCTGTGAAGGACTGAAAGAGGTATCAAAGCTGGGCTGGGGGAACAGCGTTCTCCTATCTTTTGGGGTAGATAGAGTCTTCCCTTACCCCGAAGACCTGGACTCCACTCCTAAAGCCCCTGTGTTAACCCACCTCTGCCATGAATCTTTGCCATTTGAGCAGGCAGACCAATCAATAGGTATGCAAGAACACCTGAACAACCTGCCAGCCCCTCAAATTTAACCTGCCCAAAACTGAACCACTCACTTTCCTCCCTAAATCCTCTCCTCCTCCCAACTCTGTTGATGTCCCTCACATCTTTCCAGTTCCAAAAGCAGCATGGCCTAGGGGAAAGAGCACAGGTCTGGGAGCCAGAGGACCTAACTTCTAAAGTAGTCTCTGCCACTTTCCTGCTGTGTGACCTTGAGCAAGTCACTTTACTTCTTTGCATTTCAGTTTCCTCAACTGTAAAATGGGGATTCAAGACTTGTTCTCCTTCCTACCTAAACTCTGAGCTCTATGTGGGACAGGGACAAATCCGACCTGCAAGTTAACCAGTGTTTGATGCATAGTAAGTATTCAACAAATACAATTAATATTATTATTGTTCATTCATTCATTCAATCATATTCATTGAGCACTTACTGTGTGGGTGTCATCCTTCATTCCTCACTGTCTTCCAACTCTCACATTCAAATCACAGCTAAAGTCTGCCAAATTTTACTGCACATTTCCAGCATTTGCCCAGTCCATTCCATGAAGACTGCCACCACAGTAGTCCTAATTCTCATTATATGATGGAGGGACTTGTGCTGTTGTAATAGTATTTATTTATTTTGGTATTTGTTAAGTGCTTACTATGTGCCAAGCACTGTTCTAAGTGCTGGGTAGACACAAGGTAATGAGGTTGTCCCACCTAGGGCTCACAGTCTTCATCCCTATTTTCCAGAGGTAACTGAGGCACAGAAAAATTAACTGACTTGCCCAAAGTCACACAGTTGATACGTGGTGGAGCCAGGATTTGAACCAGTAGTGGTAGTTATATCATGTCTTGCCTACCTTTTCTCACTGCTTTCTTACTACAGCCCAGCCTACATACTTCGCTCCCCTAATTTCAATAAACTCTCACTGTTGACCTCTCACCCACAACCTGCTTCTGGCCTGGAGCACCCTACCTCTTCATACCCGACAGGCGATCACTCTCCCCACCTTCAAAGCCTTATTGAAAGGCACATCTCCTCCAACTAGGCCCTTATTTCCTCTTCTCCCACTCCCCTCTGCATCACCCTTCCAATTGGATTTGCATCCTTTATTCATCCCTCCCTAGGCCCTACAGCACTTACGTACATATCTGCAATTTACTTATATTATTCATTCACTCAATCACATTTATTGAGTGCTTACTGTGTGCAGAGCACTGTACTAAGCATTTGGGAAATACAATTCGGCAACAGATAGAGACAATCCCCACCCAACAATGGGCTCACAGTCTGGTAAGAGGGAGACAGACAACAAAACAGAACAAGTAGACAGGCATCACTATCATCAAAATAGATGAATACAACCAAGATAAATGCACATCATTAATAAAATAGAGCAATAAATATGTACAAATATATACAAGTGCTGTGGGGAGGGGAAGGGAATAGAGCAGAGAGAGGGAGTAGGAGCAATGGGGAGGGGAGGAGGAGCAGAGGGAAAGGGAGGGCTCAGTCTGGGAAGCCCTCCTAGAGGAGGTGAGCTCTCAGTAGGGCTTTGAAGAGGGAGAGTTAGTTTGGCGGATGTGAGGGGAGAGGGCATTCCAGGCCAGAGGTAGGATGTTAATGTCTGTTTCCTCCTCTAAAGTATAAGCTTAATACATGTCTCCTAACTCTGTTATATTGTATTCTTCCAAGTGCTTAGTGCAATGCTCTGCACACAGTAAGCACTTAATAAGTACAGTTGGTTGATAGTAGTAGTAGTATTTATGGAGCACGCCCACCCCCCGGTGTGTTGCACTGTACTAGGTTCTTGAAAAGTGTAGACTAAAAATGTGACACATTCCCCGCCCCAAAGGGTTTTACACTAATGGGGAAGCCACCCTAACCTAACCTCTTCCGCCTTCAAAGCCCTCCTAAAATCCCACCTCATCTAACAAGCCTTCCCTGATTAACTCCCAAAAACATCACATCAACCCAATTGCCAATTCCAGCACTTCTATTATTTCTATCCTTCCTCAGCAGTAACATGCATGTATGTTTGTCTGTAAAATACATTCCGCTTATGTTATTTGCACAAATTTTTATGTCTGTCTCTTGTCACGCTTCTTTTCTTCTTTCCCAGGAATTTAGTAGAGTGCACTGTATCCATCAGCTGCTCAGTAGATACCTTTACTACTAGTACTACTATTACTGAGGGCACGTAATCTCACAGGAAAAACATCTCTGTATAACTTCAAACAATTTTTAGATGATCCACATAAATTATGACAAACAATGTAAAAGGTCTCTTAAGTATAACTGAAAATGGGGCTAGCGTATGTGTACAGTTAAGAAACCTGAATTCAAATCACTCTGAAATTGATTTTTTTTTTTCAAAATATATACACCACCAAGGCATCAACATTGTTCATTTTCAACAGAGCCATTTGAAAAAAAAAAACACCAAACACTCTTCAGAACCCCCACAGCTATATAAAGGGTACCTGAAGAGTTTTGAGGTTGTTGCTGGATTTTATTTTTCTTTTCTTGTTTCCATTTCCTTGCTTGCCCAAGTGGAGAAGACTCCCATGACCCTTGCTCAGTCTGTGTGTCATGTTTAGCAATAGTTTTGAAAATGGGGGAGGACACAGAGCTGTCTGCTGCTAAGATCTCTGTGCTGTGACCATAGGCTGTACACATTATCCATGCCAGCTGTCTTGCAATAAGTGTCACTAAGCATGTAGGAAGAGACAAGAGTTTGGATGGCTCAATCTAAACCTTGAAGCAGTATGGCCTAATGGAAAGAGTACAGGACTGGGAGTAAGGAGACCTGGGTTTTAATCTCAGGTGCACCACTTTGCTGCATGACCCTGGACAAGTCATTTAACTTCTCAATGCTCCAGCTTCCTCATTTGTAAAATAGGGTTTAAATACCTGTCCCATGTGGGGCAGAGACTGTATCTGACCTTATTATCTTTCATCTACCCCAATGCTTAGAGCAATGCTTTTTACAGAATAAGTACTTATCAAAGACCACAGTTATTATTATTAATATTATTAAATCATCACCATTACTACAAAAGCAACCAAAATCCATGTCCTTTTGGTGGAGACACATACCTTTCCCCACTGAGTTATCTGTGTCTGTGCAATGCTTGTTCCTGATGGCAAGGGGTTAGGAAAGGTGCATTATCATATTTCTGTGGACAAGGTGTGCCAAAGAAATATTTTCATAGATACACTTTCAAGGGAACAGTTGGGCCTTAAACAGTATCTTCTCCAAATGAAAGGATAATTCTTCTACATAGGAAAACAAATTGGGGTTCCATAAATTTTAGCCAAGAATGCCACTAAGTTGCTATATTTTCTAACGTGTTCATTGAAATTGAAGTTTAAACATTTTAACTAAAAGTCCCATTTAACTATTTGATTTGATATAATTTATTTTTAAAGAAAGGTTGACCAAACTCCTTCACAGAAGGAATTTTTGGTCCCTATGTATCTCTGCTAAATTGACTGACACAAAGATTTCTATCACATCTTTCCTAACAATTGATGTTTTTTCTGTTAAAGAAAGTAGTTTTATGGTAATATGCACACACATAGACACACACACACACACACACATGCTGCTAAGAACCTTCACTTGTCAAAGTCAAGTTCACTGATCACTTCTTTTTAAATTTATCTGGCAATCAGTGCTGGTTTTATGTGCTAGTGGAAGGCTAACTGATTTCTCCTTAGGCTGACGTTATTAGAAAGCACACTTAGAGTCCCTTATTATGAAATGGTCTGTGTCATGAGATATTGAGTTGGTCCTGTCTGAACTAATGAAAGCCTCTTTTGAGCCACTTGATTCTTAGAATCTCTTAGAATCTCAAGTACCACCCTGGAATCTTATACTGTGGCTTATAACTTTAGCTTGTAGAGTCAATAAACTCCATGCTAGAGTGCTTGAGTCACTGTATGTATGGTTTACCATGATGACTATTGAAAAAGCTTTTGCATGTAAGAACAAAAACACTTTTTTTGCTCTACTATTCTTTTTAGAAAAATTACAAAAGTTTATAAAATGCTTTGCAAAAATCTTATGTGTGATTTTCTTAATGAAAATTCAAATGTAAAATAATGGATTACATTAAATGTATTGCATCAGAATAATGTATAAAGCCCTCTTTAAATATATATATATATATATATATATATGTATAGCTAATGGCATAGTTTTAAGGTTATGAATTTTTAATTAATATTCATTCATATTTATTGAGCACTTACTGTGTGCAGAGCACTGTACTGAATGTTTGGGAGAGTACAATATAACAATAAATCAACACATTCCCTGCCCACAATGAGTTTACAGTCTAGAAGATGAGACAGACATTAATATAAATAAATAAATTACAGATATGTATATTGTGCTGTGGGGCTGGGAGGTGGTGAATAAAAGAAGCAAGTCAAGGTGATGTAGAAGGATTTGGGAGAAGAGGAAAGAAGGGCTTAGTCAAGGAAGGCCTCTTGGAGGAGATGTGCCTTCAGTAATCTTTGAAGTGGGGGGAGAGTAATTGTTGGATTTGAGGAGGGAGGGCATTCCAGGCCAGAGGCAGGGCAGGACGTGAACAAGGAGCTGGCAGTGAGAAACACGAGATCGAGGTACAGTGAGAAGGTCAGCATTAGAGCAGCAAAGTGTGTGGGCTGGGTTGTATTAAGAGAGTGGTGAGGTGATGTAGGTGGGGGCAAGGTGATTGAGTGCTTTGAAGCCAATGGTGAGGAGTTTTTGTTTGATGGGGAGATGGATGGGCAACCACTGTAGTTTCATGAGGAGTGGGAAAGCATGTCCTGAACGTTTCTGTAGAAAAACTGATCTAAGCAGCAGAGTGAAGTATGGACTGGAGTGGGGAGAGACAGGAGACATAAATTTCATGATCATTGAAATCTTTGTTGCTGTACTGGGATATGGAACACCAACCAACTCAGGAAGTTGTTTATGCTATAGACATTGCTCTGTGGATGCATTGATGTCCTTCTTAAAATCATCATCTGGTCAAAATGGCATTATTTAAAATTATGGAGGAACTGAGCTTTAGAAATCTTCATAGAAGCAGGAGCCATCTCTGAAGTGCCATAAACTTGTGATTTAAAGGTTGTGATTTGAAAGAGAAAGGAAATATCATGTTTACTTGCATTGTTTAAATTATCATGCATTCAAGGCCAGGAAAGTATTATAATTTGATTATTATTAATTAATTAAAAGTATTTTTTGAACAAAAAATAGGTGTAGAGAAATGTACCAAGCGCTTGGGAGAATATGATAAAAATACTACCATCCCTGCCATCAAGGACTTTAAAATTTGGTGTGGAAGGACAGACACTAAAATAAAATACAGGTAGGTGGAAGTAAAAGTGTGGTGAGCCCACAATAAGCTGCCTTGTTAATGACCATTTGTGATACCATGAACAACAACAAGGAAGATACTTTGTAAAGGCACTCATGTGCTCTACCTGAGGCAGGTGATTACTGACCTGTGGGGGGTGGAGCATGGAGGGAGCTTCCTCTGCCTGCTTACCCAGTAATGGGCCTGGACCAATCAGTGACTGCCACATAAAGCCAAAGCTGCCATGCCTAAGGCAGATAAAAGGTGGTTGCTTTGAGGCACATTTTGGGCATGTAGATAAAGGCATGCTGAAACACAGAGAGAAGCAAGCACTGAAACAGCAAGAGAGCAGTACTCAAAAGCAGCAAGAAGGCAGCAGCACTTGGAAGCAGGAAGAAGAAACATTGGCAAAATGGGTTCCTTTCACCACAGACAAGTACTGGACCCTGGGGTGGTGGAGTGAGTGAGTGAATGAGTACGTATATGTATGTGTCATTCCCTTGCACATTGGTAAAGCTAAATAAAAAAACTTTTCACATTAACCTTGGTGATGAGAGGTGTAGTTTGAACTCTCCTACGTGTCACCAAGGTCCCCCCGGTCCAGGAAGGTGCTGGTTGGTACCAACCGGATGGGGTCCTGACAAAAAAAGTATAAAGAAATGCATACAAGTGCTCCAGGGGGAGCTGAGTATCCAAGTGCTTAGGTGACTTGGGAGTGTCTGTGTGTGTGAGTTGGGGGTAGGGGAAGGAGGAGAATATAAAGTGGGAGATTATAAATTAATTGGGAAAAGCAGTCTTTTAGAAGGTAAAGATTCAAGAATTCGAGACATAAGTTGCCTGAGGGCAGGGATGTGTCTACCATTTCCAATGTATTGTTTGCTTTCAAATTCTTAGTATTGTTCTGTAGACACAGTAAGCACTCAATGCCATCGATTGATCAATCGAGTCTTTGGAAAGTAAAATCTAGTTTAAATGTATGGTGTTCAACACCTGTTGTTTATTGGTCAACTTAATCCTTCCATGCTTTTTTCTCCAACTCCTTCTTTTCAGAAAGATCCATCTTTCTGTATGAAGTGTGATTTTTCTCCAAGTTCCTTAATTGTTTAGAATTTTTTGCCTATCCCCACTGTGAACAATTATCTTCCCAGTTTTAGTTGCCCATTTTATGCATGTGACATACTTTTAAATCATTTGTGTTTGAGAAACAAAATGTAATATCGCCATCCAAATTTTATATTTTCTTATCTGTAGTATTATATTTGCTGTCTTCCACTCACCCTAAGGCAACAGTCTTTTTCCTATGCCACAAAGGAATCTACACCTTTTCATTAAAGTCCAGTTAAGCAATGTAGAACCATCTGTTTGACTCTAGACTCTCTGTTCTGATAGATCTGACAACTGTAGAGATATCATTGCTAGCAACCAAATTTTCAACTTTGGGACTATTATTTAGATAGAAATTTGGATCTATACCAGTTTTCTCTTATCAGTAAAAGGGAAGTAGTTATTTAAGGAATATATGAGCCTACTGAACATTTTGGATTGGGGAATATTTTCATTTTGCTCCTTTTTAATATACTTTAGTCATTTTCTCTTCATATCTTCCAGGTTATATATATAATTAAAACCTTTTAAACAAACTATTCAGATATTAGCAGATAAACATTGAAACAATGAACAAATGTCATATGATTATCTTCTGACTTTATTTTTATAAATACAATAGTTTCCTAGAAAACACTCTGTTAATGCCTCTTTTTAATGTGGATGGAAATTCCATAGATTCCCTTGGTCACCCCTTACAAGTTTAATCATTCTTTAAGGGAAGAAATTCTCCCTTATGTCTTCTAAATCCTTGTTCTGCAACATAAGTCTATTTCCACCTGTTCGGTCTTTTGGAACAGTGAATACAAGTCAGCAATTCCTCATAAAATCCTTTATAGGGAGTTATTAATTCATAAATAGCCTTTAGATTGGGTAGATGTGAGAGGCCTTCATGTAAGGATATTTCTCAGAACACTTTAAGTCCTTTGAAATGCTTCCAATGTTATTTAAGTAAGTTTCATGCAGGGCTCCACCTAGATAAGCCACTGGAGAAAAACTTAGTTGGTTAGGCAAAATTTCCTAGCTCCAGAAAGTCATCCCTTAATAATTCCTCATCCCCCCACTTAATTTCCCCAACTATTGCCCCTTGAGAACTTCCTCATCCCCTAAACACTTGGGCACTCAACCCTGTATATATATTTTTTAACTCTATTGCTTCCCCATCTTCTGACTCTAGTCCAGATTTAACATGGTCTACTGAACAGAGTATGGGCCTGGGAATCAGAAGGACCACAGTTCTAATCCCAAATTGCTGAACTGCACATTCCAAGTGCTTAGTACAGTGCTCTGCACACAGTAAGCACTCAATACAATTGAATGAATTAATTAATTAATTCCAGCTTTGCCACTTGTCTGCTGTGTGACCTTGGGCATATCATTTAACTTCTCTGTACCTCAGTTCCCTCTTCAGTAAAATAGGGATTAAGACTGTGAGCCCTATATGGGACAGGGGCTGTGTCCAACCCGATTATCTTGTTTGTACCCCAATACTTAAAACAGTGCCTGGTACATAGTAATTACTTTATGTCTGAATCTAATATCTAGAGTAAGCTTCTTGAGGGGCAGAGATCATGCCTTGGAACTTTAATGTACTTGGAATTCAGTGCTCAGCACAAAGTAAGTGCCCAATAAATACTATTGACTGATTCTGTCAATCAATCAGTCATTCAGTGGTATTTATTAAGTGCTTACTATGTGCAGAAAACTGTACTATGCTCTTGGGAGAGTACACAATGCAGAATTCCTCATGTTGACACCCAAAATCTTGTCATCCACCCCATGACTTTCCTATAACTCTGGACCACATCACCATTCTCCCTGTCTCACAAGCCCACAGCCTTGTCCTTGATTCAGCTCTCTCATTCAAACCATCTAATCAGTTTGTCATCAAATCTCATTGGTTCTACAGGATTTGAAACAGCATGGCCTTGTAGAAAGATCACGGGCCTGGGAGTTAGAGGTCCTGGGATTCTAATACTGGCTCTGTTACTAGTCTGATGTGTGACCTTGGGCAAGTCACTTCACTTCTATGTGCCTCAGTTTCCTCATCTATAAAAATGGGAATTAAATCGTACTCCCTCCGACCAGCCTGTGAGCCCATGTAAGACAGGGACCATGTCCAAACTAATATTTCTGTGTCTACCCCAGGGCTTAGAACAATGCTTGGTACATAGTAACCATTTAGCAAATACCAAATACCAATTCTACCTTCACAACATCTCCAGAATCTGCCCTTTACTCTGCATCTAAACAGCTATATTAATCCAAGCACTTATGTCCTACCATGACTTCTGCATCAACCTCCTTGCTGACCTACCTGCTTCCTGTCTCCCCTATATTCTGCTGCCTGAATCATTTTACTAAAAAAATTCAATCAATCTCTCCTCACTCTTCAAAAGTCTCCTACCCAGCCATGTCTGCATCAAACAGAATCTCCTTATCATCACCTGTTAAGGTACTCTCCCTCCTACCTTTTCTTGCTAACCTTCTACAACCCAAACTAATATCAACCTGCTTACTGTACCTTGATGTCATCTATCTACCCATAAACGCCTTGCCCATGTCCTATTTCTGGTCTGGGATTCCTTCCTCCATAAATGACAGACCACCAGTCTCCAAGCGTTCATTTCCCCCACTCCCTCTCCCTTCTGCAACATCTATGTACATAGATCTGTACCCAACCACTTACTTTATCAGCAAAATTGAAACCATCAGGTGTGATCTCCCTAAAATTTCCCCTGCTCCTCTCCAATCCCCATCCCCTCCTCCACCCTCTTAGATTCTCCCTCTATTTCCTGCAGTAACTCGAGATGAAATCCCTCCTCTCCTCTCCAAATCTACCCCCTCCACCTGTGCTTCTGACCCCATCCCTTCATACCTCTCTCAAACACTCACCCCCTCTCCCTTTTCCCCTTCTAGACTGCCATCTCCAACAATTCACTCTCCAACAGCTTCTTCCACACTGCTTTCAAATATGCTTATGTCTCCCCACTCTAAAAACCCCTCCCTTGACCCCACAGCTCCCTCCATTTATTGCCCCATCTTCCTCCTACCATTTCTCTCCAAACTTCGTGAGAGGGTTTACATCCATAGTCTCCATTTTTTACCCTCCAATTCTCTCCTACATCCCCTTCAATCTGGCTTCTGCCACCTTCAAGCTACAGAAACATTCCTCTCTAAGGCAACCAGTGACCTTCTTCTCACCAATTCTGATGGCCTCTACTCCATCCTAATCCTCCTAGACTTCTCAGTCACCTTTGACACTGTAGACCACCCCCTTTTAATTGAAACGTTAACCAAAATTGGATTCATTGACACTGTCCTCTCTTGGTTCTCCTCCTACCTCTCTGACCACTCCGTCTCAGTCTCTTTTGTTGGCTCCTCCTCTGCTTCCCACTCCCTGTTTGTAGGGGTCTCTCATGGCTCATTTCTAGGTTCCCATCTATTTTCCCTATAGACCCACTCACTCAATCCCATCATTTCAATTACCATCTCTATGCAGATGGTTACCAAATCTACATCTCCAGCCTCGACCTCTCTCCTGTGTAATCTCACATTTCCTCCTGCCTTCAATAGTATTAATAATAATTATGATATTTGTTAAGCACTTACTGTGTGCCAGACACTGTCCTAAGCGTGGGGTAGATAGAAGCATATTATTTTGGACATAATCCCTGTCCCACTTGGGACTCACAAATTTAAGCCCCATTTTACACGTGAGGTAACTGAGGCACAGAGAAGTTAAGTGATTTACCCAAGGCCACATAGCAGACTGATGCCAGATCTGGGATAAGAACCGAGTCCTTCTGACTCCCCGGCCCATGCTCTATCCATTAGGTCATGCTCTTCTCTTCAAGACACATCTACTTGGATGTCCCACTTGATACCTCAAATTATTCATGTCCAAAACTGAACTCCTTATTTTGCCATCAAAAACCCTGTTCTCCCCATGTATTTACCACCACTGTAGACAACACCACTGCCTTTCCAATTTCACAAGCCTGTAACATCATCCTTGACTCATCTCTCTCATTCCACCCACAAAGTCGATCTGTTATCAAATCCCATCAGTTCTATCTTCACAACACTGCTAAAATCTGCCCTTTCCTCTCCATCCAAACTGCTGTCATGCTGATCCAAACACTTATCCTGTCCCACCTTGACTACTGCATCTGCCTCCTCTCTGATCTCCCAGCCTCCTATCTCTCCCCACTTCAATCCATATTCACTCTGCTGCACAGATCACTTATCAACAAAAACGTTTAGTCCATGTTTCCCCACTCTTCAAGAACCTCCAAAGACTGCCCATCCACCTCGCATCAAACAGAAACTCCTTACCATCAGCTTTAAGGCAGCCATCCTACCTCACCTCAATAATCTACAGCTACAGCCCAGTTTGCATACTCCACCCCTCTAGTGCCAGTTTACTCACTAATGACTGTGCCCTTATGTTGTCTATCTTGCTGCCAACCCCTTTTCCACATCCTCCCAATAGCCTGGAAATCCCTCCCCCTCCATATTCACCAGACCAACACTCTCTCCACCTTCGAAATGTTATCAAGGTTACATCTCCAACAGGCCTTCCCTATGAAGACGTCTTTTCCCCAACTCGCTCTCCCTTCTGCATCATCCATGCATTTGGATCTGTGACCTTTGGACATTTGATGTTTGACCCACCCCATCTCTAGAGATCTTTAAATTACATGTAAATTACTCATTAATATCTGTCTCCCCCTCTAGACTGTAAACTCATTATGGACAGGAAACGTGTCTGCTCATTTTGTTGTATTTTAATAATAATAATTTTGGTATTTGTCAAGCACTTACTATTTGCCAAGCACTGTTCTAAGCACTGCGGTAGGTAGAGGCTACTCAGATTGTCCCACGGGGCTCACACTTTTAATCCCCATTTTACAGATGAGGTAACTGAGGCACAGAAGTTTAAGTGGCTTGCCCAAGGTCACACAGCAGACAGGTGGAGGAGCTGGGATTAGAACCCACATCCTCTGACTCCCAAGCCCATGCTCTTTCCATTAAGCTCTGCTGCTTCTTAGTGTATACTCTCCCAAGCCCTTAGTATGATGCTCTGAATATAGTAAATGCTGAATAAATACCACTGATTGATTGATATTCACCCCAGAGAAGCAGCAAGGCATAATGGATAGAGCACGGGCCTGGGAGTCAGAAGGTCACAGGTTCTAATCCCAGCTCCACCACTTATCTGCTGTGTGACCTTGGACAAGTCACTTCACTTCTCTGTGTCTCAGTTACCTTACCAGTAAAATGGGGATTGAGACTGTGAGCCCTACATGGGACAGGGACTGTGTCCAATTCAATTTGCCTGTAACTACACCAGTGCTTAGTACAGTGCCTGTCACATAGTAAATGCTTAACAAATATCATTATTAAGAAGTACAACACTTCTGTACATAACATTACATTCTGCCCTTGGACCTGTGACCTGCATTTGGATCTGTGACCTTTGGGATTTGATATTCACCCCACCCTCTATCCCACAGCACTTATGCATATATTTTTTAAAATCATACATTATACATTTTTGGTATTAATGTCTGCCTCCCCTCTAGACTGTAAACTCATTATGGGCAGGGAACATGTCTGCTAATTCTATTATATTGTACTTTTCCAAGTGCTTAGTACAGTGGTCTGCACATAAGTGTTCAATAAATACCATTAATTGTTTGATTGTAATTTCCCATCTGTAATTTATTTCAGTGTCTGTCTTACCCTCTAGACTGTAAACTTCTTGTGGGCAAGGACCAGCATGGCTTGGCTGGAAAGAGCATGGGCCTGAGAGTCAGAGAACCCGAGTTCTAATTCCAGGTTCTGTCATGTACCTGCTGCATGACCTTGGGCACGTCACTAAAGTTCTCTGTGCGACAATTCCCTCATCTGACAAAATGGGTATTCAATACCCATTCTCCCTTCTACTTAGACTGTGAGCCCCACTTGGGTCCCAGTTATATTGTTTCTCTCCCAGCAGTTAGTACAGAGCTTGGCACATAGCACTAACACCACAATTATTATCATGTCTTCCAACTCTCTTATACCCTCCCAAGTGTTAATATAGTGCTCTGCCTGCATAGTGGACACATAATTTTCCAAATTCTCTACCTGGATACTGCAGGAAGTTGAATTAACCTTTTTCAAGATGCCATTCAGTTAACTGAAAAATGTACTTTTAAATAAGCTGTAATGGCTGGAAAGAAATACGTCTTCCAGGGTGTAGTTTCACCGTCGGAGAATCTGGCTCCTAACTGCTAATACATTTCGATGAAAATCTTCAATACCAACACTTTCAGAGGGGACAGTGCATCCCTGAGGCCTGAGGAACTGTGGCATCATGGAGTAATTATGAATCATATCCCAAAGTATTATGACAGGGCCAACCTGTTGAATTAATGCCCTCAGAGATTGTTCATCAATGAGGGTAACTGCCATAATGTAGGCTCTCCCCTCAGTCCTTCGTACTTTGATTCTAAGGCATTTTGAAACTGTGATGTTTGATGTAGTTTTTTCTATTCCCATGGTAATTTGACTGTGGGTAAGCATTTTATATTATCAGAGACATGGAGCTCGAATTATTTTCCAAAGCGCTTGAGTCTTTCCTTTGATGCCACTGAAATTAAAGGCAGAGCTGCAGATCGTGCCCATGCTGTTCGTCACAGAGTCAGAGGTTAGAATTACATTTGCTGCTCTATATTCTGACTGTTCCATTGCAGTAGTTAGGGTAGTACTTCTCATGGACAGTGCAGTATTGTTAATATTGCAGACACCAAAAATTTGTGAATGGAATATAATCGACTTGTCAGTCATTTTAACAATAGTCCCTATAGAATTCTATTCTCAACAGTAGCTAAGTATGTCATATTCTTAGTTTATTTATGTGGGACTTCTTAAATCTTAAGTCTTTAAAAAATGATAAATACTTATTTCAGCTTTAACTGTACTGTTGTCCCAGTGTTCCATGAAGAATATCAGAAACTTATGCCCAGTGCACTCATTTTCTATTAAATGATAAATTTAAATGCATAGCAATGGGTATTTACTCCATGAAAATACATGATACTGGTGAACAAAAGCAAGATATAGGTCTAGGGACCTGTTTTTTAAATTGTATTTTGATAAACATGTAGAATTCTTTTAACTTTCAAGTTGTAGTCAGATATTAACTTTTCCATCTACGTTGATGAACTAATGCATTTTGCAAAGTGGGACATAAATAAAATTCCACTTGTGGTGTCCAGAGGAAGAAAGTGAAATTATCTGGTGATAGAAAACAAGATCAAGAATTAGCTGCCTAATTCTATACTTACTTGTGAGCCTTTAAAAATTCTGCAGTTTTGCTTCCACCTCTCTTACAGAGTGCTAACACTAATTTCATTTGGGAAAAGACCCTGGGCAGAAGGTCTTCCTGTGACCCAAAGAAAAGAAGGGACCTTCCCCAGTTTTTTTCAATGAGGATTTAATATAGATGTGTAAAGAACATGTGAACATTTAAATAAACACAATATGTGCATACTCACATGTACCTATTAACAAATCAATTTAAAAATCATATGAAATCATTTGTTTTTAAAGCAATATGTAATTAGCACCTTAAGAATTGTACTCTTATTTAAATAGGGATGGGAGTTCAAAAGAATCAGATGTTTATTTCATGATTGTCAAATTAATTTACATATGAATCTTTCCACAATAAGGCAGACTATGTTTCTTTTATTTAAATTTTTCAAGGCAACTATAGTCAGTAGCCATGCATTTGATTTTTCATGGATTTGAATGTTGAATTTGATCCACATGAGCTGTCCTCTGATATTTATTCAGTCTCTTCTTTTCCAGTAACCTGGAAAATCCAAGGAATCTTAGCAGTTGGGAGGCTCTGATTTTTAAAATTTCCTCTGTTCCAATTTGCCAGATTTCAGGGTATTTTGTCAGCCCCACATAGCAAATGTGGTTAATAGGTTTGCAAAATCAACACAAGACCAAGATAGAAATCAGGAACAGCACCAAACTTGGACAGTGACAAATGTAATAGTACAGCAAAGGTTTGTATGTGTTATGTGGGAAAGTCTGTCTACATCAGTCAATCCAAAACATTCATTAAGCACCTTCTCTATGCACAGCATTTACTAAGAGGCTGGGAGAAAACAGTGGAAGTAAGAGAAGTAATACCTACTCTCAAGGAATTTACAATCTATGTGGGGAGTCAGGCAAACAGATATTCACAAATAGCAAAAAGATGAGAGAAAAAGGACACAACTGGTAATAAGAGGAGACTGGAATGATGAATATGTGAATAAAATAAGTACTGGATATAAACAAAGATTCAAATACTTTTAAGTGCTTAGGACGACTGATTAAACATAAATGCTAAGGAAAGCTGTTGAAAGTTTATGGGAAAAGCTTCCTGGAGGAGTTGTGATTTCAGGAGAACTTTGGGAATGAAGAGAGCTGAGATCAGGCATATTTCAAAGGAGGGGCAAGTTGAAGGTAGCTTTCATTTTTTAAGTCGTTTCCTCCACCTTTACTCCCATATCTCATTATCAAGGGCATACATCTGTCTGAATTATGACAGTATATGTGCGTATTAAGTACATTTGAGGGCACTACACAAACATCAAGCTTCCCCTGGGAAGAGGTCCTGTAGTGTTGTGTAAATGTCATTGATAAACACTTTTCCTGGGGGCTCCTCAGGTGCTCTGCACTCAGGAGGTGCTTAGTAAAAACCACCAGTTAATTGATCACTCAATCAAGAGTGTTATTGAGCCCTTAATGATAATAATTATGGTATTTGTTAAATGCTTACTATGTACCAGGCAATAATCTAAGTACTGGGGTAGATACATTTGATAGATATCACTAACTGTGAGTGTCTCTCAAAGTTCAGTTCTGGGTCCCCTTCGATTCTTCCTCTACACCCACTGCTTTGGAGAACTCATTCACTCTCATGGCTTCAACTACCAGCTCTATGCAGATGATTCATTCAATCATTCCATCCTATGTATTGAGGGCTTACTGTATGCAGAGCACTGTACTAAGTGTTTGGAAAGTTCAATTCAGCAAGAAAGAGAGACAATCCCTGCCCATACCAGGCTTACAGCCTAGACTGGCACATAGCACTAACGAACACCACAATTATTATCATGTCTTCCAACTCTCTTATACTCTCCCAAGTTTTAATACAGTACTCTACCTGCATAGTGGACACATATTTTTCCAAATTCTCTACCTGGATACTGCAGGAAGTTGAATTAACTTTTTTTTCGTCTCTAACCCTGATCACTCTCCATCTCTGCAGCCTTGCATTTCCTCCTGCCTTTGTGACATCTCTATTTGGATGTACTGTTGTCACCTCTGATGCATCCCGAAGGAGGGGGTTCATCCATGGGCACTTAGATCCAGGTGCAGAAGAACAAAACAATTGGACTCACTGAGTTTTGTATACAATACTATGGCTTTAATACATAAAATCTACAAAAAAGCTATAGCTTTAAAGCATAAACTTATAAAAGCTATGGCTTTAAATTATATATATATATATAAACCTATGAAAAAAGTTATGGCTCTGATGCACAAAACATACCCAAATCTCAAATACAAGGTATTACATCCCGTGGGATCCCACAAGCAAGGTTATTATACATTACATCCTCTAGAGTCCCTATGTTTCGCCCCACCATGGAATGGTTTTGTGCATGTGCCAACCTCTATCCCAGAGGCACAGGTCCTCAAATCCCTTTTCTTTTTTAGTACTCAGCAGGTGCCTTACAGAGACTTGGACTGGGCGTCCCCAGGTGAGCCAAGCACACTCCAGGCTATCCTAGCCTCCCCTCCAGGTTTCAAGGAGCAGCAGCGCACCCAGGTGTATACGGCTTTTATGGAGGGGGTGTGGATGTGGAAGCTGGATTTCTGTATTCCGCTGACCAATCAGTCAAGCATACCATATCACTGTCATGTTTTGGAAAAGATTATCTGCCTGTAACACATAATATCAAGCTTCTTCCATGTGGACTCTAAATGAGGATATCTCATCCTCATTTATCTAACCTCTATCTTGAAGTCATGGATTGTGTCTACTAACTCTACTGTACACTCCCAAGCACTTAGTACACTGCTCTGTATATAGCAAGTGTTCAATAAATACCAATGATTAATTGTATTCAGTTACTCTGACTACTCTCCCAAGCATTTAAAAAAGTGCTTCTCAGTTGGCATTCAATAAATACTTCAAATTGAGTAATGTTGTTTCCATTTTCACAATGCTACATTGTCAAAGTATTGTTTCCTTGTTTGATGGTACTTGTTAAGTGTTTGCTATATGTCAAACACTGTTCTAAGTACAAGTCACTTAGGTTGGCCACTCCTGGCCCCACATGAGGCTTACAGTCTTAAACAGGAGGGAAAACAGGTATTGAATTCTCACATTACAGTTGAGGAAACTGAGGCACAGAGAAGTTAAGCATTTTGCTGAATGTCATACAGCTAGCAATTGACAGGGCAAAAAGCAGAGCTAGTATTAGAACCCAGGTCCTCTGAATCCCAGGCCCATGGTCTTTCCACTAGGCCACGATACTTCCCTAGTAATCAAATGAAAGTCATTAAAACGATGTGTAAAATGTTGAATAGCAGTATTAGATGTGACTAGTCTGGATTTCCTCTTAGCTTACTATGCTGACATTTTTGTCTTTAAAATCTAATTTGAAAGCTTCTAAACTTTTTAAATTATTTTGTTCTGAATTCTAATGACCTTGTAACAGTGGATTTTTAAAATGTTTCTGGGGATAAGTAATTTTGAGAATATTGTTCAAAAAGGAAATACTTCAACATTTGCGGAGCATTGTGCCAAAGTTCTGGTCTGTCATAGTTTCAGAAATGGTCTGAGATTGATAACTCCAATAATCCCTACATCTTAAAGGCAGACCTTTTCAAGTTTCTTAATAAGAAAAGGCCTAAAACATCACAAGACACATTTTGGGCACACTCTGACCAACAGCATGTGTCCAGATGAATAATATCATGGCATCCTATTAAAGCTATTTCATTTTAGTCCATCTTGCCACAGCCAAATACTAATAGTCAACTTTTGTAAGGTTATTACAAAGGCTTAATTTAATCTTACCATATACACAACTTGGGTATGGTTACGGGCTGATAACAAAACTAGTAGGACTCATTAAGTGTTGCTATAAATCTCTCCTGAAATAGCAGTAATAGCCTTCCAGCTACTACAATAAATGTAATGCTTATTTTTTTTTCCTGTGATACTGTATAACTCTAGCCTATGGCTAAACTTTCACTGTAGGTGGTAATGTGGAAAGAAGATACTACTGCTACTGTGCTGGAATGGAGGATGGTATAACAGAATAAAAGAGCCAAACAAACAAAAAGCTTACATATCAGAAAGATTCACTAACTGAAAAGTTCAGTCCAGGCACACCCCACATATAGCTGAGTTCTGTTCCTTGAAAATAATAATAATTGTGATATTTGTTAAGAGATTACTATGTACCAGCCACTGTACTAAGCACTGGGGTGGATACAAAAAAAATTAGGTTAAAAGCCATTCCTGTCTCATGTGGGACTCACAGTCACAGTCCCCATTTTACAGATGAGGTAACTGAGGCACAGAAAAGTAAAACAACTTGCCCAAGGTCACACAGCAGAGGAGCAATGGAGCAAGGATGAGAACCCATGGCCTTCTGACTCCCAGGCTTGCGCTCTGTCCACTATGCCATGCTGTTTCTTGTATTTGAATGCCCGTATGTGAATGACTGTAACATGGGGCACGTTTTCCTGTAGAGTTATATGCTCTATATTAGGACATATTTTATAAGCTCTGGAAAAGTAGCATAAAATTAATTTATATTCTTTGTACTTTATTAATAGATGTCATTAATCCCTCCCATAACTGAGGAATTCTGCCACTGACATGTTCCGTGCCCACCGGGCAGGATATAAAAGCTGCTTCTGCACCCTCTCAGACTTCTCCATCCCCTCCAAGAAAAGCACTCTAATGACCACCTCCATCTCTCCCAGAACAGATGGTCCCTACTCCCAGTATGCTCCATAAACTCTCAGATTTCATCCCTGCTGAAACTTTGAGCCTATTTTGTGTATTTGTGTTGTGATTTAAAGTTTCTTCACTCCTGATGCATCTATCTCCAATCCTTTCAGTGTATTCCTTTTGTGGAAAATGGGATAAGGCAAAGAAGAGGTAGGAAAGGAGCATGAGAAGAGGGAGGGATGAAGAAAGTATTGCTGATAGGACAGTACATGTTAGGAGTGAAAATTCCAGGGAAAGAGATAAAGTGCTGAAAATCTTGCAGAAGCAGAAGAGAACATTTAGGAAAAAAGGATCATTTGTATATAATGAATTCATGTAAATAAATACATGTTTTAATGGTATTTGTTAAGTGCTTGCTATGTGCCAAGCACTGTACTAAACAATGGGGTAGATTGAAGTTAATCGGGTTGGGTGTAGTCCCTGTCCCACATAGGGCTCATAGTCTTAATCCCCATTTAACAGATGAGGTAACTGATGCATAGAAAAGTGAAGTGACTTGCCCAAGGTCACACAGCAGACAAGTGGTGGAGGTGGAATTAGAGCTGAGGTTCTTCTGACTCCCAGGCCCAGCTCTATCCCCAAGGCCATGTTGCTTCTCATTCATTCAATAGCATTTATTGAATGTTTAAATTAATAGGATATTATTATTATATTATTATGTATATTAGAACATGAAGTGATTTTATTGATTATAGGCTAAGGTACCAACAAGAGGTTGGATAAAGAATATTAAGAAGAAGGATACCAGATCACTATTCATAATATAGAAAATGCTCTAGTTCTATATATAGTCTTTCACATTTGAAGGAGAGCCTACTGATGGTGAAGTTCACCTATGAGTGTGTGCGTGGCTCAAAAGGCTAAGTAAGGCCCTATTCACAATCCTGGCCAAATTGGGCACACAAAAAGGCTGTCCCTTTTTACTATGGTGTGTTCAATATTTGCAGTGCCTGGTCCCATTTCCCTTCTGCTTCCTTGTTTCTCCTTTCTTATGAAGTCTTTACTCTGAGAGACACTTTCTTCTTGATGGCCTTGCACGGTTCAAGTCTATCCTCAGCGTTTACATCTGGTCTTCACCTGGGCTGTTGCATTGTCTGTGGCTTTGTTTTGCCATGTCCTTAAAATGATTGGTCTGTCCTCTTTCCTCACTTTCAGTTTCCCAATTTCAGTTTTCCAAATAGTAGCTGTTGGGGAATCTTGCACTCACTCAATCCCATCAGATGTCCCATCCAGTGTATCGGTATTAACGTGAGCATAGCTTCAATGCTAGGAGTCTGACTAGCATTTTTCATGATCTCTTCCTGCCATCTAATATTGAGTATAGCCTATAAGTGAAACTGGTGGAAATGATCCAGGAGGCCAATGTAATAGCTATGTGTGATCCAGGTCTCACAACTCTAGAGAAGTTTGGACAACATTACAGATCTACTGTTTGGTCTTGCACTTGGATATATGATCTTTTGGACTCACCCCCAACCCCACAGCACTTATGTACATACCTTTAAATTATATTTTATAAATTATTTATTGATATTAACACCTCTCTCTCCCTTTAGACTCTAGGCATATTGTGGGCAGGGAACATGTCTGTTAACTCTGTTGTACTCTTCCAAGCGCTTAGTACAATGCTCTGAACATGGTAAGCACTCAATAAATGCCACTGATTGATTGATAGAGGCTCATGCACACCATGATGCCACCACACTTCACTCATTCATTCAATCATATGTATGGAGCACATAATGTGTGCATAGCACTGTACTAAGCACTTGGGAAAGTACAATACAGCAATAAAGAGAGACAATCCCTGCCCACAAGCAGCGCATTTGTCTTGACAGTCTCCCAAAGAATGTGTTGGTCTTCTTGATTCTGTTTTCTATTTCCTTGTCTATTATTACATCACTGATCAGTGTGCTACATAAGTAGCAGAAGCCTGTCACAGTTTTCAGCTCTACATTTCTGTTTTCTATTTTCTTGTCTATTATTACATCACTGATCAGTGTGCTACACAAGTAGCAGAAGCCTGTCACAGTTTTCAGCTCTACATTATCAATATTAATTTTTGATTCTGCATATGATTTCCCTGGTGTAGGTTAATACATCACCTCAGTCTTCTTTAGATATATTGCCAGGTTGTAGCACCTAGCTGATTCTGTAAAGCAATTTAGAATCATTTGCATATCTTCCTGGGTGAGGGCTTCTTTTTTGAATGACTCTAGGACTTTGAATGCTGCTCAAAGTATGTTGAGATGGAAGACTTTCCCTGAGGAGCAAAAGTGAGTTCTAACACTTGTATCTAGGCCTCTTATGCCATCCTCCATCACTGCTGCATAGAACAAGTTGAACAGAACTGCGCCTGTTATATGTCCCTGCTTTACTCCACTGGCAATGAGGAATGGTTCAAAAGAGGCAGTGTTGCCTAGTGGATTAAGAAGGGGCCTAGGAGTCAAAAAGACCTGGGTTTTAATCCCAGGTCTGCCTCTTGTCTTGTGTGACCTTGGGCAAGTCACTTAACTACTCTGTGCCTCAGTGACCTCATCTGTAAAATGGAGATGAAGACTGTGAGCCCTGGGTGGGACAGGGAATGCATCCAACCTGATGAACTTGTACCTATCCCAGCACTTAGTACAATGCTTGGCATACAGTAAACTCTTAAAAAATCATAAAAAGCCCAAAAACAAAACAGTTTTTAAAAAATGGCACCCTCAGTTCTGATCCGGACAGCTATGCTATCATAAAGCATTCTGAGAATCTTGGTGAACTTTTCAGGGTAGCCAAATTATCACTTCCCTACCTTTACTTCTAAGTAGGGGAAAATTATAAAATGGTTTCTAGTTAATCTGTCCCATCAAGATTAAAAAAAGGAATTTAATTTTTCCAGTAATCTCAAAAAAATGTTTTTTAGGTCTTGTAATTTTTAGGGATCTATAAGAACTATATTGGCATAATTTTTAAATTTACATATCCCAATTACAAGCACAATTTTAAAGATAAAACAAAAGCTTGATAGTGTATGATCAAGAAGATATTTTTTTCTTCCAATTATTTCCAAACTTTTTCACTAACAAGTTGTTTCTAAGGAGGCAGTCTTCCAACATAATTTGTAGAGTTTTAAAATATGGTAGGACACACACATTTTAATGATATACCTACATGTGCAGTTTTTAGATTGCCATTTTGTGAATGCTTTGTGTCCTTATCTAACTTGTCCAGTGAGTGGAATTCTTTTCTGAATTTATTCTATGGAAATTTCTCAAACTGTATGTATCAGCCACCATTATAATTTTTATGGTTAAAACATTCTTGAAACTTATGTC
Organism: Ornithorhynchus anatinus; assembly: GCF_004115215.2. Classification (NCBI taxonomy): domain Eukaryota; kingdom Metazoa; phylum Chordata; class Mammalia; order Monotremata; family Ornithorhynchidae; genus Ornithorhynchus; species Ornithorhynchus anatinus. The sequence continues at coordinate 27,268,827 of NC_041732.1, read as the reverse complement.
TTCCTGAATTATTGGCATTCTGATTACAATATTCTCATGGATAAAAATCATGAAAGATGTTTTAAGATAACTAGGTTTTAGATTGATTTAGATGTTTTAGATGAGTATACTGGGAACACAAACACTAAAAAATGATGTGTAAAGCAGTTCAAATATAATTTTATACCAGTAAAAATTGGATTAAAAATTGAAGTTTATTGTCTAGGTGTACAATGCAGCTCTAAAAAATTATTTAAGTTAATTGAATGATTAAATTTCAGAGTTGGGCAGATGATTAATAACAATAAGAAATGATCTTCAAAAGATTCATGAATATAAAATTTTTGATCTTCTAACAATGGAGTTTCAGAATGTGTAAATATATAAGAAGTAAAAGTCTACTTGTAAACAATATTTGTATGGGGTAAATCTAACAGCAAGTTGGAATCATTTCATTAAATCAACGTTTATCTTAATGTTATTAGCAATAGAGGAATTAGATCTAGATAGAGCCACAGCACTTTTTGTCACAGTTCTAAATGAACAAATGAAAAAGCATTGATTTGGGGTCAAGTGTATGGGGATTTTTTTCTATGAGATTATGTTGTTAGGCATGACTCCTTATTGGTCAAACAATTGATCAATCATATTTATTGAGCACTTACTATGTACACATTACTGTACTAAGCACTTGGGAGAGTTCAATATAACAGAGTTGCTTGACACATTCCCTACCTACAACAAGTATACAATCTAGGGGTACTGTGTCCAATCTGATTAATTTGTCTCTATCCCAGTGCTTAGAACAGTGCTTGACACACAGTAAGCACTTAACATATATGAAAAAAGGAAATATTTCTGGTAGAGACACTGTCATCAGGGTTCCTGGATGAAAAGGTTTCCAAAAACATTGGTACTCTCTATATGGTGCAATCTATAATTAAGATAATTAAGTTGGTTTCCCCACTACCAATTTTCTTGAGGAGAATTATCTTTCAAAAAAATGTATGAATCATGGAGAGACAGACTAAGGCACTATTTTCTTTTTTTTACTTAGCTACTCCATATTGATATGGTTATCATCAAAGATGTTTTAGAAACAGCTCCTCTTTTCCTCCCTGGAGATCCTTTTAGGGTTGGCAGACAAACTTCCCACTTCTCCCAATAAGAGGCAAAACTATCCTTCTTAGTCAGGAAATGAGGCTAAATAATGGAGGTGGAGGGAGAAAAGGAGAAAAGGCTGAGGATTTCTATTTTACACCAAACTTGTCTTGTTTTTAAATTTTTCTCAAAAGGTTTATTCTCTTCAGAAAAGTCTCTATTTAAAGATGCGAAAGAAATTAACAAGGCTTTTTCAGAACAGTTGTATGAAATACATTTTTTCTTAAACCTATCCCCATTGAAAACCAAACTTAAACCCACACTTCTTTCTGGATAAATGACACAAAGTAACATCAAAATTGGAACTAGAGATTAGATTATAGAAATTCTAGTTCTCTGCCACACAGGGATCATAGTCACTCAATTAATATCTATCTGTCCTTATATTTCATAAGCAAAATGCAATTTATCATTAGAATCTAAAAATCATTGTACCTTGTTCTTTCACAAGTTTTCATGTACTGTCTATTATTGCATTTACTTTTCCACAGAGCTTTTCTTCTTGAATTAAAATATTTGATAGCTGAAGAAATAACCCTACTTCACCTCTTCCATTTGAATTTTTGGCATGTAATTTATTACAACTTCATTTGAACTGATAAATTCTGCAAATATTACTTAGCATCCATCTTGCTGGGTGACCTCAAAAGCCATTTGAGCTTTATATGCCTCAGTAGTAATAGTAGTAGTAGTATTTATTAAGTTCTTATTGTGTGCAGATCACTGTACTGAATTCTAGAAAAGAAATCATGGATGGGAATTAGACATTATCCCTGTCTCTCAGTGGGCTTCAGTGCCAACAATTGTAAAATGGGGAGAGTAAAGCTTGCCCCTCCCTATTTTGTGGGAATATTTTGAAGCTAAAGATTATTTCAGTGCTTTCCATTCCACTAAAGTTCAAGTCATCTGCTTTTACCATTCCTACTACAACTACTAGTCTCCACCCAACCCCTGGCCTGACCTCCACCTCCCCTTTCCTAAGTGACTTCAACACACATTTATCTCCTTCCTTCTTTTCTCCTAATATGATCCCCGAGGACTTCAATATCTACATTGAGATTCCTGATAACACCCTATCCCCACCCCTGCTGTACACTTCCTCTCCGTTCTCAATTCTCCTGACCTTCTGCTCCTCCCTCCTCATCCACTTACCAACTTGAACACCCACTAGTTTTTATCAGCACTAACACTGCATCATTTCAACCTCACTAACTCTGAAATACCACTTCTCAACCACAGCTCCTATTCTGCCATCTCAGCCATACATACTCTCCACACAAAACTGTTCTCCCCTGCCTGAGACTTCCGATCTATAGACCCACTTCTTATTCCAGGACATCATGCACTATTTGGACTTCTTTCCAAACCTCTCCTCACTTGATACACAAATACACACTTAATCCGTCTCTGTCACACTTGATTTGCTCGCCTCCCCTCATCCCCCAACCCATGTCCATCTATCGATCTTGTGCCACCAAGCCCCAGCCCTAGATCACCTCCACAGTATGCTTCCCCTGATCCTGAACCTAGACTGCAGAACCCAGCGTTCAGAAATCCGGGCTCTAGGACAACCTCCAACATTTCAGATTCACCCTTGTCCCTTACCAATTAATCAATTATATTTATTGAGTGTTCACTATGTGCAGAGAATCATACTGAACACTTTATCCAAGTCAGCGACATTACTTCTCCTCCTTCAAGTACTATGCCACTGCCCCTGCCAATTATTCCATGCCTGTAAATTCCTCCTAAATATATAATTGCCTCCTTATCTTCCTCTCTTGCTCCTCATGACTTTGCAAGTACTCTATTGACAAAATTGAAACAATCAGGAATGAGGTCCCTAAAGTCTCTCCTTTACCTCCCCTAGTTCCCTCCATCCCCTTGATTCTTTCTCTTGTTTTTTCCCAGCTATTCTTTCCCTAGAGGAAATCTTAGTTGCTTTTGAAAGCTTCTCTCTCTTACCTCCTAAAACCACTCTCTTCACTCTCTGACTTCCATGTTCATACCTCCTTCCCCAATCTTTCAAATATCATTATGGCTCTCCTATATTAAATAAATCTTCTCTGGATCCACTATACTGTCCAACTATCACCCTATTGCTCCCATTCCTATTCAAGTTCCTCAAAAATATTTTATCAACTTGCTGCTTTTAATTCCTCTTCTCCAATGCCCTTCCTGACTTTCTATGTTTCTTTTTCCACCTTCAGTCACCAGTTAAAAGCTCCTAGCCACATATAAACAGAATCCTAGCCTAATCTTCCTCAGTTTCTCAACTCTCTTTGACACTGATTACTGACCATACCCTTCTGGAAAATCTGTTTAATCTTGATTTTACAGACACAGTTCTCTCTTCCTTATCTCATTACATTTCTGGCTTATCTTTCTCAGTCCCATGAGCTGGATTTTCCTCTGCCATTCATCCTTTAAACTGTTCTTCAAGGCTATGTTCTGAGTCCCCTTTTCCTCTATACACTTTCTTGAGGTGGTCACCCACTCTCACGACTTCAACTACCATCTCTATGTGCATGACTCCCAAATCGGCCTCACTAACTCTGACCCCTCACCTCTTGTGCAATCTTGCATTTCCTCCTGCTGCTAGGACATCGCCTTGTAGATATCTAACTAGCACCATAAACTTAATATGTGTAAGACTGAACACCTGATTTTTCCCTTCCAAATACTCTCCTCCATGTAACCTTCCCATCACAGTTGTCAATAATGCCTTCTCCACCATCTCTGAAACCTACAAACTTTGCATTTTTTCTTGCAACCCGTATTTTCAGTCTATCATTAAGTCATATTTGTCTTTCCACCACAATATTTCTTAGATGCACCCATCTTGTCTATCCCAAAAGTTACCTCCATGAATCAGAAATTTGCTTTATCCTTACTTGACTAATGCAATGACTTCATTACTGGTCTCCGGCAGTTAGTCAATCTATCAGTCCATAGCATTACTGAGGGCCTACTCTGGATAAAAAAAAAAGTTGGTATTTGTTAAGCGCTTACTATGTGCTGAGCACTGTTCTAAGCGCTGGGGTAGACACAAGGGAATCAGGTGAGCCCACGTGGGGCTCACAGTCTTAATCCCCATTTTACATATGAGGGAACTGAGGCACAGAGAAGTTAAGTGACTTGCCCACAGTCACACAGCTGACAAGTGGCAGAGCTGAACTGAGCAACAATAGAATTAATGATGTGATCCTTGACCTCTAGGAGTTTACAGCCAGGAGGGGAAGGCAGAATCTAAAATAAGTTACAGAAAGCTAAACAAATTTTTGGTACATATTGATATAACCATTACAGCCAAGGAAGAACAATTTTGAGTTTAGCTGCCTTTTTTAATTATACACATAATCTGCACTATCACATCAAGTTTTTCTTTAATACGATGCATTATTTTTTTCAAACTATTCAAACTAATTTACATTGTCATAGCAAACCTTTCATACACTAAAAACAGTAAAGCTTTGCTCATCCATAAGAAAACCTAACTATATAATTTTGACCAAGGTACATAAATGGATACTGTGAAAATATTTGTATTTCCAAATCTGAATTGATTATTGAATAGTTTGTTCATTTGGGCTTGCTGTTGTGTGACCTTGGGCAAGTGACTTCTCTGTACTTCAGTTTCCTCAACTGTAAAATGGAGATTAAATACCTGTTCTCCCTCCTATTTATTCATTCAATAGTATTTATTGAGCGCTTACTATGTGCAGAGCACTGTACTAAGTGCTTGGGATGAACAAGTCGGCAACAGATAGAGACAGTCCCTGCCGTTTGACGGGCTTACAGTCTAATCGGGGGAGACGGACAGACAAGAACAATGGCACTAAACAGCGTCAAGGGGAAGAACATCTCGTAAAAACAATGGCAACTAAATAGAATCAAGGCGATGTACAATTCATTAACAAAATAAATAGGGTAACGAAAATATATACAGTTGAGCGGACGAGTACAGTGCTGTGGGGATGGGAAGGGAGAGGTGGAGGAGCAGAGGGAAAAGGGGAAAATGAGGCTTTAGCTGCGGAGAGGTAAAGGGGGGATGGCAGAGGGAGTAGAGGGGGAAGAGGAGCTCAGTCTGGGAACGCCTCTTGGAGGAGGTGATTTTTAAGTAAGGTTTTGAAGAGGGAAAGAGAATCAGTTTGGCGGAGGTGAGGAGGGAGGGCGTTCCAGGACCGTGGGAGGACGTGACCCAGGGGTCGACGGCGGGATAGGCGAGACCGAGGGACGGTGAGGAGGTGGGCGGCAGAGGAGCGGAGCGTGCGGGGTGGGCGGTGGAAAGAGAGAAGGGAGGAGAGGTAGGAAGGGGCAAGGTGATGGAGAGCCTTGAAGCCTAGAGTGAGGAGTTTTCGTTTGGAGCGGAGGTCGATAGGCAACCACTGGAGTTGTTTAAGAAGGGGAGTGACATGCCCAGATCGTTTCTGCAGGAAGATGAGCCGGGCAGCGGAGTGAAGAAAAGACCGGAGCGGGGCGAGAGAGGAGGAAGGGAGGTCAGAGAGAAGGCTGACACAGTAGTCTAGCCGGGATATAACGAGAGCCCGTAATAGTAAGGTAGCCGTTTGGGTGGAGAGGAAAGGGCGGATCTTGGCGATATTGTAGAGGTGAAACCGGCAGGTCTTGGTAACGGATAGGATGTGTGGGGTGAACGAGAGGGACGAGTCAAGGATGACACCGAGATTGCGGGCCTGCGGGACGGGAAGGATGGTCGTGCCATCCACGGTGATAGAGAAGTCTGGGAGCGGATCGGGTTTGGGAGGGAAGATGAGGAGCTCAGTCTTGCTCATGTTGAGTTTTAGGTGGCGGGCCGACATCCAGGTGGAGACGTCCCGGAGGCAGGAGGAGATGCGAGCCTGAAGGGAGGGGGAGAGGACAGGGGCGGAGATGTAGATCTGCGTGTCATCTGCGTAGAGATGGTAGTCAAAGCCGTGAGAGCGAATGAGTTCACCGAGGGAGTGAGTGTAAATGGAGAACAGAAGAGGGCCAAGAACTGACCCTTGAGGAACTCCAACAGTTAAAGGGTGGGAGGGGGAGGAGGCTCCAGCGTAGGAGACTGAGAATGATCGGCCAGAGAGGTAAGAGGAGAACCAGGAGAGGACAGGGTCCGTGAAGCCAAGGTGAGATAAGGTATGGAGGAGGAGGGGATGGTCGACAGTGTCAAAGGCAGCAGAGAGGTCAAGGAGGATCAGAATGGAGTAGGAGCCATTGGATTTGGCAAGAAGGAGGTCATGGGTGACCTTAGAGAGAGCAGTCTCGGTAGAGTGGAGGGGACGGAGCCTGTGAGTCCCATGTGGGACAGGTTGTGTGTGTGCAACCTGATTATTTTATATCTACTCCAGTACTTAGTACAGTTCTTGGCACATAGGAAACACTTACAATAATATAATTATCATTATTTAAATTATTATGATGTTCAACAAAGAGAACACAAAGATGTGTATGTCTGGGCTTAGAGTGTCATCTCCATACAATATATCAATCAATTATATTTACTGAATGCCAGGCACTCTACTAAGCATTTGGAGAGTGCAGTATCACAGAATTAGAGTTGGTAGGCACATTCTCTGCTCTCAACAAGCTTACAGTCTAGAGGGGAATATATCCTTTTTCATCCCTTTGCCTCCTCTACAATTAGCTGCTTTGGCTCATCTCACCCTGCCTGTCCACCTTGTTCCCTAATTTCTTCAACTTTCTTCCCCCTTTCCCAGTCCATAGTTAACTGGATTATGGGCTAGCTTGTCTTTCACATGCCAAAGGACCAATGCTCCATAACTATGAAATTCTCATCCAGACACTCTTCTTCTATTATTATTGCCCTCCCTGATCTCCAGACATGTGTCCCACAGATCTGGATATCTTAACAGCTTTTAAGGAGTAAGGTTAGTGTTATTATTCTTATTCCATAGTTGAGATTGTTGCAATTGAAAAATTAATGTTGGGATGGACAATATTCAGTTTGAAGCACCTAAATAGAGGATTATTGTACTCTCATTTATTATCAAATTTGTATATTATCCACACTTTTTCCCTTTCTGTCCCTCTGCTGAACCACCTTTTGACCATCTCACTGCTCATTAGCAATAAACCAGAGGGAAGGCTGAAGAAATAATAGGCGATGAAACTCAAATAAGTCCATTCTGCCACTTAACAGCTCTGGTATAAGATTTGGTTGGGGAGGAGGTTGAAATTGTGGGATTAAATGATATTTCAAGGTTTAATTAAACATGCTACCTCTGTTCCCTATTACAGTGGAAAACCAAGAGTTAGTTTTGATCCTTTAAGAAAATGCAAACTATTTCTTGATTCTTTTTTCCATTTAAAAGAGAGTGCTCAACAATATTTCCTGAACCTTGGCTTTCCTTCAGCTATCGATAATGAGCCACCTACTTAAACTACATTAAAAAAGTGCTGAGTAGTTGAACTCAGTACCTAATGATGTTACTCAGCTTGTTGGAGTCTGATTGACAGTAAAAGTAATAAATTAGAACATAAAATGATTTTACAAGATCCCTGGGTTGACAGACAGGCTAAGTGTAATATCCTCTATTAGAGTTGTCACTGGATTTTCTATAGTACAGATTTGAACAGAATAGTCAGGAAAGTGCTATGATTTCATCATCTATCAGCTCCTCTGGCATATAAAATTAATTTGGGTATTTACCAGCACAAATTCTAGCAGTTAAAATTGGAGATTCACAAAGTTAGACTAGAGGGATAAGGATCTCTGATCTATGGATCTGCTAAGATACAATTTAAAAAAAAATGTTTAATTAAAATCTGGTATCCGCAGTGCTGTTTTCTTCATGTACAGAATTCAATAATTCTAGAAACCTGTAGTTTCACTTTTAAAATCATTAGCATTTATTTTTAGAATAGACATAACTCTGAGTATCCTATTTGAACATAAAGTAGAAAACAATGAAAGCCTTATTTCACTAGTTAAAAGAAACAAGTTTACCTCGGAGTTCTAAACAATGGAATCAAGGGGATGAATTCTAATTTAATCATGAAAAGCAAACTTGGTTTTCTTTCTAAATAGAAGATGCTTTGCTTATTTTTAAAAGAGTAAAAACCTCAAAGAAAGAAAGTTTGAAATGATGAAGTTTTTGAAGTCCTTTAAGAGTGATTTTAAGTGAGGCCTGGTTATCAACGTGGATGATTCTTAATTCTTATTCATTCAATGTTCTCTCTATTGCAGTGATTTTCTCCATGGAAGTCCTTAACCACAGTGGCCATTTGCAGCTGATGATTTTTTTTATAAATAATTTATAAAGCCACTACACACTTATACTTTTACACTGAGAGAGGGAGAACAGAATTGCATCTTAAACTCTATTTACAAATTTACCTTGGCAGGCCCTCATACTGCCAATAGGAAACGATGTTGCATATTTAATTTGCTCTTTTGTTACAACGGGGCTTAGGTTAGTTAATTTCAATTTTCGATTTCAAAAGCTATCAAATATGGCTCAGATGAGAAATCAATTTTTCTCAGCTGCCTCTGTTTTTGTGATGGAGAGGGTTCTTATTGGCTGAAGGTGAACCATGTGACATGGCAAGAGATTAGTTCACTAGACCCCGTGTTGCTGCCACCTCAATTACTGGCTGCCTCTTGTAATTTAGCCTTATAACACCTAATTTCAAGACAGAACTCATATTTAATTCATGAAAGCTTCCACAAGAGTAATTGTGAAATAAATTGCCATAGAAAATATCCATTTGTGACTCATTTTAATTTTGTATGCTAGTAGCATGCTATTTGTTCTACTTGTTTAACATTTTAACACAAACATTTTTATATTGAACTTTATGCACTACTGCTAGGTTAGTGATTTTCACTATTTTCCCTAAATTAAGCATCCCCTCAGACTGATGTTCTTGTTGCAAAACTCCCATCCAGAGCAGTAGAAAAGGTGGTTAAATCAGCAACTTGTAATCTCATTACTGACTGTGTTGTTGTGATCTACACATAACTTTAAAAGTAGCAGCTAAAACCACAAGTGATAGCTTATAAAACGGTAGTTAGATGACAGGGATCATCTGAAAGGCCAAGGAATAAATACAATTTAATTTCTATCACATTTTAAATAAAACCATTCCTTCCATATATTGACATTTCATTATAACATTGGTACATAGTTTTAAAATTTTTTAACCAAAATATATATTTCCACTGTATGCACACCATTTTGTCCTTTTCCTCCCTGTTGCTATGACAACAAGGTGGGTGAGGCCTCCTCAACTGCCAAACTCAGCTGTCATCCCTTCACCCTAAAAGCCTTATAATTGCTTTTATTTGCATACGACAATTAGGCAGGATGGCTCACAGCGAGAAAACCAACCTTTCTCTCCCCAAGTGCACACAACGCCAGCCTGTAATTTATAAAAGATACGCGCCGTGTGGTGGAGCACTAAAACAGAGTGATGAGTCCTTTCATCTGATTGTGAGCCATTAACAAAAGAAAACATCCCCTTTCAGGCTGTAAAAAATGCCTATCTGGTGTGAACCTGCAAAATCACAAAGTTTGTCTACCCCCACCCCCCATATAGAACCTTCACATTCATTATCACATTGAACTCAAAAGGAGTTCTATTGACAGAGTTACATTTTTGTGTTTTATGAATAATGGAGTGCAAATAAAATCCATACTAGGGTACAACTGCATCCAGGGTAGGTTGAGGTTTTGTTGAATTGCATCACATGCTTAAATGTCAAATTAATATGGTCATTATTACTCCATTAAAAAAAAAACTGGCAAGACTACAGAATACAGGTCCAGGACTGCTCAAGTCAGGAGATTATAACTGGTTTAAAACATACTGTGCTTTACTCTTTAAAAGGTCTTTGAAAATTAATGCAGGATACAGTGTGAGATCAAGACCAAATAGTAAATCATTTTGATTATTGATTTTTGGGGGGAGGGGGTGTACTTTTTATGGTAATTTTCAACTATAATACTTAACATAAATGTAAAGAAAAAAATCATGAATTCATTTAAAGTAATGCACTTGATCAGGTATAATTTTACCAACTACTGAATTTTTTTCATTTAACTTTAAAACCCAAGCAAAATAATGAAGTCTAAAATGGCTTGACCCATAAAACAAACTTGAACTTCATTTTCCATCAAATTTTCCCACTCCAGAAATTGAAAAGATCTTCACACTTGAAATTCAAATACAGGGGACCAACTTGTAAATTCCCTTGGCAGATGAAGTTATCTTAGTTATTTTTTTTTGTATTACCACATTTGATGGGTACTGAAGTTTGAACTTAGAAAAATTGATGCACACACAAAAATTAACTCCAGTTCTACATTTTATAAAATGTTACATAATTAAAAATGATTAATTACTATAATACTATAGTATTGTGCCATATAGTCTGGAGCCTGGATGGTCTCTTTGAGTCTTTACAAAGTCTATGATAAAAAAAAAACACATTTTGAGGAGTTTCTCTCTTTATGAAATATCTTACTTGAAGGGACAAATGTCATTAAGACTATCAGACTCATAATAGTGTTTCTCATATACAGCGGGTATAAGCAGGATTAACCTCAAAGCTTCTAGGCTGATCTGTTCCTTTAGTAATACTGATTCTAATTAGGCCTTGTCTAGAAAGATCTCTAGCAAACTGGCACTTAACTTTTTTCTGATATATTTTTTCATATGATTCTTTACCTTTTGCTTTTTACTCTGACCAATCTCCAAATTTCTCTCCCTCATTTTCCTTAGTAGCTATTCTACTCTGCTTTACTTTAACCTGTACAAAAAGACTTTGTCTTAGCTCTCTTGAGAGCCTATTTGTTCCTTAAATTAAATGACTGAAAGTGAAAATTATAAGAGCCAGGACCAGCCTACGCCCATCAGGAGTCAGACAGTGCAGTAAGCATCTAGAATCCAACTTTATACTCTCATGAGAGCTATTGATTTTGGCAACAACTGGAGTGAAATTGCTCTCACTTTTAAAAATGGAGTGTGGAATGATAGGAAGAGTAGGAAATGTGAATAAAGATAGCTGTTTCCCAGAATCAGTAAAAAGTAGTTCAAATTTACCAGATGGCTTTATGGTATCTAACAGAAGACTCCACATAAAGTGGCCATAAAAAAGTCCAAAATCACTAGAGTCAGAGGATACTAGTCACTTAGGCACTGCAGGCCAGGATCTCTTCAATATATCTTCACTGTTCCTTATACTCAAAAAGAAAAATAAAATGCTATAATCCATTGGTAAGGTCTAGACAAGAAAATCCAAGTGAAGAATTGGAACAATTATTGGGAAATTCAGCCCCTTAACACTTTTATTTTACAAAATAGTTGATTCTAAAATAGACATAGAAGCAAATGAGTGTTCTACAAATATTTAATTATCTGGATAATTAGCTCAATTCTTCACTTCATTTTGCTAGTATAATTCTAGCCTTAGAGAAAGTAGGGAAAGCAAAATGGGACATTTTAGAAGTCCTTAGCACATTTCTCTTTTATTATTGTTTCTGATAATATTTTGAATAACAAGATGTTATTTTAAATGTGCATTTCATAAATTTCAACACTTGAAAAACAACTGTTCATATTATGAGACCTAGAGCTTTATATGTATTGAATTTCCTTAAGATCAAAGAAAGTCTAATTTCCTTATTCATAGAAAAAAATGTACGTGGCATTGAAATTCTCTTTTTTTTTGTTCCAAGTAAAAGATTATTTTTTTGTGTATGTATGTGCACTTAGTTTTGTAGGACAACCAGAAGATGACGAACTCTTCTACAGTTGTGGGGTCAGGTGAAAAGGTTTTTTTGAGTATAACTCTAATGTGCAAAATATACTAATTTCTTGGGAAAAAACATAAACCCAAAGCAATTAGGTAAAAGAAAATTTGCAAGATGAAGCTTCCTATGGGTGGCCCTACCATGCCCTTTGACCATTTACATAGATTTTTATGCCATTGTGGGCTGTATTACTCTCTGAAAAAACACTTGCAATACAACCACAGCAATGAGGCACTGTTCTTAGGTTGCTTCTAAGAATGAAGCATGCATCTTAATGGAAAATAATTGTGTGTGTTTGTGTGTGTATTTATATGTGTGTGTGTATGTGTATACAAATATATATACATGCATGCACATACATATGGAATATAGAATATGTATGTTTGAGAGGGAATACTGATCTTCCTAATGTAGTTAAAATGGAAAAAAAATCCGTATTTCAGAATTTCTAAAGCTTTTTAAAAGAAACTCCTTTCTTCTTACCAACTTTACCTTCTTTTTCAATGTTTTTAAGTATTTGTAAAAGAAATGAATAAACATACGAATGGCATTGGTTTTCTCTGTCAGAGAATAGGGCATAGGGATATGGATCAGGAGAATTTTGCCTGTCTCATCTCTTGGTGGAGTGCACAGGATAAGGTAGATTCAATTACTTCCTGAATCTACACTGTATTTTAAGTTTCCTTGTTAGAATAAAAGTGTGTTTGTCTGTATTATAAAATCCCTCTGTTCTCACAGAGATAGACTGTATTTAACCCCATCCAGAGCCCCGTGCAAGCACATACATAGTACAAAACAACCTTATGTATTGTTATTTTGCATCATTAGTGCAAATCTAATTATTATGTTGTTCAAAATGTTAATTTCTGGTGATAATATTTAGGGAAGAAAAACAATGATCTTCCTAAACAGTGATTCCTTTAAAAAAATATGAATAACAGATTCAGTGCACCTTTAAATTGGTCTCATTCCACATTCAGAGTTGATGGTATTTCTAATGAAAAGGAATAATCAGGTAAGACTCTAAGTTTTAAGTGAAACCTGGTGTGTGCTAATATTAGCGAGGCATTAATAATAAATTTGGAAGTCAGCAAGTCCAGGATGATTTCTGACTTAGTTTTATACCTCAGACACTAGAACTTGAACTGCAGTTTGACACTGACACTTTTAGGGAACAAAGTATCTCCACCACTACTTCTCCACCCTCCCAATTCAAATCTCATCTGAGAACTACTGAAATGAAGCTGTCACTCAGGACTGCTCTGGGACCTGTCAGCAAAACATTGAGCCTTTTCATTTTGATGGGTCAGCCTGCAATCCCCTTGAAAGAGAAGTCCGTGCCACTGGGGTTTTTCTTTCCACAGGAATTCTGAATTCTAATGAAACTCCAAATCGCTCAATAAAGGCAGGGGCACGGGGAAGTAATCCAACCCAGATCTGAGTGAAATTTGTATTTTATCTTTTTTCCCAGCCCATTATTCTAATAGCTTAGGTGGTTCACAAAGGGTTGGTTTGCAGGGCTGACACTAGCGAAATGAGGTGTCCTTTGTCTTGATGCTACACTGAGATTAGGTAGCAGCTCTCTGAAAATGAAAGGGCATGGCTCAAATTTCCTTGGGTAAATATCCATCCACCTATTGAAGTTTGCACCTACAGTGCTACACATACATTTCTAATGAGTGACTGTACTGATAGAGAGGAAATTTTTACATTAACGTTTTTTATGCAGAAGAAAGTCTTTCAATAGCCCTGAATAAACCCTTTGAGACTTAAATAAGGTAGCACCCAAGATTAGTCACTATTTCTTAGTGATGAGAGGGTGGAGGGGGTGGTATCTATGTGGCAAAAAATATTTATTAGTGCTGATATTCTTTAATTTAAGTTTTACAGTGAAGATATCTAGTGACACCCATTTGAATCTTTAAATGCTATATTTTACTTACATTAATTGTTACTAGATATTAAATGAGAACATTTCTAAGTAAATATTATACAAAGGTATTGAAGTATCAGGCCTACGTGTGTAGTTGATCACAGAAAAAAAACAGAAGTAAAGAGAGAGATGTAATTGTCAAAGTTTTTTTTTTTACAAAATTTGCATACAGTATACAATTTCAAAAATTGCAACAGCATCTAGATATTAAGATATATTAGAACAATATCTAAGAGTTCATTATGAAATGTATCAAGTATATTATTCCTGTATAGGAAATGAATTACTAGAAACTTTTATTTTCCCACAAACCTTCAGGAGTAGCTAAGAAGCCCAACAATGGTACTGTATCCTTTCCCCCTTGATATCCATAATAGTGTTACAGTGTTATTCAAACTTAAATAATCATACTCTAAATACTTTCCTCTGACAGACATTATCCTCCATATAACAGCTTATTTTGCTTTACCTACCCAAAGAACATCTGACATTTCTCTAGGTGCTTAAATGTTTGACACTGTACTTTTGTTTTCAGAGGTTATAGAGTATGGCACAGATCAGAGCATATAAAACCTGTCCCCTTCCCTAACCTTAACCCTGGCCCCTAATCCTAACCCTTCCCTTCTAGTTTCTATTTGTTCCCTTCCCCAGCCATTGATAGGAATTTTTGAAGGAGTTACAAGTATAAAAATAACATTTTTCCATAGGAAGGACTTCAGAAAAGTCTCCTTCCTCTTCCCTTCTTCCCCTACCCTCTACAATCCTCCTTGATGGGTGCCCTATAAACAAAGTATAATACACTCGTATTTTTCCTAAACCCTTAAATTGAGAAAAAAATGATGAATGAAAAAGCTTCTATTTTATTCTTTACTCATCCTGACATAACTTCTCTATTGCACTGTACACAGCACAAACTCACTTGTTCCTCTACACTCTATAAAACCTGGATATATTACATGATATCAGAATCAGGCAGTAGTCTGAATTCCAAATATCATTGTTTTGGTCTGATTAATTTAGGCCATCATTGTGACCTTTCCAGTGTCGTTTATATATTTAATGCATTCATTTCTTTTTCCCAGGCTTTTTTTTCGTTGAGAAGTTAAATGTCACTTCCCGATATGCAAGCAAATGTATCTACTTTTCAAGATTCAGGAAGATACCTTTCCATTCAGTTAAATCTAATTCCACACAAAAAGCATCACATTGAACTGAGGTCTTCTTTTAATAAATCTTGCCTTTTAAAATTCCACATTTTAAAGCTTTTAAAACTTTCAAATTCAGTAGTTCCTGTACTTTCAAGAATTGCATATGCCACAAACGTAGCCTGAAGCTTCACTGTGGTCATTTTGTGGTCCATTCTGAATATGAGACTGGCAAATATAATGGCAGATGTTACATTTTGGTTTATTGTTCCATTATAATCCAAACAGTGTATTAAAAAGTTAGTACACTTTTATTACCTAATATTATTTGATGATTGATTACAATGCAAAGAAACCCCAAGAAAATAGGTCTGTTTTTTTCTTTCATTTTATCAAAGTTGCACTCAAAAGATAAAATAGTCATAAGTCTTGGAAATTGCTTTGTTCATTAATGTTGCTTGTAGTCTATAAAACTATGCTTAATTCTCATTTTAGTGAACATTCCCAAGATTTTGTTCCAGGAGATGTAGTAAAGTTGTCAATGTTTCCTCTTCTAAGTTTGTATTTCACTAGAGATAGTGGTTGACCAATTTAATTTCCTATATCTTCTTTTAGTTTAAATGGTGAAGTGTTTCAACAACGTGTTGGAGAATCAGGTTGAACAGTGTTATTTTTGAACTGGTATTTTATATATTTGATGTTAAAACTTCAGTAGTATGATCACAAAGAAATAATCATCATGGCCCAGTATCTGAAAAACTCTACAACCAAAATTCTTGAGGAAGATGAATATCTGATCCCCAGGACTGGGCAGCCCTATTTCATTTTTGAAACATAACAAAGTTTAATAATAATAATGGTATTTAAGTTCTTAAATATGTACCAGGCACTGTACAAAGCACTAGGGTTGATACAAGCAAATCGAAATGGACACAATCCCTATCCCATGTGGGCTCACGGTCTCAATCCCCATTTTACTGATGAGGTAACTGAGGCCCAGAGAAGTGAAGTGACTTGCCCAAGGTCACACAGCAGACAAGTGGCCAAGCCCAGATTAGAACCCATGACCTACTGACTCTCAGGTCTGTGCTCTATCCACTACACCAATTTAGATATAAAGGATTAAATGTTAACCATCAGTGCTCAACTGAAAGATCCTAAAAGGATCTACCAAATTAAAAGGGCAAAAGGTGCCCATTTGAATGTAAAATTTGAGTAAAGGCCTAAAGTGGAATTTTGGTGGACAGTTGATTTAAGCATACAAATGCCATTTTGTTCATATCCTAATAATTTTGCTAAACATTAACAACACGTTTGGCACGGTACTAAGCACTCGGGTTGATGCCAGACAATCAGGTCAGACACAGTCCTTATCCCACATGGGATTTTCCTCCCTTTTGTGGAGAAAAAAATATATATTTTTGTCTCCCTCTTTTGATTTGTGTTGCCACCTGCACTTTTCATTTGACCATAAAAGATTCCCAGTCCATTTTGCATACCGATGAATATGAAACTATGGCTCAAACTTCTGACTCATTTAAATCTTCCTAACCCTCAATACGAAAGGAACCACATTCTTTGGGATTTCAAGCACATTCTTTGCACTTTGGAGAGCAGCATTAATTTTTTCAGCATTCTGGTGATTAAGCAATAATTCATTAAGTAGCATCCTGAAAAAGTTAGTGCTATTGCCAAATAAGTTGCCTAACTTACTCTTTGAATTACAACCTGATTTTAAAAAACTGTTTTAATGTATAGGCCAACTAAAACTGAAAATCCTTTATTAATTATGTCTTTGCAGGAGATTTGAAAAGATAGTGTAGGTCAATTAAATACACTGTCAACTTTGAAAAGAGCCCCTACAAAATTAAAAGGGATGCCAATCTTTAATTTATTGTATTATAAAATTGAATAGATTTATAAGGAAAGTATGATTTGTGTTGATCTGAACAATGCTGTATATTGCTAGTGCCTTTATTTTTGGCTCAGTGAGGCTATTAGTCACTCCGCTCTCCAGTTTTTCTATCTGTAAAATGGGAATATAGATTCTTAGCATCTACCTGTTTTACTTGTAAGACTTAGTAGAACATTTTTTTAAAAATTAGTTGAAATTCCCTAAACCAGGAAATGCTACTAGTAAACATTGATTTTATTAATTGCCATGAAATTGAAAATGCTGAACTCATTGCTAATTTCTTTTCTGTAAATGCTCTTAGCAATATAGTTAAAATTAATTTGCAATAAATTTCCAAAATAAATTTTAAAATGTGATATTTGTTAAGCACTTTCTATTTGCCAAGCACTTTATAAGCCCTAGGAGTAGATACAAGATAATCAGGAGCTCACAGTTTAAGTAGAAGGGAGAATAAATATTAAAAGCCCATTTTGCAGATGAGGGAATTGAGGCACAAAGAAGTCAAGTGACTTTCCCAAGGTCACGTATCTGTCACGTGGTGAAGCTGGGATGGTGAGATACAATTAAAAGGGGTGATACTGTCTTTCCTTCAAGTTCATTTTCTGCTTACATTTGATTAATAATATCAGTATATTCAGATCTTCATATTTCTCAGTCATGGACATTTACCACATCTGATTATTTTTGATTCACATCTCCTCCTAGAGGCCTTCCCTGACTAAGCCCTGCTTTCCTCTTCTCCTACTCTCTTCTGCGTTCCCCTGATTTGCTCCCTTTATTCATCTCCCCTCTCAGCCCCACAGCACTTATTTACATATCTGTAATTTATTTATTTATTTTGATTAATGTCTGTCCCCTTCTAGACTGTAAGCTAACTGTAGGCAAGAAATATGTCTGCTTATTGTTGTACTTTACTCTCAGTAAGTGCTCAAGAAATACAATTGAATGAATTGGTCAATTAAAAGGTTAATTTTTCAAATATTATATTTCATATATTAACTGCCAAAATGTTATCCTCACCAGAATGTGACATCAACCAAGAAAAGTCCTTCTCTTTCTCTCTCTCTGTTTCTCTTTCTCTGTCACTCTGTCTCCCTCATATCACTCACTCTCTCAGGACCTCTCAGTCTCTCTATCTCAATCTATCTCAATCTCTCTCTGATGTATAAGGGGCATATGAATATCCTTTTCTTGTATGCTCACAGTGTGCCAACAGCCCTGAAAGGG
This sequence comes from Ornithorhynchus anatinus, assembly GCF_004115215.2. Taxonomy (NCBI): domain Eukaryota; kingdom Metazoa; phylum Chordata; class Mammalia; order Monotremata; family Ornithorhynchidae; genus Ornithorhynchus; species Ornithorhynchus anatinus. The sequence goes on along the minus strand of NC_041732.1, from coordinate 27,250,695 downwards.
TAAATTGGCTTTTTAAAAAGGTAATTGTAAAGTGTAACTGTCAAGGTTATCCTCAGAATTGGGGGGTGGGTTGTAGGTCTCCCACCCACTGAAGATTCTTACATCTTGAAGAGCAGGCTGAAGACAAAAGCATTGCCAGTGCTGTTTCTCAATTTTTTTCCCTTTTAGCAGCAATGGCTAACCCCCAATGTGCTCTTTTGAGTTTACTGTATGAAGCCAGTAGTTACAGTAGAGTGATATGCACTGTGCCTTGACTGTAAATTACACTGGAATTTGATTGAGGCATAAATATGCAGTAAATCATCATATGTTTTTAAAATTTTGCATAATATATACAAAATATTTGTTTGATAAAGTAGAACCTTAAATTGACTGAAGTCTAAAATAGATACCACCTATATTAAAAACATTTTCATCGCTTTAATTTGAAATCTAAAATTAGCCATGTCTTTAAAGACAGAATTGCAAAGTTGAAGCAGACATCAGCTCATATGTGTCTAACTTCAAGCAAGGAGAGAAATCATGAGCTAGTTTCCTGCTCAAACATCAAAATCTCAGTTGAGTTTTAGAAGGAAACCATTATCCTCTAGAACATGTCTTTCAAAACAAAGGGGAAAGGAAAAGTTATGGGGCAAGATTTAGGGCTGGCATGTCAGTACTACCCCAAATAGATCACAGAGGTTAGGGCAGTATAGTTTGGCTCCATATGAGATTGGGGTAGTTTTAGAAAATAATGTTTTATTTTATTTGTTAAACTCCTAATACTCCATATTAATGAATACTGAGTCAACGTATAGGGTCATGACCCTGGAATTTGCCCAAAGATGAAAGTAGGACTTCCTTTCTAGTTGTTGATCTAATTTTGATTCTTTGGGGAAGATCAACATTTTAAGCTACAGGACAGGTGGATATTGGCAGAAATATCCAAATATAGCTCTTTTACAAAAGAACAGTCCTGTTCTGTTTCATTTTTTCTCCACAGGTGAAGGCAGTGGGCTGTAATAAAGAAATGAAGGAATGAGCTGACCTAATGCCCCTTAGCTTTGTGCAAGTATCTCTATGCAGCAACACTACCGCCTTTAACACTGACAGACCCTACAGGGAAAGCAGCATGATCTAATGGATAGAGCACCAGCCTGGGAGTCAGAAGGACCTGGGTTCTAATCCTGACTCAACCATCTGTCTGCTGTGTGACCTTGAGCAAGTCACTTCAATTCTCTGGGCCTCAGTTACCTCACCTGTAAAATGGGAATTAAGACGGTGAGCCCTCTGTGGGACAAGGACTTTATCCAACCTGATTAGCTTATATCTACCCCAGCACTTAGAAGAGTGCTTGACACATACTGAGCACTTAACAAATATCACCATTATTATCTCTTAAAGAGGAAGAAGCCCAAGAAAGTAAGTCTGGGGTAAGAAATAATAGTTAATCATTGTGCTTTAATTAAGATAATTCTATACAAATTCGGAGCTTTCTATCTGACATGCCCACCGTGGCAGAAGCTTTTGATCACTCACACTAACTGTAGCCATATGCCTAAGGCTGCAACCTGTAAGAGCATAAGTACAAAAAATGCTATGGCATTTCTTCCTTCCACCTGATTTAGTTCTGGCTTGAAGGGAAAAATCTTAGAATAGAGCTGGAGGTGGGAGGGGTGAGGAGGAAAGTGGGGAAATCCATATGGGTTGGTTACCTCCTCTGCACTCAAGAGGGCACAGAGCTAACAACCTCTGGGCACAAAGAGAAAAAGCGGGCTCATTTAATTCCAGCATATGAGAATTATGACCATAAGTAATGTCATAATAATACAGGCCAATTTTCAACCCTGCCAGCATTTGTTTCCAACAATACCACTACAGCATGCTCAGAAAGAACACTATGATGGGTACCCTTCTGTAAACCCATCCTCTGTTCCTCATCTATCCATTATTAATGAAAGTCATTGATATTGGGATCAGTAAGCATGAATTAGGTGATTTCTACAATTCATGATAAATTAATTTTATCTTTTGAACTAATAGATTATGAGTTCATATTTTAATTTTTAAAATTGACGACGAGTTCCCCATAAATTTCCCTCAAGCATTACACACTTAAAAGAATAGCATCCTAGCCCATTAACAGGTATTCATTTAAATGGGTTCCAGTGAAATTCCTATGTCACTACCCAAGCACACATCTCCTGCATGTTTCCCCTTTGCCTTCTGCATCTTCACTTACTTGTGCGGAGGCCTAATGCAGTATAATTGAAACAATTTTATTGTCTGAAGCTATTCATTCTAATGTTTCAGTGACAGAAAATACTGGTCAATTTGACAAGTTAATATGACTTCTGTGGTCATTTGAACTCCTTTAAGCCATTGGGTGCAAAAATTGCTTGTCACCTCCCTTCACCTGCAAACTGCATACAACTAATATGTGAAGGGAAAAACTTTTTCACTGAAAAGATGCTCTGTCAGGAGTAATGGAAATTTTTGATAATTGATAGGACATTGCCCCTTTACATCAACTGTATTGTTCCACTCAAGAACATTACATGATCCCTCTTTTTTGCCACTTCTTGCAGAGACCTGAAACTTTGTGAATCACTTCACGTGCCAATTGACTGATGAGCCTCATTTGAGATTATCTACTTCCTTTTTATAAATTGAAATATTTGTATTTCAAAATCATAGTTACCATCAAACAGCAGGTTTATTAAATAATTGGTTATCCAGAGATCAAAGTCTTCTACTAATCCTTCACTAAAACTGTGATATCTCATGACAGCAACTGAAGATATTCTGGTATTACTATTCCATGGTTCAGTTTCCACAAAAGAGGTTACCAGCCACTAGCATCCTTCTGTAGTCACTCTACATGAACACTAAATTTCATCAGCAACTTTATTTTCTCATCAAAGGGACCATGGTTCTTATGTGATTAGATTCAAATCAGGTCACTTTATTTTCTGTTATGACCATAAACTTAATAAGTGTGCTTTACACATTCGACATTGCCAAGATTACCCAGGAATGAAGCAATCCATTCCTACACATAGTTTTAGTAAATAACCCATCTGCCTAAGGATGAGCAAAGAGTATAATAATAATGGCATTTGTTAAGCACTTACTATGTGCCAAGCACTGATCTAAGCACTGGGGTAGATACAAGGTAAACAGGTTGTCCCACACTGGGGCTCACAGTCCTAATCCCCATTTTACAGATGAGGTAACTGAGGCACAGAGAAGTGAAGTGGCTTGCCTAAGGTCACACAACAGGCAAGTGGTGGAACCAAGATTAGAACCCACATTCTCTGACTCCCAAGCCCTTACTCTTTCCACTAAGACACACAGCTTCTCAATTTGCTCCATGTTTGATTAGTTTTCTGTGGTTTTTGATTCATCTGTCTAAATCAGTAGGTCAGTGTTAGTCTTGGATTTTAAGATCCTAAAGGGTAGGTATTGCAGCTTAATTTGCTTTGTATGGATCTTTGAACCACTCCACAGTAGTTCATTCAATACATGCTTTTGAGGATGACAACAGTGATAAGGTTGGAATTAGACCCTGCTTCATTAAAATGATGATAGGGGATTCTCTGGTTCTTTAATTCACTTTCTCTTTCACCCTTGGCCCTAGTACTATTAGCAGCTAAAACTACAATTAACATATTTTGGGGGGACTAATGTTAACATATATGTGGTCATCTTTAGACCTAAAGACAATTCTATTATATTTATAGTATGGCAATATAACACCTACAACATATTCAGTTGTTTGTTGTTTTGGTGGGGAGACTGCTATGGTATTTGTTAAGCACTTACTATGTGCCAGGCACCGTACTAATTTCTGGGATAATAATAATTATGGTATCTGTAAAGTGCTTACTATGTGCAAGCACTGTACTAAGTGCTGAGGTCGATAGATACAGGATAATCAGATCCCACATGGAGCTCACAGTCTAAGTAGGAGGAAGAATAGGTATTGAATCCCCATTCTGCAAATGAGGGAACTGAGGCACAGAAAAGTAGATACAAGTTAATCAGGTTGGACATAGCCCATGTTCCACATGGATCTTGCAGCCTTAATCCCTATTTTACAGATGAGAGAACTGAGGCACAGAAAAATTAAGCAACGTGTCCAAGGTCACACAGCAGGCATGTGGAAGACTCAGGATTAGAACTCAGATCCTCTGTATTCCAGGCCCGTGCTGCTTCCATGCAGGTTATAAGAATATCACTTCCATTGGTTTTAAAAAGATTCATAAGCCATTATACACTACAATGAAAATGTACCCCTCTTTCTCAGCGTATTTAAAGTATTTAAAACAAAAAAAATAGAATATTATTCCTGATAGAGAAAACTTCACTAGAAAATGGTAATTCCTGAAATTTGTTAACAGCTTTGCTATATAATTCTGAGATCTTGCAAACAAAATAAAATCATGCAAATCTCCAAGAAGATGTTTTCTAAACTTGGAAGTTGCTCATTTTAGTGGATGTTCTAAAATTATAAGAACATTTTGGTAACCTTGTTTTGGAATTGTTTTTAAGGCTCTGGAAAAATGATGTTCACAAGACTACTTTGTTGTGATGATGAAATGACACAAGAAATGATGTTGGTTTGATCTGAATTTAGACTGATGTGTCTCCGCGCGATATCCTTGCCTTTTTTTTTTTGGTATGGTGCTAAAAAAGATCACTTGAGCCTTTACTACAGAGCTACATATGCCAAAACTGGTTTGCTGGAACAGAAGGTGGCCTAATTATTAAAAAGGAATGGCCCTCATTCCTGTGATGATCTGTCTGTTTGTGGATAAAATCCTACAACTGTGAAGAGCCTCGTGCACTGCTAAAGGGAAGGGGAAAATATCAAAGTGTGGAGCCGAGATACATCAGAGAGACTACACAAGAAGGGTATCGTAGTTTTAGAGCCCCCAGAATTCCTGACCAAAGAAGTAGTTAGTCACAGGTCTACATCAAAAGAAAACAACATTCTGTTTCGTTGCAAGCCATTGCTGTGATGTTTTGCCCTCAGCCTCATAATAATCAAAAGTCAGAGTAAAAAAGATAGACTGTCCCTTTAAAATTAGATCATCCCTTCTATTAATATGCAGAATGAGTTGTCAATTGACCAAGCAACAAATGTACATCCTCATATCCTCATTTTCACTTCTATCTATGAATATTTTAAAACCCTAATGTGCGCTTGGCCATTTGGGTTTTAAGCAAAGACTTATCACAGTGTAAAACCCCTCATTTTTATCCCTTAGCTGAGGGCTTTTTCCCTTTTCCAGGGTGTCATTAAAAATCTGATGCCAAGAGCTGAGACTTGGCAGGGTTTGCGATATAATTTGCAATCTGCAGTGTTTGCTGGCTAGCCCCACCTGCCCCCCTCTCTCTATTCCTCTCTTCCTCTCTCTCTCACTCTATACATCTCTCTCCTCTCTCTCCCTCTCTCTCTCTTTCTCTTTCTCTCCCCCTCCCTCTCCATCTCCTTTTTTTTTTTAAACCAGCCTGCCTGCTAGAGTCAATAGGGGGCATCCCTCATCTGTCTAAAAGAAAAATAGCAGCATACTAATTAGAATTCTATTTGCCAGAAGCCTCCGAGTTGCTGTGCTTATAGATTTCAAGCTTCTTTTGTTTGAATTAAATTGCCAACTTTTTTTTTCCTCCTTTGCACTAGCATGAGAGAGCGGGTGCCTTATTTGATTGAAAGAGAGGGAAAAAAAGCCTTAGCTATGGAAATGCTGAGGAAATGTCAGGGTTGTGTTTAAATATGCCTGGTATGCTTTTCAGTAGCTGACTCCTGTCTTTGGCAGAGTTGTTTCGGGGAGCTGGTGGGAAGGGCAGTATTGGGGAGGGGGAGGAGGGCAGGATAGGGAGGAGAAGGGGGGTTTTGGCATTATAGCAAAGACACTGGGATCCCCCTCCCTGACACTGAAATTCTGGGGGATATCTGACATGCTTTTACCCAGAGCGAAGCCAGATGGTTGATGCTTAGATGAAAAACCTTGGGATGAGATCACAAAGCTTGCTCATAACAGAACACACAACATCTCTGTTTCTCTGTTACACCCGCCTCTTGTGAGGGTGGAGGGTGTGGCAACATACCATAAATTGAAGGGAAAAAAATGTTGCATTTAACTTTAATTTGTTTTTATAACCCTGTAAAGGAATTTCAATTTTCCCATATTAAAAAGTCAAATTATCCATGGAGAAATTTTACAATAATATTCATTTTTCATTCATGAATAGCCAAGATATGCCCATCACAGAAACTTTTCAGTGCCAAAAAGCACCAGAATGATTTGCTAAGCATTAGCCAGTGATACAGCATGACAAGAGTTTTACAGAATTACTGTACATTACTGCAAGAGTCAATTCTTGTCCTCTTTTAAAAAGTGTAATTAACTAAAATTAAAACAACATATGAATTAAAGCTCATATCTGTACCCATTGCAAGATGATTCTGAATCAAATAAGTATAAAGGCCTAAAATACCTCATTTTTGGCCTATTAGTCTTTTTAAGCAGTGCTTGGCACATAGTAAGCACTTAACAAATACCATAATTATTATTATTATTTAAGCCCAAAGAACAAACATAAATACCATTGGGCATGTAAATATGTGTAAATGAGATTTAACACACAAAAACTATACAAGTTATATTTCTGATGTGTGCATATAAAAATAGTAAAGCCACACATATAGTAAATGTAATTCTGTTTAGTTGACTGAATTGAGAGGGAATAGGCCACTTATGTCTACTTTCAAATGTACATACTACTAAAATTAGGTCTAGCATTAAAATGCTTAATTTTCCACATAATAATTTATAGTTTTGCCTCTCTACTGGATACCACAGCACTAGAAAATGACCAAAATTCCAGCAAGAGTAATCATACATTTTAAGAATGAAGCATAATGTTTATTGTTAATAGTGCTGTGCTAGTTAGCTAATGCATTCCTTCTCTATTATTAAGGATTCTTTTTCAAAAGGAGGATGATATCTCATGTTTATAAATGTACATGGCATGTTTAAAATACCTCATCAGGGATAAATCTATCAAACAGCTATATTTTGAAGAATGGACTACTGTAAAACAGACATGCATGCAGATGATAGACATTCCCAAATTTTTTTCTTGATTCCAATGGACTTTAATAGAGTAAATTTGTGAACCTGGGCCTTGATAAGTGTGAGAATGCTTTACCTGTATTGCTAGAAAATGGAACACTGTATTATCATTCCTAATGCTTAAGATGGAAGGATTTTAGACATGTATCTGTGCTTTTCCTTTGTCCATTGCTTCAAATTTCTTAAATAGCATACAGCACTGACATGTACAGTATTGATGTTTACAGTATCATGTAAAACCCTGGAGCCAACCAGACTCACATCTCTTTGAATTACTTTTCCAATTCTAAGCCTCTAAGAATCCAGGCCCCCTTTATCTGTTCTTGTTATAAAAAGTGGCAGGAGGCAGAGTGGCAGAATGACCCACAAGATGGCACCTGTCACCAATGGGATTTCTCCTGCATTCTGCAGGCCAAATTTTGTTTGAACTTACTGTGGCCTCTGTCATATCCTCAATTTCCCTTCCACTCTTGGCTCTCCTTCTTAATCCCTTTCGTGCAGAATGAGGCTCTGTTTACCCGGCTTCTGAAACCTTTTTCTGAGAGAAGCCAAAGTAAAACTTTAATTTGAAATCTGGGCTCAGAATAAAATGGCAACATACAGTGAACTGGAAGGGGTTAGCTACAACAGCTGCATCTTTTTGATGGCAATTCACTTAAGGGCATGGGTGCTTTAAGACATTTTTCCCCTAGTTTTGTCGCCAGCTCTTTCTTATAGATGTGCACTTGAAATACATGATTAGTTTATGTCTCAAAGGTGTGGGAGTTGATTAGCACCCTAATGAAGCCCTTTGTTATTATTTACAGGCAAAGTACATCTCAAATAGATGACATGAAAGTGTTCTTAGGCTGGCCTGTTGTATTCTAACCATGACCTGACAGGTTCATCTTCTGCATAGAGATAAACACTTCTCAATGCATATTAAATTATTTTTCTTAGTTTTAAAGAGTAAAAGGGACTAATAAAAAGGGAGGACAATGTTATTAGTTTCCAGGAAAATAAAAGATCACCTTGGCCATACCAATCACACAAGTAATTTTATAATTTAAAAGGCAAGATAAAAATACATATATGTGCATCATCTTTGACTTACAGCTAACCAGTATACAACATTTGTGGGGGTCCATTAGAATATAGCTGAGCTTTAAAAAAAAAAATGAAAGGACTTCAGAATTTTTAATTCACCCAAGATGAGTGAATTATATGTTTCAATCATTATAAAAATTATATGGAGTATTAAATATATTACTGACGGTGTGAAAGCTCTTCAAATGTTAAAAATCATTACATCTATTATTGCTAATGTCCCTTTATCAATTCATTCCATTCAAAGACGCCAACCTGCTTCATCTTATATCTTGTAGTAATTCATTCAATGCACTTAACTAGACTGTAGACTCCAGACTCTAAGCTCCTTGTGGATAGGGAGCATGTCTACCAACTCTGTTATGTTGTACTCTACCAAGCACTTAGTACAGTGCTCTACACACACAGTAAGTGCTCAAAAATTGATTGAATAACTGTTTGAAGTAATTAAAGCTAAGACACAAAAGTATGGCATGATATGGGCACAGATTACTTAAAAATGAAGTGTTGATTTGTTTTGATTTTGATTTTTCAAGCACATTTGAAGCTGCAGAACTATATTTCACTTCCTTTCCAATGATTTGTAGACAGTTAAACTTACAAAAACTGCAGTGACTAAATTTAGTTATGTATTAAATTTATTAAATTTATTTATTAATTTATAAAAATTAATTATACATTAATCATTAAATTATTAAATAACATTTATTAAATTCCATAAACACAGCTCTGTGTAATCTTTGCTGGCCTCACTATTCTTTAATCTTTCCACCACTTTTCATCCCTCTGTCCCACCTCTAACCACGGAGAAATAGTTCCTCACAAGCACTTCTCAGGCCCATCCCAGTTACCTATTATTTAGTCACCAGCAGGCTCCATTCTGCTGCTATTTCCCTGGATGCCACAGGAGGCAGATTTGCAAGAGGCTTATGCATATTGTCTGTTCAACAAAGTTCCCTGAGTGATTCAGAAATGACTCTAAAAATAATTTTGGAGCTTTGAATTAAACTCATCTATAGCTTGTGGAATGAAACAAATTAGGGAATTTCACTGCAAGTCAAAGACAGCTATCTTTTTATTTCCAATCATTCTTTCTCAATACTTCCAGGGTAAGCTACATCACTTCTGCTTCTAACTACCATCCTACTCACTTGGGAGTCATTTTTAAGGTCAGCCAGTATACATTAATCCTGCCTGGAGTAAAAATTTACTCCACAAGATGGAAATGACAGGCCTGTACAAGAACACATGAGAAAAAGTCATTCATTATTTATAAAAAAGCAAAAGTAATAGCCCGTCTTTTCTTACATTACACCAGAACAGTGCAAAAATTCTAAACTATATATTATTATAAAAGCTCTGTTCCCTATCACATTTATTGTCTGTGTAATTATTTTGGGCTTTCCACTCAGGAGCAATAAAGAGGTCTGATTTTTCACAGCATTCAGATCAACAAAGTATCTTGGAAATCAAGTCTTCCAGTTTGCCTACCGCTTTCCACTTTTGATTGACAGTGTATCTCTTTTTCTCTCTGGTAGTCTAGTTTCTTAGGGATGAACCATTTGAAAGTGGAAATTTTTTTCTGTTTTTATTAGTGCACACAAAGTGCAATTTGGAATAATAGTTATTACAATCCTTTGCCAGGAACAAGATCTTGAAAATCCTTTGCCAGGAACAAGGGCTCAGGAACAAGATCTTGAAATCAAGCTCAGCCAAAGCTAATTGTCCCTAATAAATTTATCAAGAGAGAAAGTTTAGGTGGGCATGCTAAACTGTCAGGAAGGGATGTTGTGGAGATCACATACACTGTGGAGTAAGGAAACAGAGCACAAACTTTGTCCAGAGCTGAGAGACAATGATGCGCAAAGATTAACCCACCCTCTCAATTAACACCTCACATGAAAATCCCAGGAAGGTCATGGGATCTGTGCTGTGGTACACGGTCAATCAGCATTGCCTGCCTCCATACAAACCAAGATCGAATGCAGAATTAAAACCAGTCCCCAAGCCCTCGCTCACAGACTCACGTCAGATTAAGCCCTTGCATGGAGGAGATATGAAAAGCATTTCTAATTAGGGTCTGAGGTTACTGGTTAAAATGCAGCCGAGCAGTCTACCAACCATTCTTCTCCTTTTTTATAATTTTAATTAAACTCAGATACTGTTTAATTCCTACCTGCATATATTTAGTACTACTTGAATGCAAACCTGATAAAGAATACTCCTGATCCCCACTTAACTGCCACAAGGACTTATTAAAGAGAGGGTGACTGTCTCCAAGATCTTCCGTGGGTCCCCGTGCAATAATTACTTTTCTATCAAATGAAAAGCATAATATTTTTCTGTAAATAGATTTTTTTTCTTGTGAAACTTTGACTTCTCTCCTCTCATGACAAAATTGTAATTATAACTTAACTGTAGGGGTTACTTACCATCAGACTAGCCATTAGAAAGCTTTTCTTGCATACCTGATCTCCATTTTCTCATGGCTTACAGAGTCTGAGAGGTGCACCAGAGAATTTCTCACAAATGCATCACTAATTAGCTATGGGAGTGTTGTTTCTGTTTCTAAAAATGCTGTTTACCAGATCCTGTTGGAATTATTAGGAATCCCGCTAGTCAGCTGAGTACTTCACCATTGTATAGTTAGTAGTCTGTATCCTTGGTAGCAATTTTTAATATCTGCAATGACTCTGGAAGTCTTAAAACAACATCTTAGCATACTAAAACCTTATTATTCCAAATTATAGTTCTGAATAATTCAGGAATTGTAACAGCAGCTATGCATTTATGCATTTGAAAAACTTTGAGATTCTAGTTTGTGGAATGATTTCTTTTTCATTGTCATCCTCATGATGAGATTTTAATAAGCATCCCTCTAAAGAGTATTGTGATGATCCATTGTTCGAAGAGTAATAATTCAATAAATGATTCGAACATATTCTGAAATTAAGCTGTAACTCAGATATCATAACATTTTTACATTAAAAAAACTCTAACCAATCAGCTAGAAAAAACATGATACTGTTTTATTTGACTTTAAATAGGAAAATCATAAAAATCATGAATATCTACTATGACAGTAATTATTTTAGAGGTAAGAGAGGGTCTGTAGAGTTTCACTAATTTTCATCTAAATGTTCTACTCAAACTCTGGGGAAAATTCAAGTATACTTGATTATAATAGCCTAGGCATATAAAGTTGGAGGCCAGAAATCTATTACTTGGTAAGAAGATACTTGGAGTTTGAGACAGATAGACAAACTGTAGAAGACTTTCACCAAAATTATTTTCAGGAAGCTGAATTTCATTATAGCCCAGTACAATTCTAAGAATAAATTAATTATGTCTCCTGAATGCTAGAAGATAGTCATTTGATATCAGACAGAATGCATCTCCGGTTTCTAAAAATAACATTAATGTTGAATCTAAAAAGCTTGCAGATCTAGAAAAATCTCTAGGAGTTTTATTTAAATTGCTTCTCTTGGGAAAAAGCACAGGAATTACTGTAGTATTCAATCAATCCACGGTATTTATTGAGCACCTACTTTGTGCAGAGTAGCGTACTGAGAGCTTGGAAGAGTACAGTGGAAAGAAGGGTGCAATAGAAGTAGAATTAAATGCTTTAAAAGATAATACTTTAAAAATAAAGAATTAGTATGCTCTAGAAAGTCTGAAGCAACAATTTTGCTAATTGAACTGTTTCATTTGAAAAGTGCCCAAAATGCATAACAAGTTTGAAATGCCCCCACAATTCAAACTTTTCCATTACAAATTTATGGAAAGAGTTGTAATACATTTCAGCAGTATAAAACTGAATTCCTTCCCCTTCACCTGAATAGGGATTAAACCCCATAAATGACCCAGATAAAACCTGTAGGCAAATGATTCTTTGGAGCATTCAACTAATTCAATATCAGATTAGCAGTGATCTCAAAAAATGTATATGTGTAACTTCCAGGGGTAAGATGAGAACTAAAATAATTTGAGTAAACAAATACTCCAAGCTCTCAATTATCAGCAGACAGGACTATAGGAGGCCATTAGTGCTTTGAACAGTGTTTGACACATAGTAAGCGTTTAATGCCATCATTACTATAATTCAAATATATAGCCATCAAATCAAAACTCTCCATATAAATTAGTTTCTGCCTGCATCACAAACTGTTGCTGAAGTTGCTAAAAAATAGTTATGTTTTCAGCTATGAGTTTCCCTTCTTGTTTCATTCCAATCTCCTAAATTTGATTTTGCCCTAAAAGGACAAAGTGAAGGCTGCAGAAGAAGAAGAGTGTGGATCATTCAAAATTTGTATCATGGTTATGATTTTGGTAATAACTAGGATATGATTAGTTATTTCAAAAGGATGCTTGAGAAACAAATTCACTAATGATTCATTAGGTTTTTCCTCTGGGTATCATTTTACAGAAAAGATCTAAAAAAACTCAACATGGAATCCAGGTGGAATTCCTTTGGAATCAATTAAGGAGCCTTAGAGTGATCTGAATAAGTAAAAATACTAATAGTCTAAACAATCCTGGTTGATTCTTGTTCTAAAGCTGAACAAAACAGAACTTCCATGTATATCTAATTCACAAAAATAAGACTACTACTAGAGAAGAAATATACTGAATGATTCACTGGAAAATAAACAGGATGACTACATCACTTTGGCTTAATGATAAGAAAAGGAGTCATCACCATCAACATCGTCATCATCACCCAAAAGTATTAAATGACCCATCTGCTAATGTTTTGTGTTGGGATCCCTATGGAGCACATTAAATAGTCATTGCCCCTGCCTTCCAGGAGTTTATAATTCATGAGAGATAACACTGACAGAAAAAGTTACTTAAGAGCATACCAGCACACCAAGAGCTTTAGCAGTTGTGGACGGTGCCAGGAATTGAAGCAAGTAGCATTGTTTGAAACATCACTGATATTCTGTGATACTTTCTGTCTTCCAATCTGATGCTCAGCCCACAAGACTGTGCTGGCTTTTATTAGCGAGAAAGGCAGGAACTCTAGATATCTAGATTTGTTCTTATTTGCCTATATTGACGCACATTTTCTACAGCATTCTTCACAACAACTAGCACTTAGCCATAACAGTTTCTAATCCTGAGGAGTTGTAATGACAGAAAGGAGCAAGACCCGGTGTCTCTATCAGAGAAATCTGTGCTACCTGAATCTGCAGCACTTTTAACCCTCATGTAAATGTTTACTGTGATTAAATTTATCAAGTGCACATCCAGAAATGGATGTCCCACATGCTCTCTATCGAAGTATCCATTTGACTCAAGGACATAGGCTACGTGCTCAATGTTTCAGATTAATGACTAGGCCCAGTGTAAAACTAGGTTAATATATTTCCTAGTTGCTGAGTCTGATTGCCTATATCTGATACATAATGTGTTAATGTCCCAGAGAGCTTAAATTAATAGAGTAAATATGAAAATGGCAAAAAGATTGTATTTCTTTTAAATTTTCTATAGCCCAAAATTGGCACCAAATAATAGTCTGAGCACATAATAATGACAACAGTGGTAATATAGTAATGATAGGCAAAGTTCTATCAAATATGTAATTAATATTTTAATTATATTTCTCTGGTATATCTGTTTCCCACTGTGCAAATACCCAGGTCTAGTAATTTTCAAGGAAGATGACAAGATTATCATTATTAAAGTTCCAGAGTACAAGTGTTTGTTTTTTTAATGTTATTAATGGGACTAATGATGATAAATGTTATTATAGAGAGCTACTGCATATTAAGGAGATAGCAGAGTTCTAAAGATTTCCACTTGGGTATCTGGAATTTAACATTCTGAGTCTGGGGCTCAGTACCATTAAAATTTAACTATTTTGTTATAATATGAACTGGCATATGGAACCTTGATCATAAATTTTGATAAATTGACCTATTATCTTCCTAAACTGTTGGTTTTTTTAAATGTTCAGAAATCTTAATCCTTAAGAGAGAATAATTTTTCTTGGATGGATGGATTTTCTGGATGGATGTTGCTTTTTTGTCACTATGGATGTTCAAGTACCAGACTAGAAGAATCCTACTTTTTAATTTTAGAAAATAGCTATTTTTCAAAGAAATAAAATCCATCCCACCCTAAAATATTGCCAAATATTCTGGTCATCATAATACTGAGTTTTTCATAAAGAATACTTCACTTTTTTCACCAAAAAACCTTTAAATCTTGTCTCATTCATATGGAAACAAACAAAAGTGAAGGATTTAGCTAAATGTGGGTAATGCAGATGTTGACTGCAGAGGAAAGAGGAAAAAATAATCTTCATTCTTGATTGTTGCATATTTATGTCAGCCACTGACAACTGACACAATTGTAGGATTGGTACCAAAAGGGAAAGGAACTTGGTACCTCTCGATTTGGGTCTTTCATTGCTTTTGATTGATGGATTCTGCTTGTAGAGCTGTCATCCACTCAGAGCTGCCTCTCAATCCTGTCCTCCTTTCTATTACAGCTTATACAATTTTGGTTTTATTTACCAGCTTCCTTGAATAGCCACATTCCATAGTTGTCTGAAAATTCTCTGAGGAAGCCACACATTCACTTTAGCATTCGTACACTGCAGTACCACATGCTCTGTGGTGCTGAATTGCCATGACAGTTGCCAGAAAATAAACACCTAAAGTCCAGTAGTCAACAAATTCCACTGTTAAAAGTTTACAAAATTAGAATTCCACACATATAAAATCTTAATCATGGAAAGACCTCATTAGGGTCAGAGGTAGGGCCCAGGTATCACCTAGGACTAAGACTAGGGCTAGGTTAGAATTAGGGTAAAGTAACATAAAAATTAATATTAGGATTCATGGACAGGGTGAGTCATAATGGTTGTTGATTGGTCTGTTAACTATTTAACATTAATTAAGTTGATTTGTTAATACTAGCCCATTTCTTGTTTAAATTTAGACAATCTATTATAGTGACAATATGGCAGCTATAATAATCCACTTTTCTCTTCATAAATTGTCTATTTTTTACTTCCATCTCATTCAAAGCCTAACATATTTCTTCGATCTGCTCTGAATGCTGTGGAAGACCAATGTCATCAATTGAACTGCTTAACGATGCTGAAAGTCTGCTGTATTGTAAGTTGCATTGCCCAAAAAAAGTAAATATCTTCTATCTCAAGATTCCTTTGGCTTTATATAAATTATAATCATTAACTATTGACCAAATATCATGAAATTAAATGAAATTATGATAAAATGATGTGTATGCTATAAAGTTCCAAAATACATGGTATGTGTAGTGCAGTGCTTGGCTAATAGTAAATTATTATTATTATTATTATTATTTTGTATTATTATTTTGTAGATTCATATTTAAATTCCACATATTCTATATAATCATATCAGAACAGTGATCAGTAAACAGAACATTGCTAATGAGGCTTGAGATTAATTAATTAAATCTAAAATATAAACAACACAGAAGTAAACAACTGGTAGGTTTGGATCTTCATTTGTTTCCACTTTTTGTTTACTTTATTTTACAGAAAAATTTACTGCTCTGAGTATAAGTAATCTGTAAGCATTTTTTATTTCTTTTAAGATCAACCTGTTCTTTTTTTATTAAAATAACAATTGTTCTACTTGATAAGTAGTTACTATATACAAGAACTGTTCTAAACATTGGATGATCAGCTTGGCACAGTCCCTGCTCACATGGGCTCACAGTCTAAGTAGGGGAGACAGTAAGTATTGAATCCCCACTTTTCATGTGAAGACCAAAGGAAGATATTTTCTTTTTTCTTTTAGGAAAAGTTATGCTTTTTTTTCTGTCTCAGATGGATTTAAGCCCTTTCAGAGGAAGAATTGGCACTGAGGAAAGTTTTCTTATCTTCAGAATAAATCCTGGTTATTTCACTCTCAATTTTTCCATGAACTCCCATTAGCATGGACTTTTGGTGAGAATCTGCCTCCTGATTTCCCAATGAGAATGCACATGTACAACTTCTGAATTACCTAACCCATTCTCAACAGTAAGCTGCCAACTCCCAGTATAACAAATAGTGAAGAAAAGATAGCCATATGCTTCTTTTAGAAACTAAGCATTACATAAGACAAAGTGCAATTTAAAATGCACTCCTTCACCAGAAAGTAAAACAAGAAGAAATAACAGAAGACCCACTCCCCAGTATGCTCAAGAACTGAACAGAACTCCTCATCTTCCCACCCGAACCCTGCCCTCCTCAAGATTTTTCCCATCATGGTAAACACTGCCACCATCCTCCCTGTCTCACAAGCCCATGACTTGGCATTGTCCTCAACTCATCTCCCTCAATCAACCCACAAAGTCCATCTGTCACCAAATCCTGTTCGTTCTGATAAATATGTCATTTGTTAAGCACTTACTATGTGTTGAGCACTGCATTAAGCTCTTGGATTCTAATACCAGCTCTGACACTGGCTGCTGTGTGACCTGAGGCAAGTCACCTCACTTCTCGGAGCCTCAGTCACCTCATCTGTAAAATGGGGACTGAGACTGGGAGCTCCAAAGGGACAGTGACTGTGTCCAACCTGATTTGCTTGTATCCACCCCACGCTCAGTGCAGTGGCCTGGAACAAAGTAAGTGCTTAACCAATATGACAGTTATTATTATTATTCTTATTACTGGGAGAGTACAATGCAATTGAGTTGGTAAACATTTCGTACCCACAGTGAGCTTACAGTTTTAAAGACTGTGTAGGTCTAGAGGACTGTATATGTCTGTATAGTATACGAAGCGCTTAGAGCAGTGCTTGGCACATAGTAAATGTGTAACAAATACCATTATTATTATTATTATTATAAATTATCTAATGATTGGGGCTTCAGCGACATTAGTCTCATCTAAATGAGGCTTTCTTTATTCATGGTATTGTCAAGCACTTACAATGTGCCAGACACCATCCTAAGTGCTGGGGTAGATACAAGCTAATCAGGTTGAACATAGCTCATGTCTCTCTTAGGGCTCACAGCTTTTATCCTCTTTTACTGATAAGGTAACTGAGGCATAGAGAGGTTGAGTTACTTGCCCTAGGTCACACAGTGGACAAGTGGCAGAGTCCAGATTAGAATCCAGGTCCTCTGTCTCCCAGGTCTATGCTCTTTCCACTAGGCCACAATGCATTTCCTTTTATTTTGCTTGCTAAAATGAGCTTGCCTGTGACAGTTTCAATAATTTTTCTGAAAGAAATCCTTTCCAAAAATAGCCTTTGAGCCAAGCAACCTTTTTTGATCTCTGAAAAGACACTTCAGTCATTCTAAAATAGCAGTCTACCCATGGAAGGAACTGAAAAATTGGTTTAAGGAGGTTTAAAGTTCTAGAGAACTTCAAAATCATTACGGTAATCACTCTCCATGAAAGCATCTCTCGTCATGTCATCCCTTTAACACTGCAAAGCAGAGATTGAGAAAAGAGATGGGTCCATAGCGGCCTCACCTCTGCCTCTCCTGAGGCTGCTGCTCTGCTGATCTCAGGTAGAGTGAAATGAATCATGGGAAGAATCCTATGTATGCTGGCCAGAAATCTTGCTCCCTCTTATCTTCCTCCCTCACCCTTCATTCAGTTTTTTCTCCTCACAGGTGCTGGTGGGCAGTCAGGACTGATATCTACTGAGCTCTTTTAACACTGAGCTTTGTGAAGAATTAGACTTATGATTAAAACTTTTTTTTATTCCTGGAACTTTACATATGTAAAATGAAGAAAAAAACACCTATCCCCCTCCTCCTTAGACTGTAAACCCCACAGGAGAAAGGGACTGTGTCTATCTGATTGTACTGAATATACCCCAGTGCTCAAGCATCCATTAAAGGCAAATAAATATCACAGTAATTACAGGTAGAGGGGTAGGTTTGGAAAGAAGATAGGAAATCTCCCCTAGAGAGATGGCAAGGCAAGGTGAGAGTAGATGTAGACTTGGAGTGAGTGTGATGGGGCGACTTTGGGGAGCTCAGCTTAAGACTTTGGGGAGCTCAGCTTAATGGTCTTAATTTTGGTCAAGAAAGTAGATGGTCGGGTCATTACTGAGCTGAGTGAGAGCCTAGGGGTCTTCGGGGAGACAGTTAAAAGTCTAGAGGCAATTGACACTGGAGTCAATGAGGAAGGAAAGGTAATGCCGCAGTGAAGAAGAAAGGGTAGAGTTGTAGCATGTGAATATGAGGTGGTAGAATTCAGTCTTGTGTTTGTGTTTCTGCCAGTGGTGCTCTGCAGCATGAGAACAGGAGAGAAAGAAATGTACTGCAGAAGATCAACCAAGGTGTGAGACCATGAACAGTCAAGGGGACTTGGGATTTGAGTTAGATGGGGAAAAGCATTGTTGAGGTATGAGAAGCAGCGTGGCTTAGTGGAAAGAGCATGGGCTGAGGAGTCAGAGGTTGTGGGTTCTAATCCCGGCTCCACCACTTATCAGCTGTATGACTTTGGGCATGTCACTTAACTTCTCTGTGCTTCAGTTAACTCATCTGTAAAATGAGGGTTAAGACTGTGAGCACCATGTGGGACAACCTGATAACCTTATATCTACCCCAGTGCTTGGAACAGTTCTTGGCACATAGTAAGCATTTAAATACCATTATTATTATTATCTGTGCATCTTGGGAGGAGGGCTTTGGAAGGGAGACATGGTGGGACACTGTTGCCTAGCTGATAGATCATGGGTCTGGGAGTCAGAAGGACCTAGGCTGTAATCCCGACTCCACCACTTGTCTGTTGTGTGACCTTGGTCAAGTCACTTCACTTCTCTGTGCCTCATTTACCTCATCTGTAAAGAGGGGATTAGGACTGGGAGCCTCATGTGGGACAGAGACTGTGTATAACCTGATTAGCTTGTATCTACCCCAGTGCTTAGTACAGTGCCTGAGACATAATAAGTACTTAACAAATACCATAAAAAAATTAATGGCATCTGGAGTCCAGGTCTCTGTGTGTGGAAAGAGTTATGTTTTTCGAAGAGTGAGGAAAATGCATGGGGTAGCAAGTTTGGATGATGTAGAAGAGGATGTAGAGTGGTAGAAGTGATACAAAGTGAGAGGAAACCTGAACATCAGAAATATCTAGCCCATCGATTAGACTGTAAGCCCGTCAAAGGGCAGGGGCTGTATCTGTTACCGATTTGTACATTCCAAGCACTTAGTACAGTGCTCTGCACATAGTAAGTGCTCAATAAATACTACTGAATGAAATATCTACATGAATGTGAAAGTCCTTTAGGACCTGTGGGAGAAGACTTGGTCAAGAAAAGGAAGGAAAGAAAGTTGCTCAGAATAGCAGAAGACAAACAAAGAAAGCAGTATCTGAACTCTTTAAGCACTTAACGTGCACTCCACCCTCACTTCCCCAGCACTAATTTACATATCCATAATGTAACATCCATTTCCCCCTGTATTCATTCATTCATTAATTCATTCAATAGTATTTATTGAGCACTAACTATGTGCAGAGCACTGTACTAAGCCCTTGGAATGAACAAGTTGGCAACAGATAGAGACAGTCCCTGCCGTTTGACGGGCTTACAGTCTAAATCGGGGGAGACAGACAGACAAGAACAATGGCAATAAATAGAGTCAAGAGGAAGAACATCTCATAAAAACAATGGCAACTAAATAGAATCAAGGCGATGTACATTTCATTAACAAAATAAATAGGGTAATGAAAATATATACAGTTGAGCAGACGAGTACAGTGCTGAGGGGATGGGAAGGGAGAGGGGGAGGAGCAGAGGGAAATGGGGGGAAAAGAGGGTTAAGCTGCGGAGAGGTGAAGGGGGGGCAGTAGAGGGAGTAGAGGGAGAAGGGGAGCTCAGTCTGGGAAATAGGAGGAGGAGAGGTCAGCAAGAAAGCTGATACAGTAGTAAAGAAAGGAAAGGATATAAGTGCTTGGAGCATTGTGGTAGCAGTTTCGGTGGAGAGGTAAAGGAGGATTCTAGAGATATGAAGGAGTTCAAGGAGAGAGGTGAACAAGGTAGAAATGGGTTGAATTGGAGTTGCAGGGGAGGGGGTTGTGGGAAAATAATAATAATAACAAAAAATGGTATTTTGTTAAGTGCTTTCTATTTGCTGAGCACTGTACTAAGTGTTTGAGATAAGATAGCCAGGTTCCACATGGGGCTCACAGTCCAAATAACAGGGAAAACAGGTATTGAATCACCATTTTGCAGATGAGGGAACTGAGGCTCAGGAAAGTTAAGTGACTTGCCCAAGGTCACACAGCAGACAAGTGGCAGGGCTGGGATTAGAACCCAGGCCCTCTGACCTCAAGACCCATGTTCTTTCCACTAGGCCCCGCTGTTTCAGGGATGGGTGGTTAAGGATAGTAGAAAGAAAAGAGGACAGAGAAATGGTGAGCAGTGGGTGGGATGGGAAGGACATGGGAGCATGTGTTTCACAGGCAGTTATTACGGACCAGAGTTAGGATTAATTCATATGGTTAGATAGGAATCTCTGTCAGAGTCAAGTCACCTCAAAAGTGAGACATCCCGTATTTGGAGGATACCTGTTCTGAATAACCAATGGGGTAACAGTAAAACAGTTTTGGAGGAAACAGCACCTGTCTCACTGAGCCCAGTTCTCCCAGTGTCTAATGCACTAAACTGGGCACTTTGGGAGAGTGAATTCTTTCTGACCACTAGGCAACCATATAGAACAACATGGAAGTGAATGAAGGATGTTTGCAGCAATGCATTAAAAATAATTTCCTAGTAATCCAAAAGAATTAATGCCTCCCCTTAAGTGCCTAACATTTCCAGAAAGTAACTTCACGCTCTAAGAAGTTATTATTATTTTAACACAAGCCACATGATTTTAATTCTTTTCATATTATTTTCTCTTATGTTTGCTAATTTATTTTTTACAATCCTTTTATTTGCAATTCTTTGATCTTTTTTAATAACTAGGCTCTCTCTGCCCAACTGTAAGTCTTTTAGGACTATTCCCTCTCCTGTTCTTCCTAGCACATTAAAGGTTTACCTCTGTGTCACCCATTCTCCATAGGGGTGATATTTATAAAGATATTTATAAAGCTGTTTTTCGGGTTAGGGTGCCAGGTGTTTTTCTGATCAACAGATCCCTGCCCTAGGAGTCAGGAGGCCTGGATTCTAGTCCTGGTTATGCTCACTGGGGCATTGCGACAAATATTGAAGGGTTTTCCCTGCAGAACCAACTAGGATATCCCACGAGGTGCACAATTCCAGCAGAAATCTTGAAAAATAGCTCCTTATTGGAGAGTGGTGAAGTCTGCAGTAGCTACCCAGGCTACCACCTGCTCGATCAGGGTGCTGAAGCATAGCATAGGTACCTGACGGTGGTCCCTTCCACCATAAATTTAAAAAGAAAACCTTTACAATCTGCTTTATCCCTTTCTAGTCACTCGCTTTTTACACTTTATCCCCCTGTGGGAACGTGGCTGGCAGGGATGAAAGAATATGGGTGGCACTGCACGAACCACTACCACTAAAATCAATTCCGCTGCCCTAATTTCAATGGGATAAGCCATTACTATGTGGTCATGGTCAGGTCGCCTTTCCAGATGTGGGGTAATAATTCTCATGCTAACTTGGCATCCCTTTAATTTGAGGAGACCTCTCTGGAAAAGAAAAGATGCTGTTTCAAAACTTCACCTCTACCTCTATTTTTTCTCTTGACGTAACAGTCTTGACACCAGAGTGTTGGAAGTAAACACTTCTTTTCCATTTACTTACATTCTTGAGAGTTAGCAGCAAAGTTAAATAGCACTAATGCATTCCACTCACTCCAAATACATCAAAGGAAGAATGAAAAGGTATTGCCAAGTAAAGTTTTCAAAGCATTTTTTTTCTCTTTAGCTGGCTATTTAATGGAAATTACTGCCATCTAGTCCATATATTATCTTTATTAAAAATAAAAAAATCCATTTGGTGCTTTGCAGGAAATGACTGAGACTTTTAAGTAGTTTTATTCCAGGTGCTTCACAAAGGTGGTGCTCTGGGCTACCCCTCTAAGATTGGGAAGACAGTATTTAATAGTCGGGATAATGTCAGATAGAATTAATTTTCTACATTAAGACACTACCAAGAAATGTCTTACTCTTCTTACTTAGTTCCAAACCTCAGTTACCTTTACCTTTCATTTATTTTTCTTTTTAGGTGTCCCTCTAATAGGTTTTAATTCTGAAGGGAGTTGTTTCAGTTAATGAGTGCCGATCACTTAGGGTCTTCTCATCTTTGTCAATCAAACAAGTGACTGTTCCAGTAGTCTTTTTAGAGTTTTTAATCCCTCTATGGTCTCTAAATGAGGAAATCTTTATTCTACTTGAGTCTGTCTCATGGACTTAATCCGTTTTGCTAGGCCTGTATGTAACATGGAAACAATTCTGTTCCCTTAAAAAGAGAAGATCAAAAAACAAAAGACAAAGATCAAAAGACCACAAGAGTGGTCTAGTGGAAAGAGCACACTTTGCTTCTCTAACACCAATCTACTCACTGTACCTAGATATCATCAATCTCACTGCCAACTCCTTGCCCACATTCTACTTCTGGCCTGGAACTGCCTCTTCCTTTTAAATACCACAGACCACCTCTCTTCTCACCTTCAAAGCGTTAATAAATCACATCTCCTCCAAGAGGTCTTCTCCAGATAAACTCTGATTTATCCTACTCTCTCTCCCTTCCATGTCACCTATGCACTTGAATCCATTCCCTTTAAGCACTTGATAGTCACTCCACCTTCAGCTTCATTTATGTACATATCTGTAAGCTCTTTTATTTACTGTCTCCCCCCAGACTGTATGCTCAGTACAGCAAGGAACATGTCTACCTTCTCTGTTGTATTCCTCCAAGCACTGTTGCATTGTACTCTGCCAATTGCTTAGGATGGTGCTCTGCACAAAGTAAGTTCTCAATGAATACTATTGATTGGTTAATTGATGATTTAGTCAGAGAGCCTGGAGTCTAATCCCAGATCTGCCAATCCCGCCTGCTGGGTGACTTTGAGAAAGTCACTTAATTCTTCTATGCCTGTTTCCTCATCTGTAAAATGGGAATTCACTTCCTGTTTCCTGCCTATTTAGATGGTAAACATATGGAACATGTAGAACAGGGACTGTGTCCAACCTGATTATCCTGTATCTACCCCCAGCATGAGGTACAGTACTTGGCACATAGTAAATGCTTAACAAATGATGTATTAAGAAGAAGGGTCAGCTGTATACAGAGGTCCTTCGAAAGAGCTTGTCAATCCGGTAGTACTTTTGACATTATGGTCAGTTTGTGGATAGGTTTCTGAATGTTTCACTTTACAGTCAATGAAGCTTAGTGTATCACCCATCCTTTGCTGTGAGTTGACTGTAAGGTAAGGATGGATGATTACAAAATGCAAACAAAAATACTAAATGGAACCTGAAGAGAATTCCTAAGAGAAAATAGGGTAGTCACCATGCTTTGATGATTTACTTAAGGGTGAGCAGCAGATAGATGGTTCCAGCAAGAGTTCTGATGGAGCTTTGTGGGTGGAAAACCATGGATTCTCTTCCTTCTGAGCTATGGACTGACATACTGATTGACTGACTCCATATGCTATGAGACTAAGCAGCGTGGCTTAGTGGCAAGAGCATAGGCTTGGGAGTCAGAAGTTGTGGGTTCTAATCCCAGTTCTGCCACGTGTCAGCTGTGTGGCTTTGGGCAAGGCACTTAACTTCTCTGTGCCTCAGTTACCCCATCTGTAAAATGAGGATTAAGACTGTAAACCCCACGTGGGACAACCTGATTACCTTGTATCTACCCCAGGACTTGGAACCGTGCTTGGCACATAGTAAGCACTTTACAATAATTATTATAATTATGGCTTTAAGGAAGAAGTTTGGTTTTGTAGACTCTTTTCTCTCTTGAGGCTGAAGGCTGGCTATTAAAGCAGAAGACCAGAATGTAGAGATGTCACTGTCAGAGCTGGTGTGGGAGCTGAGCAAAGCAGATGTTTTCCTGAGACTATTGCCTTCCTGTCTCTCTTCCCCTCTAGACTGTAAGCTCATTATGAGCAGGGAACGAGTCTGCTAATTCTGTTGTACTCTCTCTGTGCTCTGCACCTAGTAGGCTCTCAGTAAATATATTTCACTGATTAATACCTGGACCCTGCCTCTCCTCCTAAGCAGCAGAGCTCCTTGCCTGTCTCCTCATTGCTCCAATAAGGGGAGTGTTCCCCTGCACCAGGCAGACCAGCATTGGCTGCTCCAGGCAAGTGAGGAGAGGTGGTGATTTAAAGGAACACTTGGAGTGAGCTAACTGGAAATGCTTGTGGTCTCAAGTGGGGAAATAAGAAAGCCTTAAAATCCAGATGAGTCTCCTCTGATCTTCAGAGGCTTATTTGGAGATTCAAACCAAACAAACAGCATTAGAAGGAGCAGCATGGTCTAGTGGAAAGAGCTCAAGTCTAGGAGTCAGAGGACCTGGTTCTAATCCCAGCTCTGTCACTTACTTGCTGTATGACCTAGGGCAAATCACTTAATTTCTCTGCACCTCAGTTCTCTACTCTGCAAAATGTTTTCCCAACTACTTAAACTGTGAGCCCCATGTGGAACCTAATTATTTTGTATCTGTCCCAACATCTAGTACAGTCCTTGGCATATATAGTAAGTGCTTAATGAATACCATAATTATTAAACCATTATTTAGCAGATTTGGGTTTAGCCTAGTGCCTCAGAGGGTGGACGGGTCCAATCTTCCACGGAGGAGAAAAACAATTCTCAGTGATTTAGTAGTAACCATACAAGATATCTGAGACTGCCCTTGTATTTTCACAGTTTATTCACCCCACCGTCAGCCCCACAGCACTTGTGTACATATCCACTGGTTATTTATAATGGTGCCTGTCTCACCCTCTATACTGTAAGCTCCCTCTGGAGAGGAAACTTGTCTACTAAATCTGTTCTATTGTACTCTCCCAAGTACTTAGTACAGTGTCAGTTAATCATATTTATTGAGTGCTAACGGTGTGCAGACCACTGTACTAGGTGCTTGGGAGAATACAATATAACAGACCTGTTCCCTGCTCACACCACGCTTGCAATCTAGACTCAGTGAGCCCTCAATAAATAAATTAATAATAATAATAATGTTGGTATTTGTTAAGCGCTTACTATGTGCCGAGCACTGTTCTAAGCGCTGGGGTAGACATAGGGGAATCAGGTTGTCCCACGTGGGGCTCACAGTCTTAATCCCCATTTTACAGACGAGGGAACTGAGGCACAGAGAAGTTAAGTGACTTGCCCACAGTCACACAGCAGACAAGTGGCAGAGCTGGGATTCGAACTCATGAGCCCTGACTCCAAAGCCCATGCTCTTTCCACTGAGCCACGCTGCTTCTCATTTTTGATTGATTGAGATGAAATTGCTGAAAAACGTATATTACAAGTCACTGGGATTGAGTCAGATGGCACCTCAGAATTCTGAAGGAACTCTGAGGAAGCTGCAGAACACCTGATGAGAAAGTGCAACTTCTCATTATACATATGGCCAAGTTCTGAAGATGAGCAGCTTTACACTATCCCTGAAATGTGGGTACCTCTTCCTTATCATCATCACCAACAACAACTATATTTATTGAGCATCTGTTGTGTGCCAATCTGGGCAGCAGATCCAAATGGCAAACTATGCCCTGTCTATGTAAAGTATTTATTCACATCTCCATGGTTTTCCAGTTGGGTCTGGTCTTAAATGAGGGCATTTCTGAGAAGTGTGATTCTTTTACTTCTATTCTTCTGGCTAAGATTTTGAATAACTATGGGCAAGAAGGTATCTGTTCTGGGACCACAGACTCCAACAGTCAGTACAGCAAATGTCAGCATTTCAGTTTGTAATAGTACATAAACTAAATGAGGACACGGGACTGCCTGTCACAAAAAAGTGAACATAGAACTATTATGTTTTATGACAATGGTATTTTATTTATTTAGCACTGTGATAAGTCCTTGGAAAAGTACAACAAAAGCAAAACAATCCTTCCCAGACTAAGCCCACCTTTTCCTCCGCTTCCCCTCCCCTCCACATCACCATGATTCTCTCCCTTTGCTCTAACCCCCCTCCCTGCCCCACAGTACTTGTGTCTATATGTATATATCTATAATTCTATTTATTTATATAGATGCTTGTTTACTTGTTTTGATATCTCTCTGCCCCCTTCCAGACTGTAAGCCTGATGTGGGTAAGGATTGTCTCTTTTTACTGCTGAATTGTACTTTCCATGTGCTTAGTACCGTGTTCTGCACACAGTAAGCCCTCAATAAATATGATTGAATGAATGAATGAAAACAATGAACACTGGAGCTTAGGGACTAATGGAGGAGAGACATCAATCAATCAGTGGTGTTTGTTGAACATTTACTGTGAGCAGAGCACTATAATAGAGAAGCAGCATAGCTCAGTGGAAAGAGCCCGGGTTTGGGAGTCAGAGGTCATGGGTTCGAATCCCGGATCTGCCACTTGTCAGCTGTGTAACTGTGGGCAAGTTACTTAACTTCTCTGGGCCTCAGTTACCACATCTGTAAAATGGGGATTAACTGTGAGCCTCAC
This sequence comes from Ornithorhynchus anatinus, assembly GCF_004115215.2. Taxonomy (NCBI): domain Eukaryota; kingdom Metazoa; phylum Chordata; class Mammalia; order Monotremata; family Ornithorhynchidae; genus Ornithorhynchus; species Ornithorhynchus anatinus. Next base: position 27,223,928 of record NC_041732.1, on the reverse strand, counting down.
GTGGGACAACCCGATTACCCTGTATCTACCCCAGTGCTTAGAACAGTGCTCTGCACATGGCAAGTGCTTAACAAATACCAACATTATTATTATTACTATAAGTTTTAAGGAGAGTACAACACAAGAGTTGCTAGACATGATTCCTGCCCACAAGGAACTTGCACAAAAATAATTAACAATAGTGGAAGCAGGTGGGAGAAAAAGAATCAAATAGATGGTAGAGTGAATCTTCCAGGATGAAAGATTAGAGTAAATCAAATAAGTGGTTAAATGTACAACTGGACATACATTATACATAAGTGCTGATTAAAAACAGACTGCACATGTTGCCAAACGATAAACCATGTGATCTGAATGGTTCTCATGAGTGAGAATGAGAGTACATCAGAGTTTACTGATGTTTAGGTCTCAGATACTCTGTTTTTTGAGCAAGACTGCATTTTCTATCTTTACCCACCATCTTGCATTGCATGCTTCTGTAGCAAGATGACATGTCTTGCTGTTGCCCAAAATATCTTTCCTCTTCTCTTAATCCTATAGTCCTATAAAAAAAACTTCATTCTGGTTTCATGTCAGAGGAGGGATTGCAGAGCCATTTAATAGCAACCTGGGTTCTGAGTAGCTCTCCTTAGAGAGATGCAGTGCTCATCCCAAAGGCCAGAAAAGAAGCCTAGTGTTATTTTCATGGCCCAAGTTGTTAGGGTTGCTCTGTTGCTGTTTTTCAGTGGTATTTGTTAACTGCTTACTATGTTCCTGGAACTGTATTAAGTGCTGGTGCAGATTAAAGCTAATCAAGTTGGACACAGACCATGTCCCAAAAACAGCTTAGTCTTAATCCTCATTTACAGATGAGGTATATGAGGCACAGGGAAGTTAAGTAACTTGCCCAAGGTCAGAAGATAGAAGACCAACAAGTGGCAGAGCTAGGATTAGTACCCAGGTCTTTCTGGCTCCAGGCCTGTCCTCTATCCACTAGTGCATGCTGCTTCCCATGATTATTAGTGATTCCCATGATTATCAGTTTTATTAGTCGCTGATCATTTTTCTCTGACACACAAAATAATGTGTGCTCACTATCAGGAACTTCATCTTTGAACATGAAGAGAGCTCTATAAGCATAAACTGTAGCACTGCAGCCTCTATAGCTTGTCTATAGCTGGAAACATCCTAAAGCCACACATTTTAAATAGAGTCATTGATATTCAATGGTTTGTGACCACTGCACTCAGAGAAATATAGTCTTCTCATCCTCATTTTGTCCACCTTAACAGAAATAACACTAACTGTAACAATTTTGAATCCAGAAATAATATATATTTCCCACTTCACATAATTTTTGACAAGTTGTTTCCAAGGGCTTTCAGTTGTGTACAGAAAAGGTGCTACATGACTACTGCGATGTATTAGTATAGTATCTTAACATTGCCTAGTCACTTCTAATATCACCTTTTGCCACAGACTTTCTAGCTTCTGTTTATTTATTCTCTCTTTATCACCTACTCATAATTTTTAATTTGTTGTGAACAGTTAGGTGTGCATAGTAGTAGGGACAGGGTCAAAGGTGAAAAGGAATAGGGGCTTAATGTATTTTTGGTGTCTGTTGCTCTCAGTGTCAAACTCAAACTGAAAGATAATGAATGATCAGATTCAGAAAGCAGAACCAACCAGTCTCTGAGTTGTAAAATGAGAATAATAGATAATTCAAAATCCCTTTCTGAAAATCTTGGCATGAGTCAGATGGTTACCTTGGGTAAACAAGGAAAGAAGATGGAGGGTAAGCTCTTGCCCATTCTCAGAAGACTGTTAGTTAAATCAATGCATGAAGAGTGCTGGAAAAGCACTTCTGAATGATTTGACCAACAGTTCAAGTATTATCTGAATCCAAATATTGAACTATTTGTCCATCCCATAGCATTACTCTATAAGCTGAAATGGAGTTCAAGTAAAATTCATAAACCCTTTTAAAAAAACACCCAAACCTATTACTCCGACTCAGACTTGGGTAAAAGAACAGAGGGAAAAATCCAATCATAGAGATTATTTTTGGAGATGATATTTGCCTTACAAAAGCTAACATGAAGTTAGGTGTTTTGGCACCTGCTCACAAATGTTTTAAATGTGTTTATGAGCAAACTTTCCTAAAATGAGATTATTATAATTTTACCTTAATTTGTAAATGCTAATGACCCAAAGGCTCTTAGAAATCAGTCAGGCTAAAGTAACAAGTACTTCAGGGTGAGGACAGAAGAAACTAACCATCATTGCCCCTCACTCACCTCCCCAGAGATGCTCCTCAGTCCTGATAATAACAATAAGTATGGTATTTGCTGTAGAAGGAGCATGGCTTAGTGGAAAGAGCATGGACTTGGGAGTCAGAAGTCGTGGGGTCTAATCCTGGCTCTGCCTTTTGTCAGCTGTGTGACTTTGGGCAAGTCACTAAACCTCTCTGTGCCTCAGTTACCTTATCTGTAAAATGGGGATTACAATTGTTAGCCCCACTTAGGATAACCTAATTACTTTGTATCTACCCCAGTACTTAGAACATGTTTGGCACATAGTAAATGCTTAATACCATCATTATTATCATTATTATTATTATTATTATTATTAAAGTACTTACTACATGTGGGGTAGATACAAGCAAATTGGGTTAGACAGTCCCTGTCCCACGTGGGGCTTACAGTCTCAATCCCCATTTTACAGAGAAGGTAACTGAGGCACAGAGAAGTAAAGTGACTTGCCCAAGTTCACACAGCAGATAAGTGGCGGAACTAGTATTAGCACCCATGACTTTCTGACTCCCAATCCCGTGCTCAATCCACTATACCATGCTGCTTCTCTACTTCCCTACTTCTGTGGGGCATACTCTTAATACCCTGAGTACCACAAAATATTCAGCCACCCATACATCACACTCCTGCCCAGAATGTTGTGTGATTGAAAAGTAAGTTTGTGTTTGAAGCTTCAACACTTGGAATTTTCACTATATGTGAAAAATTGATAGATATTTAGTTTGTTTTCACTCATCGGAGTTTTTTGAAAAAAAAATAATAATGATAATAATAATAGTATTTGTTAAGCACTTACTATGTGTCAATCACTCTACTAAATGCTGGAGTAGATGAAAGACACTCAGGTCAGATACAGTCCCTGTCCCTCATTCAACTGACAATCTAAGGAGGAGGGAGAACAGAAATTGAATCCCCATTTGATAGACACTGAGGCACAGGGAAGTTAAATGACTTGCCCAAAGTTACATAGGAGACAAATGGTGGACCAGGGATCAGAACCCAGATACTCTGACTCTCAGGCCTTCCACTAGAACACTTTCACTAGACCACAGTGCTGACAGTGCTGACCACTTGAATAATGTAGAAACAATTCTTTATATCTGAATTAATGGTCCCATATTCTAACAAAATATTACCTGATGACCCTTTCTATCATTCTATGTGTGGGGTTTTTTTGGATCGTGTAATCATGAAAAAAATTAGCAAATATGCAAGTTTCATATAGACATGCCATCAAATTCAGTTACCTTGACATTTTTCAAGTGCTTTTTTAAATGGTATTTGTTAAATACTATGTGCCAGGCATGGTAAAAAGCACTGGGATAGATACAAGCTAATCAAGTGGGACACAGTCCATGTCCAACATGGGGCTCACAATCTTATCATTTCACAGATTAGGTAACTGAGGCCCTGAGAAGTCAAGTGACTTGCCCAAGATCACACAGCACACAAGTGGCAGAGCTCATATGAGAACCCAGGTCCTCTGACTCTATCCATTAGGCCATGGTTCTGACTGCCAGGGGGATAATAGCAATATCTTCGCAAGTTGGTAATTTTTCTATGTTTTACAGACCTGTATTTTTAATAGTAGACGGTATTTATTAAATATTAAAGTATTTCCCATATTTTTGTAATTTCCTCCTTGGATGTGATTAGGGTGGCCAGTAATTGTCTTGCCTTATACTGTCAAGTCAACTCCAACCCATAGAGACACCACAGACATATCTCTCCCAGAACGTCCCACCTCCATCTGCAGTCATTCTGTTAATATACCCATAGAGTTTCCTTGGTAAAAATATGGAAGTGGTTTACCTTTGCTGTGCATCCCCTCCACCTGTGCTTCGGACCTCATTCCCGCTCACCTTATAAAAACTATTGCCTCTTCCCTCCTCCCCTCCTTAACTTCTATCTTTAACCACTCACTCACTCTCCAATGGCTTCCTCTCCCTTCCTTCAAACATGCCCATGTCTCCCCCATCCTAAAAAAACCCTCTCTCGACCCCACTTCCCCTTCCAGTTATCGTCCTATCTCCCTCCTACCCTTCCTTTACAAATTCCTAGAACGAGTCATCTACACTCGCTGCCTTGAATTCCTCAACTCCAACGCTCTCCAGGACCCATTCCAATCTGGCTTCCGTCTCCTCCACTCCACCGAAACTGCCCTCTCAAAGGTCACCCATGACCTACTTCTTGCCAAATCCAATGGCTCCTACTCTATCCTAATCCTCCTCGACCTCTCAGCTGCCTTTGACACTGTCGACCATCCCCTTGTCCTCCACACTTCATCTCACCTTGGCTTCCCGGACTCTATCCTCTCCTGATTCTCCTCTTATCTTTCTGGCCATTCATCTCGGTCTCCTTCATGGCTCCTCCTCCCCCTCCCATCCACTAACTATAGGGGTTCCTCAAGGGTCACTTCTTGGCCCTCTTCTGTTCTCCATCTGTACTCACTCCCTTGGTGAACTCATGCGCTCCCATGGCTTCAACTATCATCTCTATGCAGATGACACCCAAATCTTCATCTCCTCCCCTGTTTTCTCTTCCTCCCCAGGCTAGTTATCTCCTCCTGCTTCCAGGACTTCTCCATCTGGGTGTCTGACCGCCACCTAAAACTCAACATGTACAAAACTGAGCTCCTTATCTTCCCTCCCAAACCCTGTCCTCTCCCTGACTTCCCTGTCACTGTGGACAGCATGACCATCCTTCCAGTCTCACAGGCCCGTAATCTTGGTGTCATCCTTGACTCAGCTCTCTCATTCACCCCACACATCCAATCTGTCATCAACACTTGCTGGTCTCACCTTTACAATATCGCCAAGATCTGCCCTTTCCTCTCCTTCCAAACAGCTATTGTGCTGGTACAAGTTATCATAATATCCCGACTGGATTATTGTGTCAGCCAGCCTCCTTTCAGATCTCCCTTCCTCCTGTCTCTCCCCACTCCAATCTATTCTTCATTCTGCTGCCCGGGTCATCTTCCTACAGAAACGCTCTGGGCATTTCACTCCCCTCCTCAAAAACCTCCAGGGATTGCCTATCGACCTTCACACGAAACAAAATCTCCTCCCTCTTGGCTTCAAAGCTCTCCATCACCTTGCCCCTCCTACTACACCTCCCTTCTCTCTTTCTACTGCCCACCCTGTACACTCTGCTCCTCTCCTCACTGTCCCCTGTTCACACTTATCCCACCGTCGACCCCTGGCCCACATCCTACTGCTGTCCTGGAATGCCCTCCCTCCTCATGTCTGCCATACTAACTCTCTTCCCCTCTTCAAAGCCCTACTTAGAGCTCACCTCCTCGAGGAGGCCTTACCAGACTGATCTCCCCTTTCCCTCTGTTCCCCCTCCTCTTCCCCCCGCTCTCTGCTCTTCCCCCTTCCCCTCCCCTCAGCACTGTGCTCATTTGTATATATATTAATTACCCTATTTATTTTGTTAATGAGGTGTACATCCCCTTGATTCTATTTATCTTGATGATGTCTTGTTTTTGTTTTCTGTTTTGCTTTGCAGTCTGTCTCCCCTGTTTAGACTGTGAGCCCGTCATTGGGCAGGGATTGTCTCTATCTGTTGCCGAATTGTACATTCCAAGTTCTTAGTACAGTGCTCTGCATATAGTAAGCACTCATTAAATACTATTGAATGAATGATTGAATGTGCAGTAAACTTGAGTCTCCACCCTCGACTCTCTCCCATGCCACTGCTGCCCAACATGAGTGAGTTTTGACTTGTAGCTGATTGCCTTCCACTGGCTAGCCACTGGCCAAGCTAAGAGTGGAATGGATATGTCTCTGCTTGACTCTCCCTCCTCTAGTCAAGACAGATAGGGTACTGGAAACTCTCCCGGTGCGATCCCGAGTGGGGTTGGCCAGTGATAGCATTTGTGAATACCAGACACGTAGCATGCATGACCTCATATGCCTTAATGCCAAGCACCTAGCATAATGTAATGACATCATATTGAAAACTTTGTGGAAGTCTCCCCTGTGACCGTCATCAAGCTTGGTTCATTCGGAGTGGGAGCAAGGAGGTTAAACTGTGGAAATTGTTAGAAGAGAAGGAAACTCACTCCTAATAACCCCTTCCCTGAGGGAAGCAGTGTGTCATACTGAAACATGGGCCTGGAAATTAGATGACTTGGGTTCATTACTCTGCCACCTGACTGCTTTGGGACCTTGAGCAAGTCACTTACAGAGAAAGTAAGTCACTTACTTTCTCTGTACTTCAGTATGCTCATTTGTAAAATGGGGTTGAAAATACCTCTTCTCTCGCTTTGTAGACTGTAAACCCGATGAGGGACAAGGACAGTAACCAAACTAATTATCTGTATCTACACCAGAACTTAGTTCAGTGCTTGGCACCTAGTAATAAATTCCATTATTCTGAACCTAGCATTTAGCTAGTGCCTCCACCAGGAACATAGCCAATAACAGGATAAGATGGGCTAGTTAATTGGGGTAAGAAAACCTTCAGCCATTTTGCAAGCAGATTTTGTGAAGCAGTCCTGAAGGGACAGGAAACAGTCAGTATTTATTGAGCTCTTACTGTGTGCAGAGCACTGTACTAAGCATTTGGGAGAGTACAGTAAACACATTCCCTACCCACCACAAGTTTACCTTCTAGAGGAGATGTGTGTCCCTATCAGGGTCCAGACATTAGGACCCTTGAGGAGCAAGTCTTCTCCTCCTGTAGGTGAAATGATAGTGTGGTTCAGCAGAAGATCCTCCTGGCATCTTAAATCTAGGATCCAGACAGGTAAACTAGAAACTTAGAACTACCCAAGAGAAGAGTTGTTTCTGCCTTCACAGCACATTTAGAATCCATCCAAACTGCTACCACTCAACCAAGCCTTTATCCAATCCCGCCTTGACTACTGCATCAGTCTCCTCACCGATCTCCCTGCATCGCGGCTCAGTGGAAAGAGCCTGGCATCGGAGTCAGAGGTCATGGGTTCGACTCCCGGTTCTTCCACTTGTCAGCTGTGTGACTGTGGGCAAGTCACTTAACTTCTCTGTGTCTCAGTTACCTCATCTGTAAAATGGGGATTAACTGTGAGCCTCACGTGGGAAGACCTGATTACCCTGTATCTCCCCCAGCACTTAGAACAGTGCTCTGTACATAGTAAGTGCTTAATAAATACCAATATTATTATCCAACCTCTCCTCACTCCAGTCCTTAATTCACTCTGCTACCCAAGTCATTTTTTAAAGAAAGTTCAGTCCATAGCTTCCCACTCCTCAAACACTTCCAATGATCACCCATCCACCTCCACATCAAATAGAAATTCCTCAGCAGTGTGGCCTAGTGGGAAAAACACATACCTGGAAGTCAGAGTACCTATGCCCTAACCCTAGCTCTAACACTTAACTTGTTGTGTGACCTTGAGAAAGTCACATCTTTTTCCTTCAGATTCCTCAACTGTAAAGTGGGGATTCAATACTTGTACTCCCTCACAGATGTTGGTATTTGTTAAGCGCTTACTATGTACACAGCACTGTTCTAAGCGCTGGGGTAGAAACAGGGTAATCAGGTTATCCCACGTGAGGCTCACAGTCTTAATCCCCATTTTACAGATGAGGGAACTGAGGCACAGAGAAGTTAAGTGACTTGCCCACAGTCATAGATAAACTGTAAACCCAATTAGAGATAGGACTAAGTCTGAACTGATTAACTTCTTATATATCCCAGTGTTTAGAGCAGTGTCTGACACATAGTAAGCACTCAAATACTTTAAAAAGTACAAAGCACAACAAAAATCAACATGGCCTAGAGGACAGAGCACAGATCTGGGAGTCAGAGGATCTGGGTTCTAATCCTGGTTCTGCCTTACTTCTGCTGCATGACCTAGGGCAAGTCACAATTTCTCAGGGGTGCAGTTGCCTTGTCTATACAATGGGGATTAAGACTGTGAGCCCCATGTGGGACAGGGACTGTATCTAATGTAGAGCTAGAGGAGTGAGGATGCTGGAGGGGGTGAGAGGTGAGGGGGGCTGGAGGAGGTGAGGGGGTGAAGGAGCTGGAGGAGGTGAGGGAGCTGGAGGGGGTGAAGGGGCTGGAGGGGGTGAGGGGGCTGGAAGGGGTGAGGGAGCTGGGGGGGTGAGAGATGAGGGGGCTGGGAGTTGAGAGGTGAGGGGCTGGGGGAGTGAGAGGTCAGGGGGCTGTGGCACACATGGCACACTGTGTCCCACCTGCTTAGCTTGGATCTATTCCAGCACTTAGAAGAGTGCTAAGTGCTTAACAAATACCATAAAAAAAACTATTGGCCTTAAGGTACTAAAAGAGCTCACCCCCTCCTATCTTATCTCATAGATCTACAAAAACCTAGCATGTGCACTTAGCCAACCTACTCACTGTATCTCAATTTCATCTGTCTCACCACTGACCTCATGCCCACATCAATCAATCAGTCATATTTATAGAGTACTTACTGTACTAAGTACTTGGGAGAGTACAATATAACAGAATTGGTAGAAATGTTCCCTGTCCAGTGATCACCCTCCCTCTGGCCTGACACAGAGACATGGGTTCTAATTCCAGCTCTGTCACTTGTCTGCTGTGTGACCTTGCGCAAATTACTGAACTTCTCGGTGCCTCAGTTACCTCATCTGCAAAATGGAGATTAAGACTGTGAGCCCCATGTGGGACAGGGACTGAATCCAATCTGATTACCTTTATCCCCCCTAGTGCTTAGAACAGGGCTTGGCATATTGTAAGTACTTAACAAATACTATTATTATTATTATTATGATTGCCAAATCTAAATCTCCAGCTCTGACCCCTCTCCTTCCCTGCAATCTCTCATTTTCTCTTGCCTTCAAGACTTGAATGCCCCACTACAAACACGTACAAAGCTTATCTTCCCACCAAACCCTGTCCTCTCTCTTTTCTCATCCCTGTAGACAACACCACTATCCTCCTTACCTCACAAACCCATAACCTTGGTCATGTCCCTGAATCATCTGAGTCATTCCACCCATATATTCAATCTCTCACCAAATCCTGTTGGTTCTGCCTTCACAACATTGCTAAAATCTGCCCTTTCCTCTCCATCCAAATTGCTTCCATGGTGATCCAAGCAGCTATCTTATCCTGCTTTGACTACTCTATCTTCCTCCTCGCTGGCCTCCCAGCCTCCTGTCTCTCCCCACTCCAATCCATATTTCACTCTGCTGCATGAATCATTTATCAACAAAAACATTCAGTTCATGTCTCCCCACTCCTCAAGAACCTCAGATGATTGCCCATCCACCTCCTTATCAAACAGAAACTCCTTACCATTGTCTTTAAAGCACTTGATAAACTCATCCCATCCTAACTCAATTTACTAATCTCCTACTACAGCCCAGTCCACACACTCTGCTCCTCAAGCGCCAGCTCACTCACTGTGCCCCAATCTCATCTATCTCACCACCCACCCTTTTCTCACATCTTCTCCCTAGCCTGGAACTCACTCCTCCTCCATATATGTCATACCACCAATCTCTTCACCTTCAAAGAATTACTCCAAAAGGTATTTCCTGATTAAGCCCTCTTTAGCCCCGGCTCACTCTCCCTTCTGTGTCATCTATGCACTTGTATCTGCGACCTTTGGACACTTGATATTCTCCGCCTCCCCCCCCCCCAACCCCACAGCACTTATGTACTTATCTTCAAATTATATATTATAAATTACTGATTTTTTCGTATTAATATCTATCTCCCCCTCTAGGCTGTAAACTAGTTATGGGCAGGGAACTTTTTTTTTATTAATTCTGTTGTACTGTTCTCTCCCCAATGCTTAGTATGGTGATCTGCACATAGTAAGTGCTCAACAAATATGATTGATTTATTAATCGATTGATAGTGTAGTCCACTAGGATGGGAAAGTTATGTGGGGCCATGTACATGTGTCCCAGAGGTACTCAACGAGCTCTCTTCCTCTTATTGCTCCATTCTCTTCCCCCATTCCATTCTACATTTCATTCTTCTCATTCTAACCTAGCTCTCTGTGCCCCACTCTTATCTCTCCCACAGCCTACTTCTTACTCCTGTCTATCCCCCTTGCCTAGAACTCCCACTGACTCCCTTTGATTTATGTGGATTCTAGAGAAGTAGCGTGGCATAGTGGATAGAGCATGGGCCTGAACGTTGGAAGGTCGGGAGTTCTAATCGTAGCTCTGCCAGTTGTCTGCCAGTGAAGCAAGTCACTTTACTTCTCTGGGCCTCAGTTACCTCATCTGTAAAATGGGGATTGAGGCTGTGAGCCCCACATGGGACAGGGACTGTGTCCAACCTGATCTGCTTGTATCCACCCCCAGAGGTTAGTATAGTGCCTGGCACGTAGTTAAGCGCTTAACAAATACCATAATTATTATTATTACTATCCCTTTTACTTAGTACATTGCTCTGAACACAGTAAGAGCTCAGTAAATACAACTGATTCATTGATTAATTCATCTAGCACTGAATTCAGTTACTTTACACAATATTTAAGAACAGTAAGAGGATCGACAACATTTGGGCTAAATTTTCATTGCGCTTTTGCTCTCACTTCCAAGACAATATCACTTTCCCCATTTTATTTTCAATGTAATACTAAAATAAATAATAGCTTTTAATCATCTTTAAAAGAAAACCTTTTTTCAAAAATATATTATGGTATGCAGCATATTTAGAGCTTATGATCAGCAATTTCTCTCCAGGGGAAGATTTTCAAGAAAAAAGTGGCTCTAAAAGTAATTTCAGCAGCAAAGTAGATTAAATATCCACCATATTAGTCACAGAGCATTAGATGGAATTGGATTGACTGGGAAGAGGTCAAAGAGTGGCTGAAGGTTTTAGCCCACCAGAGGAGCAATAAAATTCAAACATACTTAAAATCATTAGTTTTAAACCCTTTGATATGATATCCAAACCTCCAAATTCAAGGAACTTCCCAAAACCACACCACGTAAAAGAAATCCTTCAAGGGGCCTAAATTTTCATGAAAAACCCTAAAGGGGATTGGAAGGAGGAAAGGAAATAGAAAAGGCACAGAATCAAAGCTGGTAGGCATTACAAAGATAGGAAACAGAAAATATTTTCCCAAAACACCAACATAAAAAACAAGCAAATAGATTGCTTCAACAACAGAATCTTAGATGAATGGGACTTCTTTTCAAAGAAGACTTTCCTCTGTTCCTAGAAATAAATTTTATTCCTTTAAGGTTTTTCTCTCCAAGCTCTGTGAAGTTCCTTTCATTTCTTCTCATATTTCCAACAGCAGGATTAAAACTTCCATTCCCACCTTTTGTGTTTTCTGGAACTGATAGGTGAATATTTAAAATGAAGATTGGTTGCCTTTGTTCAGGGACAAGGTGCCAAAAGTGATGTACAACCTAGAGATCAGAAATGGGTGACATTGTAGCACTAAGATGCTGTTTGTGCTGTTGGGTAGGAAAGCAGAAGGAAGTAAATCTGTTAAATCAGAAATTTTCTAACAAAGAGAATCCAAAAAAAAACACATAAAGGCAGGAAACATAGTGAAAAATGCATGGGACTAGGAGTCAGAAGATCCAGGTTCTAATCCATTGCAGTTGGCCTGTTTTGTGACCTTGGGCAAGTCATTTAATCTCTCTAGGACATCCTCTGGGCAACATAAAATATATCTGTTGTTCTTCCCTTTCAGATTGGAACCGCAAGTGGGACAATAACCTTGTCTGATCTGTTAATCTTGTACCTTACCCAGTGCTCAGCACAGGTTGGCAACGGGTAAATTCTGAGAAGTACGATCTAGTGAATTATAGAGCACAAATCTGGGAATTAGACGACTCGGGTTCTAATCCCAGCTCTTAAAGTTGCCTGCTGTGTTACTCTGGACAAGTCTCTTCACATCTCTGTGCCTCACTTTCCTCAGTGCCTGTTCTTTCTCCTCCTTGGACTGCATCCAAACTGATTAACCTTTATATAATCCAGTGCATAGAATGGTGCTTAACACACAATAAGCACTTAACAAATATAATAATAATAATAATAATAATAACCCTGCAGGTTATGATGGATTCTCAAGCTTTTAAAACTGGTTTCTGAGATTTAGAATAAGTCTCTACAAAATAAGGTAGTTTGTTTTCTACCTAATAATTAATATATTCTGTATAGTTTAAAACAATCTTCTTGGTTATTATAAATCTAATTAATGTTTTTTCAATCAGTAGGATATATTGAGTTGTCTACTGGGTTTGAACACTGTTCTAAGTATTTTGAAGAATACACCAGAGGCAAAAGATGATTTTACTGCCCTCAAGAAGCTTACAATCTGAGGGAGAAAGGCTGATAGATATTATTTACAGGGAGAGCAGAGTGATGAACTAGATAGAAATGATATGCCAAGAAGTCATGATGAAATAGCTGAATAAATTATTGACTATATAGTTGAATGCTATACAGTAGATTGCTAGCTCCTTGATGGCTGATATAGTGCTACCAACTGTACTGTACTCTCCCAAGCATTTCATACAGTGCTCTGCACACAGTAAGTGATCAGTACCATTTATTCATATGTATATATAAAAAATACATATGTATATGTATATATACACATATCTATATCTATATATATGTATGCATTTGTATTTTCTAATGTAGTTATATACATAAACATTAATACTGTATATGTGTGTGTGCATTTGCGCATTTTGAGGATCAGTATAAATACATATTCAGGTGTTAATTAAAACATAAACAGAGGGATAGGATGGCCTATTGAAAAACACAGCTTTCATAGTCATTCCTTAGCTCTAATCGCAGCTCTGCCTCTGGCCATGATGTAAACTTGGACAAATCACTTATCCTGTCTGTGCCTCACTTTTCTCTTTGGTAAAATGTAAGACATATGCTTTCCTTATCTTGGTTCATAGCCCCAGACTTTGAATTTCTCTTTGGTTTACCTGCAGCAAATCAGTAAATAAGATGTTGGTTGATGTTCATTTGAAGGCTAAAAATACTACTTCAAATCTTAATTTTGACCACATACCGTACTTTAAAATAACCTAAGGAAATAATTAGTGGAGAAAAAGAAGATATTAAATCGAGTTCCTTTAGTCTTAGACATATTTTTATTTTTCATAGGAATGCATTTGAATTTGACAGTTTGCATGGATTGTTTTGATAAATGGAGGTCTAAGTCAACAATGGATGAATAGGGGCATTTATGCAGCCGGCTCTCCTGGGACTTGACTGTGTATGTATGTCAAGGCCTTGGTGTGCTGTGAAAAGGCAATTTATGATTGATTTGCTGGAAAACAGTCCTTAAAGGAAAACAGGGTTTCTGACCAATGTCCCTATCTTATAGTGCCCTTCCACAGAGAGTGCTCAATAACTGTTGTACTTAATGATGATGATGATAGTGATAGAAAACCCTAAACAAGTCTTTTAAATAGAATGCTGAAAATATGTGAAAAACAGTGGAAATTGAATACCAAAAACCAAGGCTCATAAAAACCCCCACAAACATCAAAATTCTATATTACATATTTGTTTTAATATTAGTAGCTTTAATAAGATTTACCCTCATCACTAGTCATTGTAGCATTTCTAACCTCTGAAACTCTCTGACCCACAACCTCCTGACTCATGTGTGCCCACCCCTTAAATAATTGTCTCCTCCTTCAGAAAACTCTATTTTCCAGACTTACCCCACCAATGTATCCCAGGCTATCATGCCCTATTTGGGAGTCCCTTCCTAATCTCTCACTATTTTTAAAAAATGGTATTTGTTAATAATAATAGTTATGGTATTGGTTAAGTGCTTACTATGTGCCAATCACTGTTCTAAGCACCAGGGTAGATACAAGGTAATCAGGTTGTCCCATGTGGGGCTCAGTCTTAATACCCATTTTTCCAATGAGGTAACTGAGGCCCAGGGAAGTGAAGTGGTTTGCCCAAGGTCACACAGCAGACAAGTGGTGAAGCCAAGATTAGAACCCATGTCCTCTAACTCCCAAGTCTGTGCTCTTTCCAGTAAGCCACACTGCTTCTCAAGTGCTTACTATGTGCCAGATACCGAATTGAGCACTGGGATCAATACAAGACAATCAGGTTGGACATAGTTCATGTCACTTGGAATTCACAGTCTTAATTCCCTCTTTACAGGTAAGGTAACTGTGGTACAGAGAAGTGACCAAGGTCATACAGCAGACAAGTGGCAGAACCCAGGATTAGAACATAGGTTCTCAAACTCCCAGGCCTCTCCTCTCTCCACCAGGCCATAAAGCTTCTCACCTCTTCTTCTCTTTGCCAAACTCAATTCCCTCTCTCTCTGTCCCTCTGTCAATCTCACCAACCCCCATACTTCCTCCATTCCTGTAATCATGCTGCAGAGTGCTGTAAGGGGAAATCCAAGCACCAGATCAATTTTGATCACTTCAAATGCATCCCCCCTTTTTTTCCCCTGATGACTTTGCCAACCTTTATTGACACATTCAAAACCATCAGGTGTGAACTCCCCATATTCTCCCCCTTGCTTCCCTAACTCTCTCCTTCCCCTTTATTATACCTCTTATCCTTTCCATCCATTCCTCAAGAGACCTACCTGCTTTCAAAATCTTCCACTTCTACCTGTGCCTTGAACCTCTTCCTCTCACCTTCCAATAATACATACCCTCTTTTCTTTCCTCCTTTGCCAATTTCTTCAACCCTTCATTCACTGATAATTTCTTTCCCTTTATCTTCAAACATGCTCACATCTCTCCTATTTTAAAAAAAAAAAACCTTCTTCAGATCCCACCACATGATCCAGCTATCACTCTATGTTGATGTTCCCATTTCTGTCCTTACTACTTGATCCTGTTACATATACTCACTGACTCCACTTTCTGGCTTCCAACTCCCATCTTGACCTTTACTCCACATAGATCCCTCTCACCTGGGTCACCTCCTTTCCAAGTATAAAGAACATGAACAACACTATCCTAATCAGCGTGGCTCAGTGGAAAGAGCATGGGCTTTGGAGTCAGAGGTCATGGGTTTGAATCTCGGCTCTGCCACTTGTCAGCTGTGTGACTGTTGGCAAGTCATTTAACTTCTCCGTGCCTCAGGTACCTCATCTGTAAAATGGGGGTTAAGACTGTGAGCCCCACGTGGGACAACCTGATTCCCCTGTGTCTACCCCAGTGCTTAGGACAGTGCTCTGCACATAGTAAGTGCTTAACAAATACCAACATCATTATTATTATTATTATTAATCCTCCACAACCTCTCAGCACCTTTTGGCCCTATGGACCACTCCCTTCTCCTGAAAACATTACCTAACCTTGGTTTTATGACATGGTTCTCTCATAGCTCTCCTATTTCCTCTCTGGTCACTTGTCAGTCCCTATCATTGGCTCTTCCTCAACCTGCCCTCTAGATACTGTGCAGGCCCTTCAAGGCTCTGGCCTAGATTGCATTCTATTCTCACTTTTAATACTCATTTCTTATGTGAGTTCATTTTCTCCCTGGCTTCAATTACCACCTCTATGTGGATATCTCCCCAAATCTACCTTGCTACCTCCTCTGCCATCTTAAATGTCTTCTTTCTCTAGGACTGTCCTTCATTTATTTTCTGTCTCCGATAGATTGAAAGATAAAGGCAAGGTTCATGTATACTAATTTTACTGCTTTTTATCAAGTGCCTATACAGTAGTCTGCACACAGTAGGTGCTCAATAATCATGAACAGAAAAAAAATTACCAACCCATAATTTTTCCCCAATTTCCTTTCTTCCCCAATGGTAAAAGCATAAATCTTTACTTACTTTAGGCAACTAACCATTCTAAGGATTCTCTCACTCATATTCTATGATCAGAGCTGTTCTGATCATTTCCTCCTGTAGACTGTCCTCCCACTTAAGACCGTCCTCCCTTCTAGACTATAAGTTTGTTGTGGGCAAGAAATGTGTCTATCCACTGTTACATTCTATGATCTCAAACACTTAGTACAGTACTCCTTGAGGGTAGAGATCATGTCTAGTAACTCCACTATACTCTCCTAAGTTCCCAGGCCCTTCTCAGGGTCACACCTGGAGAATTTCCAGAATAATAGTAGGCTCTTTTCTTGACTTCTGGTTGAATGGAAAGTGTGCAGAGGTACATGAGTCACCTAGTGGCTGAAATTTGACTGCTGCCTGGTATGGAGTCTCTCTCTTATTTCCATTAATCTTACATTCCATTATTTCCCATATTTGTAATTTACTTTGATTTCTGTCCTCCCCTGTAGACTCTAAACTCATTGTAGTAAGGGACCACATCTACCAATTCTATTTATAAGTATCTATTTCATTTCATTTATTTTCCAAGTGCTTAGAACAGTAGTTTGCACACTCTAAGTGCTCAATAATGCCATTGATTGACTGGTAGAGAGAGGGGGAGCTGAGGAAAAGGGGGGCCTCTTGAAAGAGGGGAACCTTCAGTAGGGCTCTGAAAGGGGCAAGTGTGATTGTTTGGCAGATTTGAGGAGGGAGGGCGTTCCAGGCCAGAGGTAGAACATGGGCAAGGAGTCGATGGCAGGACAGGCAAGAATGAAGCACAGTGAGAAGGTTAACACCAAAGGAGTGGAATGTGTGGGCTGGCTGTAGACAGAGAGAAGGGAGGTGAGGTCGGAGGGGGCAAGGTGATCTGAAGTCGATCTGCTTGGTGGAGAGGAACCAGAAATCCAGGCTGTACCTATGTACCTTGACCTTCCCTCCACCTGCTGATCATTTTGGTGGAGAAGAAATCAGAGTTACCTCAACCCCTTCCATACCTTCTGAGCAATCCTCAAGAGCTAGGGTTGCTAGGCAGGGAAGGAAAATCCCCCAGGCCTACATTTTCCTTGCCCATAGCATTTCTATGATAGCTCTCTGAGCCAGATAAAGCACCAGTCAGAAATCTCAGTTCCTTATTTCCCAAGTAACAGCATTACCATTACTGTGGCAGCACCACAGATAGAGCCTCTGGCTAGCATGAGTCCAAGTTGCCATGAGCCAGTTGAACTGCTCTTGCAGTAGCTCTGCTCTGCTCACATTGGGAACCCTTTAATGCTGTTACTAACTTAATGACTAATTAACTAACCATTTTTGCCCCATCTGACACTAAATGGGCAAGTTTTTTTTTCTATTAGAAAAAAGTGAGGTGCATAGAGATGAAATATCTTTCTCATAAGAGGATGGCTGAAGTCAAGTAAAAATCATATTTCAATTATCACTAACTCTTAGATACAACATTTAGATCAACTTTTGTATATGTATCAGTGGAATTCGTAATTGATTTTTGTCACTAACCCTTAAAAATGTAATGACCAACAAGCAGCAGTATTAGCCTCTTAAAAAAGACTAAATTTGTTGACACAAAAAGGTGCTCAATCCAAAATTTAAAAAATATCCTTATACTCATGATGCTTCTTAGAACTATTATGGTAATGCAGTTTAATCTTTTTTTTTACTTTATTGCCCTCTTAGAACCTGGAAGTCCTGTTGATATATATATAGATAGATATGCAAAACACTATCATATTTGTTAAGCATTTACTATATTAAATGCTGAGGTAGATACAATGAAATGACATCAGACTTCCCAAATGGGGCTCACAGTCTAAGCAGATAGGAGAACAAGTATTATCCCCATTTACAGATGAGGCAACTGAGGCACCAAAAGTTAAGTGACTTTACCCACAGAAATACAGCAGGCAAGTAGTGGAGCTGGCATTCAAATCCAGGTCCTCTGACTCCAGGACCTTTTTCTTTCCTCTAGACTATAACTCATTGTAAACAGGGACTATGTCTACCACCTCTCCCAAGTGCTTAGTACATTGCTCTACACACAGTAAATGCTCAGAAAATGCTGTTGATTGATTTCCATTAGACCATGCTGCTTCTCCACAGTGAATCATAATACATTTAATGGGCTATTTAAAATGCAGTTTTTACCATATTTTTTCTCATTGAAAAAAGGTTTCCATTTCTAAGGCATCTCTAAGACCCTTTCAAATGGATAATCAAAATATAATAGGAACATTATCATTCTGTTGTACTTTTTTCTAGGTCTTAGAACAATAAGGTGTATTCAGTTGTATTCAATAAATACTTTTGTTATCACTACTACTTGAAGGTTTACATCATGAGTCTAAGCCTTTTTCCATTACCACTCAAATCTTTGACCTTTTTACAAAGAACATTAACAAGAATGCAAACTTATGATTCAAAAGGGGATTGTTTTTTGTCTTATTAGTACATTATCCAACCCTAGAATTGAATTGCAAGTCCTGTGATTTTATTTAACCTACAATGTCTGCCCCTCTATACCTGTGAGTCTCACTGTCATTAACATGTTTGAAAATCAAATTTAAATATTTAAAAAAACTTAATATATATATTTTGAAGTAATTTAATTACTTAAAATTCAAATTTGGGAGGGAAATTTCACTGGTTGTCTATTTAGATATTTCAACCAAAACTGTGAGCTTTGTCCTAAAAATAAAATTTAAAAATTTGGTACTTCATCAATCTAAAGAAGTTAAGAAATTTCCAATTAATGGGGATTGACATTTTGCCAAAAAAGATAATCATCAGGGACAAAAACTTTATCACCAGCAACAGTCTCAAAGTGGAAAATACTAGACGGGCTCGATCTGCTGAACTCATCCTCCTGAATGCAGTATCCAGACATCTCCAACTTTGTCCAGAAGTACAATCTCTGCTCCCTTTGTCAGAAATTTAGAAGCCAGGTCATATAAGAAGTAATAAGAAAGAATATAGTATTATCTAAAATATTGGCCAGGGCAGAAATGAAAGTGAACCAGGACACAATTCTAAAAACTCAGTACAATCCTTCTTAACCAATCTAAAACCTTGTAGCTGTCAGTAAACAAGAGTATTTCCTTTAAAGAAAATTCATGATTATTAGCAAGTGCTAATCTCAATTATCATCAGTTTTGTCTAATGAAAAGAAGCCATTGTGAGTATAGACAATATTTTCCTCAGTAACATAAATCACGTGAATACCATGGAATCTGTATACTCCAATATCAAAAGAATGCAAATTTGAGGTGGGCTTCTTCACAGCCTCCATTGTGGCTTCATTTTAGAAGCCCCAGAATTCATTTATTGAACAAAGTTAAGATCTCCTACACCTGCAGTTGGATAATTAGAGTAGTAATTGGTCACTTGTGTCCTCACAGACAAAGAGATGCACCTGCAATTATCCAATTACAGGTGTAATAATTCACATCCAGATATTTGCACCTGGAAGATAGTTGCAGGTGCATAAAATGTTGCCTGTCTCAAATATTTGGCCTGGTGTTTCCTTTTTTTTTGACAAAGAGTAAGGCTATGTGAGGAAAAGGTATAATGAGGCCTTGTGAAATTTCTGCAAAAAATAATGAAAATGTAGGAGAAAGAATAGCACCTATCAAAGTATGTAAACTACCTTATCAAAGACTTCATTCTATCACTTAAAATAGAACTACAAGACTGATGCTCCAGTGATCAATTTCTTTTCACAGATAATGATGCAAAGAATATTTAACATTGTGTATGTTTTTAGTCCTTAAAATCATCTGTTTTCAATCTCTGAGGGCTTATTTTTCTTTCTAAAGATGGCGAAGGAGCCTAGGGAAACCACTTAAAGTTTCTTGCCTGGCTTGGCCAAGAAACACAAAGTGTGGGTGAAGTATAAACAGAGAGCCCTTTTTTTTCTTTGACCCACTCTGCAGTGTGATGGGATAGTGTTGTTAGTTTATGTGAGAGAAAATAGCATAGGCTTTCTGAAAAAAGTGGAATTGGATTAAGGCCTTTGTGCAAGTCTCAATGCTGAGGGGGAATTAGCAATAGTTGTAGGCACTTAAAGGGGCTCTCATGCTGAAGCTTATCCCAGATTTTGCACAATAAACATTTGAATATCAACAGTGTTTTGCAACTTGCAGCACTAATGTATAAACTTCTCCCTTTTGAAACTACCAAATCCCTCCAAATGTTCGCAACACCCTCTACATAAACATCTAGGGCCCACAGTCGAAAACACCTAGTCAATGATGTAAGTCTGATTCATTTATTTCTTTCTCCTTTTTATCCACAGGATCTAAAATGTTTTATTATGATGAGCTGGTTTAAGTACTTCAGAAGTTCTATTTATTTTTTAATCATTCAGCTTTTTTTCTCAGTCTCTGCATTCCACTCAAGAAGCAACCAATAGGGGAAGAGTTGCATTGCTAAGCTTAGACCTATTTGGACAGTTTTTCACAAGGTCCTTTAAAAGTGATTTATTTTCATCAAATGAATCGTTATTAAAGAATAGAAAATAAACTCTGCTTCTGTCATCTTCTAAAAAAATGAAATAATTTCCCTGATGGCCCTGAATCATCAGAAATCTGGATTTGCGAAGCAGTTCCCACTTCTTCCTCTGCTCTGATGTGAATTTCAGATCATCCTGTCTGAAGATTCCTTGTACCTTTTCTACAAAATAAGCCTAGCATCAAAGTTATTTAACATTATTGACATGAACGGAGATCTGCTCTTTACTTAAAGAATCCAGAATTCTTAGTAACACTGAATTTCAATCACATATATAGTCTGAGGGGAGACTTGAACTCGATATTTCAAAATTGGTCAGAAATCAGACAAAAGTTTGTTTTCAGACAATGTGGCATTTGCTTTAAGTCTTTGGTGTGACAGAATTCTTCATTTCAATTCCTTGTGCAATTTGCTCAGAGATATCACCTTATAGAGAGACAAGTGGTTTCCTGCTCTTAATTTGATGCCAAAGCAAATACTCGCAATGCAAGTACATTTCCCACCTAAAGTATATGGAACCTTAATATATAACCTGATTTCCTCCTTTCTTTGCCATTTGTATTAGGTAGGGAATGTATGTAACCAACCCAGAGCTGAAAATATATGCATCTAGTAGAAAGGGGTTTTTGTAGGAAAATAGATCAGCAGTAACCCAAAATAGTGTTAAAATATTTGTTTGAAATTATTTTTGGTTACTATGCTCATTCCATGTCTCAAAAGACTGTGATAAAAATCTCATTGCAATGGGGGGAAAAATGAAGACATAACTGCCCTGTCCAGTTCTGAAGCATGTTGAAGCTGTTTGCCTATTGAATCTGATACAATGATGTATAGATGAATAAAGTTATCTCCAGTACTGAATAGGATGGTGTCAGTGGGAGGGTAAAAAGGGAGGAACTTGGAATCTGAAAAGAATTCTTTTTTTTTCTTTTTAAAAAAAGGGAACTTGAAGGTCAGGGTCCAGCTGCTGGGCAAGGCTGAAGGACAACAAAATGCAGGACAGGCCTAAATAAAGACAACTAAAGACACTCAGGCACACATATTGCAGAAGTTTCTTGCTCCAAGTAACTATTATACTAACATACAGTTCTATAGGCATTTTTTTTCCTTTAGGCTCTCTTATACACTGGTGAAAACATAGGATGATCAAGAGCTTCTGTAAAAATTACAGCTTTAATGAAACAGATGAAACAGGCCATCAAAGGTAGGAAAAAGAAGAGATTCTAATGATTATGGTTTAATTCTAATAGATTATAATTATTGCGATTGGTATGAGCCACTTTCTGACCGACATTCCATTTTTCCTCCATTTAAGCTTTCATTTAGGAAAAAAAAGCAACAGCCACTAATTATGCTGCAGGATTTGCTGCTTAACTCAATTCAAGGCCTTTAATCAAATATAGTAAGGAGATGAACCTTTAAAGGTGAATCAGCCTACAGATACACAGCTTTCTCATTCAGTTCCTTTTTTATTTGTTTGAAAAGTTAACATTGATTTTTAATAATTCACATCTCTGTAATATCCAAGAGGCAATTGAAGAATTGTGGGTGGTCAAAAGGATTACAACTTGGGGGAGGGAGGATCGGTCAGCATCAGGGAAAAGATCAACTTGATCTTTTAATTCATTTTGTTACCAAGTTGCAATATTGCTTTTAAAAAAAAGTAATGATTCTACTTTCAAAAGCTTCCCTTAAAGAGAAAGAGTAGTTATGCACTGTTCTTATTATATAGAAGATGGTAAACTATATGTTGTTGAGTTTCTGAGAAGAGGGACAGAATAAAAGAAGGGAGATGTAGCTATCCCAAGGGTGAGTACTGAGTGCCTTATAGAGTTCGATAATAACCCCCTATGTCAGATTACGGAAATATTCTTTCCATGAATCTATATGCATGCATCTTTGTTTAGGCTAATATTCATTAAACATCAAAAGTTTCACTATTTTAATGTGGGCTTCCTTTTGATCTTCTTTTTAAATGCACTATTTTTGAAACTCATTTCTAAAACATATGCACTCACAATTTAGATTTGAAATTACTATTCAGATAAAATGTAGGAATAGACTGTTGCACAAAGCTGGATTCACTTGTCTTGCATTCTGTGCTTTAAAGCTAGTCAGTATTTGAATATATGCCATGCAATTAAAAATCCAGATTACGGAATGAATGTGGTGTTCCACCCCAGAACTTTATAAAGCAGGAAAAAAAATCTAAATTAAATCTTTATAATAGTATCTTCCATCAGGTAGCCCTCAGAAGGTGTTCTAATAGATTGAGATTCAGTTGGACATGTGAAACTTCAAGGGTGTTCAGACTCCAGTGGAAACCACTTAAATTCAAAGAAATACCTTTAAAGCATCAATAACACTTAATACTATTTCAAATATATGATATTAAGTAATTCATCTAGCAATTATGAATGGCAAATTGAATGTTTTGATTTCAGTAGATCCTCTTGTTCCATACTATAATAAAAGATCCGGTAAATAATCTAGAGATTTCATTGATTTATGCTGCAAGTTAGTACAGCTTCTTAAGAGTGACAACTGAGTTGTGCTTCTACATAAAATTGTGATGACTCTTTACATCTTGTCTACTGCAATTAGGCTGTTGACACCCTTTTGTATGATTGAGATATATAGAGTAACCTGGGAAATTATGTAACATATTGGGTTGAAAAATATTGCCCAAAGATGTCTTTACAGAAATTATAGCTCTTTCTATGGGCTTATGTGTTACAGTTGTTAAAGCCAGGATTGCTGGCATGCTGTGTTTAATGCAACTCTTACCAACAACTTTAGAGATTAGGGGACTGCCAGAATGATGTCAATGGAGGTTTAAGGACTCTGTTTTCTGAAGCTGTTCTGAGTTAATAATTAATGGATATTTTTCTTTGATGCCTCTTTTATATTTGAAGGCAGCTGGCTGAAAATCAACCACAAAGGAAACTTGATTTTGTTTGTCATTAATTTTGACTTTACTTAACATTTTTTTGTGTGTATTAGCATCATAGCCCTACTAATTTGGATTTGGCTTAATGTGAAGATGAAATCCATGATTAACAAAACTGATGTTAATTTTCGGGGGGGGGAGTGTGTGTGTGTGTGTGTGTGTGTGTGTGTGTGTGTGTGGTTGCATGTGCCTGCATACGTGTGAGAGGGACAAAGAGTTCCAAATAGTTATGAAATCTTTTTGAGGCCCCCCAAGCAGCTCAATAATAATGCAATATGTCAGGATAAAGGTCAAATGTGGACTACATATTCACCTATGATTTTCTGCAAGGATTAGTTTTGATAATGTTCACTACAGCCTTTGAGTAGGACACAAAACTCTCAAGATTATTTTTTATATACACATGTTCTTCCTTTTAAATGAAATATACCAATTAATATTTTCACACAATTAAAGATGATGAATATAATACATAAATGGACCACATTTATTCAGAAGGAATGGTTGTAAGCTTAATTAAAAACATGGGAAGATTAATGGAAGCATCAGTCACAATGTGGGTGTCAAAGAATTGTGGCTGTACTTTAAATGTGTTCTGAGGGGAGGAAGAAATGTCACTGATAAAGAAGTGTCACTGATACTTTATTCAAAATCATCTTATCTCAAAAAGCTCTGTGAGAAATTTTATAAATAAGACAACTCAAAGGCTTCCACAAAATGACTTGATAAAAATATGCTTTGGTAATACCCTACCAGAAAGTTGTTTTGCATGTCAAAAAAGACTAAAATTGTTCATATTGTCACTTTTCCAATTGCTAATTATAGGAATGATTATTTCAGAATACCACTGTTCTAGGAATAGCAGCTTTTTAATAACCTGCAATTGATAGTTTTATCAGTTAATCCAAAGTTGAGTTTCATCAGATAACCAAGCAGCTGCTGGGCTGCATTTATGGGCTATTACAGAGCAAATGATTTTATTTCAGTTGAAGTACATAAGAAACAATAATAATAATAATGGATTTCCCCCCTTTCTCATTAGATATAATTATTAGATATATTTCCCCCCTTTCTTATTTTTAGAGGAGCTTCTTGCTTCTTCCCTAAGAGTTCACTTGCTATCATAAACATAAATGGTGCTCACCAGGCTGTACTCCCTTAACAAGATTAGGGAAAGAAATTAGATCCTATGAAAATGATATGAAGCGAAACTGAGTTTGGAGAGGAAAATCAGGGCAGTCATTTTCAAATATTGATATTTAATGAGTCGCTTCAATGATTCATATGTTCTTTACTTGCTTTTTACTTTTAACTTGTCTTAGTGCTTATTTTAGATAGTGTATTCTGAGAATGCCAAAGGTTTACAATACGGCTAAGACTTGCTGAATACATCTCACTTACTACTTTAGGACTGAAGAAGGGAGTAGAAGCTGTCTGCTTTCTTTCTTCTCAGATAATCTAACTGTGAACATTTAAAAGTATTTTTCTCAGGCTTGTGTAAACGCGGCAATAGCAGCATCTTAAGGATGTATGGGAGCCATGCCCATCACAACAGTATGCTACTGCTATCTATGATCTCCTGTAATTGATAACAGCATCCCTCGTTTTTTTTCATCTGACAGGTGTCAGACACGGAGGCCACAGACACACTGAGGTCTTAATATATGATTTCATGTCCTTACCTGTTTACACAGATCAGGTCAGAGAAAAAGGCTGCTTCTGTCTTTCTGGATGTGTGATTACTACTTGAACTGGACTTGATAATAAGTCAGAGTGATGTGCCAAAAATATGTCTGATAGGGTGCCACTAACTTTTATTGTGTTTTTGGATTGCTATGGCCAGATAGTTTCTGCCATCTCTACAAAAAAGTCTTTACATGACTTCCTTAGCACAATTTTTGAAGTATCTTGTAGATCTCAAAAGAACAAATATACTTTCTGCATTCAAACTTTTCCTCAAAAAATAAAATGGTGGAAGATATTGAACTGTATTGTTTAGTTTTATACTAAAATGAATAATTTCCAGTACTTAGCATATCATCCTAACATGTTAAAAATTGTTCCTAGGCTCTATTTTAGATCAGAAAAAGGATATACTTGTTCCAAAAAGTTTAAGGTGATGTTAAAAACGAATCTTAAGCTTTGGGATGGGTTTTGGCTTTCGGTTTGGACCATCACATGATTAAGGGCTCACGAATTATTGTTGCACTGGGTTTGAGAGTTGATAACTGTATATTGATTTTAGAGGATTATCTTTAGTTCTCTCTTTCAGAAGAAGCCATAATGAAAATACTGGATAATATACCAACACTCTTTATTTTTGGTAAAGATGTGCATATCCTTATTATTGTATCAACATGGAAATAGAAAATTCACCACCTTGCCAAAAGCAAACATTTTTGGAAATTATAGTAACATTTTTTGAAGATACTTTTGGATTTTCAAATCATCCATCAAGGAAAATTGTACAAGTGCAGATTTACTTGTGTATCTTTGAATGGAAGGTATAGAATAATTTAATAAATGAAACCCATACTGAAACCACAGTGATGTCTTCATGTACACAAAGGATGATTCTTGGAAGAAAATCAGTTTTTAAAAATCCTAATTACTGTTTTGCGGGAGTTATTTTGTTTTAATTTTTTAGAAACACATTTGCTTTAAAATGTTTTCCTATTCCTAATTTGGTGCCATTTCCTCAGAATATTTTTGAGATGTTTGAAAATATAACCTTTGTCGTGACCACATAAATTTAAAGCCAAATGCTATTTCATTTTAGTATTTGTATGTGTTCTATTGTAGTGGCGCTGAGGATATTTACCTCATGAACAATGGAAGAGTGTAAAACATTCATTCCATGGGTGTGAAACTCTGTAAAAATTGAATGTTGTTTCCCCCAGATTGATTTTATATGTTTATGTTGTGTTTGCTTAGTCCTTCGCTTTTTCCTCGTTTTAGAATACCTTTTACTCAGAGAAGTCCATAGCTGAAATATTATTAAATGAAATGAAGTCCACTATTTCACCAGTGTAATACATATTGTTTTAGATGTTTGTCCTTGGCTTTAAAATAAAGGATTTGTTCATAAGTGCCTTATTGAAGGCTTTACTCTCTAGTATTAAGATGCTTGTTTTCATTTGATGAAAACTATTAATGCTAAAACAAAAATTGTTTTGAAATCATTTATAAGAGGTACACACCTACCTCTTTAGTTAAAATCAGTGATCCATTAAGGCTTTCTAGCTTTTTTTCCAAGCAGTGAGCATACTGAGTATTTAAGTATGAATAAGCATGAAGGTGGGGGGTAGGTTTAGCTAAATAAAAGATTGCTTGATATCTTGGGGTTCTTTGAAGAGTTTTATAGGCTTATAGAGCCCAGTGTGAATGAAGGACTTTTTTTCTAACTTTTATATATGGAAGTTTGTTAACCTGAGTTTCAATTACTAAATAATTAATTAATTATACTAATTACCTTAGTGAAAAACACCAAATTGTAGGCAGCCTAAGCTTAGGACATGGATTGTGGCAGTGGAGCTAACACTGAAAATAATTAAAATGGACTTAGCATTTCCCTAATTTATATTTTACCCCAAAGTAGTAAAATATAGGGGAAACTATCTGTGGGGTATTTGTTGAGGAACACTTTTTTGTCAATAACATTTAATGGGAAAATATATTTATGTGAGTTGGATGGTGATCTATGTGAAGAAACAAAATGTTCACTTCAGCCAGATGCTGGGATTTTTTGTCTGTTTGTTTTTTTAACTCAGACATAACTTTAAAAACAGAAATTAAACTGATGATTTAGCTAAGCGGTATTTGGGAAAAGGCAACTTATAACTAGGTTAATGAAATTATAATTAAAAGGAACATGGAAGGGATTTTTTCTTCTAAATAATTTTTATTTAAAAGTGAAAATTTTCAATTTGTAACTATTCATCTGAATTTTTTTGTAAACAAAAAGCTAATCCTGTATTGAATGCTTAATATGATCTTATATACCAGAGATTATTTAAATAGCCATTATAGAGTTATTCATAGGTTAATTTAATTGACTAGTTCAATTTTCCATTAAATATTATTACTAAGTAAATTAAATTCAAGACATGGCAATAATAACACAAACCAATCAGGACAAGGAAATTCAGCATATTCTGAAATTATTCAGTTCTTTCTAAATGTTTTACTTATCCCATAATTTCAAAATCCTACAATAACAGAATTTAACAGCTTTTGTGTCCATTATTTTAATATGGATTTCTAATTTAAATTATATCTTTGAATTATGTGATTCTTTTTTTTACAATCATGATTTTCTCTACGTAGTTTTACATGTTGTGTTGGAATGTAGGAACAGTTATAAATCAATATGGCAAATTTAGTTGCAATCCAAAATATTGTTTTATATTTAATGGAAACCAGTTACACTTGAATCCCTCACTTATGTTTATTGAAATTCAATTGACACCTAAAACAGAGAATATAATTTCAAAATGTTTAGCTATATTTGAAATTTGGTAAAATGCTGCTCTTAATATTGGAATTTAGTACCTTGATAAATGGTCCTCCCTTTTGCCTTGACTGTCCCAATTTTAGAGCACACTGAAATATAATTTACTGTGTATTCCTTCCAAACTTTTATCGTTATCATAGAACATTTTATTTTGATTATTTCTATGAAATTAAATTCCTCAGAAAACTGTCTCTGGCACCAAAAAGGAAATTTCATTACATACATGGTTTGGAAATAATTTAGCATTGATTCACTGACATTCAAAAATTAGGGACTGTTAATATCAGAGGTTTAGAAGTGATTAAGAAAATTAGATGATTGTTTT
Organism: Ornithorhynchus anatinus; assembly: GCF_004115215.2. Lineage (NCBI taxonomy): Eukaryota > Metazoa > Chordata > Mammalia > Monotremata > Ornithorhynchidae > Ornithorhynchus > Ornithorhynchus anatinus. The sequence continues at coordinate 27,195,593 of NC_041732.1, read as the reverse complement.
ATTTTACATCGCTCTTTTGGCAGTATTATTTTTGCGAAGTGCTCAATTAACTGGAAACTCAATCCATAAAAATTATATAAAATCCAATTTTCCATAAATAGATTTAATTAGTTTATATATTTATGCAATAATACAGAAATAGAAGCACAAAATTAAAGTAAATTAACTAGGTTGGTGTAACTCCCTGACCACGATAGTAATTTTTACATTACTATATTTCTTTAAAAATGTTTAAATGGTCACTTGCTGTTTATATAGTAAATGTAAGCAAATTAAAATATAATCCATAACTTAATTTTTAATAATGATCCATAAAGAACTTTAGAAAAAGAACTGCATTATTGCAAAGTATGCATAATATTGGTATGCCTATTTATAGAAGGGTTCAAATAATTATAAATCATGCTATTTTAGTATATTTAATCCTATGCAATTCAAATTAAAATAATAGAAATAAAATGTCAATAAATTGTTCACATATAACTTAAAATATGATTTCCAGAAAAACGCTCTTTGCAGTATTATTTTTTTTACTAACTGCAAGTTTAAATTGAGCCATTTCATTTTTTTAAGTACATTTCCTTTTTTGTGCATAATTAAATTCAATTTTTTTTCACTCATTGCTTATGAGCTAAATAAAAATTAATATTTCTTGACATCCAAAAGACCTGCACTTGGAAAAATTGAATTGTTACAATGGAAAAGTGATTTCTTTCCTTTCTGTGATCATTGAAATAAACTTACCATAGATAATTATTTTAGAGTAGTCTAGAATAAAGTTTTGAAGGGTTTTTTTCCTTTTTAATGAATAGTTTTCTTCACATATAAAACCTTCAGAATAATAGCAACATGAAATTTACAACTGCTGAAGATGAATGCCCTAGAATTAACTGTTCCACTACCAAAAAGTTCACCTTCCTTTAAAAATTTCAGTACTTAGCAGTTTAAGTTTCAAAATTCTGACCAAAGATCAATCAGTTGACATTGTTTCATTTATAGTGTGTGACAAATGCTGCTTTGAAAATCATTTAATATAATTTATGTAATATAATCATTCTGAAACTTTAAAACTTTTTAGTATTTGAGTAGTGACAGATCAGAATTTCAAATGGCACTTAGAGTTATAAAGCTGGCATGGACCTCATGAGATCATCTGTCCAGATCCTTGCCTCCAGGGTTTAATTATACTGAATTTTCACTTTAAAAATCCTTCTTTTAAACAACATGTGATTTGCAAACTCTCCAAAATCAAAATGTTATGCCCTTATTACTTAGCTGCTGGTGTTCAAGTTGAAAGTAACCTTCATTGTAAGACATATTTCCTTTTTCTTTTTTTTTAATCTTTCCACTCTGAGGATACTTCTTTACAAAGTGTTCCCTTCTTGAACCATAATATGTAACAGAATGTACAGTAATGAGTGTACAGATGGCTTGAGCAAAATAATGGCTTGAACCATATCTTTCATAAAAAAAAGCAATTAAATGTAGTGAGAGCTTTTTAAAAATGCCAAATAAAAACTCTAGTTGTATTTTATGTAGTTTTTAAAACATTCACTATTACTTCAAAAAACAAGAGTAATCTGTATATGAAGGGAAAAGTGGTTTTAAGTTATAAATCAGAAATGTTGTGACCACTATTTTCTGTTTTTCAACAGTAGATGTCAAATGAATATATTTAAAGGATAAATTCAAGCAGAAAATATAATATTGCTTGAACTGAAGACTTTCTGATTTCTTTATTTTACAGTTTTGAAGGCTCTTAAACAAGAGGAAATATTAGCTATTTCAAAGAAATTAATTGAAAAGATTATCTTTTTTTTTTTTGGTTTGCCCATCTCTTCCAGGCTAGGTAGGGTAAATAATCAAAATGTTGAACAAAACCAAGTATAATCTAGAAAGAATAAACTTGTGTTTATCAATAAATGTTCCCAATCTAAGTCTTGAAAATACTTCAGTAGTCCTAATTTAATTACAAAGTCGTGGAACAGTTAACAACCTAGACTAAATTTGGATATCTTTCTTCCAAAACCAGGTAATCATGTTTTGATTTTCATTATGAATCAGATAAATTATCTTAACTCAGAAAACAGTTGTTTGTGTACCAGTGCCTCAGCTTTTAACAAATACCAGTCACAGGTAACAGACAGACTCGCTTAAATGATATGTGAATTTAAAATATATTCATAAATATTAATGTAAAACCTAACATTATATGGGGACCTCTATTTAAATAATGCATATGAATCCAATATCTGGGTGGAAGTGTGTGGATTGGCATATATACCTGCACATATAGAGCAAATATTCATCCCTGCACTGCCACCATGAAGATGTCATAATACTACAAGATTTTCCCTTTTTTTTTTTTGCAGTGAAAACGTGATTTGGCTACCATTAATAGCAAAAATTTCACAATAGTATCTTACTACTTGGAATGCATTTTTCACTGTATTTATCTACTATTAGGACTATAAAGTCTAATTGTATATGAAAGTGACACCTTTCTATAGTAGTTACTGAAGGACTTCAAAAAAAAAGCCTAGATTTTTCCCCATTTCAGGTCTATCTCTGGTTTAAAGTAGGATTCTATAATTGTACAATCTCAAGAATATAACTCTTTGAGATAAAAGAATATAGGTCAGATTTTGGGGAGAAGTATTTCCTTTATACTATAGGAGCTAGTTAAAGAAATGCCCAAAACTAATCTTTACAAAAATATTAGTGCTACTCTTTAGTAGCTTCATTAAATGAGCTTACACTAAATTGATCTGCTTCATTAAATATATATTTGTGCTTTGATCTGGATATATTTTGTTCTGCATCCTTTAACTGTTCTAGGGTGATTCCTTAAAATACTTTTTTTTAAAACCAAGTAACAAAAGTTACTAGATTTGGGGACCCAAAAAAAGTATATGTCATTGTGTCCGTTTGGTGCCCTCTCTGAACATAATAGCTCAGAGTGGCTGTGCATGGTAAACGGATGAAGCGGTAAAATGTGTATGATCTGATGAGCCAAGCTAAGCTGGGGGCGTCTCCTCTACTCCTCTAAATTAAAAACCTCCCTGCAATTTCAATCTTAATCACCCCCTCTGTTGCTATAATTGGTGATGGTATATTAACGCTTTCATTTCTTGTACCCTCAAATACCTAGATATCCCCGAGTACTCCTTAAATGATGTGAAATCAGATAGCAAGCACAAAACTGCACCATTTACTGGATTTAAATCAGGGAGAAAAAAATAAAACATTTTCTTAGACCTGGAACCCTTGTCATAACCTGATTTTTGATAAGAGATGGAGAGGTTTCAAACTAGGAACAGGAGATTTGGCACTTTAAACTTTTTACCTTTATAGCGCTCTCTGTCAGTAATTGCAAAAACGATACTCCCTAGGTGTATTCTGTATTTTAGAAACCAATTACTGCAGCTTTCAAGTAAAACTCATTCAGTTACATAAGAGCTGAAAACTGTAAGCTACTCCATTTTAATCCATATTTAATAAATATCTGTTTGAAACTGGAGAATAATTTTTTCCAAGAGTGTGTAAGGTATTCTCTTCTCAATGTGTAAACAGCTCAGTGAGAAGAGGTCTCATTCCTCAGTGATCATGAAGAAGAACTGGGAAATTAAGACGAAGTTGGATAAAGGCAGAAACAGAAAGGAAAACTTCAGTCTATCAGAAACACGTATTTTCCCATGTAAGGAATATGGAAATAAACAATAAGAACTGGAGGTCTTAGTTCAGTATGATAGGATTTAATTGGCATAACTGAGTCAAGGGGGAGGCAGAGGCATGATAGGAATGTCGATCTAGAAGAGAACATGCTCTTAAGATAGGGGAATTTGGGGAGAGAAAAGCAATGGTGACCTGCCTATTAAATGAGTTACCAGGTTTAGGACAGAGGAGACAAAGAGGAGTTGAGGATTAAGGTGAGAGGACAAGAGTGATGTGAGAAATAATTGATTCATATCTCCTAGAGGAAAAAAAATGACTTTCTGTAGGTTGAGGAAATATATCACTGAATTTTCTTCTCCTGAGGCCTAAAAAGATTGGATGAATGTTGAAATCTATGGGAGCTGCTCTCTGTAGTTGAAGCAGTTTTATCCACAAGAAGAGGGAAGAGGAATTATGTAACCTGCCCTCCACAGTTAGCATGCACCTGTGAATGCATAGGCGCACTATCCTTGCATAAGATTAACCTCATTTATCCCCATTAAGAGGCATTGCTATTTCAGAACAAACTTGGAACAGTCTGGGAAGGATCAAAAGTAGTGGCTGTGCCTATGGGACCCCTTCTTGGCTGTATCCCTTAAGCATCCTGAAAGAACCAGTCTCCTACTCGAATGCTCTAATGGCTCCTACTCTGTCTTAATCCTTCAAGACTCTCAGCTGCCTTTGACACTGTTGACCATCCCCTTCTCTTCAATATGTTATCCAACATTGGCTTCACTGACTCTGTCCTCTCCTGATTGTCCTCATCTATCTGGACGTTCATTCTTGGTCTCTTCCACGGGCTCCTCCTCCCCCTCCCATCCCCTAACTATAGGGGTTCCTCAAGGGTCAGTTCTTGGTCCCCTTCTGTTCTCCATCTATACTCACTCCCATGGTGAACTCATTGGCTCCCAGGGCTTCAACTATCATCTCTACACGGATGCTACCCAAATCTACATTTCCTCCCCTGTTCTCTCTCCCTCCCTCCAGACTTGCATCTCCTTCTGCCTTCAGGACATTTCCACCTGACTGTCCTCCCACTACCTAAAATTCAACATGTCTAAGACTGAGCTCCTTATCTTCCCTCCCAAACCCTGTCCTCTCCCTGACTTTCCCATCACTGTGGACAGCACCATTCTTCCCGTCCCACAAGCCCACAACCTTGGTGCCATCCTTGATTAAGCTTTCTCATTCACCCCACCCATCTAATCTGTCACCAACACCTGCGGGTCTCACCTTCACAGTATTGCCAAGATCCGCCTTTTCCTCTCCATCCAAACTGCTATCATGCTGGTACAAGCTCTCATAATATCCCAACTGGATTATTGTGTCAGCCTCCTCTCAGATCTCCCAACCTCCTGTCTCTTCCCACTTCAGTCTATACTTAACTCTGCTGCCCAGATTATCTTTCTGCAGAAATGCTCTGGGCAAGTCACCCCTCTTCTCAAAAATCTCCAGTGGTTGCCTATCAACCTTTGTATGATGCAAAAACTCCTCATTATTGGCTTCAAAGCTGTCCATCACCTTGCCCCCTCCTACCTCACCTCCCTTCTTTCCTTCTACAACCCACACCGCACACTCCACTCCTCTGCCACTAACCTCCTCACTGTGCCTCATTGTCGCCTGTCCCGTCATTGACCCCGGCCCAAGTCCTACCTCTGGCCTCCCACCTCACATCAGCCAAACTAGCACACTTCCCCTCTTCAAAGCCCTACTGAAAGCTCACCTCCTCCAGGAGGCCTTCCCCAACTGAGCCCCCACTTTTCCTTTGCTCCTCTCCCCATCACCCCTATTCCCTCCTTTTGCTCTACTCACCTCCCCGCCCCACAACACTTGTGTATATATGTACATATTTATTATTCTATTTATTTTATTAATGATGTATATATATCTATAATTCTATTTATTTATATTGAAGCTATTGATGCCTATCTACTTGTTTTTGTTTTGTTGTCTGCCTCCCCCCTTCTAGACTGTGAGCCCATTTTCGGGTAGTGAATATCTCTATTTGTTGCCGAATTGTAGTTTCCAAGCACTTAGTACAGTGCTCTGCACACAGTAAATGCTCAATAAATACAATTGAATGAATGAATGAACCTGGGAGAACAGGGCTCTGAATGCTTGATGAGTCTATGGGCTAGAATCAGCCTGTTCTAGGCAACAGGTGCTCCCAGGGAGGCATGGGGTCAGGTCACTTGTTCGCATATTTGAGGGAGCAGTTCTAGGGCCCAGTTGAGGGAACCATTTCAGGAGCCCTACATAATATCCACATCATAACCAAACACCCAGATCATATGCTATGCAAATACTCTCTCTCCTCCCCACCCACTCCCACCACCACAACCACCACCACCAACTCCAAAGCTGCTCCACAATCTCAGCAAAGATTTCCCCACAGACTAGTTTGGCGAGGATGTCCAGACAGTGGGAGCAAGGCTATGTATCACTCAAAAAAGCTTGCAGTATGAGGAGAACTTTAAAAGGCTGTAGTCTAAGGGAATATTGCTGATTCAGCAACACATATAAAAATTTGCTGATTCTGGCACCCCACGTGTTGCTAAACTATGAAACGGCTTTTTAACAAGCTGTTAAGACATCTGAGAACAGTCACGTCTTGTCCTCAGCTAGCCTTGCTAGCCTATCTTATCTTATCCTTCTCTCCATGGATGTGCTCCAGTGAGGTGGGGAGAAGGTGTGATTATGAGTTCTTTGGTACCCCCTGTCATTTAATTTTGCGGTGACAGAAAACAAAACCAGTCAGCTCACCACTTCACATTCCTGCCCCTCAGCACGTTACATATTTTAAATTCATGGTGCCAAATGCATTTCTTCTATGGTTTTAAATGTCTTCCTGCTGAGCAGTGAATCTTAATAATATTTTCAAGTCCTGATGTGAGCAGCATGGATTTCCTGTGGTTTTGCAGGGGACATATGGAAGCAGGGTATACCCTTCGCAAGTTGCCAACCTAAAATTGTGGAACAGAGCTTCCAAAGAGTGCCACCATGCTTCTCTTCATGTGTTTTAACAGTATTTGCTTTGTGACATTTGTATTATCACATATGGGTATGTAGCCATGAACACATTCAGTATTCCTTGTGTCTCCACTTCTAAGGGAGGTAATGGCGTTTTGTGATTTGTCAATGTTGGAAGAGAATTTTTTGCCTGAGTTCGTGGGACTTAGTTCTAGGTTGGATAACAGAAAATGACTGGTCTAACCACATAGTCAGTGAAGTGGCCTAGCTGAAAAGAGAGGACAGGGAGAGGAAGACAATTTTGACATTTCAATTGAAAAGAAATAATAATTACATAGAATCAACCTATGAAAGCATTTTACCCAAATAGAGATTTAATTCTGTCCACCGATCCTTTGGCCAAACAGTGGTATTTATTGAGGGCTTACTGTGAGAGAATACAGTAGAGTCAATAAGCATGACCTCTACCTTCATTAAATTTGTAGCAGCATTAAGCTTAGTGAATAGAGCATGGACCTGAGAGTCAGAAGGTCTTGGGTTCTCTGCTATGTGACCTTCAGCCTCAGTTATCACTTCTGTAAAATGGGGATTAAGATTGTGGGCCCCACGTGGTTCAGGGATTGTGTCCAACCTAATTAGGTTCTATCTACCCCACATAGTAAGCACTACTTGACACATAGTAAGCACTTAACAAATACCATTATTATTTGTAATCCAGTGGAGTTAGACATTAAAATAAATTACAGACAGGGGAAGTAACAAAGTATGATAATAATTACATAAGTGTGGTGGGTCAGGGTGGGCTAAGTACCTTGCCTAGCAAGTATGGCCCACACGAACCTGAGTGGTCCTTTTTTCCCTGAGAAAGAACAAAAAATAGAAGCACTTAGTTGAGAAGGTTCCATGAAAGATTTTATGAACTATAACGTTTATCTGCCAAGTCCCCCAAGATGAATAGTGCAGTGCTAATGCATTTCCTCTCCACCTCAACTCTTGTTTAAATGGTTTAAACTCCTTCAGTCACCTGCCTAGTGATAAGGGGATAGCCAGGGAAGAGGGAGGTGGGACATTCTGGTAAAGTCAGCTTCTATCTGTCTTGGAGCAGCCTTCCCTCCCCTTCTACTGACAGTGTTTCTCTTGGATCCTCCCTCCATCTCCTCTCTGTTCCCTGAGAGGGGCAGTGGCCACAAGGGCCAAGGGCTATGGCAGAAAATGCCCCAAATGGCACAACCCCTCCAGAAGAGCCAGGTCACAAAACCCCTTATTGAAGACACATTTCCTCCAAAAGGCCTTCCCTAAGTCCTCCTTTTCTTTTCTCCCACTCCCTTCTGTGTCATCCTGACTTGCTCCCTTTATTCATACCCTCTCCCAGCCCCATGGCACTTATGTACATATGTGTAATTTATTCATTTAATGTCGGTCTCCTCACCAGACTGTAAGCTCATGTGGGGCAAGGAATGTGTCTGTTTATTGCTCTACTGTGCTCTCTCAAGTGCTTAGTACAGTGCTTTGCAGACAGTAAGTGCTCAATAAATATGATTGAATGAATATCTCCGCTTCCTCTCCAACCAGGTGGCATCAGTGGAACTGACCTCTCCCCCTTCCCACCTTCTGAGGAACAGGGTGGGAAGCAGTATGGGACAAGATTTCTTTTCCCCATCCCCAAAAATCTGGGATGTGACACTGTGAAGCTCATGGTGATAGTGGTGGCCTCCCCTCTCCTCCCCTCACACCCCCAGCCCCACTATCTCCAAGGAGCAGTATTTAATATGGCAAGGCAATGAGGCTTGGGATGAGGAAGGATAGTAGTTGTGATTTTTTTAAATAGTCTTCATCTTTCTCTCAGTCTCTGTGACCTGTTAATGTTTCACTGTGTCAAGATTGGCAGATGTTCAAATCAATCAGAATCTGCAGGAACCAGAGGTCGTGGCTCAGTAACATGTCATAAATGAACTCCTTCAACTGGGTGGAGGATGATCAGATATGTATGTCCAAGGACAGCCATAATCCAATCAAAAGTACCTTAAGCAATTTGCACCTGCATTGTATACCCATTGAGAAAGACCACTAGCATATGCACAATATAAATGAATCCCTTGAGGAAAAGAGATGTTCTTGAAGGAAGTTCTATTTTAATCATTCCATCCTCCCTCTTTCCTCTCCATCTACCTAATTAATAATAATAATAATAATGTTGGTATTTGATTTCAATTTGAAATTAACATTTGCCCAAGCAGAATTGTAAAGGCCCAATAGTTTATAATGACAACTAGATGGAAAAAGACTGAACCATAAATCCTCAGTGCTAAGCACTTAGTATAGTCCTCTTCACACAGTAAGCACTCAAATACCACTGATTGAGTTTCATAAATTCACGGAAGAATGATTCTTTTGGGGTTACTAGAGGATGTTGGGGATGTTAGCAATTAGGGTGGAGGTCAAGGGGGGCGACTATCATCCAGTTGGAGGCAAAACATTCAGCTAGACAGGCTATTGGTCTGATCCACCAAGAATGAAACAGTGCTGCCAAATGGAAAGAGCATGGGCCTGAGAATCAGATTACCTGGGCTCTAATCTCAGCTCTGCCACTGGTCTGCTGTGTGACCTTGGGCAAGTTACTTAACTTCTCTGAGTCTCAGTAAATGGGAGATTCATTACCTGTCCTCCCTCCTACTTAGATTGTGAGTGCCACATGTGACCAGGTTATCTTGTAACTACCAAGCACTTAATAAGGTGCTTGCCACATAGTAAAAAAAGAATAATATTAATGGCATTTGTTAAGGGGTCTCTATGTGCCAAGCACTGTTCTATGCACTGGGGTAGATACAAGGTAATCAGGTTGTCCCTCGTGGGACTCACAGTCTTAATCCCCATTTTAAAGATGAGGTAACTAAGGCACAGAGAAGTTAAGTGGCTTGCCCAAAGTCACACAGCAGACAAGTGGCAGAGCCAGAATTAGAATCCAGGTCCTCTGACTCCCAAACCAGCATTCTTTCCAAATCCTTAACAAATATGATGATAAGGAGAGCAATAATAAAAATAATAATAATATATTATTATTATGTTGAATCAGTACTGATCTTGAGTATGCTGGAGTGATTCTGTATTAGCAATCCCTTAAAGACTCATTAGCATTCTTTTTCACAAACACCCCAAAGCTGAAGGGAGAGAGAGAGACAGAGAGCTGCTGTGACAGTGCAGAGAACAATAGCAATTTTCTCTGCCTTCTCTTCTCCCCATGCAGTAATGGGGCAGAAGGTTTTGGTGTCCTTGACTGCAAAATTTTACTCTAAGCAGGTTCTAAAACTGCAAGAAATTGCATTTACACCAAGTTGTAAAGAAAATGTAAATCTGTTGATCCATCCTAAACTGCTAAATAATTATGAAGTAAAATTATTAGCAATCATGTTTCAGATGTATCACTTACCCTTTTCATAACCTCAGTGGGGAAGATTACATCCATAAAGTAGGAAGATTTCCAAATTGCCTGACCAAGGCTTCTAGGCATTAGAGGGAGACTGCACCACTTCCCTAAAGGGCAATGTTTGGAGCAGACCAGAGATTCTACAGCTCTCCTACTGATCTTTGCTTTTGCCTCTACATCATCTTAATGTTTTTCTTTCACCTCTCCGTATGTTCCTCTTGCACTGTCTTCTCTACCTTTTTATGATTATATTGTGAATCCCACAAAGAGCAGAGACCATGTCTAATTCCCACCAGTATATTATTTTCCAACACCTACTACAGTGCTCTGCACTCAAAAAGCACTTAATAAATATTATCATTATTACTACCAAAATCTCAACTGCTACTCCCCTACTACTACCACCACTCCTGTTCTGGAAAAGTGGATCTTACCATGCAGGCCACTAGGGAAATGCCCAACTGTCCTCTGAGATAGTCCAACCCTATCTCTCTTGGTTGGACTGCATTTGGGTTTAATATTATCCTTTTGGGGTTTTGAAAAGTTATGATACTCACTGATCTGACTCTTAAATCGTGACAGCTTTCATAGCAACTCAGACTCCTCATAGACTTGGCCGGGATCCTTCAAGTTATGATTGTTTTAAGTGACATTGTCCTAAGTCTGAAACAAACTGGTAAACCTGGCTTCAGGAATTTGAGTCGGTTGGGCAAAAAAATATGAAATTTATTTGGTAAAAGAAGAGATAGATTATTAATTCCCTAAATTAGCAGAGTGGTTTCCTGAATATTTAGAAAACCTAACATATATTCATTCAATATTATTTATTGAGCGCATACTATGTGCAGAGCACTGTACTAAGCACTTGGAATACACAAATCGGATATACAAATATATTTAAACAGATTAATGAAAACCCTTACAAAGAAAAGGTACTAAGCATATGCTGTTACCACTTGGAGTTTAATGTCTTGACTTTTTTTATATGCCTTGTGATATTTAAAAGTTAAAAATGATTATGCTTAAGTGACCCTTATTTTAACACCGACCATTTCCATAGCTTACTGATGGAATATTGCTTGAGAAAAGTAGGCAGAAAACAACGGAAGCTGTTAGCTAAATACCAGTTTGACCCTAAAAATGACCAACGATTACCCAAGAAGTTGAGCTAGCAAATATGTTTTCCTCCCTATTACCTATCACACTTCCCCATGATCAAGTGGTTTGAAAATAGAACTTGTAATATGAAGTTATATTAATCAGGATTTTGAGTGGGTGAAAGAAACACTGTAACTTTAGGTTTGGGAGCTTCTAAGGGTTTTAAGTGAATGACTATGGTTTTTAAGTAAATGGAGTGGTTCTCCATGCCACACTAAAAGCCACACTACTTCCCAGTCTTGGAAGCAGCATAGCCTAATGGAAAAAGCACAAGCCTGGGAGTCAGATGACCCAAGCTCTAATCCCTGCTCAGCCACTTACCTTGAGCAAGTCACTTAACTTCCTCATGCCTCAGTTTCCTCATCAGTTAAGAAGATTCTATGTGTGTCCTCCTTCCTATTTTGACTGAGCCCCATGTGGGACAGGGACTGTATCTTACCTGATAATAGTGTTTCAAGTCCCCAGGCAAACTTAGTACAGTGTTTGGCATATAGTAGGCACTTAGCAAATACCATTATTGTTATTTTCCATGAACTATAAGGGATTCAGTGCATCAGGAAGGATGTAAGTTAATTATAAGGATACAAATCCCAAAAGTAAGAGTTTTTAAATAATAAAGTGACTTCCCAAGAATGAGCCTGAAACATAGGTAGATAATCTGCTTAGGACAATTTATGGGTAGTTGTGTTTGGTAGATCAGATGACTTCCTGAACCCTTTAAATTCCTGGATTCTGTTTTTGTTTGGCTCTAAGTTAATTGTTGTAACCTTGCAGGCCAATGCCTAATGTAGAAATACTTGATTTCTCCTCTTCAAACATTTCTCCTCTCCAAACCCTTGAAATCTGCACATCTTTATTTTTATGGTTTATTATTATTCATGTTCTCAGTGTATTCAGGTTAGTCTAAAAATATCACCAATCATATTTCATAAACCAAAGTTGAACACAAAATCCAGGTGTACAATCAAGTTATAAACTCATGGAAATACTGAATAGAAATGTCTAATGGAAATATTAACACCATCCTAGCAATAATGGCAACAAAACACCACTGCAATGCAACAAAATTTTCCTAAGGTAACTGTTATTGTAGATAAGGGAGGTGTTGTTCATAATAATGGATTTTGCTGGGCAGCATTTCTACGCTTTTAACATTTTTTTCACTCAGTATAGTGACCTTATAGCAATACAAAGAACTACATCTTGTATTTTCCCTAAATACTAAATTTAAAGGCTTAAGCAAATAATACATGAACAAAATATAGTTTGCATCCATGCTGCTGAAGATTATGCAAGGTTGTAAAAGCCTCTAGAAAAATCACATATCAGGAAGACAAGGTTTTTGCATTGAAATGGGTGGACAATGTTTTTGATTCAAAAAAGCAAAGAAGATGAATAGATGGGATAGAAATTCCTTCCCAAACTATAGTTTATGTATTATGGAAGTTCCAGGTCAGTGCAAGCATGTAGCTGCTGGTTGGGCACAGTGAAGAGACAGGAGTAAAGTTTTGTCACCTAAGATGTTGCTGACAAGATCCAGGAAGTATTCTACAGGGAGCTAAGAAGAATCCTCCAAACATTGGTGATACATTGCTTGTCCCCAAATAATAACATTAGATTGTAAACCCTGTGGACACGGATCCTGTCTACTAACTCTATTGTATTGTACTTCTCCAAGCACTTAGTTCAGTGCTCTGCACACAGTAAGTAATAAACACTGATTGACTATGTCTCTGGTGGACAGCCAATTTCTAAGATGGCCATGCTTCTTCACTCCTACTTTTTGGGTACTCTGGTGAACAGATAAACTCCAAGAGGCAGGGAAAAAACAAATGTCTGCTTCTTGAGAAACCGAAGGCTTCATTACCTGAAATGCAGCCTCTCCATGGAGCCCTGGTTGCCGCATCTCACCGTGGGATAAGTTCCATGGGATTCATTTTCTCTTGGGAAGACCATCAGCACATATCTTTCTTTATGGAAGGAAAAGGGGATGAGGAGCAGCACAGATTTCCTGGGGAAAAGAAATGGGTCTTAGAGTCTACCCTCAGTTAGGAACTAGAGGAATCTCCTTTCTCCCTCCCTCCCTGAACCTTCCCTTGGGATGGAATGCAGGACCCTGGTTTCCTGAGAAAACCTGTACTATAAATCTCCTCATAACCCTCTTTGAAGAGAAGAGATGCTGGTAGTGCCTCTTTCTGCTTGATGACAGTGAAGCAGGGATTGACATTGGTAGTCACTTCTTAGAGAACCTAGTTAACCTAAGTCTCAGGTCCATTTCTTGAGGGGATGACTGGCTTTGAGGATGGAATCCAGAACTTTTTTATTTTCTCTTCTCATCATTTCTCTTCTCCCCTTCCCACTTCCTTTCCTCCCAACTCTACAAGCATGTTGGTCTAAAATTCACTGATCTTCCAGCTTGTGCTCTGGGCTTCAGCCCTGCCAGTGTTTCAGCCCTGACCCTGCTACATCAGATGGGTTTATAGAACTCTAAATCATTAAGTGATATAGCAGAAAGAAAATTAAATGACCAAATGATTACTTGTCAGAATGTCAATTTACAGGGACAAATCAGACTACCATCCTGGGCCACAAAAAGTAGCAGAAAAGAAGAGAGAAAACAAGAAACCACCTTGGATATAGATTTAGCTCATCACACTTCTGTTATGCCAAAATTGAGAGTTCTAAATTGGCAATCAATGGTATTTATTGAGTACTTACTATGTGCACCACACAGTACTAAGAACTTGGGAGAGCACATTACAATAGTTAGAAATGCCAACAGCTCTCTTGATGCACAAATATTTGATGACTTTTCTCATTTTCAATTTCTACTTAAGGGCCATTTCCTTTTTCTATAGTTTCTCTGCTTCCCCACTGCCCTCACTTTTATAGGAGAAGACATTTTGCCTCCTTTAAAGGAGTGTAAAGCGGAAGGTTACATCTCCCCTCCATGCCTTATCACCTTTTTTGCTGCTCTCCTGTTACTGAACTCTGACTGAAACTTTCTAATTGCAGTCCTTTCACCTGTGCCTTTAACCTTCTTGGTTTCCTCTCTGTTTCCTGCTTCCTTATTTCTGAAATAACTTCCCATTTCCCAGCCTCTAGATTTCTCACCTCTTTTCGCTCTCCTCACATTCATGTTTGTCATGAAGTTTCCTCCTTCCAAAGAAAAACCTCCATTTAACCCCCCAGCCCCTTCATCCCTCCTCCTCTAAGAGACAGTTTCTAATGAAGTAGTGTAAGGGAAAAGTTACTCATGACCTCTAAATTAAATAATTATTAATAATTATAGTAGTTAAGTGCTTACTGTGTGCCAAGCACTGTTCTAAGCACTAGGGTAAATACAAGGTAATCAGGTGGGGCTCACAGTCTTAATCCCTATTTTACAGATGAGGTAACTGGGGCACAGAGAAGTGAAGTGGCTTGCCCAAGGTCACACAGCAGACAAGTGGTGGAGTCAGGATTAGAACCCACATCCTCTGACTTTCAAACCCATTCTCTTTCCATTAAATAATAATAATAATTATGGTATTTGTTAAGCACTTACTACATGTGCCAAGCACTGTTCTAAGCACTGGGGTAGATACAGAAGCAGCGTGGCTCAGTGGAAAGAGCACGGGCTTTGGAGTCAGAGGTCATGGGTTCAAATCCTGGCTCAGCCATTTGTCAGCTGTGTGACTTTGGGCAAGTCACTTAACTTCTCGGTGCCTCAGTTACCTCATCTGTAAAATGGGGATGAAGACTGTGAGCCCCACATGGGACAACCTGATTCCCCTGTGTCCACCCCAGCGCTTAGAACAGTGCTCAGCACATAGTAAGCGCTTAACAAATACCAACATTATTATTATTATTATTACAGGGTAATCAGGTTGTCCCACATAGGGCTCACAGGGCTCACACTTTTAATGCCTATTTTACAGATGAGGTAACTGAGGCACAGAGAAGTTAAGTAAGACTTGCCCAGGGTTACACAGGGGACAAGTAGTGAAGCTGTGATTAGAACCCACGTTCTCTGACTCCCAAGCCTGTGCTCTTTCCACTAAGCCACACTGCTTCTCTATCTGCTTCTAAATCTACAGCAACTCCACTGCTCTTACTAGCACATCTTAAAGTGAAAGGAATCCCCATAAAAAAGTTAATTTGTTTAAATCCTAAATAAAAACCAGTAAGGTTTTGTTTAAAAATAAAAGCGTAGTAGTAGTTGTTGTTGTTGTAACAGTAGCAGCAGCACCTATTAAGCTCCCATTTAGTTTGGTGCACTGCTCTGTTCAAAAGTACAAAATGAAGAAGTGACCCACTCCCTGACCAGAAGGTGCTCACACTCTCATAGGGGAGACATACATAAGAATATTTACAACTAGAATGGTCAACTCCTCCAGAATAAACTGAAAATCAACCTGATTCTTGGGGGGTCCTCTTGTATAGTGGATAGAGCATAGGTCTGGGAGTCAGCTGGTCTTGGGTTCTAATCCTGGCTCCACCACTTATCTGCTGTGTGATGTTGGGTGACTCACTTCACTTCTCTATGCTTCAGTTACCTCATCTTAAAATGGTGATTGAGGCTGTGAGCTCCATGTGGGACAAGGATTGTGTCCAATCCAATTTGCTTGTATCCACCACAGCACTTAGTACAGTGCCTGGCACATAAGCACTTACCAAATATCATAATTATTATTCTCTAGGAATGGACCAAGACAAATAAGAGCCATCTGAATGGACTCAGGCCCCTCCCTCCTTCACCAGATCAGAATCACCCATTAGACAATCAGAAACTAACCAAACTTCAGAGAAGAAGGCTGAGGAGCTAGCCAACCTATTATTTGCCAAAAAGTGTTTCTTTTAGGCTCTAAAGCTCCTGCTTCATGGTATTGGAATTGGACCTGATGAGCTGTAAAACACTTAACTAGAACTAAAATTGCTGACTCCCTTATCTGCTAAAACCTTTTTCCATTTCATTCCAACGAAGATATTAAAAGCCCCAGGAAGTGATTAAAAGTCCCAGCCAGGACACAGGTGAGAGCTCTGTGTAGATCCCAGGAATCACAGCTGAACCAGATTCTCAAATCAGATAAAGAGCAAAGTCAGGATTTAATCAATACTACAATTGGAAAGAATAACAAAAGAAAATATCAATGTCTAGATTTACAAGATAATAGTTGAAACCACTGAATTCCATAGCTGCACTCACCATCTGATGATGTGAATATCAGGAACCACACACTATGTATTTGTTTCCTCATAAAGCTACCTAAAGACTTTGCTTGGGGAAATGCCTGGAAAAAGGTTATTGGTCCTAAATAACCCCCAGAATTAACTTTCCCTGGGTATAGTTTAAGCAGCAAAAAATACTTTACCATGCAGAATTCTTCTTATGGTGTGGTCTCATCTAGGAACTGATCTCTAAGCACAACAGCACAGGAAAATCCAACTACATAGCTCCTCTCCACAGTGTCTTCAGGAGAACACTGCCTCACCCTCAGGAGGGTGGGGCTTCCCACTACTGGCTGAGGAGCCAGTTTCCTCCCAGAATAAAACAATATCTTTGGGGAAGTTAAAATAGCCCTTTCTCTACTTTGAGGTCCTTGCTCCCTTCTCTGCAATCCTACTATCAATCATGAGAAGCAGCATGGCCTAGTGGAAAGAGGATGGGTCTTGGAGTCAGAGGACCTGGGTTTTAATTGTGACTCTGCCACTTGTCTGCTGTGTTACCTTGGACAGGTTACTTAACTTCTCTGTATCTTAGCCACCTCCTCTTTAAAATAGGGGATAAGAGTGTAAACACCTCAGCACCTAGTACAGTGCCTGACACATAGTAAGTGCTTAAAAAACACCATTTAAAGAAAGTCCTGCTTTGAAAGGATTTTAAAGCACTCTGCTTTGTTTGAGTCCTCTCTCTCGTATAGTTTCACACTAGTGTAGGCAAAGTTTACTATATTTGGAAATAAAACAGTCGTCATATCCACCATGGTATTCATGGTGGTAACCCTGTATCCTCCATACTTTAGCCTCTCCCCACAATTTTCTTTAAAACTTTTTTTCCACCCCACTCCCCTCACAGCTTTTAATATTTTTCTGTTTATTTCATGGCCCCCAACTACCTGCCCTGCATCATCCCATCAGTGACCCCTAACTCTCCAAGACTCCACCAAATCCCTTCTCTTCCAGATCCCAAATCCTTTAGTTTTATTTGCTTCATGGCCAGAACAGGCCCTTACCACAACTGCAACAGAATAAGGGAGAAGACCAAGGAGGGAAGGCCTGCTGTTGTCCTCCCCCTCAATGCTGCCCTGATCTATTCCATCCAAGGATCTCGGGAAGATGAAGGAGGGAAAGGAGGGGTAGATGAGGTTTCGTGAAGGAACCTGGGTTTCTTGATTATCAGCCATGAACACAGGGAGGGACAACACAATTCTTTTACTCCCATTGAAGAATGTCAGACATGCTGACATAACACTCCAAAATATCCTTCTCCAAAATGGCCCCCAAAGGTAGGAGCCATGTACATTATGAACTCTGTCCTTCTGCACAGTGTAGCGCATTGTGGGAGCTGGATAAAGATGGTGAAATGTAGTAAAGTATAAATGCAGTCTGAGTATGTGGGTAAACATAAAATATGAGACCTGCATACAAAAATTTTATATTAATTAATCAATAAATCATAATTATTGAGCACTTACTCTGTGCAAAGCACTGTACTAAGTGCTTGGGAGAGTTCAAAATAAAACAGAGTTGGTAGATACATTCTACATTCCCTGCCCACAATAAGCTTACACTATAGAGGGAGACAGACATTAATAAACATAAATGAAATTATGGATATGTACATAAATGCTATGGGGGCTGAGGGAGGGGTGAATGAAAGGTGCAAATTCTAATGCAAGGAAGATGCAGAAGGGAGTGGGAGAAGAAGAAATGAGGGCCTCTTGGAGGAGATGTGCTTTTTTTGTATTAGTCCAGCTTAGCTTTTCCAGTAGTCTTAATAAAATAATAATAATAATGGCATTTGTTAAGTGCTTACTATATGCCAAGCACTGTTCTCAGCACTGGAGGAGATACAAAGTAATCAGATTGTCCCACATGGGGCTCTCAGTCTTAATCCCCTGTTACAGATGAGAAAAGTGAGGCTCAGAGGTAAAGTGATTTGCCCAAAGTCACATAGCTGACAAGTGGCAGAGCCGGGATTATTACCCATGACCTCTGACTCCCAAGCCCGTGTTATTTTCACTAAGCCACACTGCTTTGTAAAAAAAATATAGACATAAAATATTCACAAAAATACTGCTTGACCCTCAAAATTTCTTATGGTTTCACTTCCATTTCCTAATAATACCTTTTCCTCCTCCCATTCCTCTTAATTAAAAGATCTTCAAAGGCCTCAGGAATATGCCTGCAGTCAATACCTCACACATTTTTCCCCATCCAAAAAAGAGAGGAATATATTCATTTCTCATGAGGCTGATTCTGATTTAGCCCATTGGTTAATTTGTTTTTGGTCCAGGGAATGTGATTCAGATGTGTAGTGTTTGCTTTGTCTGAACTCTCCTGTAGAAATCATAAACTGGGGAGAGTAGGCCAAATTTGTGAATAGTCAGAGATCCCAAAGAGGACAAGAAATGCCCTTAGAATTGGCCAATAGCAATTCTACTCTTCCCACTTGGGCAAAAATGGATCTCAAAGGCCAGGGGTATTCAGAGAACAGAGTACCCTGGTGAAAAAATATATTCCATAATGTTATTTTCTTTCTGAGCGTCTGTACTTCCCAATTCTCCAGAAATCTTAGAACCACTGTAAAGGGTAATTTAAACAAAAGGCTATTAAATATTCAAATACAAGAAATGTCTTTAGTTAAATTTTCAGCATCCTTTAATACCAGTGTAATCCCAAATATCAGAGTTTGCTTCCTCTGGCCTATGAGGACAAGAATCTACTTTGCATTTAAGAGGTTAACATGGGTGTCTTAAGCATTCAAATCTAATATCCCCAAAGAAGAAAAATACTGGAATGGGAAAATGGCATCTTAAAGTACTTATTTCTCTGGGACACTCCTTCTCATATAGCTATCTTTTATCAGACCTTGAAAACAGAGGTGGTAATGAACCAGTGAACACAACAACCTTTAGAGAGTTAACTGCACAGGGATAAGCAAATTGTAAACTCTGCTTGCCTCTATTCCTTTAACCATGACTCAAAAGAAAATAATCCATGAGGCAAGATATGGATTTATTCTTTGCTGACTAAGAGTATTTTCTGCCCTATGAAATACATAGTATGAAACATCCCAGCTGATTTCAAATCAGTAGTTTTAAATGTTCCTGGCCCTTTAGGGACTATTTCTTAAATTTCCTACCCATGGCCTGGGATGGCTAGATCAGTTGCAAATGCACAGGACGCACCACCGAAAATGTTAGGAACATGTGTGTGAGCTCCAGCATGGATGTCATTTTTATCTCTATGTGTTAAAATGAGCAAACTTCAACATGGGTTAAACTGGAGTCCTTTCTTGGTTTTAGGCTTTAATTCAGCAAAATGTTTCATAAGGGGTTGAGAACTTTGCATTTGGTTCAGATGTTTCATTGACCTTTGCTTATTTTGGAAGTTGGTATTTATAGGACAAGGAAAAAGGGCATTTTGGTGAAGTTCAAACTATCAAATTCTGGCTTCAGGCTGGGCATCAGGAAACAACTTTAGCACACAAGGAGCCTATGCTCTAGTCTCCAGAGCCAGGAATGAGTGGTTAATTTATGGAGAGTGCTGTATTTTAGTCGATTTTGGGTTAGTGCTGTGTGCCTTCAAACATATAATAATAATAATATTTGTTAAGTACTTACTGTGTGCCAGCCACTGTACTAAGTGCTGGGGTAGATACAAGCAAATTGGGTTGGATACAGTCCCTGTTCCATGTGGGACTCACAGTCTCAATTCTCATTTTACAGATAAGGTAACTGAGGCACAGAAAACTTAAATGACTTGCCCAAGGTCACACAGCAGAAAAGTGGCAGGTGTAGGACTAGAACTCGTGACCTTCTGACCACAGGTCCATGCTTTATCCACTATACCATGCTGCCTTTCTAAGGGGCTTTAATGAAAATGTGCAGAGAAATAGGAGAGAAGGAAACCCTCCAGTTATCGCCCTATCTCCCTACTACCCTTCCTTTCCAAAATCCTAGAACGAGTCATCTACAATCGCTGCTTAGAATTCCTTAACTCCCATTCTCTCCTTGACCCCTTCCAATCTGGCTTCCGTCCCCTCCACTCTACCGAGACTGCTCTCTCTAACGTCACCCATGATCTCCTTCTGGCCAAATCCAATGGCTCCTACTCCATTCTAATCCTTCTTGACCTCTCTGCTGCCTTTGACACTGTCGACCATCCACTCCTCCTCAATACCTCATCTCACCTTGGCTTCACGGACTCCGTCCTCTCCTGGTTCTCCTCTTATCTCTTTGGCCGGTCATTCTCGGTCTCCTTCGCTGGGGCCTCCTCCCCCTCCCATCCTTTAACTGTTGGAGTTCCTCAAGGGTCAGTTCTTGGCCCTCTTCTGTTCTCCATTTACACTCACTCCCTTGGTGAACTCATTCGCTCTCTCGGCTTTGACTACCATCTCTACGCAGATGACACACAGATCTACATCTCCGCCCCGTCCTCTCTCCCTCCCTTCAGGCTCGCATCTCCTCCTGCCTCCAGGATGTCTTCACCTGGATGTCGGCCCACCACCTAAAACTCAACATGAGCAAGACTGAGCTCCTCATCATCCCTCCCAAACCCGGTCCTCTCCCAGACTTCCCTGTCACCGTTGATGGCACGACCATCCTTCCCGTCTCTCAGGCCCGCAATCTCGGTGTCATCCTTGACTCGTCTCTCTCGTTCACCCCACACATCCTATCTGTTACCAAGACCTGCCGGTTTCACCTTTACAATATCGCCAAGATCCGTCCTTTCCTCTCCACCCAAACGGCTACCTTACTGCTACCGGCTCTCGTTATTTCCCGGCTAGACTACTGTGTCAGCCTTCTCTCTGATCTCCCTTCCTCCTCTCTCGCCCCGCTCCAGTCTATTCTTCACTCCGCTGCCCGGCTCATCTTCCTGCAGAAACAATCTGGGCATGTCACTCCCCTTCTTAAACACCTCCAGTGGTTGCCTATCAATCTCCGCTCCAAACAAAAACTCCCACTCTAGGCTTCAAGGCTTTACATCACCTTGCCCCTTCCTACCTCTCCTCCCTTCTCTCTTTCTACCGCCCACCCCGCACGCTCCGCTCCTCTGCCGCCCACCTCCTCACCGTCCCTCGGTCTCGCCTATCCCGCCGTCGACCCCTGGGCCACGTCCTCCTGCAGCCCTGGAACGCCCTCCCTCCTCACCTCCGCCAAACTAATTCTCTTCCCCTCTTCAAAACCCTACTTAAAACTCACCTCCTCCAAGAGGCCTTCCCAGACTGAGCTCCCCTTCTCCCTCTACTCCCTCTACCACCCCCCCTTCACCTCTCCGCAGCTTAACCCTCTTTTCCCCCCATTTCCCTCTGCTCCTCCCCCTCTCCCTTCCCATCCCCTCAGCACTGTACTCGTCTGCTCAACTGTATATATTTTCATTACCCTATTTATTTTGTTAATGAATTGTACATCGCCTTGATTCTATTTAGTTGCCATTGTTTTTACGAGATGTTCTTCCCCTTGACGCTGTTTAGTGCCATTGTTCTTGTCTGTCCGTCTCCCCCGATTAGACTGTAAGCCCGTCAAACGGCAGGGACTGTCTCTATCTGTTGCTGACTTGTTCATTCCAAGCGCTTAGTACAGTGCTCTGCACATAGTAAGCGCTCAATAAATACTATTGAATGAATGAATGAATGAAAGGAGAAACTACGTTTCCCAGGAAGTAAACAGGCTAATTTACTTCCTTTTGAAAAACTAAGGGGCTATCCTGGGAGGAACCAAGTTTTTTAGGGCTAGGGATGGGGAGGGCAGGGAGGGAATTTTTTCTCTCCCCAGGCTCTGGTTGACTGAGGTATGTTTCTCCAGCTCTGAGTTGCAGGAGCCTCCTGGAAAAACATTTTTAGAGCCAAATTAGACAGGAAGGAAGGTCAAAGAAGTTGGGGGTTGGTGATTTATTTGAGGGGTTTCCAATTTCCAATTTCCACACAACCTTAAAGTTGTGTGTGGTCTTAAATCTCCATTCGAATTTCCTATTTGTATTCTTTTCCATTATATCTATGGTTAAAATATTGTTTGTTGGCAAACATGAGAACTCAACGTGTTCTCCCTTTCATGCCAAGTTCATACCTTTCATGTCAAGTCCTCCCTTTAATGTCAAGGGTCCATACCCAGGAGCCCAATAACCAATGGGGGTGTGTCCTACCTAGATGCCACATGCTCCCAGTAGTTCTCCCAGAGATGCAGTAACCATCTCATGGTCTCTACAATAGCATATAAATGTAACTTTTTCAAATGAATGTAGACGTGATATTGTTAATAGCTTCAGAGGCTACTGGGGGAGTGAAAGTTCTCTGCTCAAACCAGGCAAACTTTTGTTCAAGTAGAAAATACAAAAGGAGGTCCTCTGCCAGCCAAGATCTCTACCACTCAGTAAGTCTCTATCACTCCAGAGAGTGCATCCTGTGAGGCCAAATGGAAAACTGAGTCATGCAAACTTGTGTGTAGCCTCTTCTGCTTTCTGAAATCCATTAACTTTGCTATCTGGTCTGCTGGCAGATTTAAGCAGCACTCCTCCAATTGTCTTCTGTGTGACTTTTGACAGGTCATTTCACTTCTCTGTGTCTCATCTGCAAAATGGGGTTTAAATATTTGTTCCTTCTCCCCTTTGGACTGTGAGTCCCATGTGGGACAGGGACTGTGTCTGACCTGATTATCTTATATCTACCCCCAGCACTTAGTTCAGTACTTGGCACATGGTAAGTGCTTAACAAATACTGTAAGTACCAGTGAAGGTTGCATTTACTTATTCATCCATCTGTATTTCTTGTTTAGATCTTTTCTCATAATTATTCAGCTGTTTCATATTTATAAATATGTCTTACCTCCCCATCAGATTGTAAGCTGCTCAAGGCAGAGAACATATTTTATGCTTCTTCTATGCTTCCCCAAATACCATAGTAGGTGTGCAATAAATTCCCTTAATGATGATGAAGATACACTATCCTCCTCATAGTGCAAAAGGAGGGAAATCTCACTTGATTCTCAACATGCCAAAAGTCGTGAGTCACAATTAATCATTGCTGGAGGCTGACGGACCTGTTTTTGTCAGCTCTCTGAAGGGCAGCAGGGGAATCCTGATGGCTGAATTCATTCTCTACAGCTAGGAATTTCATGGGGCCCAGATTCTAACCATGACCCTGGTCATATCTATGAGCAGCTGTTGTCAAATGTAAACTAAAGGAGAGCCTCCCTCTGACCAAACCACTAGGGGCTGTGCTAAGCTGGTTTGCTCTGTAAGTCCCTCACAAAGACTTGAAAGGGATTATACAGAAGAAAAAACTTCAGTGTAAGTTCAGCTCTGGAGCCAACTTCTGCCCTCAGACACTCAGGCTCAATCTGTCAAGGAAGGTAAAACCAATTGTAGTGGCATGCACAAATCTGAGGATGGACTATGGCCTTTGCCATGGGTTTCTGTGAGTGATTTCTGGCCGTCAGCTCAGCAGCAGTGATGGAGCTGTATTCGTCATTGGATTTCCAAGATGTAATTGAGTTTAAGGGTTTGAAAGGTCTTCTTTCACTGATCAGCAAACTGAGTCTACTAAGTATGCCTGTCACACAATGAAATAATCCTAGAGCAGTCACAAAATCTAAGTACCCAGACTTCCATTTCTCCTACAGAAAAATGGAACATTCCTCTCCTCATCTCCTTCCCTTCATCCTCAAATCCTGCCTCTTGCATTAAAGGGGAAATGTCAGAACTGTTAATGACAGGAATTATCTTTCTGGTTTAGTATGGCCAGAAATGGCACTTAGAAAAATTGAACTCCAAGACGCACATGATGTCCCAAGAATTACACTGGAATGCAGTGTATCCATGATGTTGCCATACAGATATTTTAAATCTATCTGATTCTGCCCAAATCCACCTGAGTCCAAAGTATTTACCTAGGGTTTTCTGGCTCTCCTGACTGCTCTAGATCCTTTGCTTCCTGTTCCCAGGTCCCTCTAAAAATGGTCACCATTTCTGGATCATGAAAATCGGCTGATGGAACTGTGGGAGATGGAGGTTGGATGATGGAAAGAAAAATACCATACATAAAAGTGTCTGGTGCTGAATCCAGACCAGGCGGAGGGCAGACCTGTCGAAACCATATCGTACCATATAAAACATGAAGATCCGCTACTCACTTGCACCATTCAGGCTACCTTTAACTATACAACACCTGTGAGAGACAAGGAGACTTGAAAATTTTATTTTCTGACTAAAAATGAGTCTTGAACTGAGGCAATTTGAGGGTCTCTAGTAAGTGTGTCTGGGTTTTTCCTGTTGTAACTAATCAATGTTTCCTGAGCTAATGTTTGAAGACATTAAAAAATTAAATTTCAATCAATGATGGAGCAATGCAAGTAAATCTGCCAGAATCAAAGTGTCAACTAATATATGATGTTAGGTTAAAATATCTCTGAATCATCAACAATTCATGCTCTCACCTTTTCTAAAAGGCTAAAGGTGGTCATTTTGGACTAATTGGAGTGGACTTTCTCCTTTTCATTTTCTTTCCCCTTTTGGATCTGCTCACTTTCCTCATACAGTACCAATCTGTTTTGCATTCCTTGTTGAAAAAAAAAAATGAAATAGTCAAATACTAACTTAACATAAGCTAATTGGAATGTCCACATTACACCATTTTTCAGATCTAAATTACACAAAAATCTGAGTTACACTGGGCAAATGTCTAGGCAAAATAGGTCTGCAAATTGGTGTAAAGTGTTCTTAATATTGATTGCCCTGTAATTTCCAGAACTGTTCAGAATCAGAATGATGTAATTACGTTTTACTTAAATTTTTCTTTAGATTGAAAAGGAAAGAGAAAAAAATCAATACATTACCCTGGCTATGTAGTCAAAGTAAGTGAATCAGCCTGTCTTAATTTACACAGAGAACTAGCCTAGTGATCACTGGGGAAAAGAATATTATTCTCTAAGGACCTTATTTTAAGTTATCCATTAGTATTGCATAGTACTACTGTAAAAGTTAAACATTGCCCCCATAATAATTGTGGCATTACAGAGAAGCTGTTTTCACTCTTGATGTACAGTGCAGATTCAGAACAAAAACTGACCCATCCAGTGTAGGTACCTTGATGACTTTACCAACCTGCAGACTGCAACTTAACACTTCCCTGAGGCAGTTCTAGAACATAAGTCCTTGAAAAGAAGATTTTAGATTGAAATAGGTTAAAAAACACAGGAAAATCCCAGACACTGCACAAATTGAAGGATCACCACAGGATTAAGACTTCTCAAAAATATCAGTGGATCTTTTTCAGTTCCAACTTACTTGTCTGTCTGTCTCCCCTGATTAGACTGTAAGCCCGTCAAAGAGCAGGGACTGTCTCTATCTGTTACCAATTTGTACCAAGCACTTAGTACAGTGCTCTGCACATAGTAGGTGCTCAATAAATACTATTAACATCATCCCTAGTGAAAAAAAGATGCTATTTTCTGTCCTGGAAGGCTTGAGGAAAATTGCCAATGCAGTGGATTGGGCAAGAGAGGTAGGCATGGGATGAGCCTAGAATTGGTTCAGTTGGCTACCCATGGTGGCACAATTTAGTTCTACTACTTACTCCTGGGCTGAAAAGTGATAGATCAAAATGTTTCTCTAGCAAGCCATATTTTTGAATGCGAGGGACTATTGCTTGTTTTCATGTAACTGAAAGGGCTTACTGTTTCCCCACAGCCCCAGGCTATAGGGTTTTGCTGCATCTCTAACTCCTACCTCCCTGTCCCATTCCTCCCCTAGAATTGTTGTTTACCCTCCTGATGTTATCAAGTGAATGACTGGCACCTGATGCTAAACTGCCCTCAGGTCTCCTGAGGGCAAAGCAGATTATTTATTTGTGTAGGTTTCCAGAGAAGTCTAGTTTTATATGTGAGGGGCTTGACCTGACCTAAACCATAGGTTCAGACAAGCAGACCTCTGCCTCGGGACCAAAAAAAGCTGAAAAGCTTCGAACCTATTGTATGTGTCCAAATGTCCAATAGAGTAGTCCTACACTTATTTGGAGTGATGAGGTTATTCTCTGTACCCTTCTGATAGTTTCCTAGATACATGACCACAGCTATAGAACAAAAAATGAGGGATTGTAGGAAGGACACCTTCCCAAAAAATTCTTACCTCATGAAGCCTTTAGGGAACTTAGAATACAAAATATTTCCAGTCCAGGGTCCTCATTCCCTCCCTTCCATATGACACTCCCCATTTTTGGTGTTATAATGTATCAATATCCAAGGCTTGCCATAATTACACTCCACTGAAACACTGCTACACTGATGTGTTTCTCTCCAAGAACCTTAGATGATTCCTGAGCCTAGAATGAGTCTTCCCAGACACTTTGTGTCAGGATCAGGTCTTCCATTTCAGGAGCAGCAAATACAAAGTTAAAGATTAAAACAAAAAATTAAAGTCATTTTATCTGCAAATGAAGCACATTATGCAAGATCTTCATTTGCCTATTTTGACCATGAAGAGATAAAACCATGACTAATCAATCAGTCAGTGGTATTTATAATAATAATGATGACATTTGTTAAATGCTTACTATGTGCCAAGCACTGTTCTAAGAGTGCTTACTATGTGTAGAGCACTGAACTTAGTGCTTGGGAAAGTATAATACAACAGAATCAGCAGACATGTTTCCTGCCCATAACAAGCTTACAGTCTAGAAGGGGAGATAGATATTAATATAAACATTGTATAATACATAATTTAAAGATAGGTACATAAGTGATTTGGGGCAGGTTTCATTGACAGCATAGAAGGGAGCAGGATCCATGGAAAAGAGACCTTAATGGGGAAAAGCCTCTTGGAGAATATGTGACGTTGGTAATGCTTTCAAGGTGGAAAGAATGGTGATCTGGCTAATATGGAGGGGGAGGGAGTTCCAGGCTAGGGAGAAGGCATGGAAAAGAGGTCAGTGGTGAGAGAGACAAGAATGGGACACAATAAGAAGGCTGGCACTAGAGGAGTGGAGAGTGCAGGGTGGACTGTAGTAGATTAGCAAGGTGCAGTACGCTGGGACAAGTTGATTGAGTTCTTTAAAGCCAATGGTAAGGAGTTTCTGTTCGATGCAGGGGTGGATGGGCAGCCACTGGAGGATCTTGAGGAGTGGGGATGCAGGGGGCTGAACGTTTTAGTTGAAAAATGAGCCAAGCATCAGAGTGGAATATGCCTGGAGTATGTACAGACAGGAGGCCAGGAGGTCAGCAAGGAAGCAGATCAGCGTGATAGTAGTTCGAATGGAGAGGAAAAGGGAGATTTTAGCAACGTTGTAAAGGTAGAATTGACAGGATTTGAGGACAGATTGAATAGGTGGGTGGAATGAGAGAGATGAGTCTAGGACAACTCGATTAGACTGTAAGCCCGTCAAACGGCAGGGACTGTCTCTATCTGTTGCCGACTTGTTCATCCCAAGCGCTTAGTACAGTGCTCTGCACATAGTAAGCGCTCAATAAATACTATTGAATGAATGAAAGGACAACTCCAAGGTAACGGGTTTGTGAGAGAGTGGTTTTGTCTACAGTGTAGGAAAGATACGGGTAGGAGAGGATTTAGATGGGAAAAGAAATAGTTCAGTTTTGGACATGTTTAGTTTGAGGTGTCCATGGGACATCCAGGTAGATATGTCCTGAAGGCAAAAGGAAATGTGAAATTACAGGGGAAGAGAGATCTAGGCTGGATCTAGGCTGGAGATGTAGATTTGGGAACCATCTGTATAGTTTGGGTAGTTGAAGCTGTGGGAATAAATGAGTCCTCCAAGGGAATGGATGTAGATGGAGAATAGAAAGGGACCCAGAACTGAGCCTTGAAAGACCCCCACTGTCAAAGGGTGGGAAGCAGAAAAGCCTGCAAAAGAAACTGAGGAGTGGTCAGAGACATAGCAGGAGAACCAAGACAGGACGTTGTCAGTGAAGCCAAGGTTGGATAAAGTTTCAAATAGAAAGGGGTGGTCTTTAGTGTCGAAGGCAGGTGAGGGGTTTAGGAGGATTAGGATAGAGTACAAATCATCAGGTTTGGTGAGAAAGGGGTCATTGATTACTTTAGAGAGGAGGTGAAGTGGAGTGAAGGGGGCAAAAGCCAAAGTGTAGGGGAAGGGTCAGATTGTAGGGATTTGGGAGATAGTTGGAGAAAGACAGTGAACACATAGAATGCAAACAACTTTCTTAAGAAATTTGGAGAGAACTGGTAGGAGGGAAATCAGGCGATAACTGAGGGAACCATAGGGTCAAGGGAGGTTGTTATGTTTTGTTTTATTTTTTTAGGATAGGATATATCATAAGCATGTTTGAAAGTAATGGGGAAAAAGTCATTGGAAAGTGAACAGTTGAAGATGGCAGTCAAGGATGAAATAAGGGAAGGGGCAAGAGTTTTCAGAAGCAAAGATGGAAGGGGTAGATTTAGAGAGGAGAGAGATCTCATCGAGTTACTTCAGGAAAATAGGGAGAGTAGAAGAGGGTGCAGGATTGGAGAGGAGCAGGAGAGATTTTAGGGAGATCACGCCTTATGGTTTCAATTTTGTTATGAAGTACATGGTCATTAGGTGAAAGAGATGTGGGGGCCTTGGGTGGGGGGACAGGAAGTTTTAGGAGGGATTTAATGTCTGAAACAGCTAGCAGGGGCAGTGGATAAGGGATTGAATTAGGAAGAAGTATTGTCAGGCCAAACTGAAGCAGATAAAAATGAATTTAAGGTGGACAAGGTCAGAGAGATGTCAAATAATAATAATAGCAGTACTGAAGTGCCTACTATGTGCCAGGCACTATACTAAGCACTGGGGAAGATACAAAGTAATCAGGTTGGATATAGTCCCTGCTCCACGTGGGGTGCACAGTCTTAATCCCCATTTTACAGATAACTGAGACAGAGAGAAATTAAGAGACTTGCCCAAGGATACACAGCAGACAAATGTCTGGATTTCTGCCAACAGTTCTCTGCAGAGGAGGAAGGGCAAATTGGAGGTGATCTAAGGTTGTGGATTAGTGATAGGACACTGGTGGAGTGTCAGTGGAACAAGGAAGTTGAGATCAGTGAAGACAGTGGTCTTCAAGAGTATAAGGAGGGTGCTAAGGGCAGGGAGCAAATGTGGGGGGGGGGGGAATTGAAGATACATTCAGGGTGGGGAAGGAGGAGGAAAGTGTAAAAGAAAGAAAATCTGGAGCTACAGCAATTGATCTGTAGAGCCAGTGGTCAACTCAGTTTCCTCTAGGGAAGCAGCATGGCGTAGTGGAAAAAGCACAGGTTTGGGAGTCAGAGGTCATGGGTTCTAATCCCATCTCTGCCACTCATCTGCTGTGTGACTTGGGCAAGTCACTTAACTTCTCTGTGCCTCAGTTACCTCATCTGTAAAGTGGGGATTAAGACTGTGAGCCCCTGTGGAACAACCTGATTAGGAATCTACCCCAGTGCTTTGAACAGTGCTTGGCACATAATAAGCACTTTACAAATACCATCATTATTATTAGTAGTAGGTCGGGACACAAGCTGGAAGGAGTCCACAAATTCCCTAGCTGTATTAGAGAGTCATTAAAACAGTGTCCAGAGTTAACAGGCAAGTGCTATCCAGCAGGGCAGATACAAGGTGATCAGGTTGTCCCTTGTGGGATTTACAGCTTTAATCCCTTTTTTACAGACGAGGTAACTGAGGCACAGAGAAGTGAAGTGACTTACCCAAGGACTCCCAAGCCCCCAGATCACATTACCAAGCAGTAATTTCTCTCTTCTCCCCATGCGTGCTTCTCTCCAGGTCAAAGTCCTGAAGTGCATCTCAGAAGTGAAGGCAGACAAGGTGGTCCTGGGGCACTATGTAGTAATGGGTGATTCTTTGGCACACTGTTATCTCCTTGGGGAGTCGCAGTTCAGCTTCTTTGGCGTCGAGGTCCCACTGTGCTGGGGATGGGGGAAGGGGGAGTACAGATTAGCAGTGATTCCTTCCTCTTGCAGCCCCTAACACCCCAGGGCACAGTATGGGAGGGCGCCTGAGGGTGCACGTGTTCCCTCTCCCCAGGGCCTAGGCCCCGTTGCACAGAGGTGGGCAGGGTCCCTGGGGCTCTTCCCTCTGGGAGCGATTAATAAATTCCTTCTCAAGTTCCCGGGGCATGGATGGAGACAACCTAATTAGGTATCTACCCCAGAACTTAATAATGATCATTATTATGGTATTTGTTAAGCGCTTACTATGAGCCAGGCACTGTACTAAGCGCTGGGGTAGATACAAGAAACGTGGCTTAGTGGCAATAGCAAGGGCTTGGGAGTCAGAGTAGGTGGGTTCTAAACCAGGCTCCACCACTTGTCTGCTGTGTGACCTTGGGCAACTCACTTCACTTCTCTGGGCCTCAGTTACCTCATCTCCTAAAAGAGATTAAGACTGAGAGTCCCTCTTGGGACAACCTGATTACCTTGTATCTACCCCAGTGCTTAGAACAGTGCTTGGCACATAGTAAGCACTTAACAAATACCATTATTATTATTATTATTATTATACAAAGAAATTGAGTTGGACACAGTCCCTATCCTACGTGGGGCTCACACTCTCAATGCCCATTTTACAGAAGGGGTAACTGAGGCACACAGAAGTGAAGTAACTTGCCCAAGATCACAAAACAGACAAGTGGCAGTGCCAGGATCAGAGCCCATAACCTTCTGACTGATGCCCAGGTCTGGGCTCTATCCACTAGGCCATGCGAGGCCTCCCATGTGAGAAGCCGGAGGCTGGATAACCCCCTTCCCAGGTCCCCCGTGGTGAGGGAGGGGTCGGGTGGCAAAGATGAGGATGGTATTATGAACTGGGTTGGGAAGTTGTGGAGGAGAGAATTTAGGAGGGAAGATGAGGTCATTTTTAGACATTGAGTTTGAGGCACTGGCCAGACATCGATATGGAGAGGTCTTGCAGGCAAGAGGAAGTGTGAGGTAACAGTTAGGGAGCAAAATGGGGCTAGCAGGAGAATTCCTAAGATTGTTTTGGGCAGGGAACGAGTCTCTCCTTAGTGCTTAGTATACTGCTCTGCACATAGTAAGTGATCGATAGTGCTTTAAGGAGGCAGTGTGGCTCAGTGGAAAGAGCCTGGGCTTCGGAGTCAGAGGTCATGGGTTCAACTCCCAGCTCTGCCACTTGTCAGCTGTGTGACTGTGGGCAAGTCACTTAACTTCTTTGTACCTCAGTTACCTCATCTGTAAAATGGGGATTAACTGTGAGCCTCACGTGGGACAACCTGATTACCCTGTATCTACCCCAGCGCTTAGAACAGTGTTCTGCACAGAGTAAGCGCTTAACAAATACCAACATTATTACTATTATTGATAAATAGCACTGATTGATTGCTTTGGAAGTCATCAGCCCAGAGGTCATGCCGAAACTATCAGAGCAGATGAGCTCCCAGAGGGAGAAGAGTAGGAAGTAAAAATGTGGTTGTAAAAGCTAGCATGCACACACACACACACACACACACACATATCCCCCCTCAGGGAGTGGTGGGCAAGCTCAGGGTCCCTTTCTTCTGTAGCAGTCCTAGACCGCCCGCAGTCTGAGAGGGGGCTCGGGCAGAGGTGTGGGGCACAGTGACCCTACCCATTCGTGCATGAGTCTGGAGAGACTGCAGAAGACATACCTCTGGTGCTGGCGCCTTTCACAGCCCTGCTGCCACCGCCACTGACTCATTTACCCTGTCAGTCAACAATCAATCAATGGTATTAATTCATTCATTCATTCAATAGTATTTATTGAGCGCTTACTATGTGCAGAGCACTGTACTAAGTGCTTGAATGAACAAGTCGGCAACAGATAGAGACAATCCCTGCTGTTTGACGGACTTACAGTCTAATCGGGGGAGACAGACAAGAACAATGGCAATAAATAGAGTCAAGGGGAAGAACATCTCGTAAAAACAATGGCAACTAACTTACTGTTTACAGAGCACTGCACTAAGCACTTGGAAAAGAACGATACAACAGATTTGATAGATGTGATCCCTGCTCACAAGAAGCTTACAATCTGGACAGGCATTAAAATAGTCAGGGGAAATAAGACAGTATAAGAATGAATATAGGGCAAGGAATGTAACTGCCAGTTCTGCTGTATTGTACTTTCCCAAGTGCTTAGTACAGTGCTCTACACATAGTAAGCACTAAGTAGAGAAACACAGAAAAGCAGTGTGGCTCAGTGGAAAGATCACGGACTTAGGAGTCAGAGGTCATGGGTTCCAATCCCAGCTCCGCCACCTGTCAGCTGTGTGACTTTGGAAAAGTCACTTAGCTTCTTGATGCCTCAGTTATCTCATCTGTAAAATGGGGATTAAGACTGTGAGCCTCATGTGGGACAACCTGATTACCCTATATCTACCCCAGCATTTAGAACAGTGCTCGGCGCATAGTAAGTGCTTAACAAATACCAACATTATTATTATTATTATTAAGTAAATACCACTGATTGATTGCTGTGGGGAGGCACTGGTTGCAGCTCTAATAGGGGCTAATCATGGAGGAGGGGAAGGTTGGACTGCTTAATTTGTTATAAATTACACTGCAATTATATTGTAATGAATTATGCTGCTTAATTTGTAATAAAATAAATTCCAGGGCTTATGGAATGATGCAATTTTATATTTGCAACAATAATAATGCTGCCAGATAGTCACAATAAATTTATTTGCAAGAGCAGCCTATTATGGTACTGTACCAGTTTTAGTTATTTGCATCTACAGATAAATAGAAATTTTATTTTGAGTTTTGTAACTAAACTGACCAGTCCAGAGGTAGAAGAACCATGACCCCTGGCACACAACAAGCCAGGAAAAACTTGAGGTGATTTACCCTTTGCCCTCAGCCTTCATTTTTTCATTTGTTTTTAAAGGTATTGGTTAAGCTCCTACTATGTGCCAAGCACTTTGTTAAGTGCTGGGGTAGATACAAGCAAATCACAATGGACACAGTCCATGTCCCACATGGGACTCACAGTCTTAATCCCCATTTTAAAGATGAGATAACTGAGGCCCAAGTTCACTCAGCCCATAAGTGCCAAAGCCTGCATTAGAACCCAGGTCCTACTGACTCCCAGACCTTTGTTCTGTTCATTAGGCCATGTTGCTTCTCTTCATTTAAGTGTCAAGTCCAGTTGCTAAAGTACAAGTTTTAGTGCTTTAAAAAAAAAAAAAACAGTATTTGTTAAGAACGTTGTATGCACCAGGCAATGTTCTAAGCCCTGGAGTAGATGTAAGATAATAAGGTTGAACACAGTTCATATCCCATTTTACATATGAGGTAACTAAAACACAGAAGAGTTTAGTGATTTTCCCAAGGTCACACAGCAGACAAGTGGTAAAGCCGAGACTAGAACCCAGGTCCTTCTGACGCCCAGGCCCGTGATCTATTCACTAGGCCACTCTGCTCTACTTCCAGAGCAGGGGTTTGCATGTGCAGGGTGGACATAAATGATCCTCTTCCCCCGGGACCCATGAAGTTCTTTCCTTCCAATGGAGTATCTCTAGGCAGCATGAGTAGGACGGGCAGGTAGGTCCAGTAGCTTCAGCTGGCCCAGTGGATACTCTATGGGCCTGGGAATCAGACGATCATAGGTTCTAATCCCAGCTCCACCACTTGTCTGCTGTGCAACTTTGGGCAAGTTATTTCACTTCTATCTTCCTCAGTTGCCTCATCTGTAAAATGGGGATTAAGATTATGAGTCTCATGTAGGACAGGAACTGTGTCCCACCTGATTTGCTTGTACACACCCTAGCTCTTAGTACAGTACCTGGCATACAGTAAACACTTAAATGTCATAATTATTTATTATTATTCTTCAGTTCGTTCTGCTGAAGCTGGGGCAGAGACATTTGACCAGGATTTGCAAGGAAAATCTTAAGGGAGGAAGGGAAGATTTGCCTAAATTTTTACCTTTCAAATCCTGGATGAATCTTGTTCTCCGTGTTCCATATGGGTAATAAATATGGAATATCATTGATCTCTTCTTTCCCTACGTACCATGACATCAACTGAGATTGGTTCATGTACTCCTACAGGCTGATTCCCAATTGAAAACTGGAAGCAGGCCACTTTACATGCCAAGTCCTATTTATAGACTCCCCAGGCCCACTATTTTGGCAAAGTACCAGTCCAGTGACCTCTGGGGCATCTCCCTTTTGAACTAATCTCCCTCGAAGGGGTGAGGGACATTTAATCAGGAAGATACATTACAAAACATGTGGTGAGTTGGTAACATTGTTTTAATAAGTGTTTTCAGTTTTGTACTTGTACCCTGAGGTAAATGACTGGCTAAAAGGGATGCAGTTTTAACCCTTATCTGTTTATCAGTCTATCATCTATTTCCTGGTGATTTGAATCTCCTGAGTGCAGGATTGTTATTTTATCTGTGGAAGGATTTTTCTGTTAAAATGAAATCCCACCATTTATCAGCCACTATTCAATATTTCAAAGTTGGAAATCTTACCATTTAGGAGTTGAAGACTGAAAATGAAAATGAAGGAGTTTGTGCACTGGATGAAAAATGTTGCAGAAGAGATGAGAAAAGTAGGAGGAGTAGCAAGGAGGGAGGCTGGAAGGGGGGAGAAAAAGTTAAATCACTTGGATTGTGGCCCCCAACTAGAGTCATATTCCATTAGCACTAGTACTAGATAATATCTTACATTTTGGGGCTTCTATGAATGAGCTACCTGCTTGCACTAGGTAGTGTCCTGTTTATTTTTAAAATGGTGTTATGTTGTCAAATAAGTGTTTGTGAGTTTGGAGACCTTTTTTCCCTACATTATAGTTGCTTCAGTCAGTCAATCGTACTTATTGAGTGCTTTCTGTGTGCAGAACATTGTGTTAAGCACTTTGGAGAGTACAATATAACAATATACAAGACACATTTCATGCTTACAGCCTAGAGGGCTTTCAGGAGGTTGCTGATGGTATTTTCTTGGGGCAATTGCACTCTTAATGAAAAAAGCAGGTGTGGCTTTCAGCATGAGGCAGTTAGGGCTTGAGGTTTTCCTAGAAACAGAAAGAGCATGACAGTCCATGCAGCAAGGGAGGATGTAGGTCACTGCATGAAATAAGAAACAAAGTCCCTTCTGGAAATGCAGAGTGATGCATCCTGCCTTAGGACTCTATTTTCCTTTCCAAACCTCCCAAGAACCCACTCAAAACACCAACAAGGGGCTGTTGAGAAGAAAATACTAATGGGACCACCTCACCCTCTTCCTCAAAAAAAAAAAAAAGTGACTCCTTATTGTTTCTCATAACAAAAATTTCTAGCCACTTGTCCATCAACTAGCGCTTTCTTACCTATCATCTCTCTTTTCCTCCTCACTTACAGAGACCTAGCAACTTCAGCAGTCAAGCAAAACTCATACTGAGATCGACCACTGTAGAGTGTCTGAAAATAGAAACTGGCTTCATATGGAGCAGCATGACTTAATGGACAGACCACAGGCCTGGGAGTCAGAGGATCTGGCTTCTAATCCTGGCTCTGCCATTTACCTCCTGTGTGACCTTGGACAAGTCACTTAACTTCTCTGTGCGTCACTCAGTTCCCGCATCTGGAAATCAATACCTGTGCTCCCTCATACTTAGTGTGTGAGACGCATTTTGGATCTGATATTCTACCCCAGGGTTTAATACAGTGCTTGACACATAGTAGGTGCTTAACAAATGCCACAATTATTATTATTATTTGCATGGAGTCACATAACTTGTCAGCTGTGTGACTGTGGGCAAGTCACTTAACTTCTCTGTGCCGCAGATACCTCATCTGTAAAATGGAGATTAACTGTGAGCCTCACGTGGGACAACCTGATGACCCTGTATCTACCCCAGCGCTTAGAACTGTGCTTTGTACACAGTAAGCGCTTAACAAATACCAATATTATAACTGGTTTGCAAGCAATCAATTGCCTGCTATGAATTGATTGATATAGCAAGTGTAGCAAAGGCCATTTTTAATTCATTCAATTTTTTATTAGTAGTAGTATATTAAGTGCTTACTGTGTGTCAAGCACTGTCCTAAGCACTGAGGTAATAATAATAATAATAATGTTGGTATTTGTTAAGCCCTTACTATGTGCAAAGCACTGTTCTAAGCGCTGGGGTAGACACAGGGGAATCAGGTTGTCCCACGTGGGGCTCACAGTCTTAATCCCCATTTTACAGATGAGGTAACTGAGGCACAGAGAAGTGAAGTGACTTGCCCACAGTCACATAGCTGACAAGTGGCAGAGCCGGAATTCAAACCCATGACCTCTGGCTCCAAAGCCCGTGCTCTTTCCCTGGGCCACGCTGCTTCTACGCAGACTGGACACAGTACTTGTGAGACAGGTACTATCTCACGTGGAACTCACAGTCTAAGTAGTAGGGAGAACATGTATTCAATCCCCATTGTACATGAAGAAACTGAGGCACCAAGTTAAGTGACTTGCTAAAGGTCACACAGCATATAGTGGCAGTGTCGTGATTAGAACCCAAGTCTTCTGACTCACAGGCCCATGCTCTTTCCACCAGGCCATGCTGCTTCACAAAACGAGGGTTGTGTGCTGAATTACACTGAAAAAATCAGACTCACATCTTAGAAGCACAGTATCTGTGTAGATAGTTATTTTGCCATTAGGTTTATTTATTCTTAACCTATTTGGGGTATTCCCTTTTTGTGATTGTTTTTCAAGTTATAATCTAAGATTTATGCCTTGGATCCAAAGCATATACAATACATTCAACAAAATATTTCCTATTCATTCATTCAATAGTATTTATTGAGCGCTTACTATGTGCAGAGCACTGTACTAAGCGCTTGGGATGAACAAGTCGGCAACAGATAGAGACAGTCCCTGCCGTTTGACAGGCTTACAGTCTAATCGGGGGAGACGGACAGACAAGAACAATGGCACTAAACAGCGTCAAGGGGAAGAACATCTCGTAAAAACAATGGCAACTAAATAGAATCAAGGTGATGTACAATTCATTAACAAAATAAATAGGGTAACGAAAATATATACAGTTGAGCGGATGAGTACAGTGCTGTGGGGATGGGAAGGGAGAGGTGGTGGAGCAGAGGGAAAAGGGGAAAATGAGGCTTTAGCTGCGGAGAGGTAAAGGGGGGATGGCAGAGGGAGTAGAGGGGGAAGAGGAGCTCAGTCTGGGAACGCCTCTTGGAGGAGGTGATTTTTAAGTAAGGTTTTGAAGAGGGAAAGAGAATCAGTTTGGCGGAGGTGAGGAGGGAGGGCGTTGCAGGACCGCGGGAGGACGTGACCCAGGGGTCGACGGCGGGATAGGCGAGACCGAGGGACGGTGAGGAGGTGGGCGGCAGAGGAGCGGAGCGTGCGGGGTGGGCGGTGGAAAGAGAGAAGGGAGGAGAGGTAGGAAGGGGCAAGGTGATGGAGAGCCTTGAAGCCTAGAGTGAGGAGTTTTTGTTTGGAGCGGAGGTCGATAGGCAACCACTGGAGTTGTTTAAGAACTGTAAACTGTAGTACACAGTCACTGCAAGAATATTAGGCTAGGTCGAGACCTGATG
Organism: Ornithorhynchus anatinus; assembly: GCF_004115215.2. Taxonomy (NCBI): domain Eukaryota; kingdom Metazoa; phylum Chordata; class Mammalia; order Monotremata; family Ornithorhynchidae; genus Ornithorhynchus; species Ornithorhynchus anatinus. The sequence continues at coordinate 27,157,623 of NC_041732.1, read as the reverse complement.
ATGGATTCAAAATATCATGATGGAGGCAAAGAGTTGGGTTAATACTTTAGTGAGCATCATAAAAATGTTATAATATGTTAAACTTAACCCTTAAAATAGATGCCAATTTATATATGAAGAAGCAGCGTGGCTCAGTGGAAAGAGCCTGGGCTTTGGAGTCAGGGCTCATGAGTTCGAATCCCAGCTCTGCCACTTGTCGGCTGTGTGACTGTGGGCAAGTCACTTAACTTCTCTGTGCCTCAGTTCCCTCATCTGTAAAATGGGGATTAAGACTGTGAGCCCCACGTGGGACAACCTGATTCCCCTATGTCTACCCCAGCACTTAGAACAGTGCTCGGCACCTAGTAAGCGCTTAACAAATACCAACATAATAATATACCACTGAGAGGACTGAGCTCCTTTCATGAATAGTGAAGATACCCTCTTGGAGGAGAAAATACCTTTACAGCATGCAGATTCTCTTCGGTCCTAAATTTATTCCCAGCTGACTCAGAAAATCTCTTAGCTGCCATATGTTAAGGTCATTTTTATCCCCGACCTTTCATCTTGTAAACAGAGCTTTAGGATGCAGGAGTTAAAGAGCAGGGTGGTGGTGTGGCACTGAAGATACATGCCAGCTGTTTACTCCTCATCTCCTGGACTTGCTCCTCTATACCTCTGGGCCATATCCCTTTCAGAGACTGCCGGAGCCAGGAGAAGCCTAAGGACAGAGCAGCAATCCCAAGAGTTAATCCACCAGTGTGGCCTGAGACTATAAACTCGTTGTAGGCAGGGAACATTGTCTACCAACTCTGTCATATTTCACTCTTCCAAGTATTTGTACAATGCTCTGTATACAATAAATGCTCAATAAACATGATTGATTGAGAGGTTGGAGCCATAAAAGTGGAAAGGAAAGGAAAATGAATCTTTTCCCCCAAACTCCTCTCTACGGAGGCATAAATATGCAGTTGTTCTGCCAGCCAAGTGTTTATACAGCCATTCTCCTCTATTCAGCAGGGAGAGACAGGTTCATTGATTACTAGATTGATTTGTTCTTGGTTTTGTTTCTGCATAATATTAACATTGGTTAAGAAGCATTTTTGTGTGAAAAATTAGGAAAATAAATGTCTAAAATAGGGTCTCACTCAAAACTTAATAATGAAGCTCCACAATTCCCCATTCCTAATAGACAATTCAAATATTGGCCAAGTTCCTATTCTACTACTTAGTGTCTACTGTAAGCCTGTCTTTAGGCTGCAGATTACATCCCCCCAGATTTTACAGTTCACAAGTTCATCTATTTTTAGTCTGCCAATATCTCCTCTTCTTTAATGAGGATTTTCTGTCAAAAAAAGAAAGAAATAAAAGGAAAGCAATGCAGAATGAAAGAAAGAAATGCTGTTATTGTTTTGATACCCAGAATGAAATTGTACCTCACTTTACATGGGTGGTATCAGACCTAGACATGACAAGCAGTTTGCTCTAATGACTGGTTTGAGAAGCTACTTTTAAAGGATTTTAGACTTCTTTTAATCAGCTTTAATTTTTATAAACTAAAAGAACTATTTAGAAATAACTGTTTCCAGCTTTATGAATTTTCTTCCTAGACACCAATAAATAACTTTAGAAAACCTTCTCTGGCAATAAATGAGCTGAAAAATTCTAATGAGGGTCCTTTGTCTAGCCAAGTGAAGTGGAGGATGGGTATTAAACAGTGAATTTGAAGAGACCCACCGATAATTCAGAAATAATAAGTATAGTTTGAGGCTTCAGTTGTCAACAACAACCATCTACACTGCCTGAAATCCCCAGGTAATTGACAGAGCTCTCTTTCACTCTATTCAATATAGACCTGAACACTGATGCTTAATTTCTCTATTTAAAAAAAGTTGATCCTCCATTATTTATATTTTCATTGGGGGAAAATTATTATAACATTAATATTAGAAAACTACAATCCAGGAAAACAAGATGATTTTACCTGTTGAAGACTCAGGAGTAATGTTGCATACTGTTGAGAGTTTCTAAGATGTTCTAGAGGAACAGGATTAGGTTATCCTAGACTGAGGATTTCCCTTTGGCAGTAGAAAATTATTCAGTGATATTACTGAAAGGGCTTGATTGCAGATGGAGAAAACTAAGCAATCTACATCTTACTCAATTTGCAGCTGTAGTGGAGAAAAAGGTACCAAATGAGTTTCAGATCACACAACAAAAAAGTGGTGATACCTCTGTTGAGTATTCTGGATAGGGTAGAAAGAAAATGAATGGGACATGGTCCTCCTCCTGTCAGGGTCTGGCTCACAGTCTAAGAGGGTTGGAGGAAGAACAGATATCTTATCCCCATTTTACAGATAAGGAAGCTGTGATACAGACAGATTATGTGACTTGACCAAGGTCACATCAGCAGGTTAATCCTAATCTATATCTTAACTAAGGCTCTCAGGGATAAGAGCACCCCTGTCCAAGCATGGAATAGAGTGGTTATTTACTATGGTTGTGACTTTCCCTATGTAGAGCTGCCAATTATATGACCCCCTTCCCACTGCTGGGGCCTCTGAAACATTGACTAGAGGCTATAGTAAAGGCTCATCTTATTTTTCTTCTCTTTCTGTCAGCCCATACTTCTTTCTCCATAGCAGAAGTGGGAGGGAAGTTGAATATTACAGCCATTCTGTCATCCATTCTTCTTTACTACCAAAGCCTCAGAACATTAATATTATGGTACAAACTATATTCACATGTGTGCCCAGCCTGCACTCTTAAAGTAGATTGGAGTAGGTAGCGTCCAAAGGCTGATCTCCCTAGTCATTTCTTTCCTTCAGTCATTCATCCCTCCCATTTACTTGCCCATTATTTATTTATTATTGATTTTCATTCATTCAATCATATTTACTGAGTACTTACTGTGTGAAGAGCATTGTGCTAAATACTTGGGAGAGTACAATACAACTATACAAACACATTCCATGCCCTCATTGAGCTTACAGTCTAGAGGGAGATATAGGCATCAATTCAAATAAATTATATTGATTTAGTCACCCACTTATATTCATTATTTGTTTCAATCAATCAAGTCTCTAAGTATTTACTATGTGCACAGTACTGTACCAAGTACTTGGGAGAGTACAATGCAATAGAGTTCGCAGACAAGTTCCCTGCCCACAAATAGTTTACAGTCTGTAGAAGACAGACCCTGAAGTATACTACAGATACAGGAAATGGTAAAGTGTAAGGATCGGGACATAAATGCTGTGGGGTTGAGTCTGGGGTGAATATCAACTACTTAAATTGCAGACCCAAAAGCATAGGCAACACAGGAGGGAGAGTGAGTGGAGGGAAACACCAGTTTAGTCAGGAAAGGGTTCTTGGAGGAGATGTGATTTTAATAAGGTTTTGAAAATGGAGAGTGGTGTTCTGTCAGATATGAAAAGGGAGGGAGTTCCAGGCCAGAAAAAGGATGTGGTCAAGGGTCAACAGCTAGATGAGATCGAAGTACGGGGAATATGTTGGCATTACAAGAGTAAAGTGTGTGGGCTGGGCTGTAGTAGAAGATTGCTGAGGGGGAGAGCTGATTGAGGGCCTTAAAGCAAATAGTAAGGAGTTTCCATTTGATGTGGAGGTCAATTGGTAACCACAGGAGGTTTTTGAGAAGTAGAGAGATATAGGCTGAAAGTTTTTTTAGGAAAATCATCTGGACAGTAAGGTGAAACATGGTCTGGAGTGGGGAGATACAGGAGGCAGGGAAGTCAGCGAGAAGGCTAATGCAGTAGGCAAGGTGGAATAGAATCAGTACTTGGATCAGCATGGTTGCAGTTTGGAAAGAGAAGAAAGGGTGGATGCTAGAGATGTTGTGTAAATAAAACCAAAAGGATTTGGTGATATATTGAATATGTGGATTGGATGAGAGAGATGAGTCAAGGACAATGTCAAGGTTACAGACTTGTGAGACAGGGAAGGTGATGGTTGTTGTCTACAGTGATTGGGGAAGTCATGGGGAGGACAAGGTTTAGATGGGAAGATTGGGAATTCTGTTTTGGACACATCAAGTTTGAGCTGTCAGCAGGACATTCAAAGAGAGATGTCCTGAAGGCAGATGAAATTGTGATACTTCAGAGAAGGAGGGAGGTCAGGACTGCAGAGGTCGATTTGGGTATCATCCGGTGAAGCCGTGAGAGTGATGGAGTGGGTATAGATAGAAAATAGAAGGGGACCCAGAATTGAACTTGGAAGGACCACCAACAGTTAGAGCATGGGAGGGAGAAAAGGAGCCTGAGAAAAAGAGTGAGAATGAGTAGCCAGAGAGATAGGAGGAGAACCAGGAGGACAGTGTCAGTGAAGCCGTGGTTAGGCAATGTTTCCAGAAGAAGGGGATCGTCCACCGTGTAAAACAGAGCTGAGAATTTGAAAAGGATTAGGATGGGGTAGAATCCATTAGATTTAGCAAGAAAAAGAACATTCATTGGTGACTTTAGGAAGAGCAATTTTCATGGAATGAAGGGGGCAAAAGTCAGATAACAGGAGTTCAAGGAGAAAATTGGAGCAGAGGAAGAGAAGGCAATGGAAATAGACAAGTTGTTCAAGGTTTGGGGAGCAGAATGGTAAGAGGAAAATGGGGAGATAACGAGATGGAGCTGTGGTGTCAAGGGATATTTTATTTTGTTTTAGGATAGGGGATACATGAGAATCTTTAGCAGCAGTGGAGAAGGAGGCATTGGAAAATGAACAGTTGCAGATGGAGGAAAGAAGGGAGGAGGAATGTGCTTTGATAAGATGCAAAAGGATGGGATCAGAGGCACAGGTAGAAGGGATAGATTTTGAAGGGAGATTTCCTCGAGATATTGCTTGAAAGGATGGAAGAATTAGACAACAGATGGAGGAGGAAGGAATTGAAGGGAAGCAGGGGAGATTTTAGGGAGATTATGACTAATGGCTTCAATTTTAGAGTTTCAACTCTAAGATTCTAAATTATTATGTTTCATCAATGTATGTCTCCAGGACTTCCCAGTTAGATTATAAGATCCTGGAGGGAAGGAATCTCATTTTATGGCTTCTTCTGTATGTCCTGAAATATCTCATTCAGTGCTCTGAACATCTTAACAGTAGGCACTCAATAAATGTTGGTGGTGGTGATAGAAGATGAGGAGGGAGCATACACCCTACCACATACACCCTACCATTTCCTTAGTACATGTCAGGACAGACCAGAAAGTTTGGGTTCCCTCTGAATCAACTAATATGTTAAACACATGATCTGACTGCATAGTCAAGCATAGTGGAATATTTCCTTTTGGAGATTTATAGGAATGATTTTTGTTCTGTTGTACCTTTTGCTTTTCCCAGAATCAAGCCCATTCATCAATGATCGGTTATTATGCTGTAATGAGAATGTGCTACCCTTCAAACAACATACACAGCATGACTCAAGGTTAAGAGTAGAATACTAAAGAGTCATAGCATTGGCAATTTTAATAGTAAAGGAACCTTGACTTTTGCTTATTATATTAGTTCAACTAAAATTGACCTTCAATATATGAAGATTTCATTTTCACAAATAAATGGTATGACTGATGTCTTTTATTAGGCTTACAAAAAGTAATCAGCATAGTAGCTTTCAAGGCCACAATCTCTCAGTTTAAATTACAGATAACAGAAGGAGAGACATAGGTAGGTGGTCTTAAAAAGCTAAAATATTCTTTCATTTGTTTGTTTTTCAATAAAAGATTGTTATTTACCCACTCTGCATTCTGCCACTTTTGAAACAGTTACCATATTTTTCCTACTAGTGGGATAGATTTATTGTTACTACTGAATCACTTGAACCCCCAGCTACACTGACGTATTTTACAGTATGTGGTTAGCTACAATATTATAATGTGGGTCGGCAACTGCTCCATAAACCAGAGAATGTCATCAGTGAAATGAATGAACATGAGTATCTACCAGTCCGGTTTTAATTATAGGTTTATCTCTTCCCTCTTTTTTACTTTCATTTTATTTATACAACCTGTGGTCTCATATGGTCATGGAAGTCATTTGAAAGGGGTTTAGCAATCACCCCAAGCAATCATCTTAGTTTATTTAGAGAGGCTACAGCAGCAGTTATATGTAGCTTATATTATATTATACTTTACTATTCCTATAATTTCTGGGTGGGGGTTACATTTCCAGGTCAGATCCTTCTAAGGGCAGAATATAGAGCAAATTGATTTTCCTATGTCTTCTCCTTTTTCTTCACCCAACCACCACACCTGTCCATACACTTATCATCATTATCATCATCATCATCAGTGGTATTTACTGACCACTTAATACTTGCAGATCCTATTCCCAATTGACTAGTGCTTCTGCTTCCTCATTGGTCTGCCAGCCTCCAGCTTCTCCCTTCTCCCTTCTCCAGTCCACATTTGAATATAGTTATCGATGATATTATTAAGTGATTACTGTGTGCAGAGCCCCATAGTAGTTAGTGCCTGCATTTTTTTTAATTGTCATGCTGCACATATCTTTCTACTCCTTAAAACCTCCATTGGTTGCCCATTCCTCCAACAAGCAGAAACATCTAATCATTGGCTTTAAATCACTCAATCCGCTCCCTCCCTCCAACCTATCCATTCTCTTCTCCCATGACACCCCAGTTCACTCTTCATTCATCTCTAGATACTACTATTCATGCCTTGTTCTTCTCCTTCCCTTCCCTGACCTCTTGTTCATTCCCTTATCCCTGCCTAGACTTCCCTCACCCTCGAAATCTTCCAGACCATAGCTCTCCCCATATTCAGTCTTTAAGAAAATTCATCTCCTCCAGGAGGCCTTCCACAATTAATCTCTGTTCTTTTGAAGTGGCATTTCCCCAACTACCACTTCAGCACCAAATTACCACTTCAGCACCAACTGTATTCCCACAGTTACTTGTAGCATTTCTGTACATATCTCATTTCTCTAATATATTACCTCTAACTCATGCTCATTTCTACTTTTCCTTCTTCCTCCTATCTGTAAAATATTATGCTGCCTGTGTCTCTCTTTAGATGATAAATTCCTGAAGAGCAGGAATCATGTAAACTAGTTCTGTGGTTTTCTCCTAGCCATTGAAATCCAGTAGGAAGGCACTCAGTAAATACTATTGATTAATGTTTTTTCCCTCATTCTGGGAATTTTGCTGGCAGATTTCCACATGCACCTCAAATTCAGCGTATCCAAAACTGAATTACTCATCTTTCTTTCCAAATCGCCTCCTCTTCCTCACTTTCTCAACACACTTGAAAACATCATCATCCTCCCTGTATCACAATGACAAGTTTAACGGCATTAACTTTGGCATTGTTCTTGAACCCTTTTCTCTATTTAAACTCCCATATTCAATGTCACCAAATCCTATCAGTTCTTCCTTCACAACATTTGCAGAATCTTTCTAAACTGCCTACTTGGTGGTCCAGGTACCTGTCATGCTGTTACATCAGCAGCCTAGCAGACATCCCTTCCTCTAATCTTTCCCTTGTTCAATCCATACTTCACACTGTTGATCAGGCCATTTCCTAAAGCATCATCCTGGCATGTCTCCTCACTTCTCAAAGATCTCCAAAAGTTATCCTTTCCTTTCTGCGAGCAGAAAATCTCGACTTTGGCTTTAGGTTCACCCCTGAACTTGGATCTGTACTCTTCAAGCATTCGATATTGCCCCCTCCCTCAGCCCCATAGCACTTCTGTACACATCCATAAGTTATTTTATTGTCTGCCTCCTTCTCTAGACTGTAAACTTCTTGTGGGCAGGGAATGTGTCTATCAACTCTTAGTACAATGTTCTGCACACTGTAAGCAGGGAAGTTATATGGCCTAGTAGAAAGAGCATGGGCCTGGGAGTCAGACAATCTGGGTTCTAATCTCGACTATACACACTCACCTGCTGTGTGACCTTAGGCAATTCACTTAACTTCTCTGTGTCTCAATTTCCTTATCTGTAAAATGGTGGTTAAATATTATTCCCTCCTATTTAGACTGTGAAGCCCATGTGGGACCTGATCATTTTGTATCTATTCCAACACTTGGGGAATAGTGCTTGACACTTAGTAAGCACTTAACCAATACCCTGTAGTAACAGTAGTAAGCACTCTATAAACATCATTTGATTGATCAGTGTAACTTAATCAGCTCTCTCCTCATCTACTTATCCATTCTGCCTACTCTCCCACTCAACCCAGCTGACATACTTTGTTCCGCTCAAGCCGACCTACTCACTATGCCTTGTTCTCATTTCCACCAATACTGACCTCGTGTTAAAGTCCTAACTTTTTCTTCAAACTCTCTCCCCTTTTCACACCTTGCAGACCTTGGCTCTTCCCATCTTCAAGAGCTTTCTGAAATCGCATCTCTTCCAAGAGGCTTTCCCTGGTTAATCTCTCATCTTCCTACCTTATATTCTATGTTCTTGGATCTGTACCCTTAAGAGATTTGATATTCACTCTACTTTCAGCCCTATAGCACTGCATATATAGCCATAATATATTTTAATGTCTGTCACTGCCTCTAGATTATAAACTGTTTGTGGGCAGGGAAAGCATCTACCAAATCCATTGTATGCAATATCCCAAGAACTAACTGTAATGTTCTGCACACAGTAAGCACTCACTAAATACAATTGATTGAAGTATTATCAGGTCCAGATGAAAGAGTTTTTATGGTATTATAGTACTGATTGAGTGCTTGCCCACGAGCACAGTACTGAGCTCTTGAGAGTGCATCAGAAGCCAGACTTGTGATCCCGGCCTTCCAGAAGTTTACAGAGTTATGGTATGGACAGATAAGTGTGAAAACACACCTAATCCAAAAGGCCATGGTTAATTTATTCTGCATTATGCTTCAAGATGGTTTCTTGGCACCGTCAAATTGTCTCCAATAAAGGTTGTAGGACAATATCTGAAATGATATATGAAGAATTGTTCATTGTTTTGTCAAATTCACCTTCTTGTGTTTCACTGCTTGTTGCAAAAGAGAAAACATCTCTACATTAAATGAATTAAAATACAGAAGATATCACTGTTCAATTACTGAGATGTTATCTGTGAGATCACATAACCTGATTAAGACACTGATGGAAAAAGAAAAGTTTTAAACTATGGTTTCCTCATGAAGATTTGATACCCGGAATGATCTAATGGGGTTTCTAGTGATGCCAGCGATGAGGAAAGCTAGTTGCAAAGTTCAGAATAATTACCATTACAAACCCATGTACACACTTACCACTTTGGACAAGTGAAGGGTCAAGGACTTGCCAAACAATTGTTACCAGACAGCCGGATCTAGCCAGACTCACATGCATAATTTATTCTCCAATAGGTTGACTGTCACATACACTCACTACACTGGCTTAAGAACTGACAGCTTCAGATGGCACACTAAAAACAAAATATATATCTAGCTAATCATAAATTAAGCTTTGCACCATTTTTGGCTATTTGACATCCCAAAATGGAAAATGAGCATATCTCCTGATGTCTTCTTGAAAGATGAAGAAAGCTAAAAAGATCAAGTTTATTTCAAAGGTTACAGTTGAACATTCAATATTTCAGAAACTGAATTTTCTTTTTGTTTGAGTTTTTGAATGAAGTGTAAAAGTATAATTTATTTCATTCCAGAAAGAAAAATGCTTGCTTATACTTCATTCTTCATTTTAAAAAGTCAGCAATAGTTATTCATATTTTCAGTTTCACTTTCTAGTGTGCATATATGCTTAGGTGTTGTGTTATTTGAGTTTCCTTCTACAAAGATTATTTTATTCTACAGTGGGGTGTTTTGTTGTTGTTTTTAACTTGGTTGCTCTTCTCTCAATTTTAACAGACTCCAGTTCCATGTTTCAGAGGATGAACTGTATCCTCTTAATCATTAGCAAAGTGTGCCCTGTAATTCTACATGCATTGAGTTTAATTCAGGAGTTCTGGCTTTCTCTGTTCCAAAGAATCTAAAAAATGCAAGAGGCAATACCTCCATCTAAGTGCCAAAGTTACTAGAATGTGAGAAGAGGTTATTTTCAGAAACCTTGTGGAATCACAATGCTGTTTTCTTGTTCTTCATGTTAAGACCTATAATCTCCAAAGCATCAATATTTACTTTACAAATTTGAGGTGAGGGAGGGAAAGAGGAGAAAGCTAGGGAATAGTGCACTAATAAGCATAATTAATGGTTGTATAGTCATATAATATCACTACTATTGAGATGAGAAATTCTACTTGCAGAGAATGCATGAGTTAAGCTAGGTTAAGAAGAATGCAAAAACTAACCATACAAAAGCTACTTTTCAGGTTCGGGTAATCTTCTGTCTTCATATGCTTTGTTTTATCTGATTTTTTTTATTAGACAGCTGTGATCTTCTCCTTTCAAACCCTTGTCATTGCCATTCAGTAGAAATGTAAGTGATATGATTAAGGAACATGGCATCTTGTATAATCGGTCGTAATCATTATCTAGGGGTTTGGTAACATGACACATGCACAGCAACTAGAACAGCAACAGCAGCATCTGCTCTGGACTGACAGATATTTCAAGCTCAGAATGATCGAAACACACTCAGGGATTTGTAAACTTGTCTTGGCTAATGCCACTACCCTAATGTGAACTTGTTGTGCTATTCAGCTTAGAGCCCAAAGATTAAAAGTGCTTAAAACAAACCATCGTATCCTTCAAATATCTAATTCTGTGTATTGTAGAGTTCCCTCATTTCCAAATTTTTGAAGTGGCTATCAAATAAATAAGTCATTTACTAAGCTTTCCCATTTCTTCAATTAAGCAATAGCTGTTTTGAAGTCCCACAGTGTCAAGATTTCTGTTCTGTGTCACTAGTGTAGGTGTCTCATATCTAAAATTCAATTGGAGACCAGGAGCTCCCTCTATAAGGGTCTTAAACATTAACTAATCACCATGTTATAAGTGGATATATGGTCTCCAATATGCTGAAGACGAAAACGTCTGTGGTCTAAAAAGGAAGAAAAAAAAATTTCATCATCAAAGTGGTCTGATACCTAGTGGACTAGAAAGAGCTGAGGGCATATATTGGAATGAAACAGATTTTATCAGTGCCAAATTATTCACAATATGAATGAACAAATTCAGGACTAAAAAAATGTAAAAAAAAATCATAATCATTAATTCTGACAAATTGTTTTTATCATTCAATGTATTTATCCACACCACCTGTTTGGTTTTTTTCAAGCTTTTATTTTGACTGTGATTATATTTGAGCTTCTGTACAAGTATATTTCACTTTATGCTGCTGGTATAATGAATTGTGGCATTTTGGTAAAGAAAAAGCATTCTTGAGTACCTTTCATATACTATTGCATTAAAATATAAAAATATTCAGTCATTACAGTAGCCATTCCTATTTTCAAATCATATTTTTCATTTGAATTCATTCAGGTTTAGGTTTGAAAAATAAAAATTAAACATAAAAAGATTGAGATCAAATCTATACATCATTTTGCTAGTGTTATTTTACCTTTATTTTCATTTTTGTAATAATTTTCTAGAGTCAATGCCAAAGAAAGCTACATTTTAAAATGAATTTTTAAAATGCATGGAGACATAAATGGTTGAAATGGAACTGAGAAAACCTGCAGTTATCAGAGTTTCAGTTTGTCCGTAATTGTGCACATTCTTCTCTACTTATTGCAGTGCTACAGGCGAATTAGTCTACAAGCTTCATCTTTCCAATTATAAAATAGTTTGGCTTCCTGCCTGCTTGTCCCCTAAACTATATCTAGCTAAATTTAGCTACCTGAACCAAGCTTTTACCTAAAGGAGATTAGCATGGAGTACTTTCATTGGACTGCACAATAACACCAAGTTCTTTCTCTAACATTGCTTGGTGTATTGCCCATCAGATTTATGAAATCCTTGATAAACATTTGCCCAGAGGTGTAACCGTCATATTAACTCTATGTACGAGTTTATGGTAATGTTCACAAGGTATGCCCTTGACTGTACTTGCTGATAGAATACTTGTCTGGATCTATAAGTAACCCTCAAATCCAAAGGGAATATTGCATAAAATCAGACGTGGCTGATTAGTAAGGAGAAAAAAAGAATTAATGATGAGCTGAAGGAAAAAAAAAGATAGCCAGAAACTATAAACACCAGGGAGCCTATTTCAGTGTTACTTGAAAATGAAGTAACAATAGAGAGAGTAGTCATCTCATTAAATAATAATTTGCTATTTCTCTTTAATGTCGCACATGTCCTTTAGTGGTAGTGACTTCTTAAGTAATTCTGATGGTAATTTCAATGAACGTATCAAAAGAAAAGTTGTAAAACTTTTAATGAGTCCTTGAACTGGCCACTGGTGAACAAGAGGTACTGTAAACATTCATCTTGAAAATTAGTAAACTATTCCCCACAATTTGGCTTCAAGGTACTCTGATATCCCAATTTTCCTAAGTAAAAATCCATTAGAGTATTTAGAAATCTCTATAACTTTTCAGAAATGGTAGGTTTGTGTTGGGGTGGCCGGGTGGCTATGCACAGCCATGAAGCATACAAAAATGGAAAAGAAAAGTAGAGTTCCTTCAAAACCTTGCTATGGCTATCAGTAGAGGGAAAGAACCTAGCCTCATTGTTCAGGAGTGCATCCTAATTTCTACTGACAGAGGACACAACTAATTCAAGGCTGGGGAGCAGGGGAAAGGGACACATATTTCTATCTGTTCTTATTAAGTTAAAATTTCCCTGTGGATTTTCTATGGGTTGGAGATTCATGGGAAACATTTCTGAAAAACAATTTTCAATTTTCAAAAGAAAAACCCAAGAGGCATAATTTTTGCCCCATATCATGGTCTTCCCCGGAAACTGCACACTCCACCATGACTTGACCACCATCCAGGATTGACAGAGTAGTGATTGTTTCTCTCCAGGAAGCAGTCAGGAACCCACTTGGATATAGCTCTTTCATTATTTTATTATTATTTATTATATTATATTATTTTAATTGTGTTATTATTTTATTATATTCTTTACCCTAATCCTATCATTTGCCCTAAGTGATAAGTAGTTACCTGGAGAATTGAAGGTAGTCAGTTAGTCTGAATTATCCTGGCCCAAAAGAGACACTCGTTACTCTGCAGAAGAGGTTTTAGACTTAACTGAGGCATTTGTTAAGCACTTACCTTGTGAGAGGCACTATACTAAGCACTGGGGTTGATACAAGCAAACTGGGCCAGACACAGTCCCTGTCCCAAATGAGGCTCACAGACTTAATCCCCATTTTACAGATGAGGTAACTGAGGCACAGATAAGTGAGGTGACTTGCCCAAGGTCGCACAGTGATGGATTCAGGATTAGAACTCACGTCCTCTGACTCCCAAGCCTGTGCTCTTGCCACTAGGCCATGCTGCTTCACAACAGGGATGACTGGCAATGAGTGTTTCTAGTATGGGCCAGACTAGGGAACAGGCCCATGCCATCCCACCTCGTTCTTGCCGCAGCTGGAGGAAGCACTATGGAGCAAATGTAGCTGCAGTAACAGTATCAATCAATCTATGATATTTACTGACTGTTTACTGTATGCAGAGCACTGTACTAAGTACCTGGGAGGGTACAGTACATCAGAGTCGGTAGACACTTTCACTGCCCACAATAGGGAAGCAGTGTGGCCTTGGGGAAAGGAGCATGGGCCTTGGAGTAAGAGGATATATGTTCTAATCCAAACTCTGCCAATTGCTTGCTGTGTGGCCTTGGACAAGTTACTTAATTTTTCTCAATGGTAGAAAGGGGATTAAATACCTGTTCTCCCTCCTATTTAAACTGTGAGCCCAATAATGGACAGAGACTGTGTCTGATATTAACTTGTATCTACCCCATGCTTAGAACAGTGTTTAACACATAGTAAGCACTTAAAAAATACCGTAGAAAAATGAGCTTCCAGTCTAGAGGGAAAGACAGACATTAATACAAATAAATAAATTATGGATGTGTATATAAGTGCTGTAGGGCTGAAGGTGGGGTGAATATCAAGGACTTGAAAGGTTCTGACCCAAGTGCTTAGATGACAATGAAGGGAGAAGGAGTCAGGGAAAAGAGGGCTTAATGGGGAGAGGTCTCTTGAAGGAGATGTGACCTTAATAATGCTTTGAAGATGGGGAGAATGGCGATCTGTAGAGAGGAAGGAAGTTCCAGGCCAGAGGGAGCATAGAGAAGCAGCGTGGCACAGTGGAAAGAGCCCGGGCTTGGGAGTCGGAGTTCATGGGTTCGAATCCCAGATCCGCCGCTTGCCAGCTGTGTGACTTTGGGCAAGTCACTTAACTTCTCTGTGCCTCAGTGACCTCATCTGTAAAATGGGGATGAAAACTGTGAGCCCCACGTGGAACAACCTGATCACCTTGTATCCCCCAGCGCTTAGAACAGTGCTCTGCACATAGTAAGCGCTTAACAAATACCAACATTATTATTATTATATGGGAAAGAGATCGGTGGTGAGATAGATGAAATGGGCACAGTGAGCATACAGGCAGTGGAGGAGTGAAGTGTGCAGGCTGGGATGTAGTAGGAGACCAGTCAGGTAAGGTAGGATGGGGAGAGCTGACTGATTCCTTTAAAACCAGTGCTAAAGATGAAGGTACATTGAGAAGGTTTGCATTAGAGGAGCCAAGTGTGCAGGCTGGGCTCAGTGCTTAATACAGTGCTTGGAAGACAGTAAGTCCATAACAAATCCATTATCATTATTAGGGGATTGAATGCTTACTCTTTGCAGAGCACTGGACTAAGCACTTGGGATAGTTTTGGAAACCACTGTGCTTCCCTGTTATGGGGGCGGCAACTCCAGCAGTCAGAGTGAGTAGGCTCCCTGGGGACAAAGATCTGTGCTCTTCCCCAAGCCCAAGGATGGGCCCACAGTTGGACTTTCATGATCATCCCGCTCCAACTTCAGGGACTGTTGGTGTCATTAGGAACCAAATATAAGCTGTAGGTGGGTGACTCCTCCTGGGGCCAAGGGAATTCCTTTTGAGGAGGCAAGGGAACTCCAGTCTGGAAAAATGCCCTAGGTCTTCCCTGGGGAGAGTACCCTCCCCAGGCCTCAGTCCAGAATCCTGGAGCAGTCTCAAGGCTTCCATGACTCCCACAAGTACATGGAAAAGGACCTCGTGGCCATGGGGACCTGTTCCTAGGCCAGCGAGGCTCCTCTCCCTGCACCTCCCAGGGTTTCCACTTGGATCCACAGGACTTGCCAACTGTCTGATGGTGAGTCTGAGCTCTGAGTGGCTGAAGCTCATATTAAGAAAAGTAATAATTATTATAATAATAATGATTGCAGCAGTTAATTGCTTACTATGAACCAGGCACTGTACTAAGCACTGCGGTAGATACAAGGTGATTGAGTTGGAAGCAGTCCTTGTCCCACTTGGTACTTTCAATCTTAATCCCCATTTTACAGATGAGGTAACTGAGACCCAGAGAAGTGAAGTGACTTGCCCAAGGTCTCACAGCAGACAAGGTTCTACCTGACTCCCAGGCCCCTAGTCTATCCTCTAGGCCACGAATCTTCTCTGAGTTCATAGTTTCAGTCTTCCAGTACCTGAGTTGGCTTCCAGGCTTAGCCCCAACAACTGGCTCCCACCCTCAGGCTGAGCAGGGAGGGCAGGACAGTGGATCTGCCATTTTTGCTCACCACACGTTTCTGGCAATGGAGGAACTCTGAGTTTTCTGTCCACATTTCCTGATTCTGCCTTTGTGTCCTGACTGGAAGGGTAGGAGGATGGGGAGGTGCCAAGTAGAGCAGAATACACTTAGAAGAAGGAGAGGAGCAGACTTCAGGCTGCAGTGGGGAATGTGGATCTGAGCAGGGAGAGCAGCAAGAGGGAAAGGAAAAGAGATCCAGGAGTGAGGGGGCCTGAGCACAAAGTGGCACCTGTCGGTATAGAAACTTTCATGTGACATCATATGCTGCCTGTCCTCCCAGATGTCACACTGAGCAAGAGGAGGCAGGGAGGCAAATTTTTCTACCTCAGGATAATCAAGTGTCAGAAGCCTGCCCTGTGGGTAAACCTATACTTAATCAGCAGTTAAGGCAAGCGAGACTCGTGCCATGCAAAGTCAGAGTGGGTGTTTTGAGGTTAGGTGCCACTGTCTCACCACTGAACCTATCCTGGAGCTCTGACATCAGTGCTGCTGATTGACATAGGGCCTTTCAGCCTTTTCAGTCTCTCTGGCCTTGTTCCTCACATTCTGGGGGAGGGGAGTCTCACGACAGTCACCAGAGGCCAGTTACACTGACAGCAATGTGAAGGGAACACAGAGCTGACAGCAGCCTCATGACGATAACTGTCAATCAGGGGAACTCACGAGCCAATTAGGAGATACCTCCCAGAATGTAATCTCATGGCAAAGATGCCCTATCTGTAAGGTCACTTTCTCCAATGGGCAAAACAGACATTTGCCAAAGGCTGGTTGCCAGTAGTTGACCTTCCTTCCTTTTTCTCCACACAAACCCATAAGAGCCTCCCAACCACCTCAACAGACACTCTGCAGACATTAAGAAAGGTAAACTGTCGTTTAGTCTCCATTTCACTGAGCTCCTCCCCCTAAAAATAGTTCCCAAGTGACCTACAGAGGAAATGGCATGATTTGACTCATCAACCAATTAATCAGGGGTATTTTTTTAGTTCTGACTGTGTGATCACTGTACTAAGTACTTGGAAGAGTACAATACTGTAGAGTTGGTAGGTACGATCACTGCCCTCAAGACGTTTAAAGTCTAGAGATGAACACAGGCATTCAAATAAATTACAGAGAGAGAAAGCAGCAGAATAAAGTTTATGTACTTAAATGCTGTGGGACTAGGAGAGGATGAGTATCAAAGTGCTTACAGGTTACAACCCTAAGTGCATAGGCATGGCAGAAGGGAGGGTGAATAGGGTGGGGATATGAAAGGTTAGTCAGAAAGGCCTCTAGGAGGAGATAGGATTTAAATAGGGATTTGAAGATCAATCAGACAATGGTATTTCTTGAGTATTTACTGTGTGCAAAGCCCTGTACTGTTTGGGAGAGTTCAATAAAGTTTGTAGACATGATCTACCTCATGATTATATGAGACATGATTATAAGCTCAGTGATCTTATAATTGAACAGGAGAGAAAGTGGCGGTCTATTGGATAAAAAGGGCTCTGACAGGTATGAATTCATTAATCGGCTAATCAATATTATTTATAGAGCATTTACTCTGTGCCGAGCAATATAGTGAAAACTTGGAAGTTAACTTCCAAGTACAATAGAGTTGGTAGACATGATCACTGCCCACAAGACGCTTACATTCTAAAGGGGGAGACGGGCATTAAAATAAATTACAGAGAAGAGAGATCCCAGAATATAAGGATATGTACATAAGTGCTGTGAGACTGGGGGTGAGGTGAATGTGCTTAAGGGGTTCAGATCCAAGTGCCCAGGCAAAGCTGAGGGGAGGATGAAAAAGGTGGGATAATGAAGGCTTAATTAGGAAGGCCTCTTGGAGGAAATATTATTTTAATAGGGTTTAGAAGATGAGGAGAGTGTTGGTCTGTTGATACGAAGAGGGAAGGAGTTCCAGGCCAGATGAAGAACATGGGCAAGAGGTTGGCAGTGAGATGAGAATGGGGTACAGAGAATAGGTTGGTGTTAGAGGAGCAAAGCATGCCCATTGGGTTTCAGTAGGAAATCAGTGAGGTAAGGTAGGAGGGGGAGAGCGGATGAATTATTCCACTTCTTCCCCAGGGGAAGTTAGAAAGAACTGAACTTTGGCCTGCAGGCCATCCAATTTCCACTGTCCAAAATGCACCATAACTTTAAACTGTCCTTGCCTGTCTGCTTGAGTTAGGCATGACCAAACCGAAAATATTTATAGTGAATCCCCTATTATTAGCTAACAAATTAGGCACCATTAACCCTGTTCAGACCCAGGAGGAATAGATTTCAATCTGCCATTAAGGTTTGCCTTTTGTCCTTTGTCAACCTGTTTTCAGAAATATTGAGATTTACAAGTTAAATCTCCTTCTATAATAAACCTGTTCTTGCTGTTCTATATTGTGCCTGTTTTTGCAGTTTCCCTATGGGTCATGGGACACGGACCATGGTTTTCAGTGTCAAAAACTGATACAGACAAGTACCAAAATCTGGTTTGCAGGTACATGTATGATTTAAGAAAGCAGCTCCTCAACACATTATCAATGAGGTGGTAAACTAGGTAGTGATGAATAGACTTTGAATTTTTTTTTCCATTATTCATTTTCATCCTGTTCTATCACTGACCATAACTATTTTTTTGTTACATTTGATTTCTTCTTTAACATGCTAATTGACTGTAACCAAAGTACAAAGTGTTGTCTTCTCAATTCTCCCATATCCCTTTGACTCTTTCAGCTAGCATTCATAATTCTCATCTTAACCCTCCTTTTAGAGTCTCATCTCAGTTCTCTGAATGCTGGAACAGTTTAGTGACCTTCTGTAAGCCTGGTCTTACCTCAGTTTAATAATGTCTCTGTATATTAGCATGGCATTATTCCCCACCCATAGCCAAGAATACAGATTTTAAGATATCCAAAGCAACCATTCAGAACTCCCACCACAGAGTGTCATTGGAATGAGTAAAGGATGCAAGATAGATGTCTGGCTCCAGCTTCCTAGCTTGTATGTTAAATAAAAGAAGGTGAGTGCTAGGCAACTTTGTCTTGAAAGAATGTCCTTTCTAGACATTGAAGTCCTCTGACTCTCATGCACCATCTTTATTTGCCTACAAGTTTTTTCCCTATTTTTAAAGTAAATAAAGAGTATTTAGGTCCATATTACTTGGGCTAAATTCCCTGGTGCACTTGCAGCCAGCTAATACAAGATCCTTTGGCAGTTGAAAGAGCAATGTGAACCTATGAGGGGTAAACTGATCTCTGTGAGTTGAACTAACTCTTCTAGGGCACTGGGATCCCGTTTAGTAAATTACCTCTTCCACTGCATGGAAATATACCAGCGTGAAATGAATTCACCTGAAATGGGTAGCCAGTGTAACAGTGGAGAGCTACACTAATGCCAATGTTGTTTTGACAATGCTTCTGACTTTCTCCTTTTACATTCAGATCACTGGAGGGAGGCACAACCTCTCATAAGAGCACAATATCACATCCAAAAAAAAGTGTGTGTGTTGTGTCTTTCTTCATCTAAGAGCAATAGGCAATAAAGGATGTTGAATTATAAGCATTCATATTTTACTTCTAAAAAAATGAAACTAAACATAATTGGCTAAACAATGGGAATTCATCTGAAAGATAGCTTAAGGCTCAAACTTGCCCCTTTTGTGTCAAGTAAGAATGATGGGAATGGAGTTGGGGGATTTTAAACCGACTCAAACATCATTAATTAGAAATTCCCTGGTTAAAATAAATCACTTCCTTTTGTTGAAATAATTCCTCTATGTTCTAAACTAATCTCATTTTCTACATTCAGGATACCAAATAAGCAATCTAATGACCAGAAGAGATTTTTAAAATATCTCTAAATCAGGGCAAAACAAGTGTTAAGAAATTCTAGAATTGGGTTCTTCCTTCGCTCTGTTGCCTGAGGGAAGTCTTCCAACCTCTGGATCTGATGTCATCTGTTGAATTCACATTTCAACACCAATAAAGGCAAGAGTGAGCCATGATTACTAACAGACAGCCTGGTCTTTCATAATCTGACACCCATAACAGTACAACTAGACATTACAAGATTAGTCACCCTAAACTCGGAACTCTATCTCTTGAGATGAAGAAAAATTAGATTTGGTTCTAACTCTAAATTGGATTATAACCTCTCTGAGCTCCAGCCACTAAGGGGAAGCATAGTCACATATATTTAAAAGTATAACATTCCACCCAGGAGAGGGCAATAATGACACATCCACGCAGTGCATTTCACCACCAGGAAGTCACTTTTTGTGTATCATTTATTGAATTGTCAGTCTGGGGAATAAAATGATTGTATTTATTAAGCTTTTACTATGTGCCAAAGACTATGCTAAATGCCTAAGTAGATACGAGATAATTTGATTAGATGTAGTTCCTATCCCACACAGGACTCACAGTTTAAAGGGGAAGGAGACCAGCGTTTATTTCTCCCCATTTTGCAGATTATGTAATTGAGGCACAGATGAGGTGATATGGCAGGCAAGTGGCAAGGCCAGGACTAGAATCTGGGTCTCCTGACTCCCATTCCTGTGCTCAAAAAGTGTAAATGGTACCATGTGATTGAGTCATATTTTCTTTAATAGATAACAAATTTCATACCTAGTTTTTGCTACAATACAAGTATCTGTGTTTGAGATGGTAAGAACATGAGAGAGACTAGCTAAGAAATTTAGGCTTCAAGCTAAACCATCATTCATTTAAATTTAGATGTGAATTTTAAGTGCCTGTATTCATGTTGGGTTAGAATCACAGCAATTTTATTTATCTCGCAAGTGTTTGTTTTATCACTTTTGTAGTTTAAATCCCCACAAAGAAGAAAATGATCCAATTATAATGATAACCAGTCATCCACCAGGTTAGAAACCAAGAAATTTAGGATTATGTACCCAACTCTGTGTAACCTCTCCCAAGCCCGTCATTGGACAGGGATTGTCTCTATCTGTTGCCGAATTGTACATTCCAAGCTCTTAGTACAGTGCTCTGCACATAGTAAGCGATCAATAAATACTATTGAATGAATGAATGCACTATACCATTCCACACCTGACACTTAGTTTCTACTTCTGTGAAATGGGGAGAAATGATAACTACAATTCATTTTCAATATGCATTGCAATCTTGCTATTAAATTGCTAGAGGTTAATACCGATATGTTCGTTGATGTGATTATATTGATTGAAATGAAAAATATTCCTTTCTCCTACCAGCCTGCCACCGTAAAGAAAATAGTTACAAAATTGATCGGAAAAGAATGCATTTTCCTTTAGCAGAAAGAGAATATCTGTGCATGTGAAGGATAAGGGTCAAACAGACAAAGCTGGAAACTTGAGTTGTCTATCTTCAGGCCATGCAACTGTGCTAGAAGTTTCCCTAATGCTCTGGCAGTGATCTATATCCTGACCTGGAGACACTGAGCCGCAATGAAAAAGCCAATTAGGTTACAACCTGAAGTTGGTTCAAACAGAGGTCCTGTGGGTGAATTTAGGTTGCCTTATCCTCTAAGCTGACCTGACTCAGTATAGATCTAAAAGAATGGTGAACTATCTGGGTGGGAAATCATAATCTCCCTTGGGTATTTACTTTTTGTGCCCCTGAGGAGAGATAAATGAGCTGAAGAACAATAATAAGCTGATAAACTACTCATTGTCTTCATTTCATTCTTTTTAATTGATCAAAAAAGAAAATTAATATTTCTGAAAAAAATTGAAGCAAATCTTCCATATTTTTGTAAATTAAACATCAAAATAAGTCAAACAATTATGTGAGTGGCTCCTTTTACAGTGTTAAAAAGCTCATCAAAATGCAAGGCTTGTTTTCTTGTTTTATTTTGGGTTGGTTTTTTTTTTTTTAAGCATGACAGGCTTCCAGAAGCTAGCTTATTTTATTCCTCACTGTAATCTCAGTTTGAGTTTGCTGAAGAAACTTAAATGAAAACATAGTTTCTGAGAGAGGAAGCAGGAATGTATCCAATGATTCACTAATGGAGAAAAATTAAATGTTAAGAATCCTAAATGAATGCCATGCCATAATTGCAGAGACACCAATTATGCCAAGTATTAGAACGCTGCATGGAAGGTTAAAATCGAAGAGCATTTTTATCTCCCTAACCAGATGGGAAGTGAAGGCTACTCACTGAAGAGTCTTCTTCAGGTATAGAGGCAATATTCTGAGATTCAAAAGGAAAGATTCATGTAATCATCTACCTGAAATACACCATTTGAGATTTGTGGGAAAAAACCTAAATACCATCATCTATCAGGAAACCTTTTTTTTTTTTGAAAAACCCAAGATAGCACTGAGGCTACCACCAACTGAAAATAAATGCTGTGGTATATTTGGGGGGATAAGTTCTTTGTTCTCTTAGATTTTCATCTTTACCATGCTTAACCATTCATGTCAAAATTGAGACATGCGAGTTTACACTTAATAAAGTGGATAAAAAAGAAATGAAGATGAGAACTATGCTGTGTCTCAGTGAACAAGTATGAGACCATTCACTTCTATGTTATTACTTTAAAACTAGCTTTCACTACTACTGACTACTGCGTTCTATGATTATTATTATATTTATGTGCTTACTATGTGTCAAGCACTATTCTAGGCTCTGGTGTAGATTCAAATTAATTAGATCAGGCACAGTCCCTGTCCCACATAGGGCTCACAGTCTAAGAAGGAGGGAGAATGAGTATGGAATCCCCATGTTGTGCTTGAGGAAACTGAGGCACAGAGAAGTAGTATAGTCCAATGGTTAGAGCAAAGGCCTGGGAGTCAGAAGGACCTGGGTTCTAACCCCCGCTCCACCACTTGTCTGGCTCCACCACTTGTCTGCCTTGTGACCTTGGGAAAGTAACTTCACTTCTCTTTGCCTCAGTTCCCTCATAGATTAAAATGTGGATTAAGACTGTGAGAAAACTGTGAGCCCTACGTGGGACAAGGACTGTGTCCAACCTGATGATCTTGTATCTACCCCAGTGCTTAGAACAATGTCTGGCACATAGTAAGCACTTAACAAATATCACAATTATCATTATTATTATTATATGACTTGCTGCAGGCCATACAGCAGGCAGGTGGCAGAGCCAGGATTAAAACCCATGTCATCAGACTCCCAAGCCTATGCTCTTTCCACAAGGTCACAAAGCTTTCTATTACCCATTATCATATTCTAAATTAGTATGCTGAGTGTTTGAGACAAGTTTCCTAAGCATCACTGAAGTTGCTTCTTATTTGTTAGGTGTGCCAAGTAAGGACTGGGTCAAAATCTCAATTTGCTTCATATTAATTTTTGATCCATAGTCTTTTGTAGATTCTGATAATTTGTTCATAATCATTGGCATATCTTAATGGAAATTAGATTCTCTTGGTTCTTGAAGGTGAAGATAAATGTAGGCATGCTTGAAATCCTATCACATTTCTTCACTGAAGATAACTAAGCAGCAGGTCCTTCTCTTACCTGTAGATTTCAACTGATATCATCAGACTTTAAAGCTTTGTCATCTTTCATGGGTCTGACTACAGTGGAGACTTCTTGTTGGAGCAGGAGCAATGACTTCACACATTGACAGGCAAACTCATCTTTGAAGATCATCCTCCTCAGTGGTCGTCATAGTGTTAAGCAATTTATTGAAGTGTTCTTGCTACCTCTAAGATTCTTTGTCCGTGAAGAGGTCGGAGTTATCTCTGCAATTCAGGGGGTTAGGGTGGTGTTCTTGAGTCTGTTTATGCCCTGCAAGGATGAATAGAAATCCTGGGTTTGATTTGAGTCTGCATAGCTTTGTATTTCTTCAGCCTTGACCCCTCACCATTCCTTAAACAAGCACCTTAGTTGGATCTGAATTCTGTGTCCATGGTTTCAACAAGCATCCTTTTTGTTAGAAATGTGTGAATAGATAAGGTGGTGTCGATATACGGGCTAGTCTTGCTGGAAATAGCTGATCAGAAAGTCATTTTCACCAAAAGAACTCTTGGTGTTTTCTCTTGGATGCGTTCACAGTCTGCCTAGCAAAGGCTATCCTATAAAGACACCCAATCACTGTCATATTGTTCAGGTTCTGCCTCTGGAGTGGAACTCCCTCCCCCTTCACATTCAACAGACCACCAACTGTCCCCATCTTCAAAGTCTTACTAAAAGCGTATCTCCTCTAAGAAGACTTCCCTCACTAACCTCTATCTTCTACACCCTATTTGCCTTCCCTTCTGCATAGATACCTAATAAGAACTTTAATACTCACCCTATCCCTACCCCTACAGCACTTATGTACATACCTTTACACTTTGCTGCTTCTCCTAGCTGTAATTTATTTAAATGTCCATCTCTCCGACTAGACTGTGGGAAGGGAACATGTCTACCAACTCTAGTGTATTCGTACTCACCCAAGCATTTAAGTAGAGTTCTCTGCATATAGTAGACATAGTCAATAAGGGCCATGTGTCAGCCCTTCTAACTAGCATAGACTGAACTTCTCATAATGTCTAAGGAGTCCAAAAGCCCTCTTGTTTCACCCTTCTTCCCATAGGTGAGGATTCGGTCATCTGTCCAGGCTTCTCTAATTCCTCCACCCCTTAGGTAACTACCACTACCCCTTCAGGTAAGCTGCTGGATCCCTGGCCAAACTGCAGAAAGGTGTCTCAGTGAAAACACCCTTTCAATCTTACCCTATATAGGCTTCTCCAACTCAAGTCCCCTTCCCAGCTTTCCCACTGACTTCAAACTACCTTGACTCTTAGTTTCCTAGTTTCTTGACTCTTAAGAAGCTTGGGAATAACAACCCCTAGGGGGAAAAATTAAAGTTTTTGTGATATAAGTCCATTTTGATGTTAGTTCTTAGGTGCTTTGAATGAAATGTGTCCTGCACAGTGTGATTGCTACTATTTGCACAGGTAAATAAAATAACTGTAGAATAACTAGCCTGGAGCCACCATATTCCATATCATTTTTCCCATGACAGATACACACACTCGTCCTATCAATGAACACATCCCCCTTTTTAAGATTGTTAGCTCTGGCTTTAAAGAAATCCACGAGAAAACTCCTCATTATAGTAAAGATTCATAAGTGCTCCATGGGATTTTAGAACTGTCATTTCATTTCTTGCAATTACATGGGAAATATGTCTTATTTCAAGTAGAAGAGACTATTGACTTCATTACTTTAAAGGAATCATTTCCCTCATGGGAACACTATGAAATATTTATCTTTTAGCTGTGTGTGTGTGTGTGTGTGTGTGTGTGTGTGTGTGTGTGTGTGTGTATGTGGAGCATCAGTTACTTGTGAAACGACTATTGGAAAGCATATGCACTAATTTAATATAAAATAAATATCAGTAGAAACTTTCCAGACCTCAGGTATACCCAAAATATGCCTAGCCCTTTACCTAGTAAAGTGAAAGATATTCAAAAAAAGTTTTAATCTGCCACTGATTGATTTTTGAATCCATTCAGTTGTTGCCTTGAAAACCTTTTCTTTAGAAGTTTTGTGCTGATACTTCACAGATCCTTAAAGCTTTTCTTTTGATACAACCCTGAAATGATCCTTAACACCGAAGTAAAGGTCAAGACACCAGAGTTATTCACCCACAGGAGATAAAATTTTCAATGTTTCATATCTATCCATTGCTTTAAGATATAAATAGATACACACATAGAGGGAGAATTGTATGTGTTTTTTCCATTTTGAAAAATTTTTCCTTTGAATTTGTATTTGAAAAAATAAATATCAGGCTTAAAACACCTAATATAACACCAATCATTAGTTATGATAACTTATGTGGGTGTTTATTTGCACTTATGCTCTGACATTCTCTCACATTTTTGTATATATGTCTCTGTAGTTTTTATCTCTAAATGAGATGTTCTGAGCCTCCAAAGGTACAGAAAATTCAGAAACACTCTTGGTAACCTTTCAAATATTTAAAACCTTTTAGTAAATCTATACTCAAGTATTAGTTAACTTTTAATTAATGAAGAGTCTGTTTATGCATTAAAATGTCTTACAGTTTGATTAATGAAAATAGATTAGAAAGAAATGTTTTGTCCTAGTGAAGGTACATTCTATTGTACAATCAGAGCAAATGACATGTGACACAGTCTAAACAAAAGTCAGCAGCTCCTAATGAGGCTTGTTAGTGATGCTAATCTATGTAAATGTTATTAATTGAGAACATCTATCTTTTATCTCCAACATTTGGTAATCAGGCAATTAAAAAACAATGACATTCCCGGTGGTTGTTCTTCCAGTTATAAAAAAAAAAAAGTGATCAAAGAGTCCAGAATAAGGAAAAGGAAAGTCCCTTATCAAGAGGTAGGCCTTGCCTTGGGCTAGCAGGCCTCATTAAAGGCAGAAAAGCTCTGTTGATCACCAATTAACCTGATTTATAGGAACTCTGATAAAGACCTCAAACAACATGAGTTTTCTTCTAGTAAATGACACAGTTTGTTGACCAAAATTAAAGCATTCCATTTAGGGGTGGGGGAAGTGGTGGAGGGGAAAACTATAAAAGACCTATTCAGGTTTGAAAGTCACACCAAACAGTAATCCGCTAAATGTTGGGCAGATATGGATTTGCTACCTTGGTGGCATCATGCCTATGCTAGAGAGAACCAGTCTCACTGACCGCCATGTAGAAAAGAATCACAAAAGATGGCTATTGGGTAATCCAAGTGTAAAGTTCTGCCATCTCCCCTTGTCATAGCATGCAGCTGAGAGCATATGCTCATATTCATGGATGCTGTAGAGTGCACAGCGTAGCTTGAAAGATAAAATTCAAAGCAAAGATTGTTTTCCATGAAGCTTAATTGGTGGATCTTTTATAAGTATACATCTTATTCATCTTTACAGCGACTCCAAATTTCTTTGGGAATATGTTTCCATATACAGAAAGCACAAGTATGATTATTAATAACTGTGTAGCAATTCACTCATTCAAAATTATAAGGTGATAATGATGGTGATATTTCCCGCTTTTTTTCAAGAAGCTTAAAGCTCTTCACACATTATTTTAAGCCTCTTCTCTGCCATTTCTTTAAAGTTAAGTTTTTTAATTGTTCTAATGCCTTTGTGCCCACAGAGAAATCCTTAAGGGAAAGAGCACAATGGCATTGTATGCTTTTTGCCTGGGGTCGCTAATGGTAAAATGATCCAGATGCTTCAGTGGAAGACATTCCCTGTTGATTTCCCACTGCCCTAAAAGAAAAGAAAACAAAACCCCAAAAAGGATCAGTACCATCAAGCAATAACTATTATTGTAGACTGTGGCCTAAAAGTGTCTACGTCCTTCGCCAATCACTCATCCGGTTTTTATTGAGCAATTACTGTGTGAAGAATAATGTATTAAGCATATCCAAAACACAAGTCATATTTCCACCCAAACCCTATCCTTATCCTGACTTTCTCATCATTGTAGATAGCACCACTATCCTCCTTGTCTCACAAACCCATAACCTTGGCGTTATTCTCAAGTCATCTCTGTCATTCAACCCACATTTTCAATCTGTCACCGAATCACGTAGGTCCCACCTTCACAACATCATTAAAATCCACCCTTTCCTCTTCATCCAAACTGCTACCATCCTAATCTAAGCATTTACCACATCCATCCTTGAGTACCGCAATCGCCTCTTTGCTGATCTCCCTGCCAACTGATTCTCTTCACTTCAATCCATACTTCATTCTGCTGCTTGGATTATTTTTCTACAAAACCATTCAGTCCTTATTTACCCACTCCTCAAGAACCTCCAATGATTGTGTATCTAAAAATGCTTCTCTACGTCCATATCTTACCTTACCTCCCTTATAGCCTAATATAATCCAGCCCACACACGTCACACCTCTAATGAAAACTTACTCACTGTGCCTCGATCTCATCTATCTCGCCACGAACCCCTCACCCATATCCTGCTCCTGGACTGGAACACCCTCCCTTTTCATATCTGACAAACTATCACTCTCCCCACCTTCAAAGCCTTATTAAAAGCACATTTCTTTCAAGAGACTTTCCCGGGGTAAACCCTAATTTCCTCTTCTCCCTTCTGCATTGCCCTTGCACTTAGATTTGCACCCTTTATTCATCCTTCTCCAGTTCCACAGCATTTATGTACATATCCATAATTTATTTATTTATATTAATGTCTGCCTCCCCTTCTGGACTGTAAGCTCATTGTGGGCAGGGAGCATGTCTGCCAACTCCCTCATGCACTTAGTATAATGCTCTGCTTAGTAAGTGTTCAGTAAATATGATTGATTAATTAAGCACCTGGGATCTATACAATTGTAGTAGAGTTGGTAGACATGATCCCTCCCCACAAAGAGGTTACAGGCTAGAGGGGGAGTAACTTCCAAACAGGATATGGTTTGAGTTTTAAGGTGGATATGAGGCTTTTCATTTGATTTAATAAAGGAGGGCTTGTCTTTACAGAGATGATGGCATTTGTCATTTAAGGGTCAGTCAATCGTATTTATTGAGTGCTTACTGTGTGGAGAGCGCTGTACTTAACACTTGGGAGAATACAAAATGACAATACAACAGACACATTCCCTGCTCACAGTGAGTTTACAGTCTAGAGAGGGAAACATACATTAATATCAATAAAATTAGAGGGTGATACTAGGACCACCAGTCCTACATAACAGTAGTGAAATAGGGCCATTTAAGACTGTGCTGGAGGGTTTCTGAAAGGTAGGGAAATGTGAAGCTGGAGAACACCTCAACTGCTTGAGAAATCAAGAACAGCATTTGGAATTTTGCTGACACAATTTATTGGATAAATTTACAGTGCGGATGTATTTTCCATTGAAATCAGAGTATACCTAATTAAGGAACTCTATTTAATCTCATTAATTTTATATCTACCCCAGCACTTAGGAGAGTGCTTGACACATAAGAAGCAGCATAGCCTTGTGAAAAGATCTGGGAGTCCGAGGACCTGGGTACTAGTCCTAGCTCCATCATTTGTCTGTTGTGTGACCTTGGGCAAATCACTTAATTTCTCTGTCCCTCAGTTATCTCATCTGTAAAATGAGGATTAAGACTGTCAGTCTTATGTGGTGCAAGGACTGTGTCCAACCAATTATCTTGTATCCACCCCAGTGCTTGGCATAAAGTAAGTTCTTAACAAATACCATTAAAAAAACATAGTAAGTGCTTAGCAAATTTTACTTTAAAAGTGTCCTGAATATTTGCTCCAAGAGGGCCTATTTTTCTCACTGAGCAGGAATCAGGACAGTGAGTGAGGTCAGGCACTCCTACAAGCCCCAGCAAACTGTGTAAGGAATACTCTTTGCTGGGAGGAGAAGCAGGATCCCATTCAATTCTGGAAGGCCTCGATAGAGTATTTCTGCCACTGCATAAAGTTGGTCTGAATGAACAAGGGAAAGATTTAAGGGCAGAATTTCTGCTTTTTATTCCTTGTCCTCCCCACCCTCTACACTGTGTGACCTGCTCAGAACCCCCTTACCCACTTAGGGGTGAAACTGATCAACGCCAGTGATACTCTGAGATTTAAGTTAAAAATCCTACAAGGTTCCAAGCAAAATATTCTAGCATTAGGACAGCCATATCAGATCGCTCTGAGGCAGCAGTCTCCCAAAGCCATCAGGTGAAGTCCACTGTACAGGGAAGTTCATTCAAAATTCAATGGCTTACCATCCCCCTCAGGTTGAAATGAGAAGCAGCATGGCTCAATGGAAACAGCATGGGCTTGGGAGTCAGAGGTCATGGGTTCTAATCCCAAATATGCTACTTGTAAGCTGTGTGACATTGGGCAAGTCACTTAACTTCTCTATGCCTCAGTTCCCTCATCTGTAAAATGGGGATTAAGACTGTGAGCCCCACATGGGACAACCAGATTACCTTGTATCTCCCCCAGCACTTAGAACAGTGCTTGGCACTTAGTAAGCACTTAACAAATACCATCATCATCATTATTATTATTATTAGCGATTGGAAGATTTCATGTATCTCTATCCTCTTAAGCAATGCAGTGGAATCCAATCTACTCTCATAAACTATGACCACCCTGACGATGAAAAAATCATCTGAGGGTTTGTCAACACATCTGAAATCTCCAGGGATTTGTGAATTCACCCAAGGAGACTATTAAACTGCAATGGAATTCTCCAGGAAATTGTTGAACCTTCTATGGTCAGCAGTACATGTGATTTTCTTTTCCACACTGATGGAAGCTGTTTTAGCTAAGCACAGAATTTTGTGCCTGAAAGATTATCACCCTATCATACCTAGACCTAGTCTGTTTTTATTTTTTAAATAAACTGATGTGTGTTCTTGTTTTTTTAAAAAAAAAAAATCATAATTTATGCCTGAAAAGTGCTGAAAATCACCTTAAAGGGTTTTCAAGAACTGTATTGCCAGCTCTCTTGCCTCACTTTAACTTCCATATCTAAATAGAAAATAAACTTTGAAATTGCAGACCCTATTGATGAGTTGTAATCCCATTTTGGAGGTCAGAGAATCAATTGCAGGAGATTTAGCCTCTCCTGTGAAACCAGTGATTCTGGTCTTTGCTTGTTCACTTGACTATTCTGCAAGCAAGAAACTGCCTGTATAGTAGACATTCAGAACCCAAAAGTCTGTGTATGAAATGGAACTTGTCCAGTTCTTATACTAATATGTCAACTAGGAACTCAATGAATAATGCTATTGAAAAATATTTGCTGCTTGATTGTAAGACTATTTGAGTGCTTCAAGTTTTTGAAGAATGCACAGCGAGATAGAATAGAGTTTGCAGAACATCAAGGGTCTGAATTGTTAATGTCTAAGACTATTTTTCTGCAATCTTACTGAAGTGATACAAAATTACCTGCTGAATCTCAAATCAGCTTTGTTGGGACTGAAGGGCAGCCAACTGCTACCATAGATTCCCTAGCTTCTACAATTGGGATGAATCCAAAATTTGTAATAATAATAACAATAATAGTTGAATTTAAGGGCCTACTATGTGCCAAGGCTTGTGCTGAGCTCTGGGCTAGATACAATGAGATAAGATTGGACATAGCCCCAATCCCATATGGGGTTCACAGTCTAAGTAATAGGGAGACCAGGTATTTAATTCTCCATTTTACAGAAGAGGAAACTGAGTCATAGAAAAGTTAAGTGATTTGTCCAAGAAGTGGTGGAGCTAGGATTAACCCCAGATCTCCTGATTTGCAGCCTTGTGCTCTTTCCATTAGGAAATTTTGCTTCCTATGATTTAATTGTTGAATAACATGTCACTGGATCATTGAAGACTCTTAAAATGAATGGAATGGTTGAGCCCAAATGGCACTGACCTGGGCTGGCTTTGTGGAGTTGATGAGGCTTGAACGGGGTCATTAATAACAGCGAGCAAAAGAAACTGGAGTTGCTTAGTGTTGACTAGATTGGAGCAGCCTCTTGTTAGTGAGAGAAACATGCGATTGGACCAGGGAGACATTACTTCCAGCAGACCATAGGCCAGGAATTCAGTGAGAAGACAAAGAGGAATAGTGTGAAAGGACTATAGGACTTTTTAGTGACTGGTGAAATGTAGGAAAGAAATCATGTTAAAGAGGCTGAATAACTGTGGGTTTGGAAAAACACAGTATCTTGTAATGGAAAAAAAGATGGGAAAAGAGAGACATGAATCCAGCTTATTTCATTAGAATCCAATTAGTATGCTCAATAAGATAGAAAGCTAAAATACAAATAGACATCTGCCTGGTAAAATATGGATCAACTGAAAATATTAAGTGAAAACTGCATAAATAAATAATTGAAGTAATTACACCAAAATAAAAGGAGAACATGCATTTAAATTTCAGAAACAGACCAAGAGATCAGGCCTTTCAATATGGCTAGACGGCTGTATTAGTATTAAGATGTCTTAATTATATGATTGATGTGGGCTTCAAAAGAAACTCAGAATCCACAATGGCTCTGAGGGCATGGGTATTATCAAAAGGATAAAGAGAGCTACCCTAGAAGAAAACTACTGTAGATGAAACCTGGACCTTTGAATTGCAGAACTAATCAATAATGTCTTAGTTTTATCTATATTAAGTTTAATAAAATTTGATGACTTCCATGATTGAAGATCACACAAAAAACTTCATAGTATCTTCAGAGACTGAAAAGTATGCCAAATCAAGGACTGAATGTATATGGTCCAGCCTGGGAGAGAAAGCAGAGTAATGCAAGCTTAGCAAGAACGTATCTAGTAAAATCAATTTATAATATTCCCAATTTTCATGATGTCAGCTTTTCATTTAAAGACTAAATGAAATACAGTTATACTTAATGCATTCTACCAGGATTATTATGTTATTTTCCTTTCGTGATCTTTCAAAAAACAGAGCAAATGTTTAGAATAAATCAAAACCTGGGTGCAAGACTATCGACTTGATCCAAGTCATTGGAGCTGAAACAGCCAACTGTTTACACTTCTTTGGTGTTATCTTATTCTAATTGATGTCAGGGGAAAGGAAAGAGTGTCAATGGGGACAAACAGAACATAGTGAAATTCCCGATGTGAAAAAAAATGTTCTGTCGGGTTCCTGAGATTTGCTGTAAGAGGTTTCACTGTTGAACTTAAAACATAATCTTGTAAATAAGACCTGTAATTACCTCAGTTCAAAGAGCTCAGTGCAAATCATATTAATCCCCTGACTCTGAATCCCTGTCATATTTTATATTCTATTTAATAAGTGTGCATATTGTTTTGACAAGTTTCATAACAGTATTCTGCAATTTCCATGAAGTATTCCAGGAAGATTATTTGATTTCACCAATAATTCTTGGTTAATTCATAAAAGATTTGGTAATTTGGTTAGTGGTTTTCTCAAGTTACCAAAATATCATTTTACTTTTCACTTTAAGAAAGATTACGTAGATGGGTGTTAATGTTAATGCTGGTATTTATTAAGCACTTACTATGTACGGAGCACTATTCTAAGCACTGGGGTAGATGCAGGGTAATCAGGTTGTCCCTCGTGAGGCTCACAGTCTTAATCCCCATTTTACAGATGAGATAACTGAGGCACCGAGAAGTTAAGTGACTTGCCCGCAGTCACACAACTGACAAGTGGCAGAGCCGGGATTCGACCGGGATTCGAACCCATGACCTCTGACTCCCAAGCCCGTGCTTTTTCCACTGAGCCACACTGCTCTTTCAGTGCTGTCTTGGTAAATTCAAATCAATACATGAAAGGAGCTACCTAAAAGCAATCAATCAATTCATTTATTTAACACTTACTGTGTGCGGAGCACTCTAACAAGTGTTTGGGAGAGTTCCAGCAGAGTTGTTAGACACATTCTTTTTGAGTGTTCACTGTGGGCAGAGCATTCTTCTAAGCATGTGGAAAAATATAACAGAGTTGGTAGATGCGATCTCTGCCCACGGGGAGTTTACTGTCTGTAGGGGGAGACAGACATTAAAACACATTACAGACAGGGGAAAAAGTAGAGCATACAAATATTTTCATAAGTACTGTGAGGCTGAGGTGAATATCAAAGTACTTAAGGGGTACACAGCCAAATACATCATTGTCAATGAAGAGGGTCGGACAGATCCTGGTCAAATCCAACAGACTCTACTCCAATCCTTTTATTCATTCATTCATTCAGTATTTACTGAGCACTTCCTATGTGTAGAGGACTGTACTAAGTGCTTGGAATGTACAATTTGGCAACAGATAGAGACAATCCCTGCCCAATGACAGGTTCACAGTATAAACAGGGGAGACAGACAGCAATGTAAAACAGAACAAAACGAAACAAGACAACATCATCAAGCTAAATAAAATCGAGGAGATATACACCTCATTAACAAAATAAATAAGATAAATAATATATACAAATGAGCACAGTGCTATGGGGAGGGGAAGGGGGAAGAGCAGAGAGTGGGGGGGAGGGGAGGAGGAACAGAGGGAAAGGGGAGATCAGTCTGGTAAGGCCTTCTGGAGGAGGTGGGCTCTCGGTAGGGCTTTGAAGAGGGGAAGAGAGTTGATTTGGCGGACGTGAGGAGGGAGGACATAATAATAATAATAATAATGTTGGTATTTGTTAAGTGCTTACTATGTGCAGAGCACTGTTCTAAGCGCTGGGGTAGATACAGGGTAATCAGGTTGTCCCACGTGAGGCTCACAGTTAATCCCCATTTTACAGCTGAGGTAACTGAGGCACAGAGAAGTTAAGTGACTTGCCCACAGTCACACAGCTGACAAGTGGCAGAGCTGGGAATCGAACTCATGACCTCTGATTCCAAAGCCCAGGCTCTTTCCACTGAGCCACGCTGCTTCCCCTGCATTCCAGGTCAGCAGTTGGATGTGGGCCAGGGGTCGACGGTGGGACAAGCATGTACAGGACAGTGAGGAGGTGAGTGGCAGAGGAGCATAGTGTATGGGGTGGGCTTTAGAAGGAGAGAAGGGAGGTGAGGTAGGAGGGGGCAAGGTGATGGAGAGCTTTGAAGCCAAGAGTGAAGAGTTTTTGTTTCATGCAAAGGTTGATAGGCAACTACTGGAGGTTTTTGAGGAGGGGAGTGACATGCCCAGAGCGTTTCTGTAGGAAGATGATCCGGGCAGTGGAATGAAGAATAGACCAGAGTGGGGAGAGACAGAAGGAAAGGAGATCCAAGAGGAGGCTGACACAGTAATCCAGTCAGGATATTATGAGAGCTTTAACAGTACGATAGTCATTTGGATGGAGAGGAAAGGGCAGATCTTGGCAATATTGTGAAGGTGAGACCAGCAGACATTGGTGACGGATTGGTTGTGTGGGGTGAACGAGAGAACTGAGTCAAGGACGACACCAAGGTTGTGGGCCTGTGAGATGGGAAGGATGATAGTGCCGTCCACAGTGACAGGAAAGACAGGGATTAGACTCCCCCTCCCCACCCTCTGCTCTTCCCCCTTCTCCTTCCCTCAGCACTGTGCTCATTTGTATGTATTATTTATTACCCTATTTATTTTGTTAGTGAGGTGTATATCTCTTTGATTCTATTTGGCTTGATGATGTTGTCTTGTTTTGTTTTGTTCTGTTTTCCATTGCTGTCTGTCCACAGTCCTACAGAAACGCTCTGGGCATGTCACTCCCCTCCTCAAAAACCTCCAGTGGTTGCCTATCAACCTTTTAGACCTTTGATACTATAGACCATATATACCCTTTCCATGGAAACACTATCCAACCTCAGCTTCACTGAGAATGTCCTTTGCTGGTTCTCTGTCTTCTTCTCCAGCTGTTCATTCTTAGCATCTTTCCCTGATTCCTCTGCCTCCTACTACAAAACTGAGGAGGTTCTTCAAGGCTCAGTTCTGGATCCCCTTCTAATCCCTGTTTACACCTATTCCCTTGAAGAATTCATTCACTACCACAGCTTCAACTCTCATTTCTATACAGATGACTCCCACATCTATCTCTCCAGCCCTGACCTCCATCTTTCTCTGCAATTAGGTATTTCTTCCTGCTTTCAGTACATCACTACTTGGATCTCCTACTGACAACTCAGATTTAACATGTCCAAACAGAACTCCTCATCTTCCTACTCAAACCCTGCCCTCCCCTTGTCTTTCCCTTCCCTATAGACAATATCACTAATCTCCTTGTCTCACAAGCCTTGACATTATACTTGACAGCTCTCTTTTTTAACCTACAATTTTTTAATGGTATTTGTTAAGTCCTTACTATGTGCCAGGCACTGTACTTAGTACATTGCTAAGAGCTGGGATATATTCAGACTAATCAGGTTGGACACTGTCCATGTCCACTTGGGGCTCACAGTCTTAATTCCCATTTTACAGATAAGGAAATTGAGGCACAGAGAAGTTGTGATTTACCCACGGTCATACAGCAGACAAGTGCAGAGTCAGAATTAGAGCACAGGTCCTCTGACTCCCAGGACCTTGCTCTTTCCTCAAGGCCTTGCTGTTTCTAGATTGTAGCTAGACTGTAAGCTCATTGTGGGCAGGAAATGTGTCTGTTCTAGTGTTATAGTTGAGAAGCAGTGTAGCTAAATGGCAAGAGCCCAGACTTGGGTGTCAGAGGTCGTGGGTTCTAATCCCAGCTCTGCCACTTGTCAGCTGTGTGACTTTGGGCAAGTCACTTCACTTCTCTGTGCCTCAGTGACCTCATCTGTAAAATGGGGATTAAGACTGTGATCCCCACGTGGGACAACCTGATCTCCTTGTATTCCCCCAGCGCTTAGAACAGTGCTTTGCACATAGTAATTGCTTAACAAAATCATCATTATTATTATATTGTACTCTCCCAGTGACTTAGTAAAGTGTTTTGCATACAGTAAATGCTCAGTAAATATGATTGACTGACTAACTGCTTCTCTATATTGTCAGTTATCAAATCTTGTCAGTCCTACCTTCGCATCTTCTCTAGAATGCACCCCTTCCTCTCCATCCAAACTAATACAAGGACTTATCATATACCACCTTGATTACTCCATCATTCTCCTCATTCCCTCCTCTCTCTTCCCACCCAAATCAGTCAAACAATTGCATTATTAAGTGCTTACTCTGCTCAGAGTAGTGCACTTGGGAGAGTACACTATAACAGAGTTGCTAGACGCATTCCCTGCCCACATGGAGTTTACAGACTAAAGGCGAGTTTACAGACTTGTGTGCAGTTTGCACTTCGCTAAACACCACGTTTGATTTAATACCCTTAGGCATATCGCGTCCTGTGATGGCAGGTGAGACAGATCTATTGGCTCCAAGTGGACGACCTAAATGTTGACACATCCATAGGGGTCTGGGAGAAATGTCTTCGAAAAGTAAAAGACAGTGGAACTGTAATTTGTAGATTAGGGCTATTAGGTCCGGAAGAAGCTCAAGATGTAATGGTCAACAACTATGGTCCAGGGGAAACTCCTGTCGCTGCTGCTCGCTGTTATCCCAAAGGGCAAACGAGACAGCCTAGGCAGTAGACCTCTTGGCCAGTGGACACCTGTGCCAGTCTGGCCCATTAAGAGCCTGTATACTGAACTGGACTGATGATCCTGCAGGTGGAAATTCTCAATGCCCCTGGTTTGAGGGCTTAAAGAGTGTCAGAGGTCTCATGCCCCTGGGTTGAGGGCTTAACAGAAGCAGAATTCTTTACTATTAATGCTTTTTTCTCTATGTTAATATTTTCTTGCTGTAATACTGACTATTGTGGTTTATTCCACCAGTTAAAGTTGAGTCACGAACCACCATGCCCCGCTCTCCACTCCTGTCCATACATGACTCTACTGGGATGTAACAAGGCTAGAATCAAAAGTCCATACTAGAGTCCAGTATAGAGTACACTATAATCCATACATATCTCTGCTCCTGATCATTTTTCCACAGAACTGTTCAAGCAGTATCTCCCCACTCCTCAAAAATCTCCAATCATTGTCCACTCATCTCTACATCAAACAGAAGCTCCTTATCATTGGTTTTAAGGCACTCAATCAGCTCTCCCCCACCTACCTCATCTCACTTATCTCCTATCATAACCCAGCCTGCACACTTTTGTCTCTAAATAAGGATTATGGTATCTGTTAAGCTTTTACTACTACTAATAATAATAATGGTATTTGTTAAGTGTTTACTATGTGCAAAGCACTGTTGTAAGCACTGGGGGAGTTACAAGGTGATCAGGTTGTCCCATGTGGGGCTCACAGTTTTAATCCCCATTTTACAAATGAGGTAACTGAGGCGCAGAGAAGTTAAGTGACTTTGCCCAAAGTCACACAGCTGACAAGCGGCAGAGCGGGGATTAGAACCCACGACCTCTGACTCCCAAGCCCAGGCTCTTTCCACTGAGCCACTCTGCTTCTCTAACTATGGGCCAAACACTGTACTAAGTGCCTACTTATTTGTTCTCACCACTGACCCCTTGCTTACATCCTTTCTCTGACTTGGAACTCCCTCCCACTTCATATCCATCATACCACCATTATCCCCATTTTCAAAGCCCTACTAAAACAGCCTCTCCTCCAAGAAGCCTTCCCTCACTAAGCTCTCTCCTCTCCCCACTCTATTCTCCCCCCATTTTGTGTCACCTATGCATTTGTATTGAACTTCCTTCCACTTTTATATTCACCCCAGCTCCACCACAGAGTACTTATGTACATATTTTATACACTGTTGCTCCCTATATCTATAATTTATTTTATTGTCTATCTTCCCCACAGGTCAAGGGTGGATATCTACCAACTCTTTTTTATGTTACCAAGTACTTAGCACAGTGTTCTGCCTGCAATAAATATTTCATTTATGTTATTGATTGACTGATAACAATTGTATACCACCTTGACTACTCCATCATTCTCCTTTCTGCCTCCTCTCTCTTCCCACCCAATCAATCGCATTGTTTACTGTGCTATTAATGTTATTAAACTTAACAAGCCCAAAACAGAAATATAGCAATAAATGTTATTTCCTGACTACCTATTGTATGCTGAACACTGCAATAAATGACTGAGAAGAGTACATTAGAAATTAGTTCATATCAATTAATCAATGGTATTTATTTACTGTATGCAGAACACTGTAAGCACTTGGGAGAATATAATATAATAAAATTGGTAGACACATTCCCAGTCCACAGTGAGTTTACAGTCTAGAGAAATCATGTACAATCTATATGATCTATTTCTTCAAGTTGTTTATAATCTATCAGGGGAGGCAGGTAAATAAATTACAGATAGGAGAGAGTAATAGAATATATAAGATATGTATGTAAGTGCTATAGGAGGTTCTGAGTACTTAAGTGCTTTGGTGGCACAGAGGGCTAAACCTCTTGCTGTGGGAATACACACTGGGGAGATTAGAGAGTAATCTCTCAAGTAAATAAATAGATTACTTATACTAATGTCTGTCTCCCCTCTAGACTGTAAACTCACTGTGGAAAGGGAATGTGTCTACCCAACTCTGTTGTATTGTACTCTCCAAAGCACTTCAGTACCATGATCTGCACACAGTAAGTGTCCACTAAATATCATTGATTATCAATTGATTGATTAATCAGATAATCTCCTAAAGAGATGTTACTTCAGAAGGGGTTTGAAGATGGGGAGAGCTGTAGGTTGCCATTATATGAAATGCAATGGGAGTTCCAGACACAGGGAAGGGTGTGTACAAGAGGTTATCAATGGAGGAGGTAATAATGTTGGTATTTGTTAAGCGCTTACTATTGTGCACAGCACTGTTCTAATCCCTGGGGTAGATACAGGGTAATCAGGTTGTCCCACACGAGGCTTCACAGTTAATCCCCATTTTACAGATGAGGTAACTGGGGGAGATGAGAACCAAGCCAATAAGTAAGTTAGCCTGAAAAAAACCAAAGAGTATGAGCTGGGTTATAGCTGAGAAATAGCGTGGGTAAGCAGAAAGGAGCAAGCTTATTGGGCTTTAAGCCAATGTCCAGGATTTTTGCTTGATGAATAGAGGAATTTTCAACAACTGGTAATTTTTGAATTGGTGGGGAAGACATGCACATAATGCTCTTATAGACAATGAGCCAAGCATCAGAGAGAAATATGTATTGGAGAGGCTGGAGTCAGGGAGGTCAAAGATGAGGCTGATGTAGTAGTCAAGACAAAACCATTAGAAATTTTGGTCCCTAGAAGATGGTTATTTGGATGTGAGGAAGGGGTGGGTCCTAGAAATGTTATGGAGAAAGGAAGGACAGTTTGACAACAGACACGTGATTTGAGAAAAGGAGTCAAGGAATATGTCAGAGGTGATGGGTAGAGAAGCAGCATGGCTCAGTGAAAAGAGCACGGGCTTTACGGAATAAGAGGTCAAGGGTTTGAATCCCGGATCTGCCACTTGTCAGCTGTTGTGACTGTGGGCAAGTCACTTAACTTCTCTGTGCCTCAGTTACCTCATCTGTAAAATGGGGAATAAGACTGTGAGCCTCACGTGGGACAACCTGATTACCCTGTATCTACCCCAGCGTTTAGAACAGTGCTCTGCACATAGTAAGCACTTAACAAATACCAACATTATTAAAAGATAGAAAAGACAGTGGTGCAGTCAACTGTGATGAAAGAGCTTTTTTAATTTTTTGTTTTGTTTGTTTTGGTTTTGGTATTTATTAAGTGCCTACTATGTTCCAGGCACTGTACTGTAAGCTGAGATAGATATAAGCTAATCATGTTGGTTTGGACACATATTCAGGAGGACTAATTCTCTGATGAAGACACTAATGCTAGGAAAAGTACAGGGAATACGTAGAAGAGGCAAACCAGCAGCTAGATGGATAGAGACCATAACAACGATAAAGGAAGAACCTTTAGAAACATTGCGGATCATGGCGGAGGACAGGATGTTATGGAGAAAATATATCCATGGAGTCGCTATAAATCAGAAACGACTCAACAGCACTTAATAATAACCAAGTTGGACATAGTCCATGTCCCACATGGGACTTACAGTATCAATCCTCATTTTACAGATGAGGAAATTGAGGCACAGAGCAGTTAAGTGAAATGCACAAGCGTCACACAGCAGACAAGTACAGAGCTAGGATTAGAACCGAGGTTCTTCTGACTTCTGACTTCCACTCCCATGATCTATCCAATAGGCAATGCTGCTTAAGTGAAGGAGAGGATTTGTGAGGGAAGATGAGGAATTTAGTTAGGTGCATATTGAGCTTAGCTTTTCATTGCCTAGTGATGAGCCATGTAATAAACACTGACCTTGAGTAATGAAACTCACATCACAAATGTTATGGTATGATCAAAACTCTTTTTCCTAGTATAACATAAAATGACCTCACTTCTTTGGTGAGTTTCTAAATTGCATTGCTCATTAAATATATTTGTGAATGCTTACTTTTCGTTACCTTTATTGTAATAATAATAGTATTATTAATAATAATGGCATATGTTATGCAATTCACTATTTGTCAAAACACTGTACTAAACACTGAGATAGATATAAGATATTTCAGTTTGGACAGTCCCTGTACCCACATAGTACTCACAAATTAAATATGAGGAAAAAGCAGGTATTTAATCTCCATTTTACAGGAGGTAAAATTAAGGTGCAGAAAAAGTTAAGTGGCTTTCCAAGAACACACACTGGACTAGAACCTCGATCTTCTGACTCCCAAACCATGCTCTTTCCAAACACAATGGGTTTAATTTTTCTAAATTAAGAAGGAAAATTACCATATCAGTTAAATTTTTCCATCTTCCATTCTTTTTTCTATACAGTTGCTCTAACCTTCCTGTGGTATTGACAAATATCACCATTATTATTAATGATAATCATTAATAATAATCTTGGGAAGAACACTCTCAATTTAAGGCATAAAAATCCCAAAACTGCATAAGAGGACTCTCTTGATACTACCAAAGTCTTTGGAATTGGAGGGTAGAAAGGAGAAATGTGTCAAGTTTAAGATTGCATGTTTTTCTTCCCTGATCACAGGCAGTTTACTTACTGAAATGGCTGCCATTTCAGCCATCTATGCAACCATTCACATGGTTGCCTACATGACCTATGTGAAGGTTAGACTACTTGCTTTTTATTTTCTTGCTAAAGTGTTTTCTCCCATTTGGAGATACCCCTACATTATCCAAACTAGCTTGGCCCTTCTTATAAGTCCATTTTTATTAGGTTTGATTGATCAGGGATGATAGTGTAAGAGTTAATGCTACCTGAATTACACTGAGAATGTATCAAGATAAAAATAAAAGCTGGAGTTTGCAGACAGGAAGGGTGAAGGGTCCATTGGAAATCAGAGAGATTAGCAACTCATCACATTATTTGTGGGTTATCAGGAGACAGAGGTAATGAAAGTGAGACCTATATCCTTGATCAATAAGAGTTTGACTGCATTTGAGTTCATTTTTCCCCTGCCGAGAGAGAGACAGCAAGCTTATTTTGATCACAGTGTTAATCCATAACTAGTCTGGGCCCTAGCCTAGTGGAACAAGCAGGAAAAATAAGATAATAGCAGGAACTCTTGATCTTTTTTATGGTGTGCTAGATAAAGAGAGTGCAGGGGTTCAAGGTGGAATACTTTATGGTTAACCCTTTTTTTTATACTTAATTCCGGACATGAGAATAGAAGGAATACAGCTCGACTGTCATTTCAATTCATCGTCCTCATCATCAATTATTTATTGTTCTCCTTTTCCTTCATTTAATAATAATAATAATAATGATGATGATGGCATTCGTTAAGTGCTTACTTGTGCAAAGCTCTGTTCAAAACAAACCCAGGCTGCCACCTAGATTGTATTTTAGAGCGTTGGGCAGGTAGGCACTGAGTGTAGTTTCTAAACAGTAGGAGATATATTTGCTATAGGTTATAGGATGAGATGGTCTAGAGTGGTAGATTTTAGGAGGTGGGAAATTTTGAAACTTCTTCCAAGAACTGCTACCCACAGTATACCCTGAAGCTCAGAAAAACTATCTCTCCCATACAATTTCTGCCCCAAGTCCCACTCTTCTAACATTCCACTGTGCCATAATCCCTATAATCAGAGGAAAGTTCTCTCAGTTTGTAGTATACAGCTTTCCTACTGCAATGAGGCCTGCTCCCTCTTTAAAATAATTTCACTCTTAGTAGAAACAGAAACAAAAAAGCACCTCATCACCATGAGTGGGATTCTAAATCTTTTTTACACATTCATTCCCCACTGCTCTTCCTCCCTCTGTGTCACAAATGCAAATGCATCTGTACTTCTTAAACACATTGATTCTCTTCCCACCATAGTCACCCTTAATCATTTATATACATAGTCTTTTACTCTGCTATTTCCCCTCTCTGTAATTTATTTCAATGTCTACTTCTCTCAACTGTGGGCAGACAGAGATAATTTCTACCAGAACTTGACTGTAAACTCATTATGGGCAGGGAACATATCTGCTTATTCTGTTGTACTATCACAGTACTCTACACATAGTAAGTGCTCAATAAATATGATTGATTGAATATTGAACTCTCCCAAGGGCTTATTACAGTACTCTGGATACAGTAAATGCTCAATAAATGTCATTGACTGATTTTTAGTCTAAACAGAGAATGAGGTCTTCCTTCAATCTGCTTTCCTCAAGCCTCTAAAACTTAGTTCCTTAACCTTCTCTCATGTGGACTGATTCCACATCTTTAATAAGTTTTTTTTTTCTGCTTTTTTTGCATTTTTTTTTCTGTTTTTTCTGCTTGGGTCCTTTTCAAAATTCTCCAAGTTATTCTTCAATTTAAATGCATAAACCTGGACACAGAACTGAAGGTGGGCAGGGAACATATCTACCAATTCTGTTATATTGATCTCTTCCAAGTGCTTAGTACAGTTCTCTGCAAATGGTAAGTGCTCAATAAGTCCCATTGACTGATTGATTGATTGAAGGCCTTACATGTTAAATGGATTATCTAAATTCTATGATCCCCTAGCAGGTGACATGCTGGTATCATGCTCACATCTTAGACTGTGAGTCCTATATATGGGACAGAGATGGTCTCCGACCTGATTATCTTGTTCCTACCAATTCCTTAGCAGTGCTTGGCACATACTAAGCACTTACAATTCCATCACAATTATTTTTCAAAATACAATTTCAGATGACTCATATTTAGCTAGAAGTCCTCTATGTCCCTCATATTCGTTTCTGCCTTTTTAAAAAATGTTATTTTTAAGTGCTTACTGGGGTGCCAAGCACACTATACTAAGCGCTGGGCAAACACAAGCTAATCAGGTTGGATACAGTCTTGTCCCAAATGGGACCCACGATCTTAGATGGAGTAACTGAGGCCAGGAAACATGCTTAGTAGATAAAGTGCGAGGCTGGGAGTCAGAGGTTCATGGATTCTAGTATCGACTCCACCACTTGTCTGCTGTGTGACCTTAGGCAAGTCAATTCATTTCTTTGGGCCTCAGTTCCCTTATCTGTAAAATGGGGATTAAGACTGTGAGCCCTATTTGGGAGAGCAATGTGTTGTCCAACCCAATTATC
This sequence comes from Ornithorhynchus anatinus, assembly GCF_004115215.2. Classification (NCBI taxonomy): domain Eukaryota; kingdom Metazoa; phylum Chordata; class Mammalia; order Monotremata; family Ornithorhynchidae; genus Ornithorhynchus; species Ornithorhynchus anatinus. The sequence continues at coordinate 27,114,060 of NC_041732.1, read as the reverse complement.
TTGTATCAACCCCAACCCTTAGAACAGTGCCAAGCACATAGTAAGCATGTAATACCATAATAATAATAATAATTACCATAATAATTATTATTTTTATTAAGGGCACAGAGCAAAGAAGTAGCAGAGAAAGGATTAGAACCCAGGTCTTTCTGACTCCCAGACCCATGCTCTATCAACTAACCAGCTGCTTTTCCACTTTCATTGAAAATCATTCATTCCCTTATTTGTTATTGTGCAGGGTGTTTCTCCTTACCTTATACAGCTCCCTGTTAACTTATCTTGTTTATACCAGCACATTTCTCCAACTTGGCATGATTTTTTTTAATTTAATTTATTTTGCTGAGGTTCTAGTCACATCGTTCGATTTTGTCTTAACCCAGTTGAATACCAAATCAGGTATATGCAAATGAAAGTGCATTAAGCAGATTTGTAAGCACTATATTCTTAATGTTTAATTAGAACCACTTTTTAACTTGTTTCTGCAAAATTCCAACAAATCTTTTGAACTCTAGGATCTAACAATTCAACCTTATGCTTAAATGGTGCAAAAAAGGGAGAAATCCATTCTCTCTCTAACTCACTCTCTCCCACACCCTCCAAATCAAAGACAAAATGTATCTTATCATCCATAAATAAACTATGGTTTCCCATGTCAAATACCCCAGCCAAGAAAAGATCAACTATAATGTGGAATAAAAACATTTTTCAGGATATGGGCTCAGTATTCCTTTGCTACTGTATGCAATTTTTAAGAATATTCTCTAAAGCTAGGAAAGGCTTATTTTCTCCATTAAGTCAGGGAAATATTGTTATAAACACATTTCTGAATAAACTTGAGAATCCCTCCTTTACAGTATAAAGGGATGTGTTCTCTGTAGAACTTTTGGTATCCTTTTTAACCTTTTAAAAATATAATGGCTTCATTTCCAGGAATCTATTCCAATAGATATGACTTTAGCTTTTCCTCTCTACTATAAAAAATACAGTGAAGACTCTAATTAAAATTTAAACTTACTGGAATTTGATAAGTCAAGCTCTCAGTGTTTTTGAGGTTGTCAACGTTTGTTCAGTGGAGGTTATTCCTAACATGATCCTGTTAACATCCTTGGGATAAAAGGAATCTTCATTTCACTAGATGGTTACTCAGATGAACTCACAAGTGCACATCAAAAATATGGAAACAATTCAAACTGAGGTCACTTAAGATCTCCCTCAAGAATATTTTTCTTATGTGGAGAGAATGAGATTATTGTGAAGGGAAATTAGTGGAAGCAGAAGTCGAGATGCAAGAACAATCTGATTTAAGCAGTGCAGCATTTCTTTGAGAACTATTTGTTAAGCCTGAAAGTGGAACCAAGGAGCAAGACTTTTTTTTTCCAACAAAAGTATCATAGTATCATAGAATTCTGTTCTTTTTTTTCCTACTGGACATTAGATATGCTTAGCAGGAAGACTTTTGAAACAGAATTTCTGAAATTTTCAGGTTTAGGAGATAAATTTTAGAAAGGAGAATCATTTTATTTTATTTGACTTCTTTTGAAACTGAATCAAAATTAAAACCCAAATAACTTCATTCTATCCTTCCTATCATCAGCTCTGTACACGTGTAGAAGAAACAGGAGGGCATACAGCTCTGAAAGTCAATGAACATTAACTTAAAACAAGCCATCAGGAAAGAGGAAGGAGGGGCGACAGCAGAGGAAGCCATGTTTCCTTCATAGATAAATTATATAACATTGTGCAGTAACAAAATCCTTGTGCTTTATCCTTTCAGAAATGTTGGGAGAAAGCTCATGCATAACACATCCTTTGATAACTGATCCAGAAGGTAGAACTATGGACATGCTATGCATAAAATATACAAAATATCCTTTTGTAGCCAAAGTAAAACCATCAGATCTAATCCCCACTGGATTGTAAACTTGAAGGCAGGGAAGATATGCCTTGCTTCTGTTGGTACTGTACTTAGCACTCAGGAACTCTCAATGTCACTGATGGATTGATTGATTGAAAAGCTCAAAGGCAGCTTGACAGTGGAAGAGGAATATTCACCCCTTGGACATAAAAGTGACCAGAGAGGAGAAGGAAAGGAAATCAAATACAAAATCTGGGTTCTAAGCTATATTAGTGGCAAATTTGCCTGTATATCAGCTAGACTGAGGCCTACCATGGGCAAACAGCAGGCACATCAAATTTTGCTATTATTGCCCTCTGGACATATCAGCCTGTTATCTCCCAACAGGGCTGATCCATAGTCTCACTCCAAAACACTTCTGCAACCCCTTCTGCATTGGGAATGGAAGTGGATGAGTGAATCCCTGTAATTTTTGAAAACCTTTGTCACTGATTGGTGACTAGATACAGGAAATTCATAAATCTGCTCCTGGCTAAATGCTGTATTTAACCTACCTTAAAATTAAAAACTGCTTCTATGAGAGGCGCATTGGATTAATCAATTGTTCTCTTCAAAGTACTGTTAAGGTCACTTATCACTTGGCAACTGAACTGAAAGCGGAGACCAGAGTGAGACAGTGGCAGTTCAACTTGAGGGGAAGCAATGTTGCCTAGTGGAAAGAGCACAGACTGAGAGTCAGAACGACCTGGATTCTAATCCCAGTTCAACCACTTGTCTGCTGTGTGACCTTTGGCAGTCTCAACTTCTCTGTGCCTCAGTAACCTCATCTGTAAAATGGTGATTAAGACTGGTAGCCTCATGTGGGTAAGGTGCTGTGTCCAACCTGATTTGCTAGTATCTACTCCAGTGCTTAATACAGTGTCTGGCACATAGTAAACACTTAACAAATTCCACAGTTATTATTATTATTATTAAATGCTCTTTAGTTCTCAAAACTGCTCCCTGGATCCCTATGGCCAGTGTAAATCTGATAAGAGAGTTCTTTATCCCCAGATGAATTTGACTGCCTGGAAAACACTTTTTGACATCTTTGACAATGGAAAGTGAAGGGGAAAATTCAGAAGTCCTAATTTAGTAAGTTTTGCCAGTTGAATTAAAGCCAAGATTAGGTGGAAGGGTACCAAAGCCCAACGGTCCAGGAATATTCCATGGGGCAGCCAGCAGGGGGCAAAAGAATCTTGCCTGGAAAACTGAAACATGGAAACTTCGAAGATGGGAGACACTGAGAAACTGGGCAAAGAATCGATTATTCAAAAGTCTGGAATTGTTTTCTGAATTCTTTCTTGCGAGGTTCTAAAACCAGGTGACAGGATGACAAAAGATGAATCCCTTCTAGATAACAGACATAGCTAACGTTAAAAGGACCGAATGGCAGACTTTCACATGTTTTCCCACTTTCTCCAGGAAGAATGATTTAGTCAGGAAGAACAAGAACTCTGTCCAAAAAGTCCTGCTTTAGCCAAAATAAAAGTATATTGCGGAAGCAGCGTGGCTCAGTGGAAAGAGCCCGGGCTTGGGAGTCAGAGGTCATGGGTTAGAACTCCGCATCTGCCACTTGTCAGCTGTGTGACTGTGGGCAAGTCACAACTTCTCTGTGCCTCAGTTACCCCATCTGTAAATGGGGATGAAGATTGTGAGCCTCACATTGGACAACCGGATTACCCTATATTACCCTATGCCCTATACCCAGTGCTTAGAACAGTGCTGTGCACATAGTAAGCGTTTAACAAGTACCAACATTATTACTATTATTATTATTATTTGCTTTGTAGGAAGTTCCCACTGAAGGGTTTTTACCATAATAGTCAGACAATCCCTAAGTTTAAAGTTCTCTGGGCCAGGGTTTATCCTGAACTATTTCATCATTTGGCCCAACTTTGAGCCATGATGACTATAGGTATGAAACAGTATTGGGTCACTATTAAGCTTTGTAATAAATGTAATAAATACAGTTTTAATCACATTAAGGACTTTAGCAAACCTTCTCAGATGCTAATTGGAAAGTATTTCTTGTTGACCCTGGAATTGGGTCCTTTAATTTAAGCATAGGTCAGACTGCTAGGCAGGAGTCCAAACTGAACTTGCCAGAGAGCCTGAAGACTCAATGAAGGGGAATACCTCTCCTCATTGAAAGAGAAGCTTTGTTCAGTAAATTCTTTGTATTACATCAAAAGTACTTTAGAAGACATCGTGTTTATTAATTGTTCCACATGTAAAATATCAACTGCTGACTTAAATTGAGACAGATGGGTTTCTCCGTGGAAGTCTTAACATTTTTTCACTTAGCAACCCAGGTATTATGTATTACTGCGGTCAAATTTTAATTACTGTGTACCCATTTCTATGTTAAAGTATAGAAAAAGTAAGATTCTATTTCATAAACACATTTAAGCATCTTTAAAACTGAAAATATATATTAAATGATTACTTCAATCTTTAAGATATATTTTTTAAATAACATTTGTATTGATTGAGGGCTTTTTCTATGTTTAATTATATGTAGCATAACACAGTACTGAAGAATTCCAGGAAAATAAGGTTTCTTTCATTCTAGTTTTACACTACATTTATTGAGTTATGTTATAGTAATATCAATAAAGATATGAGTGGGAGAAATTATGTATGTATATGTAAACAAGGCAGACACCTTGAATTATAAGTTAATTTTCAGTTTGCACATTTTTAAAAGATTCTCTACTACTTTACTTTGATTTGTCTATGCATTCCTGTAAATGTACTGTAATTTAACCAGAAAAAATTATTAGAGCAAAATATGATTGACATATTGGGATTGCAATTACCATGAACACACAATACTTATATATTTGATATTAATTATATATAATTAACTAATACAGACACTAAGCAATTCATGTACTTAAATTAAAAGTTACTATTACTGGTAATTTAATCATAGAAGAAATGAATTTATAAACAAATAAAATAAACCATTACAATGATTCTGTTAGAGTGAAAGATAAACACTAGAAAGCCAGTGTCTCTATGCAAGTCAAATTTGTATAGGAAATTTATGTCGTTGAACAAATTGTTTCTGGCCCATTTGAAAAGAATGTGTTTTGTTCAATATTATTAGATGTTAAATTATGGTATCTATGAATATCTCCATTGCTACTAGATTATCTTTCCTCCAAATGCAGAAAAGGATAGCATGAAGCCTTAGTTGGTTATCAAACACTTAGTATACGTTTCCGACGGCAGAGTAGCATACTACGTGTGCTTCTCAAGACCATTTATTAAGGGGTCCATATATATAATGGATCAAATTCTGTATTAAAAAGTGTTCATGAAGTGCCCATTGAGGTTTTTTGAATACAAATAATTCTCCTAACTTCTGCAGCTCAAATTCAGAAAAGCCAAAGGCTCCTCTTGGTATAGGACAAAAATAAATGAGGGCAATTTTCAACCCACTGAAAGAACAGGAGAATTCACTATTTTAGGGAAAGACTATTCTAATTTTCTAGGGAGAGGACGGTAAAGACCTGGTCTAAAGTATATCATTATAAAGACTTCCCCCATTAGCTTCTCTGGATTATTATTTCTCCCTTTCCATCTTCTGAATGCACTATCCTCCCCCTTTGAACATAAAAGTACCAAAATCAAAAGAATTCTGCTTGTTATGAATATCCAGGATTTACATCCATCAGCTGGCATGTTTTTAAAAAGCACTCTGAAGGATACTACGTACCCCAAGGGAAAGGGAATTAAAAAGCAACCTTTTCTAGAATGGCAGTAACTGTCCTAGTTGTCCTCCTAAACACCTTGTGATCCATATTACTTTCCTTATTGGACTAGAAGAATTAAAACCCTAAAGTAAGAATTGCTTTTCAATAAGCCAGATTTCCAATACTAAAATTGGTGAATCAGTGATTATGATGATGGCATGAGTTGGGTTGGGTTCATCTACCACTGAAGAATGACATTAGTTTCCATAAAATATATTTAACATAATATCAAACATATCAGGTCTCAGGTTGTCAAATTATCTCTGAAGAAAGTTTTGGTTCTTCTAGCTTTCCCTGCCTCTGAAATGAAGACATTGCTTATGACTGACTGATGAAAGTTAACCAAGCTGTAATCAGAAATCTGATTATATGTGAGAAGATTTGGAAGATACTGAAGTCAAAATACATTCTAAGAGTATGGAACACACATCAGATTAGCTGAAAAAGGACCATATCAAACTCTAATCAGTGGTAAGATGAAAGAAAAACCAATATATTTTAAAAATCATTCATTGATTCATTCAATAGTATTTATTGAGCGTTTTCTATGTGCAGAGCACTGTACTAAGCACTTGGAATGAACAAGTCGGCAACAGATACAGTCCCTGCTGTTTGACGGGCTTACAGTCTAATCGGGGGAGACAGACAGACAAGAAACAATGGCACTAAATAGAGTCAGGGGAAGAACATCTCGTAAAAACAATGGCAACTAAATAGAATCAAGGTGATGTACATTTCATTAACAAAATAAATAGGGTAATGAAAATATATACAGTTGAGCAGACAAGTACAGTGCTGAGGGGATGGAAGACCTAAGGCTAAGGCCTCCTAAGGCAGGGATCATATCTACGAACTGTATTGTATTGACTCTCCCAAGTACTTAATAAAGTGCTCAATGCACAGTAACTATTCAATGGATGCCCTGATTGGCTGATTGGCTGAAGATTAAGCCAAAGGTGTAGATAAAATGATATGCTTTTGTCGACAATTTTTATAAAGAAGCAGTAGCCAGATTTTATATATTGAACATTAGGAGAAATAAATTCAAGGCCAAATTGATGGTAGAGTTATATATATTTGAGGCTAGACTTTGAGCCTTAGTTCCAGAGCAGAGGCAGATCATACCTGAAGGTGGTTGAAGCTTTCTGTAAGATCATTCCTCTTCTAAATCCTCATTTTGGCCATTTGATTTTCCATGACATCTGAGATCTGAAAAGGAAAATGAAATCCCAGAGTCCTGGGTTCACTATCTAAAGAAAAAGAGGATTGGAAATGATCTGGTGAATTCAGGTGGTCACCTGTTGTTGCTTTCTGAAATATCACCAACTGGATCCTCCCCATGAGCCCAAGTCACATGACAAATCGGATTCAAATCGAGTAAGAACCATGATGCACAATTCCCATTGCTTTGAACTGAAAATGAGACTTGGGACATTGTGGCTATTTTGAGCAGCAGACAGACTCCACTCCTCCCCTTCAAAGCCTTCCTGAAGGCACATCTCCTCCAAGAGGCCTTTCCTGACTAAGCCTTGTTTTCTTCTTCTCCCACTCCCTTCTGCATTGCCCTGACTTGTTCCCTTCATTCATCCTTGCTCCCTGCCCCACAGCACATATGTACATGTCTGTAATTTATTATATTAATGTCTGTCTCCCCCTCCAGATTGTAAACTAATTGTGAGCAGGGAATATGTCTGTTTATTGTTATATTTTACTCTCCCAAGTGCTTAGTACAGTGCTCTGCACACAGTAAGTGCTTAATAAATACAACCGAATGAATTAATTTTGTTTGTTATAGACTCTAGTGTGCTAATGTAGACCTGGCCAAAGGACTCTGACCAGCCTGGAGAACTCAATCTATAAATCAATCCTCAGCTAGCCTAGTTCCGATATCAAGTACAACTGCAACACATATACATATGCACATATCACTTAGGAATTATTCAGTACTTACTGTTTGCAGAGCACTCTACTAAGCACTTGTGATGGTATTAGATCCAACTCTTCTATTTGCTTTTATAAATTGTTCAGTTTTCCTATTGTGGGCAGGAATGTATCTGCTAATTCTCTTGTATTGTGCTCTCCCAAGCATTTAGTACAATGTTCTGCATATAGTAAGTGCTCAATAAATACCATTGATTGACTGATTCAAGCATAAAGTCCTTGAGAGCAGGGATCAAGTCTTCTAATTCTCCCAAGTGCTTAGTGCACTGCTCTGCACACAATAGACATTCAAAGCTCAAAGACTGTTGACTTGAGGGTAAAAATATGAATTTCTAAATTTGCTTTTAAACCCTACTTCTGATTCATTGCTCCGACATTGATGCTCTAGCTTTCAGACAGAAAAGCAATTTATAAACCCATTTACTTTGTGAGGCATAACTATGATGATGGAAACTGGGTGGATACAAAGGCAGTTTGGAGAGCGCATGAAATGTAGTAAGTTTTCTAAATACTTCAGAAGAAAAAGGAATAATCTTTTGACTATACAATCCACTGAACTGTAAACTCGCTGTGGGAGGGAATGTGTCTACCAACTCTATTGTGCTGTACTCTCCCAAGAGCTTAGTGCAGTGCTCTGCACATAGTTAAGACTAATAAATACCATTGATTGATTGATTGATTAAGGTGACCCACCCAGCACCAGTTTATGCTGCAAGATAGGTGTTCATCTATCTGATTCCTCATTAATCCCCCAGTGTGGCTAAAAAGAAAATTAGGAGTGAACAGATGCTTTTATTTCCAGGGCAACTAGAAAAGACCTCACAATTAGACTCTTTCCACTAAGCCACACTGCTTCTCTGCTAATCCTTCTTGATATTTGCAAACTGTCCATCCGAAAAAGCAATGAGAGTTTGCAGTAGTAATACACAATGTTGATCCCAGAATCCAGTGAATAACTAATTCAATACTATTGAATTGAACTAATCTGTAAAAGAACTTGCTGAGAATCAGCTCCAGCACCTCTAGTCTAGACCATTCATGGCCTTGGCTCCTCTGTACTTGCCATTTTGCAGTACATATATGAAGCCCTGTCCTGCTCTTTGATACTTTCTCATTACAAATTAAGCAATAACTTGAACTTCTCCTAAAGATGGAAGTGTATTAAAACTCTACTCTTTGCACACCACACAAGAAGGAAGTAGAAAGAGTTAAGATGCTTCCTGCTTCTCACCCTGTGGAAGCTTGAAGCCTGCTTCTGACTAAATGACGCAAGAGTTTGGGAAGGGAGTATAAAAAGCCACAAGAATCAGTCTTTCTTGCTCTTTTGTAAGTCTAGTCAGAAAGATGGGAGACTTTTCTTAAGTCACAAAGCTTTACTAAACAAATATGCATGCTGTGTGTGTATGATTCAAAGCAAGCAAGTGATATGTTACTGATATATTAAGGAATCCATAATTCAGTGGTATTTGAAAAAAAAAAAATTGTGACCAGTTCTGATTTAAATGTTTGAAATTTTTTATGCTTTGGATTTATATTGAGGAGAAATGAGCTGCACATCTGATTACTACTTTAAGCTAAATAATTTATATAAAACTCAAAAGAAAATTGCATTTGAAACCAAAAAAGTGTACATTATCTTTCATTTTAATGTTTTATAACATTCAATTATTAATTGAAAATTCAGTAATAAGGTTTGGTTCTTATATACTTCAAAATAACAACAAAATCAGTTTCCAGTCACTTATCATATCATATTTTTACCACCCTGCAGGTACTAAATTAATTAATTTTCTAATAAAATATTTCTGGATGTTGAGAAAATACAGATAAGTATAAAGAAGCTTTATTAATATCATCAGCATTAAAATGAAATCCTTTTCTTCTCATTAAAAATGATAGTCAATTTAATTAATGCACATTAATCCCTAGTTGACATTAAATTTTCTAAAAAGCAACACTGATATAGATTATTAAAACTGAAACCAAAAAAAGTTAAAGGTGATTTCTATATGGAAAAGAATTTCCAAAGATATACAAGCTTGATTTAAAAAAATAAATAAAGTGCTCTATCTGGAATAATAATTCAGGAGTCTTCTGCATCTTACCCAACCCTCATTATTTAAGACGGAAGTCTAGCTGAAGGAGTGACTTTTCAAGAAAGACAAAAATGAAAAATGAAAGGCTTACATAGAAAACTTGTTCAGGTTCTCCTTTTATTACTACCTTGAATTTACATGGCATGTTCATCTTCTTATAACAGTTTCATAGCAATATTTCACTGATCCTCACAATATCCCTGTAAAGTAGGAGGCAGCAGGTGTTATCCTGGATATTTTACCGTTTAGGAAACTAAGGTAGAGAGAAGTCACATGACTTTAGAGAGAGACTAAAATTGAGATTTTCTGCCTCCACCACTTTGCAGTTTTGCTGCTATTTCTTCTAGAGTTCTTAAGAATGTTCTAGCTTCCCTCTGTATTATTTCATCATTTAAACTAATGTTTTGGAAAACTACTATACCTGGAGAAAGGAAATTTCTACAGTGGAATCATGAATTTGTCAAGCAGTTTTTTCATTCCAAATTCTATTTTTAGCACATCTTTGCTTTGGGGTATAGTTTAATTTAAGAATGTCCCTTAAGCCTTTAAGCCACTTTAAAATATTAGTACTGTATATGTATGATAGTCCTATTCTCACTTCTTTCAGTTAATGTCCAAGTGTAACCAATTTACCTAAGTAAAGTGCTCCCAACCAATTCTGAAGGTAATCATTGCATCTATTATTTTAATCCTGATTTTGACTCATGTTTCTAAGCCTAACTATAGCCTTCTGCATTGCTCAGTCTAGAATAGCTCTTCTTCAGTTCACACCCTGATTCATTCCGGGCTTTAAACTTGTATTACAATGTCAAAATGAGAAAAGTTAATTGCATGTGGATCTGCTGTACTCTTGTTTGAAGAGCTTACCTTCTTGCTAAAAATCACAAAGATATTGATTTTTACTTCATCCAGCTTATAAATTTACTGATAAGCTTTGAAATAATTAATAAAACAGAGTGAAAGATGCAATTTTCTTCATTTACTTTTTAATTTTTTCTTGATAAAGTTAGTTTGCCTGAATAGCCACCTCCAAGTATTATTTTTTTAGGCTTCCTTTCATGTATGTGAAAAATGACTAAGTGTGTCAGAGTTTATCATCCATAACCTTGCTTTTTGGCTAGTCCCTTTCCCCTTATCTATCAAACACATTACTCTCTCCATCATAATGTGGCAGAGTAAACACTACAGCCAGCCAGCAAACATGACCAAAGCTACCTTTAAACAGCCTCTAGACTCTTTAAACTCAACTAAAAAGCTGATTAGGTCTCAGCTCTTTGGTCATTATCTCATTTTTGATAACTGCACTATGAAAAGGCAATAAAGTAAAAGCTGTCTAACAGCAAATCTAGCTAAAGGTTCTGCTTACTTAAGGGCAGGCTCTTAAAAGAAAAAAAAATTCTTATAATCAACTGTGTAAACCAGTTTAACTATTTGCTGAATCTCAGAATGAACAAAGTCAAAAATGCATTTGTAAGAACAAGTCTATTTCCTTTTATCTAACATTCAAATGTAGAAAATGACAAATGTTGGAGGTGCATTATCCTTTTTGAAGATAGTCTCCTATCTTTGTTTAATCCCTTTTATTCAGCTCTGAAGATATTACTATCCTAAATATGAGGAAGGCAAAGATTTTGTTCAGTGCACGGAAAGCAAACATGAACAGACACAATAGGAAATAAGTGCTGATTTCACAAAGTTTACTTTTCCCTGATAAAAGATGAGAAAACAATATTCAGAGCTGAAGCTGTGCTTAGTAAAACATCATCAGAAGCACATTTTCCATATCAGATAAAACAATGACAAATGATATCTACAAGGGAAAGTTTTATTCTGTGCCAAAATCACAACCCAGGACTTTCCTGTTCCTTGGGAAGATTATTCCCACATATGGCATGTTCATTCTTTCTCATCACTTCACCTATTTTTGACGTCTGCAAGATCTATAATTGTTTTGTTTTAAGAAAAGTAAAATGTTTAAGTGGAAAAGATTAGAAAGGGTGGGATATGCTGATTGTGAGAGAAAAGGGAGTGGTTTGATGGGGCAAGGTTAAAGTTAACATGTTTGAGATAACACAAACCTTTGTTGAGTCTTGTTGGCATGATTCTGTTTTGAGAGGGCATAAAATGGAAAATATTCATAATTCTATCAATAATGACTTATGGAAATACAAGCATATCATATATATTTCTATTCCAGAATAATTCAGAATAATTGTCAGTTGTTTTCTGTGAATTTTAAAAAATGAGCATAGATTTTTATTGACAAAGTTCTGGATTTCTTTCTCAGAGGAAATTGTTGATTCTAGATTCAAATCAGTTTCCCAGTGAATTCATTGTCAGACACCTTTGTTCACTTCATTGTGAGAAAATATTAATATCTCACTATTTCAGGCTAACCTAAAGAAAGATTGATCTTGCCCACCTCTACTAAGCCATCTGGTTCCACTTTTTTTCATTGCAATTTGGTTTCAGAATGCAGATTACATCAACCATCCATGAATGTATTAGAAAATTGGTCTTCTTGGATAGAAATAAGTTTGAACTTGAAACAGAAGCAAATAGTGAACCTACATAATAAAATCAATCCATTATTAGTAATGTCAGTACCCAGAATCTTACAATTTAGGGAATATTCAAATATGCTGTGTAGTTTGAATGAATTAGATTTATCACAGGGTCTAACCCAAGTATAAGGAAACAAAATTAATATGCACCTTCCACCATGTAGAGCTGTTTGTTGAATGACATGTTACCAAATCATGTACCTGCTTGCTTTAAGTGTTTCTACATAGTTTTCTCTTAGTGTGTGTGTCTGTGTTTGTGTCTGTGTGTCTGTGTGAATCAGCATTCCTATAAAATGCCATCCACTCTGGGGAAGTGAGTTTCAGCCTAACATTAACATGAAAAGATGTTCAGTTGCAATTTGGTTTCAAAAATGCAGCTTGTATTAACCACAGGGGAATGTGCTAAAAAAAAAGTTTCTTCTTGGAAAGAAATCAGTTTGAACTTTAAACAGAAGCTAGTAGTGAACCTACTGGGGGCCAAAGAGGGGAAGGATGAATGAATGAATGAATGAATGAATGAATGAATGAATGAATGAATGAATGAATGAATGAAGCAGGTAATATGATAAGATCATCTGACATAAATAAACCACCCAATTTTATCTCAGGTGAGTTGTGCTTTTTGGAACTGATTTTTCACTTGCAAAGCATCAGTGAAGGTGAGATATCAGATTCTCCCAGGTAAATGAGTCTGAAAATGTCTTTGCCCACCAGTTCGGATTGGAGTAAGATTGCCTCTAAGTGGAGATTAATGGACAAAGGCATCGATGAACAAACTAAACATGACAGGAGGGCCAGCAAGAATGAATAGAGTAACCTCATTTGGTTCACTCATCAATCAAATTTCCGGAAACATAAAATTGATGTTTGAACCAACACAGGTAATACACATGTTTATTGCTTAGAAAGCTACTTGGTAATTAATTATTTGCAGAACAAACCATGATTCGTAAACATTTTACAAAATGACTGTCAATAGGGAACATAATCTGTCAACAGTCTTTTTGACCCATGTGACTAAAGTACCTAGATCTCATAGCTCAACTTAGTTTGCCCTTTTCTTAACCTTGGTATAAGCTGGTACCCCCTGGTTGCATGTTGAGTCATAGGTAAATATTATCTTTGGCCAGACTGTCCCTTCTTTTTCTCTCTGGATCTTGGGTCTGGGCTTAGTTTGATAGTGACTGTTTTCTCAGCAGAAAGATGGACCTCCTGGTGTCTGGCAAACAGTTTTGTCATCAAACAGTATCTAGGGGCAAATAGAAAGGTCCCCACATGAGCTGTTGAATGGGGCATTATCAGCAGAGAGGGTATGCTTTTGTGCCATCTCGATCTGCCAAGTGAACTCTGGATTTCTAATTATAAGAGGCCTTCAGATCTTCCACTTCATGTTTAAATTCCCCTAAATAATTCGACTTTTATAAAGATATCCTAATGGATGGGATGGGTTATTCTTTGTAAATGAAGAGAGGAGTGGATTCTTGGAAGCAACATAGCTCAGTGGAAAGAGGCACAGGCTTGGGAGTCAGAGGTCCATAGGTTCTAATCCTGGCTCCACCATTTGTCAGCTGTGTGACTTTGGGCAAGTCACTTAACTTCTTTGTGCCTCAGTTACCTCATCTGTAAAATGGGAATTAAGACTGTGAGCTCACGTGGGACAACCTGATCACCTTGTATCTCCCCCAGTGCTTTGCCCATAGTAAGCACTTAACAAATACCATCATTATTATTATTATTATTATTCTTTCAGGTGGACAACACAGTTTTTATTACATTGTGATTATAGCAGGGGAGGATAATAAGCAATTAATGGTAAATATTAGGTCAGTTAAAACTGTGATAGTGGTGTGGACTTATTGGCAAAACAATTTATGCTTTCAATATCCTTTAAAATGTCATTTCACTTACCCATCCAAAACAATAGCATCATATGTATATGCTAGTAAATTTAACCTTCCAAAATGTCCTTCTCCTTCTTTCCACAATAATCTGATTAGGAGAGAAGCCATAGAAATTTTGGCTAAAATCAGCTTTTTTCTGATTTGAAGAAGTGACTACTGGCTGATCTTCAAATGATTTAAGACACCTTTCCTGACAAAGAATGTCCCGAATTAGCATCCTATTAAATTGCTTAATGACCCAAGTTTGAAAGTTGTTTGGGTTTTTTTGTAAAGTTAATATCCAGAAAACAAATCCAAAATCATACATAATTGGCATATTTATGCAGTTGCCTCATTCAGGTTGCAATCAACTCAGGTCAAAGTTTTTTGTGCTGCCAAGGTATCCTTAATTACTGCTTTGAAAGAATGCAGATATGAAGAAAAAAATGGAAGTCATCCTTTAATTTGCTGAACAGTTCATCATATGTACTGGGGCAAAGTCAAGTTAACTACCAAAGAACTTTATGAATTCAATCCAAGGTAGACTTTGTGAAAATCTATCAAAAAACCAACAACTCTGAAGTCTGGTTTTATGCCACCTACATACCCTAAACATATTAGATGTTATTGATCAGCCATTAAAAAAACCCTATTTGACATGGGTGCTGTGCTGTCAATTCAGTAGTGTTTTTAAGATCAGGAAGTGGCCTTATCCAGGAGAAGATTAAAATGAATAATCTGATTAGCCTTTGGAGAATACACATGAAGAAAAGTGGTGTTTCCTATAATTATAACAACTGAAATACTTTTGAGGTATTCAGATTTTTTTTGGTGGGGGGGCAGGGATATGGGGCAGGGCAAGGGGGCTGGGGGGAGATTCTTGGCAGTAGTTGTTCTTTGAATTCCCTTCCTGGATTTTTTGAAACCTAGTCTATGATGTACAGCATGCTGAGCTAAATTATGATCCAAGCCATTGGGGTGGGAGCAATCAATCAGAATACCTGGGGTAGTGTGTAATGTGTATGCTCTTGCCAGCATGAACAAGCTGCCCCTGAACAGAGTCCCCCAGCAGGTTAAATAAATATGATACTATAGACAAACCGAGAGGATCACATGGCAGCATCAATCAACTGTTGATAAAATACAATCTTTCTTTAATACACGCTGAGAAAGTTATTTAACACTTATGAAACCTATATCCATTTCTTGTCCTTTTTTGTTAAAAAAAAAAGTGTCCTCAGAAAGTGTAACTCTTTTACAGAGCAAAGAGAGGTAGTCACGTTTTCCTGTGGGATTGTTAAATCTTTAAAGACACCTCTGAAGCAGCAGCGCACATCTGCAAAGCTCCTGAAATAATATGAAAGCTGATCCAAAAACAAATAAAAACAGAAATAGCCAGAAGTATTTTAAAGGTGTGTGTCGGGAAGATTCCATCATCTCTTAGAATCTCTGAAAATGTGTAATTGAGGCATGTGAATTAATCCTCAAAACTTGCTCAAGTAGTTGGTGCATCTGAATAGTCTGGTGCAAAGGGAAATAAACATATGCTAATTACAGTTGTGTTCTCCTTTTCCTGCCCCTTGCATCTGGAGCAGATCAGCATTTCTTAAGCCTGTTTCTTTCACAAATTGTTTTCGGTTAGTTGAACAAATTAGACAGGAAATTCATTTTCAAATGGCTTCATCAATACATTTGAATAGATGGTAATAACAGGGAGCCAATGTCAAAAATTAAGATGATCTAAGATTGCTTAATTGCCATGAAGAATTTAACATAAGGGAAATATTTGAGGATAATTCTATGGAATATGAGGAGAGTTTTTCTAGGTTAATAATGGTAAATGTTCTATTTGTGTGTTGTGGCTTAAGAAAAGGGTATGAACATTGATAAGGTGCCAAATTCTGAACGTTTGTGAGCAAGAAAATAGAGAAGAAAATTTACACCTAATAGATGGTTACAATGGACATTATTTCACTGATTTTCATTTTAAGCCCTCCCCTGTTAGATTGTTGAACGAATACATTTACTTTGCTACATTTTAACACTGTGTGTCTTTGTCATACACAGACACAAAGTTTTAAGGCATTCAGGAAGAACATCTACACTGAGAAAGTTTAATCACAAGCTAAATTTTGACATGCCATCCCTTAACAAGGGGAGATTAATATCCAACCAAAACTAAGCTATTATAAGTACTGTTCATACAACATAAATACTGGAATGGAGTTGAGCGTGCCATTCAAAATTTCATTGTCATCCAAAGTGTTTAAGTAAAGTCAAAATGCTCCAGGTGATGACATGCGCACTTGTCAACAAACCAATGCATCACCCGTCACTCGGTGAAATAGTTTTGATCTCTGAATAGAGTCTATCTGAAGCAATTAAAAGAAGGAGGTGGTTCCATTTTGTGTCCTCTCTCTTGAGCCAAATCGAAATCAGTGGGATTGCCCCCTCCAAGTTTTAGTGGGGATCCTACTTCGTGCAGCAGTGGAGTGGAGGGTGTATCAGGCAGACCAAGAAGGAGTTTTAGGGGTTGGATAAGAGCCTGTGCCAGTGTCCTGGAGTCCTGAGCCTAACCAGTTCTCCCTAACCCACCATGCATTGGAAGAGATTGGACCCAATGTCTCATCCTCATCAGGAATATTAAAGAGTGTCTACTGGTGTCAGACCACTGACCTGGGGATGAGCACTCTTCAGGTATGACATCATCCCTGCCAATGCTGGTATCGGATTCAGGTTAATAATAATAACTGTGAGATTTGTTGGTGCTTACTTTGTGCTGGGCACTGTACAGAGATCTGGGGTAGATACAAACAAATCAGGTTAGATACAGTTCATGTCCCACATAGGCCTCACAACTTTAATCACCATTTTACAGAGCAGGTAACTGAAGCCCAGAGAAGTAAAGTGACTTGCCCAAGGTCACACGGCAGACAAGTGGCAGAGCCAGGTTTAAAACCTGGGTATTTCTGACTACCAGGCTCAGGCTCTATCTACTAGGCCATGCTGATCCTTAGCCCTTTGGAAGCCCACCTGGGTCAGATTATTTCTGGGACAGAAATAATTAAATGAAATTTTTTCAAAAATTTGGGCTGTGGTATAAATCGAGGGCCCCCAGCAAAAGTGTCTCTTTTCTCCCCAGCTCCCCTCTTCTGTCCCCAGGAAATCCCTTGGGAAAATGGGGAAGACAGAGAAGGAATTGGGGTCATACCTCTCTGAAATCCAGGTAAACCCTGGCAGCTTTTCTGACAGGATTAAAGCTTCTGTCTTTCTGTTTAGCAGCTCGCTGAACAGCCTGTGATCCCAGCCTGTTGGGCTATTTGGAAGCAGCTAGCTCTGAAGTAGTTAAGAGTGTCTGCTGTCCTGAAATCTGTTTAGAAAGTTGCACTAAAGAGCTCTTTACCTGAAACTGACACCCTCAAGCACTCCCCCGGGGCTTGTTGGGCAGATGTAATGGCAGGGCCAGGAGGGTCTTGTTTGGCTAGACATGGGGACATTTGTCATGGCTGACCCGTGAACTTCAGCTTCTGAGCTCAGAACTGTACAGAGAGGCTTGGGCTAATGTAATAAAGCTGGAGAGACAAGAGGAAAGGCCTATTTTGCCCCAGGGCCACCACATGTTCACTCCGTTTTACTGTCAGGGCTACATGGAGGCTGTGGCTTCATTTCATATTCCATTAATATTTACAGCAGCTATTGAATTTCCCATTACAAAGTTCACCATACACAGTGCTAATATGAAACTTTAATAGTATTGTGCCATTAATGAAAAGTCTTGCCATTAAAAAGGAGGGGAGGGGAAATCCAATAGACAATTTGCCCTGCAAGTTCAGCAGCTATGACACTTGAAATATCAAAAAGTTGTCATTATTATTCATATGCATATATATGAATATATGAACGTCAAACAATATATTCCTAGACATTGCACAGAGACCTTTTCCTCGGATCTCAGATGAAAAGTAATAATATTTATGTTGCTTTAAAAAAACCTTAAAACTTTCTTTCAAAGGAGAATGGATTGACGCTATCCTGAAGAAAGCCCTTGAGATTTGGCGGGGGGGGGGGAGGTTGCGCGCGAGTGTGTTGTGTGTGTGTGTGCCTGCGGGTGCATCTGTGTGTGTGTGTGTGTGTGTGTGAGTGAGTGTGTTTGAGTCGTTTTAAAGCGCTGAGCTTGGATGAGCAGCGTTCCCATTCCTTTGATACGGAAAGCAGAATTTCTGACTTTTCTTCCACTCCTGCAGCATCTTTAATTTAGAGCATCGAGGAAAACCAATTGCAAAGTGCAGTCTCGAAAAGATTTCGCCCCAAAAGCACTTTTTCCGAGAGCTTTAACTACAGTTCCCAAACCGTGAAAGCAGAGGTTGGAAGAAGCAGCATTTGTGCTGGGTGATTAAATAAAAATAAAGTAACTAAGTGGAAAATGATCCCTTTACGATCGGAAGCTTCCCACGAACTGCCATTTATACAGGGGCAGTTTCTAGCCCTAGGAGAGACCGATTCTGCTGGGGTCTGACCAGCGCAAATTGGAATCCAATTTCCCCTGAAATCAAGTCAGCAAAATAGCACTAGAGGGAAGAAGAAGAAGCATTTGAAGTTAGTGACAGGGAGACCACCTAGGAGAAACCTTTCTTCGGGAAGGAGACTATTTGAGTTAGCTTTTTCCTTCGATGTGTGCAGCATGAGGGTGTTTGTGTGAGTGCATGATGCTTGGGAGTGCGTGCCTGTGGGGGTTCGCCTGTGCATTCATGTGCGTCTGAGGGGGTCTTTTTCAGAGTCCTGGGTTTCAGCTCGGCCTAGGGACGGTTCCCAGGGGGATAGTAGGAAACCTCACCTTGTTCCATCAGTCTGACCGTATAAAGCGTGTCTCATAAAGAGTGATAGCATCCAGAGATCACTGTCTCTCTCCCTCACTCCCCAACTCCCCTTCCCCCTGGGGAAGGGAGGAGGAAGGGAACGGAAGGAGTAGCTGTGTCCCCACCGGTCACCTTTACGGATTTGGGGCAGATCATCAGCTGGAAGCCCGGGGAGATTCCCAAGGCAAAGAGAAATGAAGCATAAGAGTTCTTGGGTCTGTGCGAGGTGGTGATTGAGGGCCGGAACCATCAAATAGGAGGCTTCTGCGAGGCTCTCAGCCTTCCCTCTCCCGGGCCAGGGGTGTCTCTAGCTCAACGGTGACCCCGCATCCCACCACCTTTATCTACCAGCCGACCAGACCCCCCCACCCCCCAAACATATACACTTCGCTCCTGCCTCCTTCTCTCCCTGAAGTCGCAAAGTTCCCTGCCTGCGGAGCTGGCCCTTTCTCACGTCTCCCTCGTTATAACCGGCACCCTGTCTGAGTCACACTGATAAATGGAGGAAAGGGGGCGAATTTTGGTTTGGAGTGCGTGTGACATAAGATTTTTCGCAGTCCCCACTCTATGACCCCTCCTCCACCGCCCCCATCCCTAGACTCTAGCATCTAAAATTAATGTTAGGGCTTTTAGCTTTACTTGTGCGTCTTAATCAGCTTGCATTAACGCAGGGAGGGCAATTGGGGGATCTCTGGGTTACTTTTCAGCTAAGGGAAATGACAGTTCCAGAAGGTAGGGAGGGTGACATTTCCATGCTGAGTTCTTTTCTCCCCCACTTCTCCTCCTTCCCCCACCCCCCACCCCCCATTTTCTCTGTTTTTCTTTAAGGCCCTAAATGTGTCATGCTTTGTCACATCCTCTGTGTGTGTGTTTTTAGAGAACATTTGAATAAAAGGCTCTATGCCAGGTATTGGTGACACAGTGGGTGGAATGTTCAGCCTTTCCACAAAGAGTTGGAACCTTTCATTTGCATAAGGTCAGAGTACAGCTTCTGATAGAACTTTAGCAGCATCTCTGTCTCTTAGCAACACTCTTGCACTCTCGGTCCCTGCATTAAATTGACTGGTCCTTTCCTTTTCTTCCTTTCATAGGGAGGCTTACAATAAAATGTCACCCTTCCAACCTGTGCCTGTCACCCAGTAGGTCATCTGTTCCCCCTTTTCTCCCCCCCCCTTTCTCTTCAACTCCAATTAGACGATGAGATTATTCATTTGGTGGATTCCCAAAACTGCTTCATTTTATTTTGTTAATTAATATTAATAACATTTCTCCTTTTGTTATTAATAAAAAAGCCCTTATAGACATAGAAGAGATAAGGAGCAATTTGCAAGCACCTGCAAGACAATGGGACTGGAGAGGGGTAATAAGGCGAGTGGAGATAGCGAGAGCAAGCTTCAGGTCACTCCTCTCCACCCATTTAGTTGATGCAGGGTTGAGCTCAGCATGGAAGCCTTCAATGTGCTTAGAATATTAGAGTCAGCCCTCTTGGCTCCGGGATGGGAATTGGTGACAGAATACAGATGCTGATAGGTGGTGTTAATGGAGGGTCAAATTTGGACAATAGTATCCATCACTTGCCTCATGGCTCCCCTGTCAGATGGAGTCATTTCTGAATGCTCTATCACTCCGATTTGGGAGAGATTCAATTATTACTTTCGGCTTGGCAACAGGATATACAAATCTATGCCCAAAGGGCCGAAAAAAATTTTTTTGACTGCATCTTTCCTGGTGTTCGTGTAAGAAGGAGAAGAAGAAGATCAAGAAGAAGAAGAAAAATCCCAAGAGATAAATATTTTCCTTCCTACTTTTCTCTAAGGACAGATGCTGAGTTACTCGACCCCATAGGATAATGGCAGTTAAATTAGCACAAATAATTTTTTTTATAAATATCTGAAAGATTATTGCAGATTTGATATAGTTTTGAGCCTCTTTAAAGGAAGTTTTTGTAAATTGTCCGAAGTTTGGGGTTAGAAATGAAATTCTTTCAACTATTTATACAACTCATCCCAAATATTACATCCCTGATATGTATTTATGCCTGACACGGCCTGGGCTAAATACGAGGTTTTGTTGTTGTTTTTTTTTTAAAAAGATGCCATATGTGTAATTACATTTTACCCAGGCTCGGTTCATATGAACAAAGTTCCCGTCACTAGAAAGTGAGGTAATTAATGCCGAAGACCTATGAAAAGGAGAAAATCTTTGAGTTTTAAAGAAGGGGGGATAGGGAGGTATTTAAATGGTGGCAGCGGTCTTTTTCATTTCAGTCCGGATTTTATTCTCTGGCCACCCGTGGAGAATTGTTCCGCTGCTTAGAAGGACCAGTTCGTTTTCTATAACATGTTAGCCACCTCTTTCAAGTGGTGAACGTGCCGAGACGGAACTCGGCACTTTTCTGGGTATTTTCGCCAACTCCAGTTTCTTGGAAAGGGTGGCAGGAGGTGAGAGGGAGGGGTTGTAGGGAAAAATTCCTTGCTCTTCCTCTCTGTCTTGGAGACTGTAATTCTTGCAATATTCTGCCAGATAAATTCTCAGGTAATGGGGTCTGAGAAAAGCAACAAGGGTGAGAAGTCAACTGACTCCTCTTTAATAATTCACATATATTTCTTCCACCGTGTCAAGTTGGCTAAAGAAGATGGACGGGGGCTGATGGGCACTCACTTGAGTTGATTATCCAAAGGCTAAGAAGGCAGGCGGAATCAAAGAAGAGAAGTGTCCCCTCTTTTCTCCTGAAGAAACTAAACCGACCCAAATCTGCAGCTCTTAGATCCTGAAAGTCTCAGACGCCCAGCAGATTACCTAGATGAGATTGCTAATGGACAGAGTGGCCAATAGCCTGCTCCCGTACTCACATCTCTTCATAGAACTTTGCCCCTTTGATTTCCCTCTGGCCTCCTTATCCTTCTCCGCATCACAGAGTCTACCCTGTTCCCATCCTTGCCGGGGCAGAACCCTGCCTTTCCCCCCTCTCAGATGTTACAATGCAGTTCCAGGTTCCCTGCTCTCCCTGGGAATTTAGTCGGGCGCAGGGCACCTGCAGCTTTGGGATGGATGCAGGGAGCTGACAAAGGATGACTGAGTGAGAGAAGATGAAGGATGAGGAGGGAGGGACTCAGGGCGGGAGAAAGTTACTAGAGCACTGGTCGGAGAGAGGCTCCGAAGCTTGAATCCCGTATTTCGGAGATCCGGATTTCGGAAGGAAAAGAAGAAAAAGTGGCTGCGGGATTGTGAATAGGTTGTGGTGCAGGTTCCACCCTTTACACCGAGTGTTTTGACATCGTCCAGGTCCCTCCCTCTGCTTCCGTAGACACCCCCTTCCCCCCCGCCCCCAGGACCAAAGTTTCAGCAGATTTGCCAGACAACGAATTCGTTTACATCTTCTTCTCCGTCCTAATTGCTCTCGTGTCAATCAATCATTGGTACTTATTGAGGGCTTAGTATGTGCAAAGCAATGTACTCAGCGCTTGGGAGAGTACAGTACAACTCTTACAGCTGGGATTCTTTTCTTCGATTTGGTTTTCCAAAAGTCAAAGTGTTTCCAGATTAATTACTCTAATTCGTCTCTGTTTGATCACGTTTACCAGAAGACTGCAAACTATTTTCCTTTAAGTTTGGATACTGAATAACCTAATAATTAAATATGAAATGCATTTTTTAAATGGGCATAGACATATATCCTTTGACAAAGAATGTTTTTTTTCTCTTCAAAATATGAATAATCACGTGAAGGTCATTATGCACTATATCATGACAGAAACGCACGTGATCATTTACCCAGAAAAATAATTTTGAAGGGTTTGGGTGGGTTTTTTTTCCTGTTTCTGGGAGCCTGGTAGAGTTCTTGCGACTTGAATTTAATACAGCTTTGTTGTCACATCAGCCTTGCGCAAAAAAGTTTAGGTTAAGGGTGAGAGTTACACCCTACTTTCCTGGCGTACTTATAATTACCTGGGGAAAACTTAATATCCACTTTTCTTGGAAAAGGATCTTCTTCAACCAAACAAGGCGAGAAAGGCCAGTCAGACCTTCGTCGCTTTGAAAGGAGATGGTGGTTCCGAAAGTAGTTATGGTGTGATACGGTTTATGGTGGAATCTAGTAAATCATGAGGTAATACAATAGCGGTACAGTAATATTGACAGAAAGCAGAACTGAAGCATTGCAAAAACTGTGACGCATAAAGGGTCATGCAAGCAGCAGATTACTTGGTTCCATTGCTTTGGGGTTAGTTTTATTACGAAAAACACAATGCAGTAGAAAGATTAAGAAATAACCAACTCTAATAAAATTATTCCTACTGGCTACGGAAGAAGAGAAATCAACATCTATGCTTCCTCTGCTTTACTCTGCAGGAGGTGAACACTTTAAAAGGATGGCCTCATTTTTATTTACATTTATACATGAATTGAGGAGTGGGGGTGGGGTGAGGAGGGAGAGTGGTGGGGAATATCTGGTTATGATTTTGGCCGAGAACTTGACCTTGATGGAGTTAATGAATATGATCGATAGAAAAGTGTGTGTCTTTGAAAGAAATCTAACTCTTGCCGGGCAACTACAATATTTACGATTTATCTTTATAAGACAGCCTCTCTTGTATGCTTTTTGAACTCGTCGGATAAAACCGTTCTCTTGAGTCTGCGGGTTGGAAGATGAGTGTGAGGGCTACATCAAAGTAGTCCTGTTTTTGAACTGATAGTTCCAAGCTTCTTTCCTGGCCCCATAAGCTTCTCCGACTGATCGTTCTTTCAGTCGCCTTTAAGTCCACGTTTACTCCTCCGAGCGACCTAAAACATGTAGCAGCACTGTCCTGGCAGGACGATGGTTTTTCCCCAGACTCAGCGGACGTTCTGGGACTGTGCAGGTCTGAGCAGTACAGGAGACATAACTATTTTCCCATTTGGCCATGGGCGATGAAATCCATTTGAAAAGCTGCCAGGCAGAATTAGGATGGTATCTCTCTTCTTAAAAAAAAATCCCCTAATAGTTGTTAGCTCTTTTTCGGAGCTTCCACTAGAGAAAGCTCCACCTGGGGTAAAACCAAGGCTATCTCCTGGCGTCAGGGAGTGGAACAGTAAGTTTTCGTTCATGGATGCGTGAGGGTGACAGGACTCTGTGGAAAGAGGGAAGTGCAAAAGGATTGAAGGAGACTCCAAAAGGAGAAGATGGTTTTACTCTTTGCAAATGTCTTTTTATCAGTTGGCGTTTCCCTACCGCTACCCAGAATGAAATGTAGATAGAGTACTGGGCATGGTGAGGGATGAATTTCATGGAACGTTTAGAACTCGGACTCCAAAATCACCGCCTAGGGAGTGAACCAGGAACTTTCCTGAAAAGAGCTGAGACCTCTCTAGTGCGCTCTAATCCATGTTCATTACTTTATGAGGACGAGATGGTGTTAATACTGAAGTACGCTCAGCGAAGCTGATCCGATTAGAGAGGGGCGGACAGTCACTGCACCGTGAAGCACTCTTCTTTCCCCCTTGCACTGCTAAAGATGCAATGTTTCAAACCCTGCCCAAGACTGCTGATTATATCAAGAATTCTGCTAACACCTATCATTTGAAGTCATCTTCGCTCTGTCTTCGAAGCATCTGTAGAGCATTTTTGATTTCCACTTGCTTTTCTTCTTATTGAGTTCTCCATGTCTCTCTGCAACTTGTCATAACCCTGTAATAAAATGCCCTTTTGTCGGGAGTTAAAGTCCCAGGAGGCCATCAGATCTATTTCCAACTGACAGAAGAGAAAAGGAGCCGGGCTGCGTACTGAAGCTTTCTTTTGTCTGCCTCCAGGTTTTAACTGTTTCAGAACCACAGCAGGCACAAAAGGAAGTGTCTAGGGAATCATCCAGGATGATGCTATTATTGCTCGGTGAAAGGCAGCATCCTTCCAGCCATGCTCCAGGGACGTGGAAAAGTTTTAAGGACTTCAGGGGAAAAAAGGCCCCAAACCCCGGAAATAATAATAATAATAATAAATAATGAAAATAGAGCATCACGACTATGTGAAACATTGTTTTTGCCCCCTTTCCCTACCTGTCCTCTGATTTTGCTCCCCACCACGGTTTTCCATGCCCATTTAGACCAGGAAGAATTTCTTTATCTGATTGATTCTGGTTGATTCTGATAGCAAGGGATTGAAGGCCCAGGTACCAGTTTGATTTCCTGCTAAGCATTGGGGTGGGGATTTGGAGGCCAACTTTTCTCTGCTTTGGAATTTAATTCTAAGCATCTGGGAAGCAGAAAGATGCAGAAGAAGAGACACTCTCCTTTTCCCCTTCCTGCTAATGAAGTGTTTGAATATGTGGGGGTGAATACAGTGGCTAAGCCATTCCCAAACCCCTCAGGGAACGCTGGGAAAAGTACTTATAGGGTTTTTTTTAAGAGATTACAGACAGTTCCCCCAGGTACTCAACTCACCCTTTAATGATTTTTTACAAGTCCTAATCACGATTATCTGAAATCAAAAGTCAATATGAAGGTGAAGACGTAAATAATAGAGGAAGGGGGAAGAAGAGAAGAGATCGAGAAGGAAGAAGAGAGAAGGAAGAGGAGGAAGAGAAGTGGATAAAGAAGGAAGAGGGAATAGGTGGGAAGGATAGAAAGCGAAGGATGACGAGAGACAAAAAGAAGGAGGAGGAAGAGGAGGGGAAGGGGGAGGAGGACAAAAGAAGACGAGATAGAAGAGGGGAAAGAGAAAGAAAAAGACGAAGAGAAGAACGAGGAGGATGGGAAGAGAAGAAAGAGAAAGAGAAAAAAGAAGAGAAGTAAGAGAAAGAGGAGAAGGGGGAGGGCGGCAAAACAGGAATTGCAGCTCAGCACCAACATTAAGGGTCAAAGGGGGCTGCCTAAAAGCCCAGCACCCAGGGGCCATGTCTGGGACCTGTCTTGGAATCATCTCCGGGCACTATCGGGAGTATTAGGTCATGGTCAACGTTGCCACTGCGGCCGGAGTTCAGGCTTGTCCTCTGATTAAGTATTTATAGAACTTGTGTCTTTGCATAATATTGACTCTGCATTCTCGAATGTTTTCCCCTCGATTGGCAAGCCAGGGCTGCCGCACTAGTCTAACGCTGCATCTGAAATGATATATACAGAAAAAAAATTTTCTGGGTCAAGCCAAAGAGAGGTCATTCTAATAATACCCAAGGTCACTGTAGGAGCCAGCGAGTCTCCCCAGTCATTTTTCATTTGCTTGCAACAGTTAATGACAGTTATCGAGGAAGGGGCCGGAGCTGGTGGCGTGTGATGTCACTAACACATGCCAAGGGGATTATAAGGGCAGGTAAGGGGCAAGAAGGGGGATTAAAGCAGGGAAGAAAGAAACAAAAACAGAAACCTACCCGAAGCTACTTTAAAAAAAAAAAAAACAAATAATGTTGACGCGACTGCTCGAAGATATGGTGGGGTTCCCCGTCTTCGCCCTGCAGTCGCCAACATCTTGCCTGTGGGAAGGCGGGTGGGAATTCTGGGCTCTGGCTCTGCGGAGACCGGGAACTCCTGGGTCTCTAAAATTACAACCCCTCCCCGCGTAGTCTGCATCCTGACGGGCGATCCCATTCTCTGGGGGGCGGAGGCATCTTACATTTTTAAGAAAAGAAACAGCCAGACTCATCATTTCTCGGCGCTCCTGCATGTCCTCGGGGTCCAGCCGCAGTTTCTCCACTTAGAGCCCCGGGAGAGAGGAATATTGACTGAGCCATGTGCACCAACACTAAGGTTCAAGATTGATCGGGCCCTTTCTACACGCGCACACACGTGCTCACACCAACACACATGCACACACACACACCCCACAAGTACCTTTAGTAGGAGGTTGGGGGAGGAGGGAAAGGACCATATTCCCGGGCTTTGTTTTGTTCTTAAATAGCTGTTAGTACTCTGGATCGTTCTCTCAACGGTGAAGAAATGGACCGACGCTGATTTATGACAAGCTGAACAGTAACACTTTAGGTTAGAGGGAGTTTATATCGAAACTGGAGGCAGCCTCTGGAGATGAGAAGTATCAGAGCTGGATCCAGAGTAAGCAAGGAAGCTACTCTGTTGGTTTAAGAAAATAACACGCAATTCTCTTGGTACTGCCAGAGGTGATCGCAAAACCACAAGAAGTTTAAAAACCCCAGGACAACTTCCCATACATAACAAAGGATTTTGTCCCCAGGCACCAAACTTAAAAAAATAAGAAAATACAAAAGGAAAGAAAAAAGAACCAGAAATTTCACTCACCTTAGAATTTACTACAATCAGCCTATCAGTCACTTACTATTACCCCTATTATTTTATACACACGTATATATTAAAAACCTGCCTGCATTCTTTCCTTCCTTTTCATTTCATTGTCTGAAGTTGATATACACAACTCAAGTCAGCTCTTTCTGCCTCGTATTTAATATTCCCTTTTAAAATTAGTATTTTTTTCTGTTTAATTCCAGTTGTGTGGGCTGCTTTTATGATAGGGATGATTACATTACTGTCCTTTTTAATCTCCTGAAAAAAAAAAAGACTCCTTTCTCCTGTCTGTCCTACTTTTGCAGAAACCATGATGTGTAGTTACTGAATGGCATTCATTTTAAACACTGTTCAGTCCAGAAATAGTCAGGACATATTTGAAAATCCTGACAATTATATCCCCATTCTCCACAGTTGCTTGTAAGGTTTATTCAAATGAAGCTATTTCTGGACATGTGAAAGCCAGGAAATTTCCTGATGCACAAAAGAAAATGGTGCTTTCTGCCCAGCACCTATTTCTACTCAAAAATGAATAATGCCCCAGTTACAACTAGGCCTGACTTGATTTATCTTGGCTAATAGGATTAGAGTGTCAGACTCTCTCAAGAATACCCAAATGCATGGCAAGAGTGTTGCTCACTCACTGGTGTCATTTTTCTTCTCTGAGGGGTATAATGACACACCTACAAGCAGGGACTCTTTGTCCGGTGGCAGCGAGAGGATTATCTGTATCTCGTGAAATAAGGCGTGCAAAGCCACCTTTGCCAAGACTCGAAGCCAGAACCTACTCACTATAAATAATTGGTGTCACTACCTAACCAATGCACTCTTCATGTTTCATTTATCTTTGACTGTAATTGAATGGTTGAAAAGCAAAAAATGTAGACAAATTCCAGCTGTACTGAGATCTGTTTCTTCCTCTGCTACTATGGCCCATCATTAGATAGTTTCCCTCTTCTGTGCAGAAGGTCAGAGAGTATAATATAAATTGCATTTGCATTACTTCTAGATGAGTGAAGCTGTCAAAGCAATAATATAAGCTTTCAGTTCCACATTCTACCACTTCTTTCCCATTTTTGGGCCAGGAGGGTCATGTGCAAATTGAACATGGACAACCCAGACGACATGTCCAACAGACTTATATTGTTAGAGGCGCTCTGCCATCCCACTCAGGAACAACATTAAACCCACATCAGCCTTAGAGCTCTTCAAGGTCCAGAACCATTAATGTGGTGCTCGAGCTTCTCCCAAGTTCATCTCAACTAACTGTGTGGGACAGCAGCCTTTCCTTACCAGAAAGTGTTGATAGACAGTGTATACCCTATTTAATTTGTACTGCTTGTAATGAGCGCTATTTATAAGCCTACAGAAATGTGAATATATGCATATATGAGTATGCATGGAAGAGTATCTGTAAACTGAGGGGAACTGTTTTTTTTTTCCTTATACGGATGAAAGTAATTAAACACACTGCAAATGCTAACGCTTTCACCCTAGAAATTTTTATTTGCCAAGACTTCATATATTCTTTCCATTCTCTAAATTATATGAATGGATTTTTATAAATGAAGCATGGAAAGTTGACAATTATTTTTGGAGGAATAATATCTTTCAATCCAAACCAGGTAAAACCAGAGATTAACCAGTATTTGTCCATGAGAAGGTCAATTTGTATTGTAGGATATTGTAATGCTTAACTGCCAGTGGCCTCAACTAACTTAAACATTTAGCATCTTTTTAAAGATGACCCTTCTCACTGGGTATTTCAGAAAATTCTCAGAAATTTTCATGAGTATGATAAAAATTAATCAATTAAAATTACTTTCGTTGAAGGCTGTCTATGTACAGAGCACTGGAGTACGTGCTTGGGAGATGCAGTAGTGGTAGAAGACATGACCTCTGCCTTCTGAGAGTTTAACAATCAACAGAATGGGTTCAGAGGATTGGTAATTGGACTTTGATGTGGCTGGTTTCTTCTACCCAAGAAGTCCTCTTCTCTGAGTGGGGTGTTAGATGGTTTCTGAAAAATGATTTGATAATTTCAGACCCAGTTCCAAATGGACATGTGTTCATGTCCTAATTGATAATCTGGTGGTAATTTTAGATGAAAAACCCAAAAATTGAATTGCTTATAGATATTGCCTTTCTCTTGCTCTAATGCCCAGGTGGTGGGTGGGGGGCGGGGATGCTTTTACCTAACTACAGTCCACAGGGAACTTTTGGGGGAGAAAGAAGTGTGAACACTTCATATATACCGTCACTGTTCCAGGATCTAAATACTACATTAGTATCAGCTAAGCACTTATGAAAAGCACTTATTCGCCCGTAGGATCTTCATGTAAATCTTAAAAGAACTGGAAAATTTTTCTTAACAAAACCTCTAGAAACCTTCTCATTTGAAAGTATCCCTTTGTTTCTTTTGCAGGCAGGACTAACTGCACTTCTGTAGTCCTTATAATTTAAAAAAGGGGTGATTGCAGGAAAACAGAATCAGAATTCTCCTTACTGAAGTATGCCCCTTTGATTTCCATTGATTTTAGTGTTTGCTTTTGATAATCATTTCAAATGATCTCAATAAAGTAGCTTATATTTTACCTGAGGGGGGAAAAAACCCTCCAAAATCTGTAAATCTATCTGCCCTCTCCTCTTTCATTTGCACATGCTGCTTATAATTCCAAGTTGCTTATTCATGCTTCTCTGTTAGTAAAGCTTTGATTTTTCTGTGTTTTGTTGAAAAGCAATGTGTTGAGACATTAGTATTAGAAAAACTTCAATTAAAAAAAAACCTCTCATATGGCCCTAGAGACCAAAGTCCTTTTATTTTTCAATCTCCCACTTTTCATAAACATAAATTCACTTCAAGTTTGGAAAAAAAGTGAATGAAAAAGCAAATAATAATTGTAAAGGGGACTTTGATTATGAACCTCAGGCAGTGGTTTATGTTGACATGAGAGTTCTGTTTAATGTGGATAAGAGTACTCTGCTTTTTGAATATTTACTCTATAATAAAAATGTGTAAACTTCCTAGAATCATTTTTTTTTATCATTTTACAGCACTGGCAGGAAAAATGTGGTAACACTGCACACACATAGACAAGCCCAAAGATTGTCTTGTCTCATCTTCCTGGGGCTCTACCATGCTTTATCTGGAAAGTAGCATGTCCTGTAGGAAAGAGCATGGAACTGGGAGTCAGAGGGCCTGGATTCTAATCCCAGATCTATAACTTGCCCACTGAGTGACCTGGGCAAGTTATTTAATTTCTCTTGGTCTCACTTTCTTCAACTGTAAAATGGGGATTTGAATCCTGTTCTGTGAGTTCCATGTGAGGCAGGAACTGTGTCTGACCTGTTTATCTTGTAACCACCCAGTGCCGACTACAGTGTTTGGCACACAAGAGCATAGACAACAAGTACCACAATTTTCGTTAATCCCCGTTTGACACTGAAACCTATGAGGACCTGGATCATGCTTGCTTAGATGGTAGAGTCAACACCACCACTGCTGTACATAAACTGACTCTCTGGCTTGTAAGAGTTGTCTCAAGGTAGCTCAATCCAAAGACCTACTGCCCTCATTGATGCAAATAAATTTAGGTCCTCCACAAAACTTCTTTTCTCTCTCACAATCACTTTGCCAACTTCTGAGGCTACAGCGCAAATTTTAGAGGCCAGAAAGAGTGGCAACCAGTTCAGGTTGGAGGGCAGATTTACTGCCTCCTTTAGATTTTGGTTTACAGGCCTATTGGGGAGAAAAATATGCTATAACATCCTCAAGGCTTCTTCCTAGGAATGGGCGGTCAGTCATTTACCCCAACAGAAAATGCTCCTCTACATATTTCTCAAAATATCTTAATCTCCTAATCCTTGCATGGCTTGGTGGAAAGAGCCCGGGCTTGGGAGTTAGAGGTTTTGGGTTCTAATCCAGGTTCCACCACTTGTCAGCTGTGTGACCTTGGGCAAGGCACTTCATTTCTCTGGGCCTCAGTTCCCTCATCTGTAAAATGGGGCTGAAGACTGTGAGCCCCACGTGGGACAACCCATTACCTCATGTCTACCCCAGGGCTTAGAACAGTGCTTAGCACATAGTAAGTGCCTAACAAATACCAACATTATTATTATTATTATTAATCTCCTAACTAAAATGGTAAACAATTGCTCCTTCCAGAAACCAGTAGGTTTAGATTCTCCAAAAACCAGTGAGGATCTACAACAACTAAAATGTAGAAAAAAGGAAGTTGTCTACCAACTCTGTTGTACTGTACTCTCCCATGCAGTTAGTACAGTGCTCTTCACAGAGTAAATGCTCAATAAATATGACTGAATGGTTGAAAAGTAATGATTTAGACCAATCACCTCTTCTTAACTACAAGCCCCAGTTCAGTTGCTAGAGGCCTCCCTTCTTTTCAGGTTATATGGAAATGATTCACCAATAAGACATATGCATCAAATTTCCATAGAATAAAAAAACTGTGCCCCAGATTTGGAACAACTTCATGCAGTCAAGTTCCCTGACTGATCATTTCTGCATCTATGGGGTGTCACCTGTATCTTTAACCTGTCTTCCACTTAACCTTGATCAAGCGATATGGGGTGCAGAGAAGGAGCAAGCAGTGGATGAGAGGAGGGCAGTGCTAACAGAACCAGTTACTTGAGTTCGCCCAGATATTCCCTGACACTACCACAACTCCTGAGAGATGGTGACTATAAGAGAGTCATGGACCCTTCTTCACACAATCCTTCTTGATCTTCTAGGGCCCTTCACAACCCAGCCACCCTCCTTTCCTCTCCCAACATGGCCCAGATTTTGCCACACAACTGAGGAGGGGCCATGGGGGCTGTTGCATGCCAGATGTGCTGACCAGAAGATCCCAGCCCATCCCTCACTATCCCCTCTCATGATATCTCCAGCCACCATGGCGGAATAATTGGAAAATGCTATAATCGCTTCCCTACTCTGCCTTGAACACCTGTAGCAGCTACCCTAATCACATCACAGTGAAACATGGAGTTTCCCCTTTGATGGCATCTAGCTGGTAAAGTCATCTCTAGACTGTACGCTTGTAGAGTGTAAACTTGTCGTGGGCAGGGATCGTGTCTACTGACTCTGTTGTATTCTACTCTCCAAAGCATTTAGAACAGGCCTCTGTGCACAGAAAGTGCTTTATAAATTTTACTGATTGATTGACTGGCTTACACCCCATCCTAATGACCTTACAGATCAAGACTCTCTCCCAGGGACTTTATAGATCAGGTAACAACACCAGAATGGGAGCTGACTGCAGGAGGAAGCCCAGAGAGAATGCAGAAGTTGGAGAGGAGAGGGTCAGGGATAAGCTGCAACTCAAATGTTATGATCACTGAGCTGGAGTTGTTCAGTTGCCATGGGCTGCGTCTTTTAGGGTTTCCTGTAAGGGCGTGTTGGGCCTGTACATTCCAGAAACTGGGCAGCTCTGGAGGCAAGCAAGAAGCAGTACACAGAACAAATAAGAAGCTGAGATAATGCTGAAAACAAGCCCCATCTAAAACAAATAGAATGTATAGACTGTAATCTCAGAATCCAGTCCAAGAAGTTAGTTCTTCATTTAACTAACTCCTACATTCTCTGAATTAATCAATCAAGCAGTGGTATGTATTGAGCACTTACTATGTGAGTAACATTGTCCTAAGAGCTTGGGAGCATACAGTACAACAGAATTAGTGGATGCGTTCCTTGCCCATAATAACCTTAGATTCTAGAGGGGAAGTTGGGCATTAATATAAATTAATCATTTATAATATGTAAGTTAATATATGTACATTAGTGATGTGGGGCTGGGGTGGGGCAAATACCAAATGTCCATAGGTCTCAGATCCAAGTGCATAGATGACGACACAGAAGGGAAGGTGAGTCAGGGAAAGGGGTGATTAATCGAGGAAGGCCTCTTCGGAGGAAACTGACCTTAACAATTCTTGGAAGTTGTAGAGAGTGGTGATCTGGACTATATGGAGAGGGAGGGAGTTCCAGGCTAGGGGGAGGATGTGGGAAAGGGGTCAGTGGAGAGATAGACAAGATCGGTGCACAGTGAGTAGGCCAGCGCTGGAGGAGCAGAGTGTGCGAGCTGGGCTGTAGTAGATTAGTGAGGCAAGGTAGGATGGGGCAAGCTGAGTGCTTTATAGCCAGTGTTTGATGTAGAGTGGATGGGAAGCCATTGGTGGTTCCTCAGAAGTGGGAGATATGGCCTGATCATTTTGTTAAAAAATGATCTGTGAAGCAGAGTGAAGTATGGACAGGAGTGGGGATGAACAGGGAGGCAGAAAGGTCAGTGAGGAGACAGATTCAAGTAGTCAAGATAGGATAAGTGGTTGGATCAGCAAGATAGCAGGTTGGAGGGAGAGGAAAGGGTGGATTTTAGCGATGTTGGGAATGCTGTGAGGTTTCAGTGCTTGGAGACTCAAACCTGAGCATTTGAGTGCTCAGCAAAGATGACCAGACTCCACAACACCAAGGTATGACATATAGTTTGACCCAATGGCAAAGACAAGAGTTCTGACAAGACTCACCCAGAATTGACTTTTAAAATCAACCTTTCTACCTGGGCAATTCCTTAAAGTGATGCTGTTTTATTCATATCCTGTTTAATTGCTACCACTCTGGTTTCTTTTGTGTATTGTAGTGAATACTGTAATTGGGGGTTTCTGTTTCAAGTTTTGGCATCAGAATGCAGTTCAGTAGAGTGAAACTTTGGAGAGGGGTGGATTCTGCTGTCTACAACAAACAGAAAGTCCTTACCATAGGCTTTAAAGTATTCAATCACCTTGCCCCCTCCTACCTTGCCTCCCTGATTTCCTACAACAAACCAGCTTACTCATTTCATTCCTCTGTTGTCAAGCTACTTACTATACCTCGAGTCCATCTATCTCATGCCCATCCTCTTGTTCACATTCTGCATCTGGCCTGGAACTCCCTTCTTCTTCATCTCCAACAGATGATCAAGCTCCTCACCTTCAAAGCCTTATTAAAAGCACATCTCCTCCAAATGCTCTTCTGGGGTTAAGCTCTCATTCCTTTTCTTCTCTCTCTTCATTCTGTATCACCCTTGAACTTGGATTTGCACCCTGTTTTTACTCTGCCCTAAGATCCACAGCACTTATGTATATATATGTGATTTATTTATTTATATTAATGCCTGTATCCCTCTCTAGACTGTAAGATTTCACTGTGGGCAGGGAATGTGTCTGTTTACTGTTATATTGTACTCTCCCAAGCACTTACTACAGTATTCTGCACACAGTAAGCACTCAATAAATAGGACTGACTGACTGACTAACTATATCTCCCAACCACTTAGTGCTGTGCTCTGAACATAGTAAGAGCACAGTAAGATTGATTGATTGACTGATTGTTTGGGGTTGTCCACAGGTGAGCAAAAAGATTCTGATGACTCCCTGTTCCTCATCTTCCCCCCTCCCACCACTGGTACAGTAGCACTTGCAGGAGTAATTGCAGCTGTCATAACCTAACAAGGATGTTACAACAAAAGGGGATATGATAATGGCAGGTCCAGGGACAAGGAACCGGGGCTGGAGTCAACCACTGGGCATCTGGCCAATTTGCTCAGAGGTGGTAATGTCAATTGCTTCAGATGCCACAAACTTGAATTAAATGAAAAAAAAGACAGGAGAAGGGTGTGATTTTCCAGGATGGGACTTTGCCTCATTTTCCCAAAGGCAAAGGGGATAAGCATTGTGGTCTAGTGGATAGAGCGTGAGGCAGAAGGACCTGGGTTCAGTCTTGGTTCCACCATTTGTCTGCTGTGAGAACTTGGGAAAGACACTTCACTTCTCTGGACCTAAATTACTTCATCTGTAAAATGGGGATTAAGAGTGACAGCCCCCTGTGGGACAGGGTCTGGGTCCAACCCAATTTTTTTGTACCCACCCCAGTGCTTATTACAGTACCTGGCACATAGTAAGTGCTTAACAAATACCACAATTACTATTTTAGGGGGATGTTAACGTATGCATTGAAAATTTGGTCTGAAAATAAGATAGCATTTAAAACCATCATCTTTCAACCATTTGAACACACCAACATTCACAGCTGAGACCACTGCATAGAGCTGAAATTTATTCTTGTTATGCTACCTATGTTCCAGGTCTCCTATCGTGCCTAACCTGAAGCTATTAAATTTAGACTTCCCTGCCTTCAATCCCTCCCCTATCTAATCCAAACTAGACTCTGCTGCCATGATCATTTTTCTTATACTGTATGAATATTGTTCTGAGCCCATTACCCCACTCCAATTATTGCCCATTCCTCTCCATACCAACAATAAATTCCTGATCATTGGCTCTAAGACACTAAGTCAACATTATCCTTCCCACATAGCCTTTCTTTTCTCCCATTACACTTGAGCTCACACACTTGATTCCTCTCAAGCCAACCTATATACAATGCTTTAATCTCATCTCTCCCACTGCCAGCCTCTTGCTCATGCCCTCTCTCTTATCTGGTATTCCAACACCCTTGACAGACCACTAGCAGACCACTGCTCTTTCCATCTTCAAACCCCTTCTAATATCAAGCCCCTTCCATGAGGTCTTCCCTGAATAATGACCTCCTTTTTGCCAAATCCAAAGGCCTGTACTCTATCCTAATCTTCTTCAACCTCTCAGCTGTCTTCAACACTGTGGATCACCCCCTTCTCCTGGAAGCATTAACTCATTCATTAAATCATATTTATTGAGCACTTACTGTGTGCAAAGCACTGTACTAAGAGCTTGGGTGAGTACAATATAACGGCAGACACATTCCTGCCCACAACGATCTCACATCTTGGCTTCACTGACACTGTCCTTTCCTGGTTCTCCTCCTAACTCTCTGGCTACTCCTTCTCAGTCTCTTTCAAAGGCTCTTCCTCTGCCTTCCACCCTCTAAACGTGGGAGTCCCTCAAGACTCAGTTCTTGGTCCCCTTCTATTGTCCATCTACACCCACTCCTTTGGAGAATTCATCGATCCCATTTTTACATCTCTACATGAATGAGTCTCAAATCTACTTCTTCATTCTTGACCTCTCTCCTACTCTACATTCTTGCATTTCCTCCTGCCTTCAGGACATGTCCTATGACACCTCAAACCAATCATATCTAAAACAGAACTCCTCTTCTTTCCACCCAAACCCTCTTCTCCCCGTGTCTTTCCCATGTCTGTAGGCAACACTATCCTTACACTATCATACTTCACTCTGCTGCCCAGATCATTTTTCTAAAAAAAGTTCAGTTCGCATCTTCCCTCCTCCAAAACCTCTAGTAGTTGCCTATCCACCTCTGCATCAAACAAAAACTCCTCACCCTCAGTTTTAAAACACTGTCTGCTTACCCCTCCTATTATCTCACTGATTCCATACTACATCCCAACCCTCACACTTTGCTCCTCCAACCACCAACCTATTCATTGTACCTTGATCTATCTTACTACTGAGCCCTTTCCTACATCCTCCCTCTGATCTGGAACTTCCTCCCTCTTCATATCTGACTGACCTCCACTCTCCCAACCTTCAAGTTTTATTAAATTCACATCACTTCCAAGAGATTCTTCCTAACTAAACCCTCAATCCCTCTATTCCCTCTTCCTCTGTGTTGTCTATGCATTTGGACTTGTCCCTTCTTATCACTTGATATTTAACCATCCCTCAGATTCCCAGCACTTATGTATATTGCTGTAATTTATTTTAATGTCTATATCCCTGTCTAGAGGGTAAGTTCCTGGTGAGCAGGGAACATGTCTACCAACTCTTTTGTATTGTACTCTCCCAAATGGTTAGTACAGTGCTCTGCACATAGCTAATGCTCAATAAATACCACTTATTGATTGAATGGTTAGTCTTGCATCTCACTACCCTATGCTACTCCATCAACTGATACTTACACTTTTGCATCACATAAGCATCTGGGAACTCTCCCCACCCCCTATTACCTCGGTAGCATTTATGTACATATCTTTATATTTGATTATTGCCTCCTATCTGTAATTATTTTAATGGCTATCTCCCTTGATTGCAAATTTATTAAGAGTAAGGATCGTATCTACTCACTCTATTATACTCTCCCAAACACTTAGTACAGTGCTCTGCACACAGTGGCTCAATAAATAGTTGATTGTCTCTTCATGCTGCTGCCTTCTAATAGTGAATTTTCAACTCACTTGCAAAAACCACTTCCCTCTTAACTGTTAGTGTTGCCAAAATGCACAGTTGATTTTTTGTGGATATGGTGTGCAATTGTGCAAGATAATCTCTCTCCATGACACTCACACTCATGGATGCAATATCACTGTCAGCATCATTATCTTCAAACCACAGGATAGCTCTATTACAATCCTGAAAAGTGAGTTGCTGCTTTGGATGCTTAACTCATGATGGCTGCCAAGTCTTGCCTGGAAGTCAATCAGAGTTACCCAACACTAGTATTTTGCGAGGCGATATCTATTCTTCAGGGCTTTGTGTGTGCTGATGGTTTGCTCTCAGTGACTCAACAGAAAAGGATAATTAAGAAAGCCCTTGGGTGATTTTTTTGGTTAGTTTCCTTGGGCAATTTTTACATGTTGACATCATGGAATGTGTTGACATTTTGAAATGAATATACTAGGGATGCATTTTTCTTCATAATTCTGTCCTTTTTCATTGGCCAACATTTGAAATTCCATTTCTGGTCACTCCCAGTTGGATTATTTTTCAAACTCTGGGCCACACAACGATTCTCAAAACTGAGATAGATCCAGCCTGCTGAAGAGATCTGTCGAAACATGATATTGAGTGTTTACTTAACAATTAGGTCATCATACAAAGCTTCAAAGCCTTGTCATTTTTACAACTAATAAAATATTCGATATGCAGGCAGCCATGTCAACACCCTTAATGCAATTGTATCGAGGGACACATGCTGATATATGCAGATGTTATGGCATTATAGAGAGCAATAATGCATCTCCATTTGGATTTCTTTCTCCACTTTTTGTTTTCTCTTCATAAGAAATATACATCTAGGATGGCAAAGGTCTGAAAGGATGTAGAGATGCAAGAGTAAGAGATGCCATGTCAGAGATAGAAAATAGAGAAGATCTAGGTAAGCATTAATTATAATGAAGTGTGCTGTAAAACTGATAGATTCCCTTTACAAGTTCTCTGAGAGAAAGAGCACTCAATGAATCTAACACTTTGAAAATATAAAGCAAGTTATGGAAACATTTCTTCACCCAGAAGTACATTGCAAAGGAACTCTTTGCCACAAGCAGTTATAAAATCAATCCAAGTTGGATCTTTGAAAGGATGGCAAAATTAATGACTAGTTTTGTCCTTTTTAGTTTTATGGGTCCTGATTTTCAGCTGATTACAAAGAAGTGACATTTTCCTTCTGGATTGGGACTTTTATAATAAGGGCTGTCTATTGGGGGAAACTGGACCTAGAAATTTTAAGTGGCATAATATATCAAGGCAAACAGTTTTTTAACTCATTTTAAGAAACTTAATAGTAACAAAGAAATAATGAAAAAGCAATTCCAAAATCTACAGTATTTAGCTCATGAATGATTTTCAGGGTAAATCATTCCTTGAAATAAAAACATGGCTTTTCTATTAACATGTGGGATATCTTTGTTCTCTACATCTGCTAACTTTAAAACAGTTAAAATCAACATTTCTTCTAATGGCAGAACAATCTATTGTATTTACTGAGCGTTTACTGTGTGTAGAGCACTGTATTGAAAGTGCTTGGCTGAGTAGGGTACAACAGAGTTGGTAGGCACATTCCATACCCACGAGATGCTTAGAGTCTAGAGGGAGCCTATGGTCTAGAACACAGGGTGACTGGGGAGGTGTTTGAAGGCAATTCAAAACAAAATGTTTCAAGTAAAGGGGCTGGGATCTAGATCCAGCCTTACAATAGAGGCATAAAATGTTCAACTCAAAAAGTTTGTGGGCTTTTTTTTTTGTATCTCCCTTTTCTTCTTGAATAATGGATTCAGTCACTGGGTCTTCTCTGCAGGCCCCTATGGCAGGCTCATTTGCTGCCACCAATGTGGGCACTTCTGAAAGAAAAGCAAAAAAAGGCACATGGCAGATAAGATATTTTGGATTTCTCAATCAAAGAATTCCCCAGTCAGGAGATGAAACTAATCCAATAGAGTTTTTAAAAAATAATCTTTTGAATATAACTATAATGTAGCAGTGCTGAAGAGACTAATGAAATAATGGTGAGTGGGTCTGAGAACCAGGGAGTGAAACAGTCTACAAAACAAAATTTGTCTGCCTAGTTTCATGACCTAGACTAAGGGGAAAAGACTATCCAGGCTGCTAAGGTGACACTGTGTGTGTGTGTGTGTGTATTCAGTTTTATGATGTCTCAGTATTTTGTTTAATTTTTGTTTAATTTCTCCTTATGTGTCCATAACCAGTCCTCTCTTCCTGCTTGTAGTTTTAGAGAATGAGCCCCCTGAGAGCAGGGACCCAGTATCAAATTTCTACCTGTGTGACCTGTGTGTTCTTTCCTAGAGGTTACTACAGTGCTCTTCACACAGTAAGTATTTAATAAATATTACTAGTTTTACTACTATTAAGGCATAGATTTTTCTTCTTCTGCCTCTATAACAGTTTGAAGCTAAGATACTGCTTTAAAGGGAGAGGATATTCCACAGATTCTATGAATTATCTGGACTCCAAATTCTTCAAAATGTTTTCAGTTTTGTTAATCCAAAGAAATCCATGGTATTTAGCATAGTGACCTAGCTACATATGCAGGAAAATTTTTAACTATGATTTTGGTTTAAGAATGTCTTATGAATTTAAATACACATTTAAATGCAATTTTATAAGAGCAAGAAAAGATGGCAGAAGATAGCCACATCATTGAAGTGGGAAAGGTAAACCAATTAGTGTGGCATTGCCTTTTAAAGGATTTGTCATGCAATCCAGCTGTAGCTAAAATCAATCTGCAGAATGACTGATGGTTGTACAAATTACAAATAATTGCAACTTATCTAGGACTCTGCTCAGGATCTCATCTCTTTAATTCTATGTTCAGTGAAACCCACCCACTCATGAGGATACCCACAGATGAAACTAATATTTTGTCTCTATAGTATACTATTTCAAAGACTGTCAAAACTAATGATGCTTATAAGCATTTTCTAGGGTAGTGACCAAGTATTCAGAATCTACAAAATCATTTCTGGTCTTTCTAGGAAGTTTTCAGTGGTACTAATGTCGCCGCCGCTCCTCCACAGTTGTTGGCATTCTAGGTATATAGATGATATGGACACATATCTAATGGAAAAGTAACTCTGAGCCATTTCTGCTACAATTCCGCCCAGCACCAGGCACTGAGCCCAAGGACAAGGGAAGAGAGGGACCCCTTGAGCAGCTCAGCACCCCCAACAGACACAGCAAACTGTAAGCTGGATTCCGGGAACCTCCGTGTTGCCACTGTCATCACTGAGTCACAGATCCCAGTAAAAAATAAACAACCAGTAACATAGGCAGGTTAGATCGTGTAGAACATAAATTCCAATCTAATTTTTTTTAAAGTACATTTGCATATTCAGTGTTCTCAGGAGGATGGGACTTGACTAGGAGTTGGAAGACCTGGAACTAGTATTGTATTTATTTTATTCCCTGTCCAATTTAAATAATTTCTCCTCTAAACCATAAGCTTCTTATGTGTCTACAAACCCTCTTGTATACTTGCAAGAACTTAATACTGTCCTCTGCTCACAGTAAGTGCTTAATCACTACCATTGATTGATTAACTTGTAATGGTTGGCACCTAGAAAACACAACAAGTTTATTATTACTATTACTATTATTTCCTCTTAGTGAGCCCTAAAAATTGGGTCTGATCTGATTGTCTTGTGCCTCTGGGCTTGGCACAATGTTTGACACTTGATAAACACCAGAATTATTAACATTCACTTGCTTAATATTGATTGGTGATTGGAAAACCCTGGGTTAATAATAATAATGTTGGTATTTGTTAAGCACTTACTATGTGCAGAGCACTGTTCTAAGCGCTGGGGTAGATACAGGGTAATCAGGTTGTCCCACGTGGGGCTCACAGTCTTAATCCCCATTTTACAGATGAGGTAACTGAGGCACAGAGAAGTGAAGTGACTTGCCCACAGTCACACAGCAGACAGGTGGCAGAGCCGGGATTCGGAGCCAAGACCTCTGGCTCCCAAGCCAGTGCTCTTTCCACTGAGCCACGCTGGGTTGACAACAGGACCCCCAGACAGGAATTGTGTCTTCGATAAAATCTCTTCTGGGTGAATAAGCCATAGTGGAGATTACTGAAAAGTAACTGTAGTTAAAGTAATTGCATCTAGCTTTACCGATGCCTCAGTTTCCTTACAGGAAGTAAATAACGTGCTTTGGGAGAAGCACTAACTCTTTGAGACGCTTAAGGGATAATTGTGAGCGCTGTAAAAATACATGCACAACGAAGGCAGTGATGTGTCCCCTCGTGGTCTAAAGGAATTACTGCTCCTCTCATAGAGGCTGACAGTTTCAGGAAGGAAACTTGAACATCGGGCTGTTATCTCTATTTTTACTGAGTTATCAGTCAATAAAATTAAGCTCAGCATAATAAATGACTTTAGCCTTTTCCACATATCTCCACCGAATAGATTATTAATCAACTGCCAGATTATTCAGTCAACAATACCAAATGCCTTTGATATTGGAAGGTGAGTGGGTGGTTCCAGTAAAGCCGAGTAACACATGAAGGTGTGAATCTATAAGTGCATTCAATCCATCTGCAAACTGATCACTAATGAGAAGAAAAATGAATGCTCAAAATGAGGAAACTGTGGGCAGGCAACGTGTCTACCAACTCTGCTACATTTACTCTCCTAAGTGCTTAGTACAGTAATCCAAGGCACCTGCAAAATATATGTCATTCCATTTAGTCCACCACCCTTGGCTGTGAAGGCAGCATGAAGACTATACTGTGCTTTTATTGCAGAGGCACATCCCACTCTAAGGGATGGGTAATATTGTACTCTCCCAAACTCTTAGTATAGTGCTCTGCATTCATTCATTCAGTCAGTCGTATTTATGGAGTGCTTACTATGTGCAGAGCACTGTACTAAGTGCTTGGAAAGTAAAATTCAGCCACAAATTGAGACAATCCCTGCCTAACAACAGGCTCACAGTCTAGGAGGGGGGAGGCAGATATCAAAACAAGTAAACAGGCATCAGGGGCATCAATATAAATAAATAGAATTATAGATATATACACATCATCAATAAAATGAATAGAATAACAAATATGTACATATATATACAAGTGCTATGGGGTGGGGAGGTGGATAGAGCAGAAGGAGCAAGTCGGGGTGATGGAGAAGGGAGGCAGAGCAGAGGAAAAGGGGGATTAGCCTGGGAAGGCTTCCTGGAGGAGATGAGCTTTCGGTAGGTAAACTCTCAAAAAATACCTTGATCGATTGATAAAAACAAAACAAAATTATGTGTTTTTTTAAAACTCTTGAGGCTAAATAAGATAAAGTCTCAAT
Organism: Ornithorhynchus anatinus; assembly: GCF_004115215.2. Classification (NCBI taxonomy): domain Eukaryota; kingdom Metazoa; phylum Chordata; class Mammalia; order Monotremata; family Ornithorhynchidae; genus Ornithorhynchus; species Ornithorhynchus anatinus. Next base: position 27,071,303 of record NC_041732.1, on the reverse strand, counting down.
TTTTGTTGGAACAATGTCATCTGGGGAAAAACCACTGGTTCTATAATCGCTCTCTATTTTTCCATTTTCATTTCCCTCCTGTAGCCAGCAGACAATTATTCCACACTGGTCCTTGAAGTAAAAAAGATGAATAAATAAATGTGTGCACTTTGAAATGTACTTCACCCCTGCTCATTGCACTCTGTGCCCCAGTAGGGACACAAGAGGCAGGGACAAAAGAGCAGAAGTGGCACTGAACAAATTACTATCACTCACAGTGATTCTTTCACACGGGCTCTGGGCTCTGAAGTTTTTGTGAGAGAGTTTAGGTACATCCTTTTTAGATAGACATTATCTTATCAATCATATTTTTGAGCACTTACTGAACTGAAGGCTTAGAAGGGTACAATAGAGTAAGTAATAATAATAATAATGTTGGTATTTGTTAAGCGCTTACTATGTGCCAAGCACTGTTCTAAGCGCTGGGGTAGATACAGGGTAATCAGGTTGTCTCATGTAGGGCTCACAGTCTTCATCCCCATTTCACAGATTAAGTAACTGAGGCACAGAGAAGTCAAGTGACTTGCCCAGGGTCACACAGCTGACAAGCAGTGGAGCCGGGATTAGAACCCATGACCTCTGACTCCCAAACCCATGCTCTTTCCACTAAGCCACGCTGCTTCAAATATACATATCCCTGCCCTGAAGGACCTTACAGTCTAAAGTGGGAGACAGACATTATGCCAGAAGTAGCATGGTGTAGTGGATACAGCACCGACCTAGGAATCAGAAGGTCATAGGTTCTAATCCCAGCTCTACCACTTGTCTGTTGTGTGGCTGTGGGCAAGTCACTTAGCTTCTTTGTGCCTCGGTTACCTAATCTGTGAAATGGGGATGAAGACTGTGAGCCCCATGCAGGACAGAGACTGTGTCCAATTTGATTTGTTTGTATCCACTCCAGCGCTTAGTACAGTGTGCGACACATAGTAAGTGCTTAACAAATACCACAATTATCATTATTATTATCATTATTAAATTACTGGTAAGGAAGTAACTGAGTGTAAGGATATATATATGCTTTGGGTGAGGATGGGGTGAACACCCAAGTGTGTAGAGGGTAGGACTAAATGCATAGGTGACACTCTAGAGAAGGAAAATAGGATGGGAAGATGAGGTCATAGGAATGTCTTCTTGGAGGAAATGAGATTTTCGTGGAGCTGTTGGATATGAAGCAGGAGGGAGTCCCAGAGAGAAGAGGGGGTGTGAGCAAGGAATCCATGGCAAGAGAGATAAGAGCAAGGCACAATGAATGGGCCTGAGAGGAACGAAGTGTATGGGCTGGGTGGTAGTAGGAGAGGAGCAAAGATAGGTACATCATCACTGATTAAATTAGACTGTAAATCAGGTTTGACAAATGGTTACTTAGTTACCAGACAAGTGCTACTCTATCTGTTCAATAATGATGGAATTTCCAAAATAAATGGTTAATGACCCATTAAAGCTATGAGATCAAGGAACTGATTATAGTGTTAGTTGTTTGCACAGTGCCACTCACAGTCTCATGTCTGTTGGATGTGTTCCCTATGGCACAATGGGTGCACTACTGTGCTGCTGCCCTCCTGCCCATCTAATTTCTTGGCAAAGTCTCAATAAGGTGTATAATAATAATTGTAGTATTTGTTAAGTGCTTACTATGTGCTAGGCTCTGAACTAAGTGCTAGGGTAGATATGAGATCATTAGATTCCACATGGGGCTCGCAGGCCTAAGTAGGAGGGAGATCAGATAATAATAATAATAATAATAATGTTGGTATTTGTTAAGCTCTTACTATGTGCCAAGCACTGTTCTAAGCATTGGGGTAGATCCAGGGTCATCAGGTTGTCCCACGTGAGGCTCACAGTCTTAATCCCCATTTGACAGATGAGGAAACTGAGGCACTGAGAAGTTAAGTGACTTGCCCACAGTCACACAGCTGACAAGTGGCAGAGGCGGGATATGAACCCATGACCTCTGACTCCCAAGCCTGGGCTCTTTCAACTGAGCCATGCTGCTTCTCAAATAAATGGTGGTATTTGTTAAGCACTTACCATGTGCGAAGCACGGTTCTAAGCTCTGGGGAATACAAGGTGATCAGGTTTTCCCACGTGGGGCTCACAGTTTTAATCCCCATTTTACAGATGAGGTAGCAGGCACAGAGAAGTGAAGTGACTTACCCAAAGTAAGCTGGCAAAGCTGGCAAAGCTGGCAAGCGCCAGAGCCAGGATTAGAACCCACAACCTCTGACTCTCAAGCCCAGGCTCTTTCCATTGAGCCACGCTGCTTCAGGAACTGAGGCACAGAGAAGCTAAGTGCCTTTCCCAAGGTCACACAGCAGGCAAGTGGCAGATCTAGGATTAGAATCCATGTTCTCTGACTATCAGGCCTTTGCTTTTTCCACTAGGCCATGCTGCTTCAGTGAGCATTTGTTTTTTCTTATTTCAGTGTATTTACTCTGACTCTGTGCCTCAGACCTGTAAAAGAGGCAATTCTGAGGTAAAGTTTCAGGGCAGTTATTAATAATCTATTTCCACTGTCCTCTATCTCTAAACCTCTATCCCGAGCATTAGACTCCATTTTCCATATTCTATTCATTTCCACTGGATGCTGAACTTTGTTGACCACATGATCTTGGAGTCAGGAGACAGGGGTTCTGGTCCTAGCTTTGTCATTAACTACAACTGCAGTAGTCGCCTTTCTGGGCCTTATTTTTTTTTTTAATCCACAAAATGAGAGTGGACTATTTCCATAGATCTGGCTGGGAAAAAGTTCCCATCCAGTCCAGGGAGTGGTGTTTCCAGGACACTGGGACAACTATACAAATGGTTTCAGGAGGACTGAGAAGGGAAATGAAGAAAAAGGAAATATCCCTAAAATAGGAATTGAAAGAGACCAACAAAAATGTGATTAGAGAAAGATGAGAGAAGCATACCAAAGAAGGTAAGCAAGACACAAGATGATATCAGCATGGTGTAAAGAAGCAGCATGATTAGTGGAGAGCGCACAGGCCTGGGAGTCAGAAGGTCATGTTCTAATCCCAGCTCTGCCACTTGTCTGCTGTATGAGCTTGGGCAAGTTACTTCACTTCTCTGGGCCTCAGTTACCTCATCTGTAAAATGGGGATTAAGACAATGAACCCCACTTGGGACAGGGATTATGCTCAACTCTATTTGCTTATATCCACCCCAGCACTTAGTTCAGTGCTTGGCACAAAGTAAGTGCTTAACAAATACCATTATTATTAATAATAATAATGTTAATTATTATCAAGAAGTTGATAAAAGACATTTGAGACACATGACATAGATACAAGAGCCAGGACACAGAGAGAGACAAGGCAGCACTATAAAAACCATCTGACCAAAGACCCTTGATCTCATCCCCATTTTGCTCACCTGCCCTTTCTTTTCCTCTTCCTCCTACTTTGACTTGGGTTCTTGCCTTGTTTTTGTTAATTTTCAAAAACTCCCTTGTGTTCTCTTGGCCGACAGACCTATGGGGCCCCTGTTGGAGACTGGGCTTGGATTTCTATGCCTCACTCTGATTCCACTGCTTGGAGAAGAGAACATCTGGTCTGAGCTCTGAGCCCACTATTGCAGGGTACCCTAAGGCCCTCATATCAACCACCATGCTGGCAGGCTTTGACTCCCAGTGTGGCCTAGTGCATAGAGTATGGCCCTGGAAGTCAGAAGGACCTGGGTTCTGATTCCTCCTCCCCCATGTCTGTTCTGTGACCTTGGCCTTGTTACTTCTCTGTGCTTCAGTTACCTCATCTGTAAAATGGGAATTATAACTATCAGCCTCATTTAGGGCGGGGACTGTAATTTACCCAATTTGCTTGTATCCACTCCAGTGCTTAGTACATTGCCTGGCAAATGCTAAGTGCTTAACATATTCCATAATTATAATTATCATTTTGGATTTGGAAGACATCCAAGTATTTCAACTTGACACTGGAAGAACACCAGCAGCAAGGGCCACTTCAACTTCTAAGCAGAGGTCCCCATATCAGCCAGCAAGTTCAGCAGACAGACAGCTGTCAATATACCAAAATAGACCAGAGCTGTCCTAACTCTTAGGCCCAGGATAGTGCAAATTGGGAATGGATAGACTGGTGCATGCTTGGTGTGATCCTAAAATTCCAATCTGCCAGAGCCGTGTGACTTGGACAAAAGTAGTATACTTTAGCTCCCCTCCCAGTAGCTTCATGGGAGGTGTTTGATTAGGACCTGAGGGAACAACAAGATGCATCCTCCAGGCCTCACAGGGGAGAATAAAGTTCAACAGCAGAGCTAAAGTGTGTTTCTTTTGACACTTTGATTTTGATGGTCAGTAAAGATATTCCCCCCACCACCTCAGTGCAATTGACTCTTAAATTCACCTCTCAGTGCTGGACCACTCTTATGCTATTCAATCGCACATTTCCTCCTGTCTCCAAGATATATCCGCTTGGATGTCTCTATGGCATCTCAAACACAACATCCCACCCAAACTCTGTCCTCCCCCTGACTTTCCCATCACTGTAGACAACACCGCCATCCTTCCAGTCTCACAAGCCCATAAACTTGGCGCTATCCTTGATTCATCTCTCTCATTCAACCCACATATTCAATCTGTCACTAAATCCTGTTGGTTCAACCTTCACGTCATTGCTAAAGTTCACGCTTTCCTCCCCACCAAAACTGCTACCACGGTAATCCAAACATATATCTTTTCCTGCGTTGATTACTGTAAACACCTCCTTGCTGACCTCCCTGTCTCCGGTCTCTTCCCACTCCAGTCCATACTTCACCTAGCCGCCCAGGTCATTTTTCTATAAATAGTTCAGTCCATGTTCCCCACTCCTTGAGAACCTCCAGTGGTTGCCCATCCACCTCCGCATCAAACAGAAGCTCCTTACCATCGACATTAAAGCACTCAATCACCTTGCCCACTCCTACCTTACCTCACTGCTTTCCTACTACAGGCCAGTCTGCACACTCCACTCCTTTAGTGCCAGCCTGCTTGGTGTGTTTCGATCTCATCTGTCTCACTGCTGACCTCTCACCCATGTCCTGTCTCTGTCCTGGAATGCCCTCCTTCTCCATATCCTACAGACAATGACCTTCCGCACCTTCAAAGCCTTCCTGAAAGCACAATTCCTCCAAGAGGCCTTTCCTGACTAAGCCCTCGTTTCCTTTTCTCCCTCTCCCTTCTGCATTACCCTTGAGCTTGGATTTTCACCTCTCCCTCTGTGCCAAGGCATGTCATGCAAATCTGTAATTTATTTATTCATATTAATGTCTGTCTCCACCCTCTAGACCTCTCTCACCTTCTAAGCTCACCTGAGAACTCACCTCCTCCAGGAGGCCTTCCCAGACTGAGCCCTCCCTTTCTCTCTGCTCCTCCTCTCCTCCCCATTCTCCCTTCTCCCGCCCTCTGCTCTTCCCCCTTCCCCTCCCCACAGCACTGTGCATATTTGTATATATTTATCACTCTATTTTGTTAATGATGTGTATATATTTATGATTCTATTTGTCTTGATGCTATTATGCCAGACTACTCGTTTTGTTCTGTTTTGTTTTGTTGTCTGTCTCCCCAATTTAGACTGTGAGCCCGTCACTGGGCAGGGATTGTCTCTATCTATTGCCGAATTGCAGATTCCAAGCGCTTAGTACAGTGCTCTACACATAGTAATCGCTCAATAAATATGATTGAATGAATGAATAAACTCACTGTGGGCAGGGAACATGTCTACCAACTCTAACATATTGTACTTTCCCAGCGTAGTGCTTAGTACAGTGCTAAATCTTGGCAATTCTTCCTCAGAAACATTTTCCCAGATTGTTCATTCATTCATTCAATAGTATTTATTGAGCGCTTACTATGTGCAGAGCACTGTACTAAGCAGTTGGAATGTTCAAATCGGCAACAGATAGAGACAGTCCCTGCCCTTTGACGGGCTTACAGTCTAATCAGGGGAGACAGGCAGACAAGAAATAGAGTCAAGGGGAAGAACATCTCATAAAAACAATGGCAAAATAGAATCAGGGTAATGTACATCTCATTAAACAAAATAAACAAAATAAATAGGGTGATGAAGATATATACAGTTGAGCGTACGAGTACAGTGCTGAGGGGGTGGGACGGGAGAGGGGGAGGAGGAGAGGGAAAGGGAGGAGAAGAGGGTTTATCTGCGGGGGGGGGGGGGTTGAGGCAGCAGAGGGAAAAGGGGGGAGCTCAGTCTGGGAAGGCCTCTTGGAGAAGGTGAGCTTTAAGTAGGGATTTGAAGAGGGGAAGAGAATCAGTTTGGCGGAGATGAGGAGGGAGGGCATTCCAGGACCGTGGGAGGACGTGGCCCAGGGGTCGATGGCGGGATAGGCGAGACCGAGGGACGGTGAGGAGGTGGGCGGCAGAGGAGCGGAGCGTGCGGGGTGGGCAGTGGAAAGAGAAGGGAGGAGAGGTAGGAAGGGGCAAGGTGATGGAGAGCCTTGAAGCCTAGAGTGAGGAGTTTTTGTTTGGAGCGGAGGTTGATAGGCAACCACTGGAGGTGTTTAAGAAGGGGAGTGACATGCCCAGATCGTTTCTGCAGGAAGATGAGCCGGGCATCGGAGTGAAGAATAGACTGGAGCGGGGCGAGAGAGGAGGAAGGGAGATCAGAGAGAAGGCTGACACAGTAGTCTAGCCGGGATATAACGAGAGCCCGTAGCAGTAAGGTAGCCGTTTGGGTGGAGAGGAAAGGGCGGATCTTGGCGATATTGTAAAGGTGAGACCGGCAGGTCTTGGTAACGGATCGGATGTGTGGGTGAACGAGAGAGATGAGTCAAAGATGACACCGAGGTTTCGGGCCTGAGAGACGGGAAGGATGGTCGTACCATCCACGGTGTTCCTTCCTTTCCACCCAGATAGTCAAATCCACGGTGTTCTTTCCTTTCCACCCAGATAGTCAACACCCTTGCCCTAACTGTTGGTCTACTGTCATCCTCCACTTCTTTTTTTATAGTATTTGTTAAGCACTTGCTGTGTTCTAGGCATTGTTCTAAGCACTAGGGTAGATAGAAGGTAATCAAGTTGGGCACAGTTTCTGTCCCATATGAGGCTCACGGTCTTAATCTCCATTTTACAGATGAGGTAACTGAGAATTAGAGAAGTGAAGTGACTTGCCAAAGTCACACAGCAGACAAGTGGTGGAATGGGGATTAGAACCCAGGTCACCTGACTCCCAGGCCTGTCCTGTATACATGCTGCTTCAGACCATACGCTACACTGTTGCCTGGATCACCTTGCTGAATTGTCTTTCAGCACTCATTTTTTTCATCACAGAAACCTCCAAAAACTGCTCATGCTCCTTCACTTCACACAAAAAACTCACCATTGGTTTCAAGGACCTCCATCAGCTTTTTTCAATTTATACACTAACTCTTTTTCAGCTATTCTCTAGTTCACACTTTTCACTCATCTCGCTGGACTCAGTCTCTAAATCTCCCACCTCTAACCACTTGTTCTTGCTCTTCTCTCAGTTTAGAATTCCCTCCCCTCCCAACACATCCACCAGGTCTCAGCCGCCCCCATTTTTAAAGCTCTCTTCAAATCCCATTACCTCAAAAATCTATTCCCAATTAATTTCTGACAATCTAAGATAAATTAACCAACAGCACTTTATATTTATGCCCACTGTCAGGACTTATGTTTGTCCAAGTGTACATTCAATTATCATTCTGATATATTCTGATATTTCATCCTGGTATATTTGTTCTATTATCTATTTGATCTATGTTTTTCCTCTTGTTCCCACTATTTGTAAACATTTTTGGGATCTGTCTTTTCCACTTGACTGTAATGACCTTATAGTCAGAGAATGTGTGTTTTGCTTTGCTGTGCTTTGCCAAGGGCATTCAGTAGGTACTTAATACAGCAGGGCAGCATGATCTAGTGGAAAAATCATAGGACTGGGTGTCTAGACCCAGGTTCTTACCCCAGCTCTGCCACCAACCTGCTGTGGGACTTTGGGAAAGTCACTTAAATTCTCTAGACTTCTGTTTCCTTATTTGTAAAATGAGGGTTAGAAACCTGCTATTCCCACTTCTTAGATTGCAAGCCCACAGTTGAAAAGGTCTGTTTTTGACCTATCTGAATCTGTTCCAGTGCTTGGCACCTTACTTTGGAACTTAGGATACAATGAATACCATAATTTTATCATTTATTAAATAATGAGTCAAATTGACCCTCTTTTGAAGGTTGGGTGGGATTGTATGGAGCTAAGTGTTTGAAACCATTTGCAAACCACCATGAAGCAGGTGCATCCACTCAAAGAGACAGTATCATTTTCACTCTCTCAAGGAATCTGATCTATTCTCCCTCCCTGGTCCTGTATACACTCACCTCTTCCCAAGGCTTACATTAGAATGCCAATGACAGCACTGTTCACCCAGCAGGACTGGTAATGGTATTTATTAATTGCCTTCAGTGTAAATTGCCTTCAGTACTCTGCTAAGCACTGAGTAAAAACATTAAACTCTTAGTACAATACTTTGCACACTATAGGCAAAGGGTAGGCACACTGGCCCTCCAGAGACTTTCAATCTGAGAATTAGTGCAGGGGAGGGCACTGGTGATGGATGCAAAGGAAGAGAAAATACAAAAATAACATAAAAGGCAAGGGCAATAATAGATACAAGAGCAAATGCAAAAAGCATGGAGTACTGTAGTTAGAGGAACAGAGCTAGAGGCTCCACAGAACTCAGAATCCAAAGAGTCCCAACCAAAACCTTCCCAACATTATAAAACTTGAGGAGGCCTTACACTGCTGGGGTCTTTTCACACTACCATGGGGGAACAAAGCAGGGGCTAATGGAGAAGCCTGGGGGTGTTAGAGTAGGGTAGCTTTTCTCCAAGGCAGCAGAGCTCCATTTTGGAGGAGATGGTGTATCACATATCCCATTCGTAATGAATGCTCTAATTAATTTGATTAAGGGACCATGTCTAATTCCCACCTGCATATTCTTTCCCAGGGTTTAGGACTGTTCTCTGCTCATGGTAAGTGCATAATCAATACTCTTACTTGTATTAAGGCAGAGGTACCCCACTGTTCAACACTACAGGTAGCTGACAGACCATGGCGGGCATTAAGGACAAATGGAGCTCAGAGAGGGAGAAGGGAGAGGCCCTTTATCAATCCACTGACCTTTCTATATTTGCTGTAAGCCCAGCACTCAGTCCCATGATCAAAATGAAAAGCTGGTGCCTGTGATACTTCATTCTAGTTAACAGCCTCTTTGTCCCACCGAATGCCCAGTTCCTGGCCCTACCTAGCCTTTAAAATATGGGAGATTCAAGCTTTATTGCAGTTTAGTTAGTAGCAAAAGTTCCACAAACCCAGGAGGAGTCTGGCTGTAGGTATTTCTAAATAATCTCTGCAGGCTTTTGAAGAATGTCCTGGAAGTGGAAGGGCTCATTTGAGATCACCCTCCTTCTTCCCTCTTATTTATTTAATGTCTGTCTCCAGCTCTAAACTCTAAGCTCATTGTGGGCAGGGAATATGTCTGTTTATATTGTTGTATTGTACTCTCACAAGAGCTTAGTACAGTGCTCCACACACAGTAAGTGCTCAATATATACTCTTGAATGAATGAATGACATGACACTATGAAAAAGAAACACTTGGGGAGTGCTCAGGATCATAGGCGTGTAGTTCTAAACACACAGGTGTAAACCCATGCATAGACCCACCTATGAATATGAACAGCATGAATTTCAATGGGATGGCTACTGGATTTATTTACAAAGTTTAATTCTCTATGTAGGTCAATAATATTCTTTGGATGAGTCCATTTTAACAAATAATTTCATACTCCCAACTATGATGATAATATGTCATCAAATAATATTCTAAAACTAACCATTATGCCATTCTGAGGACTCTAGTGAGTTTCTGTTTCATGTTGGATCTCTATTACATTCTAATAAAGACAAAAGGGACACTGATTTTATTTTACTCAGCCTCACAATGGAGAGATAATAAGATAAGCAGCCCTTTCAGGATATCTGGCAAAATGTAATGGAATAAGCACTGTGCAAGTGGGCCTAGCTGAGATGCACAGTTAAGTTACTGTTACTTCATCATAAGGGCTTTACTTTTCCACATGCTGCACTGTAATCTCCTTCCCAATCCATGGAGAGAGATAATGGAAACCATGAATCCAAGTATCCATGAGATGCTGTGTACTAAGTTGCTCTCAGCATGGTGTGACCACTAGCACAAGAACGGTGTTTGATAAATATTAAACAAAAATGAAAATGACATTGTACTCTAATGTCTACTTATTGAAAAGTATGACACATTTCCAAAGACTTAAGCCCCTTATTCAGGAATACCCAGGATTACCTGTGATAATGAAAGCAGAACACATCTAAGTATGTATTGATGTAGTCATCAATGACAATAGAGTGAAAGAATGATGAGACCCAAACAAGCTCCGTGGAAGGAAATATAGCCTTGCCTCATTCCTGGAGATTCTTATAAGTGGCAGTATTATTTTGGGTGCCTGTTCAACACACTTTCCTATAGCTGAGTTTCAGTGACTCGACTCTTCCCACCTTAATGAGGCACTGAGGAAGGAAGGAATTCCTCAGGCTACCTCCTAAATTCTCCCCCTTCTTGTCTCCTAACCCCTGGCTGGAGAGAATGAGTGTCCAGCTCCTCATAGCTTTCCGAGGAGCTCCTAAACTCTCTTCATCATCAAATATCAACCATCAGCATTTCTCAACCTGGAAACCAGCCAGTGGAACACCTCAGTCATGAAAAAAAAAGAAAACCCTCATTAAGGCTAGAGAGTGAAAACCAGGGTTAGGGTTAGAATTTGGATTAGTGATACAGTTGGGGCTAGGATTTGAGTTAAATAAGAGTTTGGATTAGGAATAAATGTCCATGATTGGTATTTTACATGATTTGGCTACCCATGGCTGATTCTTAACCTAGACTCAGTATGGCCTAGTGCAAAGAGCACAGGCTTTGGAGTCAGAGGACCTAGTTTCTATGCCCAGCTCCACCAATTGCCTGTTGCATAACCTTGGGCAAGTCATCTAACTTCTCTGTACCTCAGTTTCCTCATCTGTAAAATAGGGATTCAATACCTGTTCTCCCTCCCTTGACTTGTAGGATTAAGGAATACTAGTAGAAAAGAGAGTCCATCAGAAAATTTATTATTCAATCATACAGCAGGACCAAGTTTTCAGTTCCAAGGCCACAAATTTTAGTTTCTCTTTAGGTAATGCAACTAACTTCGTCTGGCAATTTTCAGGAGAAGACAAAAAAACAAAGAATCTAAACTACTGCTTTATGGAGGCGTGTCATTGAACACAAAGAAGGCAGAGAAACCCCATCTAAGTATACAACGGGACTTAATTTGAAGCAACATGGTCATCACCTGGGAAGAAGCAGCTGCCAGCAGGAACCGACATTGGTGTATGTACATCAGTCAAGGAAAGGATGGCTTCCTCTGTGCAAAATCAACATATTGCACATGAGCACAATAACCAGTGACTTGCCCTACAGGCAGAGGCAAATAATATTGATGAGTGGATAATCTTTCCAGGGTGTCAATATGGGACAGATTATAGTAACAGATTGATTTGCTTAGCCACATCAGTCCTTAAAGAGAGAAGCATCAAATTTACAAAGGAAAATCATTTATGTATCAATAAACAAACACATTCCTATATAAATATGAATTTGGGTCATGAGTCTTTGTGTGAAACAGAACCCATGTACTGTTGCCTCTGGATAGAAGGGAGTGTTTCCTGTTGAACTCTTCTTTTTAGTGGCGTGGGGGTGTGGGGAAGGAGTTGGGTCTCTCCCGCTCTTTCATGTAATTGCAGGCAAAAGGAAGGAAACTGAAGATGAAAGAGAGAGAACGAAGTCAAATAAAAAATATGAGCCGCTGAAAATCACCACACAAATGTATTTTTAAGTGAGGTATAGTTTCCTAACTGTTCTTTCTTTCTTTGAAAAGGCACTGCTGACTTTTGAATTGACCAACAGTTGAATTATTCAAATCTGCACCACAGACTCACATCCTATAATTGATGGAGAAGGAGGATTTTCCTTGATCAACACTGAAAATCCATAATCCAACTCCACATCATTGAAAACAAGTTACATTCACCTTTCTAATCCCACCTCCACCACTTGTCTTCTATGTGATCCTGGGCAAGTCACTTAACTTCTCTGTGCCTCAGTTACCTCATCTGTAAAATGGAGATTCAGACTGTGAGTCCCACGTGGGACAACCTGATCACCTTGTATCTACCCCAGCGCTCAGAACAGTGCTTGGCATAGTAAGCACTTAAATACCATAATTATTATTTTTATTATTTCAGCAGCTGAATGACTATTTTGCCTTTTGCAGGACACCACAAATTCAATTTTCAAGGCACTATAGATGCACCTAAATTGCATTTACAATCTTTTTGCATAAAACGTTGACAAGTACAGTTTTTAAAAAAATCATTGTGATGTGTGGATTCAAAGTCTGTCATTAGTCTGGAGAATCTTGATCCTCCCAATGTTCCTGCCATAATGATTTCAAGAGCTTTGTTTGTAACATCACACCCTTCACTGCTCTTCCTCTAGACCATAAGCTACTTGTGGGCAGGGAACAGATCTACCACCTGAGTTGAATTATACTCTCCCAAGTCCTTAATACAGTGATCTCCACACAATAAGCATTTAATAAATACCATTGATTGATGGAGTCACTGGAGAGAAGACTGGCTCCTCAACCAACTGGATGCCAAATAGCCTGTGGTGAACTTAATTGGAGGAAACAGAAAGCAAAGGCAAGAGAAGAAAAATTTAAAATACCTAGGACCAAAACCGTAGAATGTGGACAGCTGGGTGACACCAGCAGAAGACAGACCAACCAGCATACAGCAATTATAAATGAGAATAATGGGACCCCAAGTGGGAGTTGCAAGTGCCAGATGAGACAGTCTTTAAATTCACACCATGTGGAAAGAATTGTCAGTCTTAACAGCCACAAAAAATCATCACCAAGAGTATCTACAAATCCAAAGGAATGCTATATACTCTTTTTTAGATAAACTTGCCATTTTTCCAACCCCACTGCATCATCCTCAGAAAGTTACACGATGCTTTATTCAGATCTAAGAAGCCACCTGCAGGGTTCTGAAGAGCCATATGCAACTTGAAAGCCCAGGGTTGAGTGTAGCTTCTGTAATCCATTCATCTCTATATGGAAACTATATTCTCCAGGGATAGTTCCAAATCCACACTAATGTCCTGGAGAGTTACATTTTGCATTGGGATTTCTGCATTAAAATCCCTATTGGCTGCACATCTGAGGAGGCTTAAGAGCATAATTTATACCATATAAAGTCTACAGTAATGTATGCTTACTAAATTGGCAATGTAGGAGGAATTTATGCATTAGCTATCATTGGGGTCTCTTTTAAAGGTCATCTAAAACAAATAAAGACAAGATCTAAATAGCCTTACTTTTTTTAGAGGAGGATAAGATTTCTTGCACATCAATACTTTCAAAAACTGCTCTCATCTTCTATTGCATAAATTACTCCCAATTTTGGTCATCCTCTGAAATAAACTGAAAAAAAAAACCCCTCCCAGCTGTATGATGCTAAATCGTCTATTACTAACTCTCCCAGATACCTAGGGAAGTTCAAACTAGTCTCAGAACCTAATTAACTTGTATCTACCTCAGTGCTTAGAATAGTGTTTGGCACATAGTAAGTGCTTAACAAATACTATTAAAAAAAGGGGGGGCCCAATCAAATGATGAAGTGATGGAAAAGAAATACAGAACTGTGAGGGGAGTATCAAGAAAGCAACTCAATAGAGCTTGGAAAGGTCAAGTCTCTCACTACCCCCACTTTTTTTTCAGTTTTCTAGTTTCAGTTTTCCCCCAGGTCACTCACAATACACCTCCTTCTAATTCTTTCATATCTTATCTTTTTCAATCCCCATCCATTGCTCTTTAGGGAAGCAGAAGAACAGAACTAATTGGTCAAAACTCCTGGCAACATATGCAGGAGTTTCTAATAATCAACCAGCTTTTTTGCTGAGTTAATAAAGTGGATTTTTCCTAACTCATTCTATTTCGGGGGGGGGTGTTATTTTGAAATTTTGGAAGAATTTTGCAAGACTAATATGCATCACCTAAAATGGCTGAGATCTTAAATGGTTTGGATGAAGTATCTACCTAGTTCCTCTTTTGCTCTCCTTGAAACTAGCTTGAAACAAATAAAGGTCAGAGTGGCCAATCCAGGGAATTCAAGGAAAACCTTGTTTTAAGACCCTGCTAAAGAGTGGAAGAAAGCATGTTTTTTATTAGTAATAGTAATAAGCAGAAGAAGAAGAGAAAGAAGGAGAGGGAGATGGAGGAGAAGGAGAAAGAGAAGAGGAAGAAGGAGGAGAAGGAGAAAGAGGAGATGGAGGTGGAGATATGGAGAGGGATAGGGAGAGGGAGAAGAAGGTGATGATGATGGTGATGATTTGGTAAGTGCTTACTTTTCGTCAGTAACTCTAAGTGCTGGGGTTGAATTTAATTATGTGGGACACAGTTCCTATCCCACATGGGGCTCATAGTCCAAGTAGAAGGGAAAATAGGTATTTAATAGTGACCAGTTTTCAGATGAGAAAACTGAGGCACAGAGAATGTGACTTGCCTAATATCAAACAGCAAGTAAATGGCAGAGCTGGGATTAGAACCCAGGTCCTCTGACTCCCAGCCTCATGCTCTTTCCACTAGGCAATGCTGTTTCTTGTTTTTATTCCCAGATTCTCCATATAAGAAGTTTACGCAGATCCAATTCACCAGAAAATTACTCGAATTTGCACTGTCCTGCCTCTAGACCCTGGGTTAGAAAGATTGGTTTGAGTTTTCCCAGATTCCTATACCAGAGAAACTTATGATTACCAGTTTGTTCCTAAAAAAAATTTGGTCTAAGGAAATTAATCTTTGAAATGTATGTTCAGATCATTGGTGATGGGCAGTTTTGCTTAAAAATATTTGTCTCTAATAAACCTATGAAGATCACTAAATTTGACTCATTTGCTCCCAATTAGTCCATTTCCTATCACAAGAAACCTAAGAAAGGTAACCTATGGAGACTATGCTAGCCATTTTTTTTGTATTCAGGTCCACCCATGATCATCATAACCACAAGCCATGGAATATCTTGAACTACACCTGAAATGACTAACAGAGCAATCTCCTCCTGTACTTGTCACTTTTACTTGTAGGTGCATAACACCGGATGATCATCAGTTTAGCTTGCCTTGCTGCAAAGCTTCCTTTAAGTAGTGTCTTGTTGATTGGATTACATTTGAACAGCACTTCAGCTGTCTTGATATCAAGAAGCTGTCCAGCGTTCCCCATGATTGTTATCACGAGTCGCACTGCCTCTCTTACTCAAAGAACGCCAAGACTGAATTTCTTTATGGCTGTATGATACTACTTACCTAAGCTTTGAACTTGAGCTTTGAACAAGACTTTCTAAGATTTAGGCTACTGGAATGGAAAGCTTCTTTACAAGTTAAGCTAAAAGAAAACACACACACACACACACACACACACTCCTAAATGCCTTGCCACCAAGCCAGTGGGAATTTGAAACTTCTCCAAGCAAAGGAGCCAATAGAACTGCTAAAACATAAGGTAGTGTTCAGAAGGAAAGGATCATGTTTTGATCTCATTTTTGGATTTTTTTTTTTTCAAGAACGATTCCAAGGTTTGACTGATAACCAAGTTGGAGCATGCTTCTGCAGAGATGCATTGAAAAGAAAGGAAGAAAAAGGAAAGGAGGGGTTATTAAACCCCACAGCATGACTTTTCAGCTTATCCTGAATCCTTACCACGTTGATAAGATAACCTCAAGAACCCAATTTCCAAATATTTCAATGGATTTCACTTTGCCTACCTCCCCAGAAAAGTCTGTTATACCTCTAATATGAAGGAAAAAGAGAAAAGGGAGGACAAATGTTTTTATTCTACCTGCACTTCCAATCTATTGCCCAATAATTTTTACAGTTCAAGCAAAGAAAGCCACATAACATAGCATAATATAATAACATAAATCATAAACCACTAAAATCCACCCTTTCCTCTCTAGTCAAACTGCTATCTGATCAAAGCATATATCATTTCTCACCTTGACTACTGCATCAGCCTCTTCACCGACCTCCCTGCCTCCATCTATCCTGACTCCAGTCCACACTTCACTCTGCTACCCAGATCATTTTTCTAAAATATAAACAGTTAGTCCATGTCTCTCTGGTCCTCAAGAATCTCGAGTGGTTGCCCATCCACCTCTGCATGATTTGAATGTAGAAATATGAAGCCTGAACAACATGTTTACAAGTTAAAAATCAAACACCGAACTAAGGTCGATCTTAAAATACCAAAGCTGTTTATGCACAAAATATCACCTTCAGAATGTTCTCTGTGTTTATAAATAGCCAAAAATCAAGTAAGTAATTACAACTTACCCTTTTATTGCTACAGTCCCTGAGAAACGCAAAGCACTATACCGACACTGTCAAATGTCCATAGCAACCCTGTGATGTAGATGGGGGTGTTGAGGAAACTAGTGTTATTTCTCCTATTTTATAGCTGGGGAACATTGAGACATAGGATGCATAAATGACTTTCCATAGGTGCCTATTCATTATCTCATAAATTATTAAAGATCTCTGAATGCACAGTACCAAGTGCTTAAAAAAAGGTAAATTGGACATTGCCTATGTCCTCTAAATGTCACATTCATAAATTGTAACAGACAAAATGAATATGAATGAATAATAGGAAATGAATTTTAATTTATTTAATCTCTGTCTCCCCCATAGACTGCAAACTCCTTGTGGGCAGGGATCATGTCTACCAACTTTATTATGTTGTCTATTCCCAAGTGCTTAATTCAAATACATACACACAGTAAACACAGAATAAATATGATTGACTGATTGATTAATTGATTGATTGGCATCCTTATGGTAAGGACCAGTCACTGAAATTGTCCAAGACCCCCTGCCCTGGGTGGTCCCTCACTTGCTTCAGAGCAGGATTTTGGAGAGCTGCATCAGCCCTAGCAGGAGAAGTCACATGTCCAAACCTATGGAGGAATCACTGGTACCCATTGTTCCCTCCTCCCCTTGCCACCAAATGTATCAGCAGATGTCCATAGTCCCAATTAATCAGTCCATCAATTAATAGCATTTATTGAGTGCTTACTGTGTGCTGAGCACTGTACTAAGTTCAGTAGAGTTGGTAGACATGATCACCAGTCCCACTAACCAGGAAGTGAGAGGACCTCTTAGGATACCGGTCTCAGAGTTGTCCTCTGTACCACTGGGAAGGGAGAGAGGTGACAGCAGAGGCAGTGGTGATGGCTTGTGCATCGTGAATTCCACCTACCACTTCGTGACATCGATTGGTGGGGAGTGCAGATGAATAATGAAAGGGTGATAGGGGAACTTCTACTCTTAAGTCTTCACAACCCAAGACAAGACCCATTCCCTTCTAGGGTCACCTCCATTCATAAAGAGAGTGAGACATTTTATAGGTTGAAAGTTTGAAAAAAAATTGTAAATAGAATTGAGGGAGGTCTTTCTATGTACTTAAGGAGTATATGCCAAAGTGTGTAGGGGACACAGAGGGAAGGACAACTAGGATAGGGAGATGAGGGATTAATGGGGAATGAAAAGGAAGACATCAGAAGTGGCAGTGGGGATTTACTGGAATGTCAGAAAGTGGAGCTGGAGGCAGGGAAATTAGGGAGGAACAGGATACCATAGTCAAGTGATCAGGATCGGAGAAGCAGCGTGGCTCAGTGGAAAGAGCCTGGGCTTCGGAGTCAGAGGTCATGAGTTTGACACCCGGATCTGCCACTTGTCAGCTGTGTGACTGTGGGCAAGTCACTTAACTTCTCTGTGCCTCAGTTCCCTCATCTGTAAAATAGGGATTAAAAGTGTGTGAGCCCCACGTGGGACAACCTGATTACCCTGTATCTCCCCCAGCGCTTAGAACAGTGCTCGGCACCTAGTAAGCGCTTAACAAATACCAACATTATTATTATTACCAATCAGGAGAGTGAGGAAAGATCAGTCCCATGCTCCAATTCCTAAAACACTGATCCAGAAAGCATCAACCAGTGGAATTTACTGAGCACTTGCTGTATGGAGAGTCCTAGGCACTTGAGAAAGTACAGTATATTAGAGTTGGTGGATACGATCCCTGCCCACAGAGCCTCTTGTCTCTGCCACCCATGGAACCAAGTGGGAACAGAATCTTTTAAAAGGTATCTGCCACCCCTACGTGGAATGATTTGAATGAACATTCCTGAGGTGAAAAAAATTCAAGACGCCACAACACCCTAAGAACACCATATGAAATCATCAGTTTGAGGCAAGTAAAGGGAAGCTCATTGTGGGCAGGGAACGTATTCATTCATTCAATAGTATTTATTGAGCGCTTACTATGTGCAGAGCACTGTATTAAGCGCTTGGAATGTATAATTCGGCAACGGAAGGAGACAATACCTGCCCAATGACAGGCTCACAGTCTAATTGGGGGAGACAGATGGACAAAAACAAGACAACATAATCACAGTATCTACCAACACTGTTGGATTGCTCTCTCCCAAACATCTAGTGCAGTGCACTGCACACTGTAAGGGCTCAATACATATCATTGATAATAATAATACTGGTCGTTGTTAAGCACTTACTACGTGCCAAGCACTGTTCTAAGCGCTGGACGAAGGGGAAGATGATTATACCTAAGACCCCCAAAAGGTTATATGGAAAAAAGAGATCTTTCTCTTTAAATTGATTGGGAATGTTGACCAAAATTACCTGATAGATCCTCAGTCATCCAGACATTTCCCCGTGCTTCCACAGACCCAGTTTATGGATAGGCAACTAATTGTTTCCAAAGCAGGGGCTCAGCAGATGGGTGTTCTCCAGGTTCACCAGACCTGATTTCTTCATCTGCCTGATTAGCTAAGAAAACTGCCCTCATGTGAAAGTTGCAAAAAGAAGGTTAAATGTAACAACTCCCACGCCAATTTGTAATGGGAATTAAAGGTTCTTTGTCTGATTTTTTTATGTGAGCCATTGAGATCCCTCTCAAAGTGATATCATCTTTGCTTAGCTGGAAAAAAATGCCATCTTAAAAGGGATGTGCCTCGTTAAAAAGGCAATATTAAAATGTTAAAGCACTAAATATCTCGAGGGGAGGAAAAATATCGAAAAACTTAAGTGGGGAACGATTAGCTTATTTTCCTTCTCCTTTCTTTTATGTCCCTTCTCCTATCTTTTGCCTTACGTAAAATCCTTAGGGTTCTTCTATTTCAGAATTGTGCACTTTCTTTAATATGGACAGAAAAATTTGTCTAACTGGGTTTATTCACCTCTGGATTAGCCCAGCATAAAGCATTGCTTTGAGCCTATGTGTACTGAATGCCCTTTTTGGATCGTTACAAGTTGCTTAATTAAAGCACAGTCCATCTTGAATTCATCTTCCAAGATAAATATGTTATGCATTTCACCCAGTCCGTATTTTTTTCTTCACATACGTCATTTTTGAAATGGGCTCAGGGCACTAATTATCATACACTTCTTCTGTTGGGACATAGCTCACAGGAAGCACCTTCTGGTTTGGCTCAGAAATGTAGGGACATGGTTATAATAATATCGAAGCATTGGAAACAAGGGAACCAATTCAACCAAAATGATTGTCTACCTACCTATAATAATAATGATAATATTAACGGTATTTGGTAACTGCTTACTGTGTGCCAAGCACTGTTCTAAACACTGGGGGGGGGGGAATACGAGGTAATCAGGTTGTCCCATGTGCGGCTCACCATCTTAATCACCTTTTTACAGATGAGATAACTGAGGCACAGAGAAGTTAAGTGGCTTTCCACCAAGGGTGGTAAAGCCACTTATCAGTTGTTACAAAACACCTGCCTGGCTCTCTTCACAGAACACGGATAGGAAATAATAAATTTCACTATTTTGCCCAAAAAAAAACGAAGCCTGCTCAGAAAGATGCAAAAATAGAAAAAAGAAACTTTTCCAACTTTGCTTAAGATTTCAGAGTTGTTGTGTTTACCTTTTAGGATTATAAATATACATGTAAATGCATCTTCTAAGCAGTCAGTATCTTTACAAACTGGTCCAAGAGACTAGAGGGGATATATCACTGCTGAGAAAAGAGTGGAAATCGAAATTTCAGAAAGACATGTTTGAGTGGTTGGAGGTGGGGAAAGTGGGGTCGGTATTATTGTTTATATGCTCTGCACAGAGTAAGCGCTCAATAAATATGATTGAAAATATAATAAACTTCTCTTGGGTTCCAACTATTCTACCTGGGTCCCGAGAATCAAGTTTGCCATTAGAAGAAACCCTCAGGGGCACCCTCGCCCTCTGATAAAAGTTTCCTAGAAACTTCCTTTCTGGTTCTGATTCAGGACCCACCTCGCCAAAAAGGCTGGACTCCTCCTGCTGCTGGAAAGTTAGCTCTGCGGACCAGCGAGCAGAGGAGTTAGTTGCCTTCAAACTCCCTGGGGTGCCAGAGGTGAGCCGAGCGTGGGCATATCAATAAACAGGGAGCCCAAGGTGTAAATAAGAGACTTACGGCCTTAATTTAAACCGCAAACCAAGTCCAGATGTGCGCCACCCGGCAGACAGCAGAGGCGACTGTTCTCCCAGAGTGTAGAAGGCTCCTACCTGCTTTTCCCATTGTTCTGAAGGAAAGTGCGGGGAAGTGCAGGGAAGAGAGGGGAGGCCATCCATCCCCCGCCGGCACCGCCGTCTACTCTCCTCTGAAGTCAGCTTCTCGGCCTCCCCTGAGTTATTGCAGCTGCACCCTGCGTATTCAGGTTCAACCCTCAAAGGGCATCTCTCTCCTCTGTCCCCTTCCCCTCCCCACCAACTGCAACTCGGAAGGAAAATGAAATTGATTAAAAGAAAAGTAGGCACAGATGTCTCCTGCATATCTGATTTATTTGCTTTAAATGGCAAGTTCTCCCCAGCTCTCAAGACCGAGGGAGGTGCCTTACGGCGAGATTTAGGGCTGCGAACTGACTTGGCTTTCCGGAGAAAAGGCCTGGTTTGGATGGGGACCCCAGGGGAGACCCCCGAGCTCCGGGGGGTGATGGGGAGTCATCTAGCCTTAGAGGGGTCTGACTCTCCGTTCGTCCCTGGGAAAGGAGGGGCTGCGGATCCAGCCGGAGTAACCGGGGCTATCCGGTGGGCCCGGATGGCCCTGTCCGGTCCTGACGGACAGTGGCACCTCTGGGTGCAAACAGTGCCTCCGGGCTGAGCGTCAGGTAGACCTGCGCTCCCTTAGCCAGCCAGGTTTGGTTTTTATTCCCGCAATAAACTGTCTCGGAAAGGGGTTTCTCAGTTTTGTCCCCCTCAACACACGTGCGCGCACACACACATGTGTAGCCCTAAAATAAGAGGACGGGCCCAGTTCCCCTGAATGCCAAACCAAGGCGGATCTCCGAGGTATCCCCTTCCCAAGCCCCAAATAGGAGTGAAAGAAGTTGGGGGAGCTGGGCTCTCCGGGCCCTGGCCTGTGCCTTCTTCTCCCCCCGGCTCTCCGGACAGCCCACCGTCCTGCCAAGGGCGCCGAGGCTGAAGTTAAGACGGAGTGCTTTTTTAAAAAAATAAAGTAGAACTCGACTTTTCGGGCCAGAGATCCCGAACCGTCTATGGGCGGGAGGGAGGGAAATTCTAAAATGGAGAGGGAGGCTGAGACAGACCGACGCGGATAGATGGACGGCGACCTCTATGGAATAATCATAATGAATAATAAGTATGGTGTTTGTTAAGCGCTTACTAGGTTCCAAGCACTGTTCTAAGCGCTGAGTTCTAAGGTAATTGGGTTGTCCCACGTGGGACTCACACTACCCTGGACTAGGAAGCAGCGTGGCTTAATGGAAAACACTGGCTTGGGAGTCAGAGGTCGTGGGTTCTAATCCCGGCTCCACCGCTTGTCAGCTGTGTGACTTTGGGCAAGTCACTTAACTTCTCTATGCCTCAGTTACCTCATCTCTAAACTGGAGATTGAGACTCTGAGCCCCACGTGGGACAGCCTGATTACCTTGCATTTACCCCAGCGCTTAGAACAGTGCTTGCCACATAGTAAGCGCTTAACAAACACCATTATTATTATTCTTATTAATTTTCATTTTACAGATGAGGTAATTGAGGCACAGAGAAGTTAAGTGATTTGCCGAAGGTCACACAGCAGACCAGTGGCGGAAGCGGGATTAGAACCCAAGTCCTCTGACTCTCAAGCTCGTGCTCTTTCCACTAAGCCACGCTGGAAACGCACAGATCGATCGAGATCGACAGACCCTCAGGCAGGCAGGGGTGGACAGATAGAAAGGTAGAGATGAGCAAGCAGATACAGCGGGTGGACAGAAATGGATAGACAGATGGACAAAGAGCGACAGAAAGTCGGACGGAGACGTTAGAGAGATCGAAAGGTAAATCGACTACATAGATGCATCGCTAGACCGAGTCCCCAAACTTTCTTGGACTTTCGGGCATGGTGGACAAGTCCGCCTGGAAAAGTGTCCAGCTGACCCCGTGGAGAGAGGCGCTGCTTGGGTAGCTCTGCCACTATGCAGAGGATTTCGGTCCCGGGGAAAGAGTGGGCAATGTGGGAAGCCGTCGGGTGGGCGAGGACTGGTAAAGGATGGCAACCGTAAGCGGACTGGACACCAGACACCTCTGCGCAGCCCGGAGATGGACCTGCCGGGTCTGCCTGGCCCGGACTGCCTTGCCCGACACTCCCCATTAATGGCCCGAACTGGAGAAAGTATCGTCCAGGATGAAAAAAATCAGACTGAAAATGCGGAAAGTACGCGCCTAGCCCCTCGGGGGGCCTTGGAAGCGTAGTACACTTTGGAGAGATTTGTGTCCAAGTCTCCATAGGCGGGTCAGCATGCCTTCCCTCTCTGAACCTCCCAGTGAGGGGAATGAAGTCTGTGCAGGTTGCCGGGGTTGGGGGTCGGAGGAGGGGGGTCTCCTCTTTTCCTGCCCCTCTTTAGCCCCAGCCCCGCCCCCACCACCGGCCAGCCTGAGCCCCTAAACGCTGGAAAGCCCCAAAGCCTCGGAACCCTTCCAGGACACGGCCAGGGGCAATTAGAAGAGGAACCTATAGAACCGCAGTTTCAGCTAAACTTTTTTTGTAGTGAATCACTGGTCCTCCAGAAAGGTGTTATAACAGCAATTCAATTACAGTAAAGAGAGGCATCAGCCTCACAGCTGGACAAGTCCGTGAGTAAATGTGACCAGGCTCTGTCAAGGAATATAGTTAACCGCTGTCCCTTCGTCTTCCCCCTCTTTCTGTGGCTTTATTTATTCGTTTATTTTAGCTGGCCACGGGTTAATTAATTTCAAGGAACTCTTGCCTATCTGAATAGAACACACTGGGACGCTGGCAAGAAATCCTAAAATGTGAACGTGGGATTAGAGATTTTACGACGTCCACGCCGCAGGGTTCTGGGCAGGGGCGTCATTTGCAGAGCTTGGCTCCAGAGGGATGAAGGAATCCCGGGGCGGGGGGGGGGGGGGGGGATTTGATCTGGAGTTGGGATTGAGAGTGTACGTGCGCGTGTTTGTGGATGTGCGGGTTTGTGTCTGACTGCCTGTCTATTTGTGTGTATGAGTGCTAGATCTGTGACTGCGTATGTCCACGCTTGCACACACGGTTGCTTATGAATAGCATGCTGGTGTGTATACCCGAAGGGCAGCTATCTATCTATTTTACTATCCATCTGTCCATCTTCATATGTGATTTGATAGGCAATAAATTAGAAACTGTGTATATGTGGGTATACAGAGAGAAATGGAAAGGGGAAAGAGACAGAGATAGAGACCTGTCTCCACAAATACAGCACTTTTTTCTGTAAATTAGAAACTGTGTATATTTGGGTATACAGAGAGAAATGGAAAGGGGAAAGAGAGAAAGAGACGTGTCTCCCCATATATAGCACTTTTTTTGTAGGTACATAGTACATATATGATTATGCAGAATACACACGCACATTCAGCCAAAAGCCCATGAGTCCTCGCTGAACTTTACTGCTAAAACACCCACTAGCAACTCGGAGCTGTCCCTGGAAATGAGCAGTACCCATTGAAGTAAGGGATCTCTGGATCTCTGCATCTCTGCAATGAGCCCTGTAAGGTGTGCGGGGGAAACGGATTGCTCTCCCAGGGCAGAGCTAAATCACCGCAGTACTCTGGGGAGGGGAAACAAAACCCCTCCCGATCGTTGAAATGAATGGGAAGAGAAACATTACCTCCCATTTCCCCTTGCTATTGAGAAGATTTAAGGAGGATTTCATTTAGCGAAGGCTACATCGAAAAACATTAGATTCCCTGCGTGGCGTTTGAGGTTAGAGAATTGAAAGGCCAGGCCTGGACTGAGCTATTTCTCCGCTTTCTGTGGCAGCTACTCCCCACCCTCCCTCTCCGCCCTCCCAAAGTTGCAGGTAAAAGGAGGTGGAGATTTTCAGAGGACTTCTCACCTCGTCCTCTCTAGTATTCTCCCGGAGAAGCCCAGAGAGGAACTGTTCCTACCCCGGTTCTCAGAGTCATCCGGTCCCCAGCAGGACGGCAGAGACGAGGTTATCAGTGAGTGACCGCTCACTGCTCAGCCAATTTCATGTTATCCCCTTGGCCTGGCCTCTGGCTGCGCTAAGGAAGGATTGAGGTTGTATCTGCCGGCCTCAGGATGGGGGGACGGTCTGAGCCCTGCCTCTTCCCCTTCAACCATCGGGCTCGGGGAGCTCAGTAACTCCGGGGCCGCTGGCGGGCAGAACTCAGCGGAAAGAGGGGATAGAAGAACTCGAGTTCCCTGGCTGCAGAAGTCCGATAGCATGAGGGAGTGGGAGGGAGACCCCCTTCCTGAAAGACGGGGGGCGGGGGGAGGGTTCTTGCAGGCACAGACACCCCCCCGCCCTGCCCCCGCCAAGCCCTGCCGTGGAAATCGTGGGACAGAAGAAAACCGGATCCCAGATCTCTCAGATTCAGGACAAGGTGGTCCATTCATCCATTCAATCAGTCGTATTTATTGGGCGCTTACTGTGTGCAGAACACTGTACTAAGGGCTTGGAAAGTACAACCCGATGACAAATGGAGCCAGTCCCTACCCAACGGGCTCCAGGATGCCCTCCGAAGTTTCCAAATATCGAAAAATGAAACCAAGTGCGGAGGAGCGGGAGGAAGGGAAATCCCAGAGGGCTTGCCCACGAGCCCTCTTTCTTTTCCCCATAGAAACGCACAAGTAGAGAGCGGAGCTGGCGGATTCCTAATCCGGCTTGGGTGCTGCTAATGGCACATCTTAAATTGTCCAGAAAACACCGGTCTATGTAATTTGTCCCCCCGACTCCCCACTCCTCCCTCGACTCTCAAATCTCAGCGTGCTCTTTTCCCCTTCCCGCTATCTGCCACTTTTGGAGTCCAAAATTTCCCTCTGAGAAGTGTTTCTGGATTAGCCCTTTACTTTCCAGACTTCGAATAGGGTATTTCCGTTCTCTTCAATCGGATACCCCATATGGCTAATAGGTTACTCACTTTAAAAAGGCAGCTTGGTTCTCTTTGATCCAACACTATGTTATCAACCGAGACTTCTCCTGAATTTAGCTTTAATGTCGGGTTCCGTGGGGAACTCCAAATGCATATCCTGATTTCCAATAGGGACCACTTGAATCCTTAGCTGGTTGAGTTCAGGGAAAAGAGGTGAAGGCTCTTATCTCACACGAAATCTTATCGCTTTCCCCCCACTGAGATAGCAGGTTTCTCTGCTCCCGCTGCGTTACGATTTTATTTGGTATCATTCACTTTCCAGTGACCGTGCATCTCTTTCCCGTTCTTTCTTTTTGTTCTTTAACCATAATGCCTAATGCTTTCTCCTTTTCCCCTCCGCCTCCTTGAACTTGGGAACGTCCTCCGGATGAATCACACAAAAATCTTAGTTAAAGCCTGGGCGAGAAACATCTGACCCATTGAAACGGCACTAGTGGAGAAAAGCGAGAAAGGAAATGCTGAGTCTGGAATTGTTGTTCTAATAATACTCCCACGGCTCCCCTGGTTCTCTTTGGAATATTTTACGGGACTTTTTTCTGAATCGGTATGTGGAGAGAACTAAATCCTATGTGGGACCAGGACCCCAAATATAAATCGCAGAGTACCTGCCAGCGGCTTTGCCCCGAATGTCGGGAAAATATGAAAGATTCCCTTTAATTAAATATATAATCCTAGGATACTGCTGGGTTTGGACGGTGTGAGGCTATAAATTCTCTGCCGATACTTCATTTTCCCCAATTTAGGCAGCTGCCCCCTAAATCGACTCAAAGTAACTCTGGGAATCAAACTTCTCCGGTCAGAGATACTGATTGGTGGAGGAGGTTTTGACATACAATTTGACTATTTCTGGAGGTGTCCCCCCACCCCGTCCCCGACCCTCAGCCCACCTCTACTTCTCCTTTGAGAAATAACTCCTGCAGAGGCTATTAATTTAATCTAGTTTGTTAAAGTTCCATCAGTACTTTTCATTTCCTCGTCACCTGTGAAAGAACACCCGTTATTAACACTGTAATTCAATAATTAAGTAAACACGAAGGAGTAATCCTATGCGTTCTACCCTCTTTTTTCAACTTTATGATTGTTTAACATTGAACTGATTCTAATGTGCAATTAGGGGAAGTTTGACTGAATCGAACTTCTGCCACCCTTTGACTTCGAGCTAATTAAGAAACAAATATATTCCAGATTATTATTTCCAAAAATACCTTGTTCATTTGTGTAACAACCACGTAAAATTAAGAGAAGCAAAACAATTATTAATCAGTTCATTTATCTTCTCATCATAATGCTCACCGAACCAATATGAATTAATTTCAAATGATTAACGTTTTAATACAATTGACATTTCTCCTGGTTGCTCAAAATATGTTCTCTTCTCTGTCTCCGGGACTCCGTGCCTGGTGTCCTCTCTCTACTTAGGTACTCCCCTTTCCTATTCTGGGTCCCTTTTACCGATTGAATTTTGTCTTTTCCCATACACTCTCCGATTTCTTTTCTTTCTTTTCTGATGTAGTCGTCACACACAATTGATTTCACAATGTCCTGTTTTACAAAGCCAAAAAGAACTGACATCTCACTTTAGAACCCTCCCCCCAGAGGATAAAAAAAGTTAAGTGAATATTAACTACCAAAAAAATACAAAGAAAGTCAATTTCTAGAATTGGCTCTCAATCCGTTATATAATATCTCTCTCCTTCTGTTTTTTTACGTAAGTGGTGGAAGCATGTTATATTGACCCAAGCACATCCAGAAAGCAGCCTTATAAGCATGAAGAGGAATCATTATAATAATCTGGACGAATCGAAAGAAATCTGATCCAACGTATTTAGGTGTGGATCATTAATTATGAAACCCGAAACTCTTTTTAGTTTCCCTCTCTTGATAGCAATGAATCATTCCCCCACGCCCCCCGCACACACACACTTTTTTTATTGGAAATCAGACCCTAAATTCCTTTTGACTGAAAGGAAGTTACAAGACAAGATGCAATTTTCTCTTTCTTTTCTGACAACTCTGTCATCTTAAGGATCATAGTCATGTCAGGGTGTCTGTCTCAGAAAAAAAAAAAAATCACTGGAGCCTGTGGCCATCTCTGCATCAAAATTTTCCAGACCTCTATTTTTGATTGTGATCCTACTGATCTGAGTTTGAAATGCGAACGCAGTAAAGCCCCTAAGCCTTCAATCGTGTGAAATTTTCAAAAGATCTCTAGAAGCAATCTCAGGCTGTCTGACCCCTGACAGGCGCAGATCTTTTTATTCCTTTCTCTGCCAGCACTTCATTTCTTGGAATATCTTTCAGATTTGCACCTCCAGATGACAACCTGAGTGTTTATTATGTGTACATGAATCGGAAATCTTCAAAACCGCACAAAAGAACCACCTTAAACATAATATTTAATTTCCCATTCTGAGTACCTGCTTCTTTATTTGCTTTTCATTAGCTTAAATATTTTTTCCGGGTCTCCCTCGTGTGTCTGATATTTTGTTGATTCTTGCTTTTAATCATTTTATTGAAAATCGCATGTTGCATTATCCTACATGGTTACATACTGAAAAAGCCACCAAGCTGCGGATACATACACCCATACAAACACACACTTATGAGCTTTACTAAAAATTCTATCATTTAATGGTCTGCTCCTGAGGCTGCTAATAGATCTTTTTCCTTGTCCCTTCCCCCCTCTTCCCCTCTGGTCTTCCACCTATTGTTTCCCATAGGACCACCTGAAAAGGTGCTCTGGGATAGTGTTTGAGAGCTGCGACGCTGCTCTGACGTATCCAGCTGTGAGCTGCTTCCCAGAGGACCATATTCTATAGAGTATGTATGTGTGTGTTGGGGGTGGGAGGGGAGGAATGGAAGTTCCCTGGTCTTATGTTAATGAGGTGTCATCGAGGGACGTAGCTTTTTGGGGATCCCTCTACAGAGTCCATTCTACCTGTCCAGGCTTCCCTGCAGCTCTGCCTCCCTCACCACTGGTTCTTTGCTCCTCTGGTCGCTAGCCCCTTGAAGGACTGATGCCACCACTTCCAGACCAACGGGGTCCTGCGTGGAAAGCAGGTGGGAGGGTGCCTCTCCTGCCAGACAGTTATGGGCACAGAGCTGGGGGGGGGGGGGAGGGAAGAATACCTCACTCCATACCCAGGGCGGTGGGGAATCTAATGGGAGATTCCAATTATTCAGGCAGGTCCCTCTCAAAGATCCTCAAATCCTCCCGAGATCTCTCTGTTAGAAGTTCCCAATTCGGAATGCCTGAGATTGGGGTGGGGGGTCTCCCCTCCTCTTCTGTGTGGATGCACTACCCTTGTTGCTATGATTAACTTATTAAAACAACGCGTAATTATTTTAATTTTACTCGAAAATACTTTCGGCTGTGTTCAGATGTGTTTGTATTTATCCATTTTTTTCCCCATAAAACCTGTATTAAAACAAATGTTACTTTTCTTTCTGTGAGGAGTTGTATGTACATAGACCCTCCCTTTTGGAAGTAGACCGCAGGGACTGTCATTAGATCGAATGGCAAGTCTTTATAGAAAGTGTTTTGCATAATTACATACCAAAGCCAGAATAGTCACCCTCACATTTTATGGGTCACAAACCATCAACAATTGCCACATTATTGTCCAAGAAACCTTAGTCCATGCATTGATAGAGAAAACTAGACTGTCTAATCTAGAACTGAAGAAGATTGAAATTTCTCCTAATAAGAACCCAGAGAAGATTATTTTCAAACTGACAACGTGTTTACATATAGTTATAAAGTTCAGAGGACCGGTAGGGAGAGAAAGGAAATCAGGCTAACCATGATTAAGAAGCACACATTGGTCTAATATAGATGGCTCATCAAAAGGAGGGAGCTGAATGCTTTTCCCTTTTCAGATCTGTTCCCTTTTTTTTTTTTTTACCTTTGTGAGGCAGTAATTAAGATATTCTTATTTGGACAGACAGCTTCTCTGGTAACTGAATAATATTAGTTCCTTTGATGTCAAACTTTTGACAGTTATCACACCAGCGTTGAGCAATTTAGCACCGAGCCCCCCCTTTAAAAAAAAGTCTTTGAAGAAAACTAATAAGTGTGATCCTTATTGCCAAATGATCTAAATCTCGGTGGACAGGCTGCCCGGGTATAAATTCCATTTGGTGGGGCAGGATGAAGCGGAGTTTGGTTTTCTCTCATTGGGCTATCACTGTCTGGAATCAGGGCAGTAATCCCCCCATTCACACCACGGCACGATTCTTCGAGGACCCTCCCAGCGCTTCGCCTCGGCCAACCTGAGCGAACTGGGAAATGGTGAGGGGAATTGGGGCAGGGGGAACGCCCAGGCGGATACACACACACAACCACCCACACTCCCGCATACACCTCCACACTCAGTCCCTCCAGACGCCCCCTTCCCCTTCCCCCCTCTACTCCCCGCCCCCCAAACCACACACAAACACACACCCACGAACTCCAGACCGGCCTTTCCTCTGAGTCAGAAAGGAGATTTCACCTGCTCCTGGTTTGACACATCCCCACTGCCTCGCAGATATGGTGGCCAAATTTGGGATTTGCCAGATGGCAGGATTATCTTCACGTCTGTTGTATTACATTTGGGGGTGGGGGGTGGAGGGAGGAGGCGGGGGAAAGGCATGTCCAGAGTTAACATTGATTCCCGATTCCCTCCTTAAAAAAATAAATCCCTTCTCTCTCTCCCCACTTCCCGGCTGCCGCCTCGGCCATGACCCGTGGCCCTGCTTTGGCACCCTGGCAGACTCCCTGGCAGACACCACGCAGAGCTGTGTGCTCCTTCCCGGGGCGAGGGAAAGAAGTGGAAGGGACTCGGGTGGGGGGGGAGGCGAAGGGCACGAGGGAGGTGAAGGGATTAAGACGGAGGCGCTGTGGGGCGGAGTACCTGGAAAACACAGTCCCTGGGGGTGACACCTGTCGGACGAGGCTAACAGGGAGAGGGGGTCGGCAAGCAAGTTGTTTGTTCCCAGTGATGTCAACCCACCCGCCCCCTCACTCTGAGTGGGAGGTGAGGAGGAAGGGCCCAGGCTGCCAGCCCCCGGAGAGAGTTTGGCAGAGACGGGGTAAAAGCAAAAAAAAGATAGAAATACACACACATACACTCTCTCTCTCTCTCTCTCTCTCTCTCCTTTCACTTCCGCGCAGCTCCCTCTGCCCCTAGATGGCCGTGGAAGTCACGAACCCAGTGCTCTTGATTGGCAGCCGGCTCTGCAGAGCCCCTTGGAGGGCGGGAGAAGGTCCGGCCGAGGGACCTCGGGCAGGACGGAGAACCCCAAATCCAGGGCCCTCCGGCCTGCCCGGCCCTCAGAGGACCTGTGAGGGATAAAGCCATTGCCCCTGGAATGAGGTGTATCGCCCTGGAAGGAGAGGGAGCGAGAGAGCACAGAAAGAGAGAGACAGACAACATAGATGTGTTTATGAGAAGGCTTGTGGACGGGTGTATATGTAAGCGTGGATGTTCACGTGCATGTACTTCCCCGGGTGTATACTCATAGAGGCATGTACGACTCATGTGTATGTGTTTGGGTGTTCGAGTTGAATGAATCTGTAGGTGAGTGTATTTGAAGTGTGCAAGATTATCCATTATGTGCATGTGTATTTGATGTGAGGTCGTGTGGAGGGTGCAGGATTGTGGTCTGGGTGTGTGGGTAGTATGCGGGATTGCGTTCATATGCGTGGGTGAGGGAGGGAAGTGCAGGATTGCTGAATGTGTGTGCATGTGGAGTGTGCAGGATTGTGGATTGTGTGCGTGTGTGACATGTGGAAGGGTGGAGGGTGGAGTGTGTGAGTGTGTATCTCAGGACCCAGCGGGAAGCCTATTTTAAATGTCCGCTTACTCGAAATCGGATAGAAAGAAGATCTCCCACCTGGAGTGTTCCTTCAGACTGAACTCGGCCCGGACCGTCTACCTTGCCCCTGTTCCCGCGGCGGGTCAGCTCTTTCCGGGCCGGAGCTCATTAGCGACCTGGCTCTCCCCTGGTCATTGAAGTTTCCGGCTCAGAGAGATTCGGAGGGGAAGGGGGTCGAGACTCGATTTCGGACTCGCAACCCACCCTGCCCTGTCGGCCGAGGAACTAGCCAGGCCTGGGAGGGCCCTGGGCCTTCTGTGGGGAGGGGCCTGCTAAACCCGGTCCTGTCCAGCCCTGCCCAGCCCTGTCTCACGGACGGGGGCTGAAAAACCGGAATCCCCCTTCATCCCGGCACAGCCTGCTAGGGCCAACCTGGCCCGGGGTGGGGGGGAGCTGCACAAGGTGACTTCTTTAATCCTTTGCCTGCTAGGGTTGAATCAGGGATTCCCGGCGGAGCTCCATTGCCAGCCTCCAAACTCCACTGCCAGCCTGCTGGGCATCCTGGACTTTTCCCGGACGGACAGGCTGGCTGCGCCTCTCCGCTTCCCCATCTGAAATCAAGGCCAAGGGGGGAGGGGAGGGGAGGGATCCCCTTCATCCTTTCCGGACTCAGGGAGTCCAGGTGGAAGGAGGCAGACCAAGGGACTTGTCAGGCCTTCTCGACTCAGCCGTTGTGGGCCGAGGGATCCGAGAGCGGGGAGTCGGTACCACGCTGGGTGGCCACGAAGGGTGGCACAAGATCGTTGAATGTGCAGGGCAGAGCGCCCTGGGGGGAGGTGGGCTGTGTGGGGGGAGAACAGAAAAAAATAATAACCCTGAGGGGAGGATGGAGAAACTGACCTAATACCTGTTGCATAGAATAACTCAGACCAATCCCTGGCCTGGGTACTGAGGCCAAGCCGGTGCCACTGAATGTGCCAGGAGGGAATCCTGCAAAGCGGGGGTCGCGGAGAGGAGTGGAGAGGGGCGGGGTGAGGGGGGTCTCGGGTTCAAGATGAGGGCTGCAGAAAGTCTACGTCCCAAGATGAGGGCTGGTGTGGAGGAGAGGGAAGGTAACATCGGCCACTAAGCTGGGCCGAGGGCCGGGGTGGCCCCGGGGCAAGGAGCCGGCCGAGTCCGGGAGGGTGGTAGGCAGGGGCACAGATGCCACCACCTCGCTTCTGCCCCCCTCTCCACCTCGCTTCTGCCCCCCTCCACCTCGCTTCTGCCCCCCTCTCCCTCGAACCTGCGGAGGACAGAATCAGCTACGATGGGCGGAGGGGTCAAGTCCCCCCTCCGCCCTATAGAGCACCAACGGGAGGGGAGGTGAGGGACTCCACAACAACGGTTGGGGAAGACTGAGAACGTTATTACCGTTTCATCCCGCTCCTGTCCTCGATTCCGGCCCTTCCCGGAGTCCTTGGACTCTGCGGGAAGGAACCGGAGCCCCTTTCCCCCGCAGCCGTCCGTCCTTGGCGGCCCCTTCCCTCCGGCCTCAACCTTCGCCTGCGGCTGCCGGACAAAGCCTTTTCGGGGCACTTGCCCGCACGTCCTGGGCGTCCTTCGGCCCTAGTGCCAGCCTCTGAGGTCCACCCCGCCAGCGCCTAGGCAAAGGTCCAACGACCCCAAGACCCTGAACTTAGGATCCCCCTTTCCCCTTTCCCTCCTCAGCCTCATCTCTCCCCTTCCCTCCCCCACCTCCCTGGCATCCTCCATCGGGTATCCCAGCCCGCTCGGGGCCTGGCCTGGCCTCTCTACCTGTCCCAACCTGGGAATGGCTCCGAGGAGGGCGAGGGGCGGTGGAGGGGTTGGGGGGGAGGACTGGAGAAGGCCAGGGGCGAGCGAGTCTCCCCTCCTCCAGCCCCACGCTAGTGCAGCCCCGAAATTGTCCAGCTGGCCCTGGGTTTCCATCCCGCCCCGCCCAGCCCGGGGGTCGCCACTCGGAGGACCGGCCTCCCCCCTCCCCCCTGCCCTCTCGCCTATTTTCGTTCTTGGCCCCGGGACACCTGTCTAGCATACTTGGTCCCTTACAATCCTTCATTTGCCTGGATTTGCCCTCCTCCTATTTCGGGCGCTCTCCAAACCTCGGCTCCACCGTCGCCCCCCGACTCCTCGAATTCGTCTACTCTATTCCCCAGGAGTGACGCGCCCCAATACCGTCCTCCATTCATCTTTCTCCAAGTTGATTTATAGCGATCGACAGGTTAAAACCTCATCTGACTTCATTACTTTTAAAAGCTGTCTATTTCAGAACTGTCACTTTTCATCACTTAAACCAAATAAATACTCGAAGAAATGAATTGAAAGAGACTTTTAGATCATGTTTATAATTCTTTGCCTCTACGTTAACCGTCCTAATGACCTGACCCCTGGTTTAGATCCCCCTCGGCTCACGTTTGCATCAGAGTCCAGCGATTACGGCCCAGAAAATTGTAGCGAAGATGAGAGAGTGTCCGAAAAGCAGAGGAGAAAGAAAAAATGGGAAAAAAATATAGAAGAAAAATTGGATTCAAATCCACTCTACAAAGCTACCCCGAGGAGGAGACCCTTCAAGATAACATTCCCTCTTTCCGGACATACGTCTACAAATTTAAGCTAGCGGTTAAAAAAAAAGCGAGAGTGCCTACCTGATTTTTTTTTAATCATTTAATTCTAAAGGATATGTTTATACTGGGAGGGGCGGCGGCCGCGGGGCATCACCAACCCCCTCTTAAATCCCAGACCCCAAAGAGGGCTCCACTAGAAGACGCTGGTGGCGAAGAAACTTTGCAAACCCTAAATAGTTATTTCTTCTAAGGGACTGTGATCTGACTAACACTGTCATTCTAGTTACTTCTAATCCCGAAAAAACTCACGAGATCCTCGCAATCGCAAAAAGGATTTAAATAAAATCCCCCTTCAGACTAGAAAGTGACTACTTCTTCAGTTGAGGAAATGGCAGTCCCGAACACCTTGTTTAAAGGAAAAAAAATAGGGGAATCTAACCGACTTCTTCTAATTTCATTGCACATTTTCTTTGTGTGTGTGTTTTGCTGCTTTGTAAAGAATGTTGAAATTGTTTTTCCTGTAATCATTTTAGTTCATATTTTCCCTCATTCGGATGCAGGTTTGAATACATCCTGATTTTCTCAGCTACGACCTGTGACACCCACGCACATCATATTACATATATTATGCATGCCCGTGTGTAATATTTACATTGCACATGCAGCCCATAAGTAACTTTCCAAAGCACCACTTAATTGGGGTTCGCGGTACGCAGAGAAGTACGTGGATTGCTCCGACAGCCATTCTGAAAATTATTTCACACACGTCTCTGTTCGGTTGCTATCTCCAGCTTGCTGGACTACAGTGGAATAGGACGGTCTGAACGTTTCCCCGGCTTATTATTCCTTTTCCTAGTTTAATTGTGTTCTTCTACAAACTCCATTATCACTGCAGAAGTCTGGCTAATGGGTTTCGCGGCG
Organism: Ornithorhynchus anatinus; assembly: GCF_004115215.2. Classification (NCBI taxonomy): domain Eukaryota; kingdom Metazoa; phylum Chordata; class Mammalia; order Monotremata; family Ornithorhynchidae; genus Ornithorhynchus; species Ornithorhynchus anatinus. Next base: position 27,036,352 of record NC_041732.1, on the reverse strand, counting down.
AGAAACCGGCCATTCTGCCGTACCTTAGAGCGCCACCTTGCTGCCTAACCTGCAATTACGCTGGAGAAAATACCCGACCTTCGTGCAAATCTGAATACACTGAGTTTTCATAATCATAACCCTAAAAGAACTGAGCACTCGAAAGGACTCCTTACCAATAGTTACAAAGTCATTTTCTTTGGTCAACAAGTCCCATAGAGTCTGAGGGGGTGTGAAAAAGAAAGGGAGGAAGTTAAAATCATGGGGGTACAGTTTCGCAAGGTTTGAAGCAGTAACTCTAGCTGCGATGTTTCACATAAGGTAGAACAGACCAGATAGCTTTTCTCACGGCGTCTATATTTTTAGCTCCAATTTTTGTAGCTGGCAAGGTCTGCCTATCTGATTGCATTCCACGCAAATATCCCCGATGATATGGGTCCTTATAAAGACATACCCTGCCAATTAAGATGATCACCTAAATCAAATAACTACAGTCACTCATGCAAAATAGCACGTGAAGAATCTTTCCCTTTCTCCCCCTCTCTCTTTCCCTCTCTCCCTCGCCTCCCGTTTGACTAATAGCCCGTACCTATTTCGACTTTGCTAAAATAAATGACAATGAAATGCCATAACTAGTGTACTGATTAGAAGGGGAAGAGAGGGAGCGGGGTAAAAGCTATCAATCCAGGAACCCAAAAGCATCATTTTAATCAGTTTAAAATCAAAGAAAATGCACAATGATTTTTTTTTTTCCTGGATCAGCCCGAAAAGTAGACTTCCATTCTTAGAGTTTTGGCTAATCCAAGTTTTGTAGCAGGGGACCTAGGGAAGGGACAGCCCCATCTCTTTGGCTTCGGGTTTTAGGGGACGATTTATTCTTTGGGGAACTCTTGCTCCCCGCTGAAGGATTTTTCCTTGACTAATTTCTTCCCCCGACGACCGAAAGCACTGCTAGGGGCCTCAAGGGTTCTCATTTTAAAGGGAAACTCCTCCACGGGGAGATTTTGAGTGACACCGGCGGGAAGGTTAGAGGAGGGTGAGGAGAGAAGGTAATCTTTATTTTCTGCTCCCGAATCCGCGACGGATGGACGGGGAGGGTTACGGTCATCCACCCAATTCCCGTTCAGGTGGCCAGGAGGCGACTCTCGCCTGCAACATTTCGACCGGCCCTATGCCCTGCGTGGCGACCCCTCTGGCGGAGGAGACATCAAGACGAGAGGAGGTGGAGAGGTCGATCCAGAGAAATAATCAGGGGTGGAAGAGAGAGTGTTTCCCATCCCAGCTGCCCGAGGACACTCCGAAAGAGGAAAGATCCGTTTTCCGCCCAGAATGTAGTGGGGAAATTACGGCCTCAGAGGCAGGTGGGGGTCCCGGTCTGAAGTGTCATCGGGTCTCTTGTCCCTGTGCCGATTCTGAACCCCAGGAGAGCTGAAGACAGCCGGCCCTCCCCTTCCCCCATCTCCTACCCTGAGGAGGGCAGGACCTGGGCCTAGCGAGGCCCGGGAGCACCAGGAATTCCGGGAAACAAAGAGGGAGGCGCCCCACATGTAGGCACTGGGCGGATGTACCCCGCTGGGGGCCGTTTGGGAAGAACGGGCAAGGGAAGGCCTTTTCCGACCCTGTTCATGAGCTCCCCTAACCTCTTCTCCCACTTAAAAAAAAAAGAGGGGGGCACAAATCTGGATTTCTGTTCTTTTCCACTGAATAATGCCTGGAGACGAGAAATGATTTTATTGCTATTACACTTCCTACCGCAAGATGCAAAGCAAGGCTGAGGAGTCTGTATTACAACTATGTCATAATGTTTCACTGATGCAAAACATGTAGCCAGAGGGGGTTGCTAATGACTCCCGGATTAAAGGGGAGAGAGAGGGAAAGGGAGAGAGGGAGAGAGAGGGAGAGAGAGGGAGGAAGACAGGGAGAGAGGGAAGAGAAAGAGCGAGAGGGGGAGAGAAGGAGAAGGGGGAAGGGAGGGGGAGACGAAGAGAAGAACGAGGGAGAGAGGAGAAGAGGAAGGAGAAGATGAAACCAACAAGAAAACTTGCATTTCAAACAACACCGTAGAAGGCGGACTAGCCATCTAATTAGGTTATTTTCGATATATAAGCTGCAGAGTCAGAGACCGAGACGGAAACAGAGGGGGAAGAGAGACAGAGAGATAGACACCATTATCCTTTTAAACACCGCAAAGGTTTTGCATGTTAATAACTATTAATTATATTTACAGCCTGTTAACTGGAGGACTCTCTTTTAGAAAGATTCAGACTTCGGAAAACGCTTGATTAATATCAGATTAAAGGCTTTTCCCATAGGCGAGGCAGCTCGAAGCGAGGTGGGGGTGTGGGTGGGTGGGTAGAGGCGATCCTGCGGCTGTGAGGCTGTGAACACCGGCCTTCCCACCCTGCCTGTCCCCAAAATTTCGGAGGTGCCAGCCGCCGGCTGTTGGAGAAGGCCGAGGGACCGTGGCCCTGGGGGTGGGTTTGGCCCGGGAGAATCTCGCGGTCCATCTCCAGTCCTCTGCTAAATTCCTGAGCCTGTCCCCTGGGGCTACCCGCGCCCCTCCCCCGGAGCTGGTCCTAACTGATGTACGCGGAGGAAGGAGTCCAGTTCCTACCGTGGCCCAGGCCGTTCTTACTGCCCTCCAGTCCGCTTCTGCCTCCCAAGGGATCAGCAGCCCCGTTACCCCGGGAAGCCCCCAACTCCAGACTCAAGGCGCAGAGCTCCCTCGGGAACAGGCTCCCAGACAAGGGGTGGGTGGGGTGGGGGCGGGGGTGGGGGTGGAGGAGCCAGCGGGCGTTAAGCCGGGAAGCTTGGCTGTTTACCCAAACGATTTCCCTTTCAGGCCGGAGACACCAATGAGACAAGATCAAACTCCCCTCTCTCTGTGTGTCTGGCTCCGCTTGGAGCCGGGCATTGTTAAGGGGAAGGGTCGGGGGTCCCGGCCGGGGGCCTCTTCGAGCGCCAGCGCCTCCTGCCGGCCGGCCGGCGGGGTTGGGGTCGGGGTGGGGGGCGGGAGGGGGGCAAGAGAGGGAGAGGGAGATGGTGGGATGAGAAAAGTTCCCGGGGAGGGGGTGGTGGGTGGAGAGGCACGAATGACCCTTTGGAAAGGAGGAAGAGAAGTGAGGCTAGTGGGGGCTGGAGAAAGTGTGTGTGTGTGTGTGTGTGTGTGTGTTTGGGGTGGGGGGGGGGGGAGACAAGGGATGGGGCTCTGGATTTCACATCCCTGACTTAAAAGGAGGGGAGGGAGGGCGGGAAGGGGGTCATTAAGATCTGCCCGGGAGACGAGAGAGGGAAAGGCCTCTCTCACGTAAATGCACAGGAAGAGCCAGTGCACCGAGAGACAGTGTGAGATGGAGAAAGCAGGCAGGACGAAGACACCTAGAGGAGGCCAGGGGCGACAGCTCCTAGCCTAAACCCGCTGCCCTTCTTTCGGAACTCCGCGAAAGGACTTGGTCTAACCCTCTTCAGGCGGACGGTGTCCTCTTGCGACTCTTCGCTCTAGCCCCATTAGCTGGAAATTAGTCCAAGGTTTGGGCTATTGCATTACACGTGTGGGCCGCGGGCCGCAGCCCCGGCCCCTCCTCCGGGGAAAGACTGTTCCACATCCAGATGGAATAGATTTTCTACATTTGACAAGACATTTGTCATTTTAAAAAGAATATATGTCATGACTGTGGGGGCTGAGCGGGAGGGGGGTGGGTGCGCAGGGGACCACGTCTCAGGTTACGACCGGGCCGGGGCTATTTAACCTCGCGGCTCCAAGACACGGCCAATGGGGTTTCGGTGGCGTTGGGGAACATTTGTTTTCAAATGAAGGAGAGGCCGGGCTCTATTTATTTATTAAAGCCGTAAACTAACAGTGATTAAAATCCGGTCAGAGCGAAGTTAGAAGTTCAGGCGGCCAGTTAGCAGCGATCCTCACTCCTTGGCACGCACCTCTGAGGCAGGGAGAAAGATGGGCAACCTCTTATTATGGGGATTTGGTTTGTGAAGACCTAACCTCCTCCCCTCGGCCTCTATCCTCCCCCCCCTCCCCTCCCGAAGCATCTATCCCCCTCCCTGCGGGCGCACACCCTCTCCCTGGGGGTCGGGGTTGCGCGCCAGGTACATTGGTGTCTGACGAGGACCACACTCGCTTTGCTTTCTTTGAACTGGCTGGGCAAGCCCCATTCAGAGGCCCCCTCTTTAACGCTCATTTACTGTTTTCGAGTAATTATTGTTTCCCTTCCCGCGGGAGTGCCACCGGAGAAGAAATTCAGGCCTCCCTGGGGTGGCCATGTCTTGCGCCCTGCCTATTCTGATGAAGGTTGGGGGCTGCTCCGTGGATAAAGAGGGGTGAGGAAGGGCCGGATCGGTCCCACGCCAGAGTGGGTCGGTGGATGCACACGGAGACATGCACCCGGAGACTAGGGTTTTGAGCAGGAACTATATAGTGGTGTGTGTTATGTGTGTGTATGTGTGTGTGTGTGTGTATATGAGAGAGAGAGAGAGAGAAAGAGAAAGAGAGAGACTCCGAGCAGGGGGACAGTTAGAGATCTTGGGTATAGACCTGATCTTTGTCATATCCCTGGCAAGGACAGGGTCAGTGGTGAGACAAACAGGTGTTGCGGTGCGGAACACTTCTCTCTCCCTCCCTCTGTCTCCCTCCGCGGGGTCGTTGACAACTCTGGTGGGTGGGATGGGGGTCTAGACCATAGTATCTCCCGTCCATTCCCCTTCTCCATCCCACCCGGGAGGACTCTTTGCCCTGCAGAGGAGGTAGCTGAGTCCGCCTGCAGGTAGACCCGACCTCTCCGGAGCTGCGGAGCCCCGTCTGCTGGGATGCTGGGGACCAGGAGGTCGTTCCCATGGGATATGATCCAAGCCTCTTGAATCCCGGTGGTCCCATCCCCCTATCCCCACCCCCAACTGGGGCTGGAGGAGGGAGGGGATGGCTGGCAGCCGGGAGAGGTTTGCTCCTCTCCGTGGGCCTGGTCTATTGGTCCAGCCCCGAATTCCAATTCCACAGCTGTCGGGGAAGCGTCATCAGGCATCCCACTCCCTCCCTTGCCTTCTGACCCTGGCACTTTACCCTGCCTCGGCTGCCACGGCCGCAGCGGTCGAGCCCTCAAAATGCCCTCCTATTCGATCCAGCCTCCAACTGGCTAGAAATGCCCCGAAACCTTCAAATCCGCCTTCTGCGGGCTCCTCGGCCTATAACATCAAGGCCGAGAAGCGGGGAGGGGTGGGGAGAGGACGAAAGAGAGGATTTCATTAAAGTCACTTTCCTTCAATTAGAAATCAAAATCTGTCATTACGGCTGGTGAAGGGGCCTGCCGCCGGCAGAGTCCTGTCTGACGTACGAGTTCAAACGGCAGCGGCCGCCCCTGGGCCTCTCTCGCCCCTCCCGGATCCGCCGCCTTCGCTTAATTGTGCAGGGGCTAGTCACAATGCTAGTCACAGAGCCTGATGGTTGAGGGAGGCGGGGGTGGGGTTGGGGGGACAGGGCAGGAATATAGGCTGGTCCGGGGCTTCCAGTGTGATGGAGGGCGGGGGAAGGAAAGAGGGGACGGGGTCCTGGCGACAGGCACCAAGTGGGTAAAAAAAAAATCAAGTGGAAAGTTAGACGACCGGTTATTCGCCCCTGAACTAAACGCGAGTCTCACGTGGCCCAATCCCGGCGATAGCCTCGGCTGAGTGAGGTCAGAGGTAGCTTCGCCCTGGGCTAGTTTCGCTGTTCCTCCCTCACCTTTCTCTACCTCTCTTCCAGGCCTCCTCGGCTGAGGAGACAGGAGAGGACCCATTTTATTTTTCGCGACTCTCAGGACTCCTGAGATTCCAGACTCCTGGGCTAGGGTTTTTTTTTGTGTGTGTGTGTCTCCACTCTCCGACTGCTCCCACCCTCCCCCTACCCACCCTCCTTCTCCCTGGGATGCTGGAAATCGCCAGTGACCCTGAACTGTTCTCCACTGGGTTTGAAAAAGCAAGCGCTGCGAAAGCTCAGACAAAAGGTTTCATGTGCACAAATACAATCTCCTTCAGGCCTCGCCGCAACGCAGTTAGCATCCGCGCCCTGCTCCCAGGCACGACAGAAAGCAGGTTGTCGCTTCCCAGTCCCAAACACCCCAAAGAAGGGACTTTATTTCACAAAAATTAGGCGTCGAAGTCTAAGTGCATAGGCGTGGCCTGCGGTCTGCGATACTGCGCTAGAAATCCGCAGCTCCTCGCCCCTTTCTATGAGGAACTATAAAGGAAGAGCGCAGAGGCGACCTCTCGATGTTGCTTTTTCTTCCCAGTGGGTTGCAAATCACCTGGTTAGGGAAGAACTGTCTCTCCTTTTAGTGTTTCGGCTGTTGCCTCTCAGAGGTTACCTCTCTCTTTCTCTCTCTCTCTTCCTCTCTCTCCCCCATCACCCACCCCGATTTAGGCAGATTCTCCTGGTCCTGCCATTTCTATGGTCTAATCTCCCTCAGCGGGGCGTGACGCGCTGGGATGCTGAGAGCTCGCGGCCGCGCTCTCGGGCGCACCTAGAAACCAATCCAGCGCTCTAGAGGATGAATATTCCCTTCCTGGAGTCTATCATTTCTGCATTACAAATCCCAGTCGTCTGCAGCGAGAAATATCCCGGACTGGGAATATTGATAGATGATAGTAGCGATATTCGCAATCGATCGTTTAATAGGCAGACGTCATAAATCATGTTCAATTCTATGACAGCGCAGTACTTCACTTAATAATATAATTAAGATTAAAACTCAAGTGGAATTGGAGGGAGCGGGTATTAATGGTTTCAAGAGTTGCATGGTGGATAGCATTGTGGAAAATAAAGAAGACCTCTATTTAATATTTAAACAGCCCCCCCCCAAAAAAAAGAAAGACACCTAAATCCTCTATCTACCCCACACTTCACTCCTCCGTTCTCCGACTTCCGTCAGAAACCAACAGAGAAACGGGCCTGGGGAATAGAAAGGAGGTCCAGTTTTGCAAATGAAAGAGCTATGACTTACGGCTGGGTACAGGCACAGAGAGGAAGAGGAATATGGGATTCATGGAGGGGAAGGGGCGGGGAAAGAGACTATTCGTTTCTCTTCTATCTATCGGACCGTCAAGGGTCTGGCGCATAATGTTCAGATGGCTCGAATCAAAGGTGAGGTCGGTGACTCGGACATAATCAAGTTCCCTCCAGGAAGTTTAAAAATACTGAAGAAAAAAAAAAGCTGTCAGGTGCAGCTATTCAACAACGTCAACCGCTATTTCTGGCTATTTTTCCCTAGTCCTCTGCAGTTCAGTAGTTACTACTGCCTGTTCTTTCGGGGCCGATTCTAGGGCGATCACCCTGTGCGAAATGCAAAACGCAATTCAACTTGGAAATGCGAGCGATGGGGGCATACTGCGTCTCTAGCCCGGATCCGCTGCACTTTGAAGCGTGGATCTTGCTGATTCTAAAGTGGAGCTGAAATGATTTCAACGAGTAGAATATTAATCAAATCAATCAGAGCTGACAAATGAGAAATATTTGAGAGAAGGTAGTAATTTACAACTTCGTTATTAGTTAAGAATCGCTTGCCTTGTAACAGTAATTAATAACTCTGGGAAAAGAACAATTTGGAGACGAAAGAGCATCTTTTTTATAAAAAGGAAGGGAGAAAACGAGAAAGGAGTGGACTTAGTGAGCAGGAAAAAAGCGTGTCGTATGTTAAGGAAACCAAACAAAAATATTTGGGGAAAAATACCTTCAAGTAGACGGGGAGACAAAAAACAATGAAGAAAATGGAGGGGAGGGGGCATTAGTGAATTCTGTAGTCATATTCTAACCACATACTGGATTAAGGCTGTATTTCACATGGTCTGGGCAAAGGCATCTATATGAAAAGGATAGCTAAAATATATCTTTAGCCCCTGGTTTTAGCAATGGCTTGGGATGGTATCTTTTTTTAAAAAAAACACTACATCTCTCGATTGACTAAGAGCAGACAAGAGAGTTCTTCGCCCCCGCCCCCACAGAAAAAAAATAAATTCTATCCTGGGTGATCTGATCCTCTTTCATGTTTATAGTGTTATACTGCCTCCTCGTCAAGTCTCCCCCCCCTCCCTGTACCCCCCATTGATTATTAGATTGGCCGGCCACACCTAAACAACTTGCCAAAATAATGACTTGTTGGAAGACTATAAATCACCTTCGAGCCTGAAACCTTGAAGACTCTATTTAAGTAAATAGGCTTACTCTGAAACAATGCAGAGATTCCCTCGTCCTTCTATGACTGCTTTCCGAGTACTGCCTTTCCAGAAACTTTTATTTACATGGGGATAGGAGGGTTGGTGAGGGGGGAGGGAGGGAAGGAGAGAGCAGGAAAAAAAACTTTGGCAAAGTTTATCTCCTCTTTATTATAAGCTGCGGGCTTGCCTTGGTAAGCCCTAGCCCAGTCTACAAAAGGTAGCTAGAGATTGAGATTTATTGGTCTCTAAATGAAAAGATTCATTCGATATAAGAGGTTAACTCAAAGTTCCTTACATCGTGACCAGCATTGCCAAACGCCTCTGCCTACTCAGCACAAAAGCAGTTCAAAGAAATCTTTAAAAATACACACAGATATACATACACACAAACACACTCTCACACTTTAGCGTCAACGGCAATTTCTTTTCATTTTTGTTTCTTTCTGCCATTACAAAGCCCCGAGCTCCTTTGTAGGTAGCTGGAGGGTTTTTTTCAAGCTGAACTTTGCCATTTCGGTGTCGACCAACCCCTTTTCTTTTACTACCAGTGAATGAGAGACTCAGAGAAAGATTAAGAAGTAAACGGGGTAAGGAAAAGGGGAAAAAAGTGAACTAATTCATAGACAGCAAAACAACACGTTCTAAAATCAAATGGAAAACAAGAAATGGATAAAAAAAAAAAGGAGAAGGTCCTGAGCAGGCGAGGGGATAGAGGTGGGGGTGGGGGTAGGGAGAGGATCAAGAGGACGGGAAAGTGACAGATACAGAAGAGAGCGTGGGAGGCAAACGGACGAACCAGTCCGCAGCCGATAAAATGGGTTTACATGGATAAGAATTGGGAGGGTGAAGAGTTTAGTGTTGTCGTTGTAGGACGTGTGTGTGTGTGTGTTGTCGTTGTAGGACGGGTGTGTGTGTGTGTGTGTGTGTGTGTGAGAGAGAGAGAGAGAGAGAGAGAGAGAGAGAAAGAGAGAGAGAGCCAGAGAGAGCGAGAGAGAATGGAAGAGTGGGAGAGAGAGAGAGGCTGGGATGGGAGGGAGCTAGAGCAAAAGAAAACCAGGGACGGAGAGGCAGAGAGGAGACAGACGCTCGGAAGCTAAAGCTAAGGGATAGGGCAGGATCCTGTGCTATGGAGATGCTAATGAGGGAAAATTAGCCCGCCCGTTTGTTACATTGCAGAGAGATCAATGCCTGACCCAGGGCTGCGGGGACATCTTACTATCCACGGAAGATATGAGATAATCGGTCTGAAACCCACCAGCCCTGATAGCAACAAATAATGAAAAATATGGGAATGGGGAGGGAACTAATAAAGGAAAAATTTAAAACAGGACTCTGGGCCCTGGGGCAAATAAAAAACGGTTTACATCTGCGATTCTGGGTGAGCACCTCCAAGTTCGGCCTTTTTAGGGGACGGCCTTTAAAGGGCTGGTCAATTACGAATATCTTAATCTCACTTGCTCCAGTCTGTCACCAAACAGGCCTGGGTTCTCTAGACCCCCGGTTAGGCCCCAAATGGTAATACATTGATTTTTATCTCTCGAAACGCCACACTGGTGAGGAGATTATTGCTTAGCTGGAGAAAATGGGCCGGGACAAAAAGGAAAAAAAAAAGCATAGAGGGGTCAGAAGACTTGAAACAGAGAGAACGAGTCAGCTAAATCTAGCAAAAAGGGAGAGGGAAATCTTATGTATATATATATAATATTTTATGATCAACCACAAATGTGATTATTTTCACACATTCTACCTGCTAAGGGGGAAAAGCGCTGCTATTTGTAGGCCTAGTTTTTAAAACCGTCCCCGAAAACGAGGTTTAATTTAACATAGAGTTTCTAGATAGGACAAGGGTGGGCGAGGGTGTGGGGGAGATACGCCTGATTTTTTTTTTAATGTTTCCACTGAAATGCTGAAATCAAACATATGGAGAACAAGCGAGAGGCTGAGCTGAGGAGCAAAATGGTCTAAAGTAGTTTAATGGATAGAGGGATTTGCTACCAGTAGGGTTGTATTTCAAGTAAGACATCAAACAACCGCAATATTAGTGACAATGACAGGACGAAATTATTTTTAATGTTGTAGGGGTAAAGGGGAAATATAAAATTAGCACAGAGAAAATGTTTCCCAGACATTCATCACAATTAGAGAAACATATGGACGTACACAATAGCATTATTCTTTGTAGCTTTCGGCTGGTGCACTTAAAATCAATAAACTCTAGGAAACTTTTTGGTCTAGCCCTGGTAATTTGCTCTGGCCCTGCGAATCGGATCTTCCCTGGGATAGAAAACTAATGTTTCTTGAGAGGGATTTATCACTTTTCATCCAATCATTTCACATCTTTTGTTTTTTTTTTTTTCTTCTAATTTTCAGGACTCCCTGTCCATGCGGGGAATGCCATTTTAGGTCTCAGTACTGTTCCTTCCAAAGCCCTGTTTAATTGGGGATGGGTTTGGAATCAAGGCAGTAGCTTGTTGGCTGAGCTTAGATAGTGTAGGAAGGGAAAGCTGGTGTGTGGGGGGAGTCGATGACAATCCCAAGCGACGCCGCCTCTCTGGGCTGCGTGCAGGATAGACATTCTGTTAGGGAGAGTGGATGCTATTAGTACATTAGCGAGGCTCTGCCTGGGACCGTTCCTTTCGCTCATCTTTTGGAGACACACGTTAAAAAACATGCTGTCAGGGCTAATCTCAGTTCTAGAGACTCCAAAACCCTGGGAGATGGCTTGGGGTTGACATAGACCCGACCCCTCCAATTTAGGCCAAGGCCAGATTGAAATACGTAGGGTTTGCTTGGAGGGAACTGGAAAGGTAGAACGATGACATTTTCGAATAGCAACCAGTTTCTGTTAAACGCAGGAGATTATTTAGTAAGCTTCTTATTAAAGAAAAACAATAATAAGAGTCACGGAGAGACCTCACTCTAGAGTTGTGGTTTATAAAGATGATTTTGCCTTTGTCTGAAAACCACTGCATTGTTGTGGCTATTTAAACAATGCAGCTTTACACCTTGGAAACAGGGGAGAGAGGGGGAGAGAGGTGGGGGAAGGAAGGGAGGAGGAAGGGGGGAGAGAGGTGGGGGAAGGAAGAGGGGGAGAGCGGGAGGGGGTGCTGAACAGAATAAAAATGAACAGAAAAAATTAATAATCTAGGGAAAGCAGAGGAGAAAGGCAGGGGGAGGGGCGGTTGCAGAGGGCGAGAAAAAGGGAAAAATACTCTGAATTGTTAAAGACAAGACATTCAAGTAGAAAGAAATGCAAGTTAGGGAAGGCAAAAACAAATGACCTTATATATGTAATATCTACAATGATAACTTTAAAAACAAAGATGAAGAGAAAAGATGGAGTTCAGGGTTATGGGTTTTACACTTTGATTTTAGCAACAAGTATCAAAAGATCTAAACTAAATTGATTGTTGAGTTGCTTGGAACTTATCCAAAGAGCAATAGAGATTTAATTGTATGTTGCTTAAAACTCCATTTCTCGAACAGTGTGAAACATGTAATAAAAGTCATAAACCGTATCGCTCTTTTTTTACTCTCAAGCATAAATACCCAAGTGACACTTGAAAATCTTCTCTTATACTCCTAAGGGCTAAAAGATCATTCCTGAGAAGTGCAGCCACGTAACAAAGTGGAAACTATTAATTCATGGAACTCATTCAGAAGCAAAGTTCATGATTTTTTTTCCTGCGGGGGGAGGGGGGAGCACATGTTATGGTCTCCGGTTGGATATAAAAATCAGGCCGATTTCAGGCATCTGACATGTTCCAGCAAGACCACTTTAAATCACCGACTTGTAAATGAAATAAATTTCCGTCTTTCAGAAGGGCGAAGAAATCTTTCAATGTGGAAGCCTTTGAGGACCTAATAGGGTAGATCGGTGAATCTCTATACCACGAATATCTGACATCTAAGCAACAACCTGTCTCTCTGGCCCTGGAAGAAATATTCTAACTTTTCTCTGTTAAGAGGAAAATGTTCGCTGCTAAAAGCCAGAGCGATAGCTGCCCGGCTCCTCCTCGCGGAGAAAAGAGAGAGAGAGTCTGATATTTATTCTAATCCGACCCCCTGGTCTTGTCTAAAACTGGCGTCAGGACTCCTCTCTGCCCCGTATATTAAAGTGAAAACTCCCTCTTAAAAAGGCCTGGCAGGCTGTGGTCTGGACCAATTAAATAGCTCTCCCCATCACTTCTTGCCCATAATAACACTTTGGCGTTCCAACAAGCGATTCAAGTTTGAAATCTGTAAAAATCCACGTAAACCCTTTCCATCTCTCTACCAGCCCACCCTTTGACACAGCCGCATTGAAGTCGGGGCTGAAGGTCTTCGAGGTCCCTGAGTGTGACAGTACTTAGAATAGCGGGTAGATGGCACAATTTTCTAACATTTAGAGAGAGGAGCCCACGCTGGGAGCAATAAGTCCATTTAAAAGCCCTTTATTTAAAAGGAACAAAGATAACTGACAAGCAAACTACAGAGACATCTCAATGAAATTTCCAGAGAAGAAAGAAGAAACTCGGGACTGAGGAAAATACAAAACCGGAGTTGGCTTAAAACTACAGTCCCCTTCCCGCCTCGCAAATCCCAGCCCAATATCCAACCCAAAGAGCTAGCCCAATGTCAGGGAAACTTCGGAAAGCTAGCCTGGGCTTTGTTCGAATCAGGTATTCAGGAGAAGAAAGACATCTACCGCGGGGGTGAAGAGGGTTCGGGGAGGTTTCTCAGGGTGATGGAGCGAATATGCTCGCCCGAGGAGCGGGCTAAGGACCTCCTAAAACCCAATCTTTTGCTCAGGATGGAGGAAAAGTGGGGAGTTAAGGGGGAGAGGGAGAAAGAGAGAAAGACCCCCACCAAAACGAGATGCTGCGTCCCAGCAGAGGGAGCGAAGGCCGGGGAGAACTATGGTCCTACTTGAAGCAGGTCTTTTTTTCGTCCTTAAATCCCAGTAGAGGTAGGGCAGACTTGAGATCAGGGACCCACCAGCCTGGCCTGGAGTTGAGCCTAAGAGGGTGGAAATTAGGAGACACGGTTGGGTCCCGAGAGGCCTGAAGCTACGTCCCGTCTCTACCCCTTCTACAAAGCCCCGCAAACATTTGAAAGCGGACTTCGGAGCGCAAAGTGGCCATTTCATTCTCGACCTGTCTTGGTCCAGTTCCTAGCTGGAACCAGAATACAGTGCAAAGGCACCTTTTTTGAAACTTCAGCAGAAATGCAAAAGGGGGGGCGGGGGAGACATTGACTCTCCCAAGAGACTGCGAAGCGAAGATTCTAATTCTGTAATTCAGGTTTGCAAATACTATAGTAACCTAGCGGGGAGAGAGGGGTGGGAGAAAAAGGCCGCATACAAACAGTTTCGGATCCTTTTGTGTGGATCTTTAAGACAAAAACAAAATCGGCTTTCCGAAGCGGGACTCGGATATGCTGAAGAGAAGAAGTCAGTTTGGGGATAAATGATTGTATTTGGGTGGGTGCTTCTCGACATATTTGTTGAGCAAATCTCCCTCACTGTGCTGAAGGCGAATCCCTGTTGATAAATCCATCATTACCGTTTGGATTCAGGGAAGCAGCCGCGCCACTAAATTTATCTTACATTTGTAGCGCTTTAATAGACATTTATTAAATGCTTTTAGAGAGAGGCATGGGGCGCTTGATTACATCCCAGTTATAGACAGAACATAAAGACCCGCGTTAACACCCATTTGCAGGAAGGAAGGAAAAGGGGAGGGGGTGAGGCGAAAAGAGGAGAGACACAGGGAAAGAGACAAAGAATGGGGATGATTACAAACTTGCAATCGGCGATTTGGGCAGGCTGGGGAGCGCTGCTAAATTCCCTGGTTTTATGACATTTCTTGGCTGGCACCCCCTCCCCCTCCGATTTTCGAGACCAGACAAGTCCTAGGACTGGATGGAGTTGGGCGGGGGGGGGGGGGGGGGGGGCTATTCCCCAGGATCAAAGCGCATTGGCTTCCTGACAATAGCTTCATCAAGCTTCTTAACATCCCAGTCCCTCCTGATTTTAGCTCTAATTTCAATCTTCTTCAACTACTGGATCTCCAGGGAGCGGTGGGACTTGGGTGGGGGTAGAGGGTGGGAAGGGGGACAAAGTGTAAATGGACGAGGCGGCGGAACCCCCTCCCTGCCTACACGCCCCGAGAGCCTGATCCCAGCCAACCCCCTATAATAGCCAGATATTTCGAATGGGGTGAGGGGGAAGCTTGATCTCTCGTATTCGGGTGGGAACCGATGGTCACTTTATTCCGAACGCCCCTACCTAGGCCTCCCTAACCCTCTATACTCAGAGAGTGTCAGGGATTGGGGAGGAGGGGGGAGTTGGGAGAAACTGAGATGAAGGGTGCTCTTCTCTTAGCTCAGATGCACCCAGCTTGCCTCTCCCCCTCCACTCCCCCCCCCCCCCAACCCCCGCTCCAGTTAGACGCAGAGGGTTGAATGTCTCATCTGAGAACTAACCAAGTTAGAGCTCCCCGCTTGGGCTATGATCAGATTAGGGTCCTTGTCATCACGAGCACTTGGACGCCTAAACTCCTCGACCTATGCTAGCGGGCCCGAAATTCTGAGTTAGCCGGGACCTCGGTCATTCAAACGTATTTATTGAGCGCTTACTGTGTGCAGAGCACTCTACTAAGCTCTTGGGAAAGTACGATACACCCGCTACTCCCCTTGTCTCGCCCCCCAGCCTGATGCTGTGCTACCCTCGAGAGGCCGCATCCCGTCTACCTGTCTTTAGTCATGGGAAGGAAAAATTACATTGTCCATCACCTCCACCTGCCCCCATCGCCTTTTTTTAAAAGAAGACTTCCTCTACCTAAAAATTTCCATAAGAAAATAAATACGAGTGACATTGTGCTGGGGAAAAACTCATTAGTTCGTTGTCCAACCCTAATAAAGGAACAGAAGAGCAAATTATAGAGTTCAGCTTCAACACACGCTCTGTCAACTAAAATCAGTCCAGGGCAAGCTTGATTCAAATTGCTGCTAACTTGCCCCGTGATTCCACACCCCCACGCCCCCCAACCTCCTGCCTCCCCTCCTCCTTCCACCTTCCTCCCTTAGGCGGTGGTGGGTGGGAAAATAAAATCAGAGGTAGGGGTGGGATGGGGGTGGGAGACAGTGGTCAAGCCTTCCCTTTCGGAAGCCTCCTCCACGTTTCCCATCCGTGGCTGCCACTGGTAAGAGACCCGAGGAGTCTCCTGAAATAACATCTTCTCTCCAGCAAAAGGTAAAAACCAAAACGGCCCTTTGTTTGGATAATTAACAAAGACCAAACTAGGAAAGCAGATGTGTTTGCTTAGCTAATCACAGACATGTTTCTTTCAAGGAACTTCATTTCGAGGGGGGTACGGGGCGGGGGGTGGGGGTGAAGGGAGAGGTCCCCCCTTCCCTTTTTCCCCCCTTTCCCGTCCTTTCACCTAGGCAGAGTCTCCCTATCCTGCTCCATGATCCGACTGGGCTTTGGGGGGAAAAAAAAGAATAAAACAATTCCTTCTCCTCTCCTCTCCCCCCACTGCCCCTATCAGGTCTTCAGCAATCAGCCCTCAGCGCTTCTCCTGGCCTGCTGGCCTGCAAGAGGACGTATTGAAAAAAAATAAAGTTTTAATGACACAGATGCCATATTAAATGAGGCAGTTTTACAATTCTCCCAGAATACGACGCTAACTTATTACAAGTGTGTTATCAGAAGAACGATAAGATTTATAACTCCACGAGCCAGCTTCTCGCCTTAATGACAATAGATGTTAAAGAGAAGAAATCTGTTTTCTATTAGACAGCAGATGATTGTCTTTCGGGTATTTACAAAGGGGTCCAAAGCCCTGTGAATTTTCAGATTGGCCCGGGTTCTATCCCCACTTGGGGTCTGGGTCAGAGTTGCCCCCGTGGGGTCGCCACTCTCTCTGCTTCTTAACGTGGGCTTAAAAGGAGAAGGGGGGAAAAAAAGAGACTCTCCTCCCAGTTTCTGCTGCAAAACTATTTCCCTGTCTTTCTTTGCTGTACAAAAGGCTGCTTTCCCCTAAACCAACACATTAAGCAAACTTTAAAAAACTAGGGTCCTATTACAAACCAACGCCCCGGACTAACTGCTTTAAAATTACTGCATAATTAGATTTAGTTGAATTTCACCATTAATTAGGCAGCCGCACTGCGGGGAGCCTTTGAAATCTGAGAAAATGGGAAAAATCATCTGAAGCACGTTTTTTAAACCAACTTCAATAAATCCTGACAAGGCCCGAAATCCGCAGAGTATCACCCCTCCGAAGCTGAAGGAAAAAGCGTCGGCAGGATGGACCACTGAGACTGAATGGGAAAAAAAATACTGGGAAGGGGGGGGTAGAGAGGGGGCGGGATTCCGCTTTCTGTCAAGGACGGTACAGGTTTGATCAAGTGCCTCTGCCTATTCTCTGGAAAGAGCGAGGGAAGACCTCTTTAGGAAGAGCCAAGCGCCCTGTGCAGTCCTAGATATATATTTTTCATCTCTCGTCAACCGGCAAGTACTGCGAGATAGGCGGTGAAGGAGGCTTTTCTCAGGGAACAGGCATAAGCAGGTTCAACCCATCTTCCGCCTAGGGACACCCTGACATCAGGACCTTCTGCCTGTGTACACCAAGTCCTAGCTCTACAGGCGCATCTTGACATCAGCCAGTTCCACTCCAGAAATGAAGTATCTTTGTAACTTTGACATTCAAGTCTAAGGTCTTTCCCACTAAACGGCGGGGTATGCAAATGGCCAACTACCTACAGCACATGAAAACACCCAGCGCAGAGGCTGCATTAATGAAAACCAGCACTGATAGGGGGTCTTTACACCCTGGTAGAGGTCTTCGAATACTTTCTCTCGTTCCCACTTCTCCCTTCCCTCCCCCTCTCCCCCACCCTTTCCAGTGACTGTCCCCCACCACCTCCCCGATCTCACTGCCATTAAGTGAGAAAGCTCATTTTCTGATACAAGCTTTTTGGAAATCTGGATCGCGGAAGGGAAAAAGCATTAATCCCAAACCACTGTACAAGAGGGGGAAGGGGTCGTTACAAATGTTTTCCCTAAGATTTCTGTTGATTTAATTACAGAATAATCTAGGACAGGCACTTACTTGCTGGCTAAGAGTTTTTAAGACGGTTTTCTGCTTACAGATGGAATGGCCCTTAGCCTCTTTCTGTCTCTCTCTGCCACCCGCCCCCCCGCCCCCTTCTCTTTTTGAAACCAATGTGTTTTCTATTACTAAGCGCTGCCTTTGCTTAGCAGCTCAGTTCTTGCGTTGCAATGGGAGACGCCATGTTGGCTCAGCTAATAGGACCAAGTCAAAAGCAAGCTTAAAGGCATAGTTTCACACGCTCCATCTCCCCCTGCCATTCCTTTCCTCCCCTCCTTTCCTCCCTTCCCCCCCAATACCACTTAACGCGGATCCGAGGCGTGGAGCTGGAAGCTCCGAGCACCCTCACTGTCCGGGACCCGGGCGGGATTCCGCGGCTCGTAAGTGGGGAGGGGGATGGGGGTGGGAAGCGGTGGAAAGGGAGGGAGGGGGTTGGGAGACAGGGAAGAGGGAGGTGGGGGACCGAGGGGGAAAGGGGGGAGGGATGGGGGTGGGGGGGGTTGAGGACTTTGCAGGGAGCTTTTGGCAACTCCAGCTTCTCCCCTCGCGTGGTTGGCTCGATCCTCGGGATCAGCCTTTTCAAATGAGTCCTTAGGCAGCTTGCTAAACTTTCAGAACCAAACCCCCCCTCCTCCCCCCCGTTCCGGGGGTAAGTAGGGCTCAGGGTGAATCTGGGAGCTGGAAGACAGAAAACCACCAGCCCACCCCAGAGAATTTTTTTTAAAATATATATATTATTTTTTAAATCCCACCCTTCTCCAGGGCTGTTGGAAAGTAGCGAGAAGCAGCGATCGCCTCTCGGGCTGGACTATTGTTGCAGAATGCGTCTGCCTGGGTCCCTCACATCCCAGCCCAGGGAGAGAGAGAGAGAGAGAGGGAGGGGGTGGGGAGAGGAAAGAAATAAAGCGAGCTCAGATCAGATTAAAAAAAAAACCGCAAGGAAAAAGAGACACTTAAAGGGAAAGAGTCGCCATGTTTTTAGCAGCTTTTTAAAAGATCTCGTCAATTTCACAGAGAACACCCTCTTCAGTCTCAGCCCTTCCATTGTCCAATTCTGTCGTTGCAAAGATCTTTTGTTCTAACTCAGCATGAAAAGAAAAACTTTCTTTAAATGCAATAAACTTAAACCTAACCCAAGTCTCTAAACAAATCCTCCTCTGGACACCCTAAACCTCTACATGAGTTTTCTTTAAACCGGATGAACATTCTGTTCACTGTTAGCCTCTAAGATCCTAAACTTGCCACAGAAACTTAGTGGGCATATATGTATACATACACTCGCTCTCACACACATATACTATACATATATAAATAGATCTATTTTCCATGCTTGAAACATAAAACGGAATGTCTTTTGCTTTGAAAATCATAAATTATAATTTAATGCCAATAACAACGTACAGTAAATGCTTGTTTACAATTAGCTACCAAAAACAAACAAGAGAAAGATTCTGTGATGTCCTTGTAATAAAAACTTCACACACTCACTTGCAATAGAAAAAGCCAGCTCTAAAGGTCAGCAGTACCCTGCCATGATAGTGTGTGTGTGAGTGGAGAGGGGGAGGGAGAGAGAGAGAGAGAGAGTGTACACACGAGCCGAGGGACAGATGAAAAACTGCTCATATTCTCAATTATACATCATTTTCTGGTCCAAATGTATCTCCTGGAACTAGTGATTAATCGACTTTACAAAATGATCCTTCTCCCTCTCTCATTCTCTGCCTCTCTCTTCTAGGGGGAGGAGGGGGTGAAACCACAACATGGTAGTAATGTGGTGGAGGGGTAGAGGAAAGCCTCAAACAAGGACAAAATTACAAACCATCACACACACAAAGCATCTGCTCCAGACCAAAAAACTGAAGCAAAAGCAAAATAGCTATTCCTTTTAACCAACTCATCTTGCTAAGTTTCTTTCTTTTTCTTCTCTTTTTCATTTGTCTTTTAATAGCAATGACTAGCCCTGGTTGCATAGATTGTATCTAAGCATTCAGAAATGTACGTGTGTGGTTCTAAATACATAGCCCCATTGTAAAATAGACTGATGACCTGTGGCCGTACTTACACAGTCTAATGTTAAAAAAAGAAAAGAAAAAAACAGCTATCCAAATGTACGTTATCATATTTACAGTAAAACAGACCCTTCAATGCTAAAAACTAAGTCACTCCCTTTGAAGACCTCTCAACAACAACGCTAGATGAGAATCACTGAATATTTAAAAAATCACGCTTACTTGAAGAAAACTCTTTGCAACCAACGGCCCTATATTTACAATACAACCCTTAGCTTGCTTGAATGATCTGGTGCGTGAATGTCAGACATGTACAAAATATTTTTTTTACTATCATAAAATAGATACTGATCTCAAGATTTCTAATACTTTTCACAACAATACCATCCCTACCCAGGCACTTAAGTGTGACAAATATAAGGGCCTTTCCTCGAAAATCCATTTTTAATTAAAAGGAGGATTACGTGAATGAGGGGTAGTTTACCATATCAGTGGAGCACTTCCTAAACCACAGATAAACCATGAACTTAAGCTCCCCCCCCCCCCACCGAATTAAACAGGCAAATACACTACTACACGATTGAACAAACTTACTGTGAGAAGTAAACAAATCAAGAGCCTAGGACAAACTCTAAGATGTGATCTTCTCCGAGGGAAAGACAGTGGTGACAGCCAAACAAGGTTCAGATATCAAATAATATTTTAATTTCTGAATACTTTCAATTTTCCTTGGAATATAACACACAAAGACTCGACCAAACAGTTCAGTTATTATAACTTTTACAGTATACAGAAATGTTGCACTTAAAAAAAAACCTTCAGTTTTTAAACACAAACTGTAAACTCTAAGATACTGAATCAATCACGTTACCTATAAGTGCCAACAGTGTTATTTTATCATGCTGATTTCAATGGTATTTTTTTAAA
Source organism: Ornithorhynchus anatinus (assembly GCF_004115215.2). NCBI lineage: Eukaryota > Metazoa > Chordata > Mammalia > Monotremata > Ornithorhynchidae > Ornithorhynchus > Ornithorhynchus anatinus. The sequence goes on along the minus strand of NC_041732.1, from coordinate 27,016,143 downwards.
AAGGGAAAATATCAACAATTATTATAATACAAAGGGTTTGCAAATATACAAACAGATATAGGAGTTTCATAACAATTCAAGAACTATGCGGGACCCAATTCAAATTACAAAAGTTCACTTTTTATTCAAAACCTCAGCGTGTGTCTTGGACACATCCTTTGACCGCCAATAAATTCCACAGTTCATTCTCTTTCTTAAAATATCAAAAAAAGCTAGTTTTTTTTTGTTTTTTGTTTTTTTGCAGGGGGGTTGTTACGTGTTGTGTGTGGTTCATTCGGGTCTGTAATTAGAGCTCTCAGCTTCAACTAAATTTTGGTCACCACTTATAAGTGCGCTTCCATCATTAGGTTGCCTTTTAAAGTTTTATGTCTTCCTATGATATTTTCGTGGACTCAGTTTTAATTCTTGCAGAACATATATTTTAAGGATACACAGTTTTTAAGAAGCCAAGATTATATCAAAAATTATTATAGAACCACAGAATAAACTGGTTTGGAACCAGAAAAATACAAAAAAGAACAGCTATAGGTACATAGACACAGGACAATTAATAAATTTGGAAAAAAAAGACTTACTTTCTCCATTCTCCTAATTTTCTCCAAATCTCCTTAAATGCACTTTTAGCGATTTTTTTTAAAAGTTTACGAAAAAAAAGAAAGACTAATTTCCTTTTTTTTATACAAAAATGATAAGTAGCAAGTTGTTCTGACCGACACAGGAGTTTTTTTTTAATGCATTCTGTAAAAGTTCATTGACAGTCTTTTTTTTTTAAAATTCACAGTCCATTAAATTCTTCCCTCTCTTCTTTTAGCAAATGTAACATCCTTTTATATCCTTTCTTAACAGAAAGAATTTAAGCAAACAAACCAGTCTTTTGCCTTTTCTTTCTCTCTGTTTCATTCCCCTTATTTTTTTTTTATTGAATTGCCATATAAGGCCAGTTAAAACTGCTGCCAGACAGTAACATATCCCTGATTAGGGTTTCTATAGGGGTTTTACCTACCAAACGGACGAAAAACAATTGCTCTATGACAGAAGAGGAGACAGTGCGGAGAGAGGGAAGGCGAAGCAAAAGCTTTCCAAATCGTGTTGGCTGGTTGGGATACTGGCTCCTAACATACTCTTCCAGAGCACACTGCGACTTTTCCTGCAAGCTTTCCACATGGGCTACATCAGAGAGACCACAGGCATCTAGAAGAAAGTTTCAAAAAAAAAAGAGGGAGAGAATACAATCATCAGATTAAGAGGTTTGGAATGGGTCACATGAGGTGGACACCGTCCCCTCCCCTTTACTAACCCCCCCCCCAAACACCAGAACTAGATATTAGAGGGGCGAAATAATAATACTAAAAAGTGGGGGGGGGGAAATGGGGCATTAGACGGTTCCGGGGGATTTGCTTTAAAATCAAATACAGCTCCATGAGATGAGGGATTTCACTACTACAGGGAAACCTGAGGCGACAGGATCATCAGAGACGCTGGAAAGTACACTTGATGAAGCTAGCAAAAAACAAACTATATATATATATACTGCCTTTCTTCTTTCTCTCCCACCCCTCCTGGAAAATAATTGTTCATCTTATAATCGTATGGTTAGTTAGAAAAGACTCTGGGCCAGCCAAAGATAATGGCGCCTAGGTCTCAGCAACAGATTCCCCCCAAAGAAGACTACGCGTTTTCCTCCAGCCTTTGAAACTGATTTAAGTGGCCCTTTAAAACTGATCTTGTCAGTTTAGCCCATTCAGGGCCAGCCATGCAAACTGTGATCTCTCTGTTCATTTGAGCTGTTTCTTTTTTCCCCCACTCTTTTATTTTCTTTCTTTTTTTTCTTTCTCTTAAAAAAAATCCAGGCCCCTACAAGAAGAACCCCCCCACATACACACCTCCCTGATATCGTCTGGACATTTTTTTTCCCCGATAGGCAAATATACAATAAGTTCTTTTTAAATAAGAGGCTTCTTTGCTCAAAGTACAGGTTGCGGCCTGACCTCTCCGTGGCTCGCTGGGCAAAGCCAGGGCTAGTACATGCATATTATGCGCGTCATTAAAACTGAGATTAAACCCTTCTTCCGCCGCTTCTCTCCCCCTACCCGCCCCCCAACCCCCGCCACCCCAGCAAAGACACGCAGGGTCCTATGTATTTCATCTACACATGTGTGCGCGTTGGAAGTCCCTCGTAGTTTGGAATGTTGAAAGCTGCTTGCGTGAGGCTCCCTTTTGCATTTGTATTGTGTATCTCCCCTGAATCAGATAACAGAAACCTTTATCTGGTGGGGAGGCGATTTGCATGCTTCGCACCAGGCCTCACATTTTGCAAATAGTAATAAATTAAAGTGTTACGACAGTATTGGACGATTGTCTCCCTGAAAGACTAAAGGCCAGGGTAAGAAATCAACTCCAGAAATTAAAATCAACGCCCCAGTCCCCACTGGGGAGGGAAAAGGGTGGTGGGGGAAGAGGAAGGAAGATAGAGAAGGATAAGGGATCCAAACTACAGATTTGAATAGGGCCAGCATACTAAAATAGTGAAGGGCCTACAAACAAAAAAAAAATCCCAGAGTTTACACCCCCATTGCAGTTCTTGTCCCCACAGCTTCTGGTAATTGATCGCTTTAGGACTTTCAAACGTGCAATCTCCACCCCCCACCCCCAAAGTTTTTTTTAACGTGTAGAGAAACAATATAGAAAAAGGAAGCCTGGGTCAGGGTCCCGGACCTGGAAGGGGTCCGGCTAATGGCTGGGTTCCCCAGACCCCCTTATACCTAACAAGGGAGAGATTGGGCGTCCTTCCTCCCCCCCTCCCACCCCAACACATCCCACTCACCCTCCCCCCACTTCACATCTCAACCCCCAATTCCTGTTGCCAAGCTCAAAAACGCAGATGAGTAAATTATTTGACAACTGTGCCCCCATTCCAGTGTTTATCATCCTGTGTTGGAAAGTCCCATCCCCCACTGTTCTCCCCATAGCCCCTCCAACTCTGACTAGAGGAGTCTTAATTAAGTAATCTTCACCCTTACTTCAGAATTTCGAGGGGGCGTCTCATGCTCATGCCAGGGGATGCCACCCGGAGTCAGCACCCTGCGCAGGAGGGTGGCACAGATTGGAAAGCGTCTATATTCTACAAAAGAATTTTGCCTCAAGAGTTAATTAATATCAGATATATTACTCACACAGGTCAAACCACGGTGCAAACTAATTAGATTCATAATGCATTCAATTATTGTTTTATAACCTGCACTATTTATATACAGCCCAAGTTGGCACATACTTTTCACTTTTGATGCTCTGGCCATACCTGGCTCGTCTGTTTGGGACGAGGGAGGGAGATGTACAACCTCGTTCTCACCCGTTTAGGAGGGATCTGAGCGCTCTCCCCCGCCTCGGCAACAAGACCGGCCTGTTTCCCCTTCCTCACTTCCCCTGTCTATTTTCCTAAGGAGGCGATCTTGAAAACCGCTACTCAGGGTGGACAGGACCCAGGCAAGGCCCCCTGTTGAGTGAACATGCAAACTTTTTCCCCCAGTTCGACTGCAGGGGGGCCACACGGACTCTCCTTGCCTGGGCATGACTTCGGTGAGGGAGATAAGATCTGCTAGGGAACTCTGGTCTCTGGAGACCTGGAGGCGGCGGGGGGGCGAGGAGGAGAGGTGGGGTGTTGGCAGCCAATTTCGGTCCCCCTCATTACTGATGGTAAAACGTTACCCTTCCCTTTTCGAAGGGCATCAACTTGCCCCCATCCCCACCCCCCGCGGAGGATGGCTAGGCTTCCCTGAGAGGGGCAGTTTCAACCTTATACCACTGATTTCTTCTGTCCAGCAAGCTACTAAAGCCGCCTGGCCTCCCCCTGTCCCGGACCAAACCAAGTTCCCATAGGAACAGGATCCAAACTCTGGAGGAGCGATCCTGTCCCTTGTCCTCCCTCCCTCTCTCCAGCTCCAAGCTAGAGTGACCCCATCGCCTCCTCCAAGGGACCTAAAGTGGCCACATGGTGAGGCAAGCTCTGGTCTCAGTGCGGCCTTGGCTTGGTTGGGAAGGGGCGGGAGTGGAGTCGAGGGGGGGGTCTTAGGAGGGTCTGCAGGTTCCTACCTGAAGTGAAGAGGACTATGGCCTTCAAACAGCTGTATTCTGCCGAGTCGACGTGCAATGCCTTCAGTTTTTCCACTTGTTCTTGGAAGATACGTATGTGGTCCATAAAGGCGACCACTCGGTCAGCGGACATGGGCGAGGCATGAAGGCCAGCCGCGGCCAGGAGTGGGGCGACGTGAAGGGGCATGGAGCACTGGGCGGCGTTGAGCACAAACAATTCGCTCCAGGTCAGTCGGAGCAGGGCTACCTGATCTGTGATCTGGAGGTCGGGGAAGAAAGGGATATTCCGGGCCCACTCCACCGCGCTGAAGAGCATCCGAGCGGCCAGTTCGCAAATGTTCTCGATGCCCATGATGTTGTTGGGTTGCATGCACTGGCTCCCAAAGCGCGACGTGGGGTAGGGCTCGGCTCGCAGGAGCAGGGAGATATATCCGGATAGGTAGGAATGACAGTTGAGGGGGTCTCCATTCGTCAAGGCGAACTGACCATGAGTTGGCTGTGTGGGTGGCATTCTGCCCCTCTGGACGGCTGCAGTGAATAAAGAAGAAACTACAGCAATTAATATCTGAGTTGGGTCGGTCACTTCAAAGATGCACGATTAAGTTTGTTGGTTTTTCCATCCTCCCCTCTTGCTCCCCCCCCCCCATTCCTCTGCCCCCTCCCTCCCTTCCCCACCTCCAACCCCCCGCTCTCGACACTGTTCAAAAGTCAGGTCGGGGGACCCTGGCATTTCCAGACAGATTTCTCTGCTTGCAAACACGTGAGAGAGAGAGAGAGCCGGGGAATCTGCTTCCTTTCTGACTGATTCGAGTCAAACCAACACAGAAGCTACACAGTTTCTGTCTACTTGCCTAAAGGGTTTCTGCCTGGAGCGGGGGTTGGGGGGTGAGGCTGGGGGTGGGGTAACAACCCAGAGTGTTGTCTTTCTAAACACACTCGGGTGCACTGAGTTTTCCTCTCCTAGGGGCGGAATGTGACATGCTTGGAGGGAGAGAGTGGGGTTGGGGACCGGGGAAGGGGGGGGGTCGGGGGTGAGGGGGAGATCTTTCTTAGAGCTAAACATCTGATATTGCTTATTGATTGGAGGTGGAGTGGGGTGGGACGCTCTTTCAAAATACACAGTGCTCGCCCCAGACGGCCTTTATTGACTTCTGAATAATCCTTCTAAAAAAATACACACCCCAGACAGACCACCACTGCAAAAGAAATGCGTTATTATTTAAAATTACGGGTTTTTTTTTCCAGTTGCTCACTCTACTGAGGGCCTTTGGTTTGGTTAATAAATTTACATGGAGAGAGAGAGAGAGGGAGGGAAAGGGGAGAGAGGGAAAGAGAAAAGAGAAAGGTAGAGAAGGCAGAGAGGGAGAAGGGAAGGAGAGGGGAGATATTAGAAAGGAGAGCCTGCGAGAGAGAGGTACAGAGAGAGGAAGAGGGAGCGAGCGTGTTGCTAAAATGTATTTGGTTTATATTTGTTATTTAACGTATTACAAGATTAGTTACTCTAGCAGAAACACAAAGAACACAAGGCGATCCCTAACCCTTAACCTACTTAACAGCGCTCAGCCTCCGAGCACGCCATTGGAAAACTGAAGCTCGCATTTCTCGTCTAATTTTATAAAGACCCAACTTGCACAGAGCAAAAGCACAGTCACTGATGGGGTTTTTTTTTTTCCCGCCCCTACCATGTCCTCTCTCCTCCTTCCAAAAGTGAAAGAAAAAGAAAACAAGGCAGGATTTTTTTTTAAACAATGTTAATCCGTGGAGGATCAGGCGAGGGCTGTACAGCCGGTAGTCTTAATACAGTGAAGTGCATAAAATTGCCATTGTAATTCGAACCTCCTGTCCAAAATGACTATCTCAGGTTGGACTTCTCGTGGGGAGAGGAAAGTGGGGGGGGGGGGAGTGAGGGCATATGTTGAACATGCAGGAAAACAAACCAACAGAAAAATAAAGTAAACCAGACTTGAAAAAAAAATCATCATATCCATTTCAGAGGGTCGAACTAAAATCCACTTCCAATCAATGAAAACAGAATCAAAACAGCACGGGGGAGGGTGGGGGGGGGGGAGAGGAATCATTGGGGATTGCCGGAAAAAGCATGCAGAATTTTTTTTTCCATTTGAGTTTTTCTCTCTCTCTCGGTTTAATTACTTAAAGAAGACCGGTTAAAAAAAATACAAAGCGCAGTGAACTGTAAATTGGAAAACAAATGAAATCCCAATACCTTCCCGTCTCATGCCAACTTTGAGGCATTTTTTGAGGCGGCAGTACTGACACTGATTGCGGTGGTGCTGGTCTATAGGACAGTTCCTGTTGGCGCGACAAGTGTAACTCAGATTTCTCCTTACACTCCTCTTGAAGAAACTCTTGCAACCCTCGCAGGTAAACTGGCCATAATGTTTGCCACTAGATTTGTCCCCACAAACCACACACTCAATGTGCTGCTGCTGCTGCTGTTTGTCTCCGGCTTGGTTCTGCTGGCTGGGTTGGTTGGTCTGGGCTGGAGTGCTGGGAGGGCCCCCTTGGCCAGGGGTCTGTGGGGTGTGGGGGGCCCCGGCTGGCGGTCCTTGGACAGGAGGTGCTTGCGACGGTTGAGTTCCCTGGTTTCCCGGTACATCGTCTTGGGGGTCTCGCCACGCACCAACTACCATTGCCATATCTATCGGACACCGTTTCCAAACTTCCCGTTCCCCTTCCTTTCTCTCTGGCTTCTCTCTCTGTCTGTCTCTCCGTCCCCCTCTTTCTTTTGTGTGTGCGTGTGTGTGTGGATGTGTGTGTGTGTGTCAGAGAGAGAGAGGGTGGGTGTGAGTGTGTGTCTGCCCGGGTGTGTATTTTGGGGGAAAAGTTTGTTGCTTTTCTGGCTTTCGGATCAGCTTTGGCAGTTCGAGGGGGGGTTTAAAAAGGAAGAGGGGAGGGGAGAGGGAAGGAGGGAAGGGGGGGACAGCGAATATCAGCCAAATGTGGAGAGCGAGGGAGGGGAAGGGAAGGGGGGGGGGAGATGGAAGTCGATTGTCTGGCTTCAAGACAGAAGAAGGAAAAAAAAAATCTCTTCAAAGATCTCTCTCTCTCGCTCGCTCGCTCTCTCTCTCTCTCTTAGCGCTGTTCTGCAGCAGAGGAGTTGGAAGAGGAGGAGAGGCGACTGTCTGGGGCCAAGTCCAGGGCAGCGCGCAGTCAGCCATTCAGGAAAGCCATCAAAATAAGAATGAATAAAAGGTTAAAGATTACACACACGGGAGCGCAAAAAGACACAACTACAAGACTTCGCTGGGGGCCGGGAGCGGGCGTTCTCTGAGCCGGAGCTTTGTTCGAGTCCAGGGGTGTCACCATCAAAGGGCTGGGATTGGGGCTGGGGTGGGGGAGGAGTGGGGGCTTCGGCTCCCGCGCTGGGCCGGGCGTCCCGGAGCCGGGGGTCCTTCTGGTCAACCTCCGCCGCCGCCGCCGCTCGTCCGGGCTTCTCCTTCTTGCAGGCGGCCGCGGCCGCTTCTCCCGCCGCTTCTCCGGCCGCCGCCGCTCGTGCTCCTCGCTCTTGCTCTTGCTCTTGCAGATGCCGCTGCCGGTCCTGCTGCCGGTCCTGGTGCCGGTCCTGCTGCCGGTCCCGGTGCCGGTCCTGATGCTGCTGCTGCTGCTGCCGCCGCCTCCGCTGCTGCTGCTGCTGCTGCTGCTGCTGCTGCGCCTCCTCCTCCTCCTCCTCCTCCTCCTCCTCCTCCTCCTCCTCCTGCTGCCGCCGCCGCTTTCTCGCAAAGTGGGTCTGCTTAACGCGGCCGGTTCAGACACACAGGGAAAGAGTCAACTCTCCAGGAGCGGCGGCAGCGGGGAATAATGATAAAAGAGAGAGAGGAGGGAAGATCACAACCTAGAAGAACATCCTTCATGCGCCAAAAAAAAAAAAAAAAAAAAGCCACACCACACAGCACACAGAGAAAGGCAACTCGGAGGGAGGGAGGGGGGGAGGGAGAGAGGGGGGGAGAGAGAGGAAGAAAAAAAAAAGAAAAAAAAAGGGGAGAAAAGAACAGAGAATCAAAGTGATCAAATATGCTAAAAAGGGGGGTGAGGGAGTGAATGCGATTTATAGGCGCCGGGGCTGGCAGAAGTGGTTTCTCTGCGATCGGCTCCCTGAGCTCTCTATATAGTGAACTTTGACACGACTGCTGCAACTTAGCACACGTTACCATGGCGACCGCTCGCCTTATAAGGCAACAGACTGTGTTTGACTGGTCAGAAGCTTCCGGACCGCCCCTTCCCCCTCATTGGCCGGGACGGGCTCGGCGCTGTCTGCTATGGCTGCCGGAGCGAGCTGCCCGGTCCTAGAGGGAGCGGAGTCGCAGCCAGACACTCCGCTCCGAAGGGGACCACGCCGGCCTGCCACCGGGCTGGGGGCGGGAGGGGGGCGACCAGGGGAGGGAGGAAGAGAAGGGGGACCAGCAGGGCAAGTGCACCTCTCCCCCCCCCTCCCCCATATCCTGTGCGCTCCTCTCCCTTTAGCCAACACAAACCCCCCCCCCCAAAAGTATCCAGCAGCACCAACTCCTAGATGGTAATGACTTTTTTTTCCCCTTTTTTAAAGCAAAAGATGGGAGATGCTGCTAAACGTGCGTGTGAAAAAAGACTCAAGTGGTAGAGGGGAAGCAGGAGAGAAAGCACTAGTCACGTCGTGCGTCCCCCCTCCCAGTGTGCGGATGCCTCAAAACTAATCTCGGTGCAGAAGCAGGATTCTCTCAGTACATTTTGGGGGGGGGCGGGGGGGAGTTAAGAATGTCTGGGAAAAAGTTAGGGTGGATTTGGAGGATGCGGGGATGAAAAGAAAGAGGAGAGGATGAAAAGAAAGCTGGGAGGGAAGGGAGGCGATTATGAAGCGGGTAGAAATGACCGCTTGGGGTAAGCCAGGTGATGGGCTATCCTTCTCACAGATAACTCCAACCGCTGCTTGAGTGTCTATCTCCCCCTGCCCCTCTAAAAAATATGTGGCTCAATGTCTGTCTTTTCCTTTTAGGGTTAAAGTTTCACAGGTATGTGGACTGAACTTTTAATTGCTCAGATAAAGCGAATAGGACGCTGATAAGAAAAAGGTAACTACATTTCATTCTCACCCTGCACTTAAAAATACATTATTCCTGAAGTTTATCCTATTTTTTTTGAAAAAACTGGGAGGCGAAGTTGCGGAATTACATCCTGCCATGCTAATGGTGTATATACACATTTGCTGTGACTCCTGCTATTTCAGTTTATCCACCTTATACTCCTACCATACATATGTATCTGCACACGCATGTATACATACAAATATCATAGATTCATTTGTGAATGTACAGAGTCAAAGACTTCGGCGACTATGATTCTAGATCACAGGATAGTTTAGTAATGATTTCACTCTTTCTTTGAGTCCTCTGAGTTGGTCGAATGGCCATTATTTTTAAGAAAGATTCTGCCATAAATTGGAAATAATATAAATACCCACACGTATCCGTTCGAGCGCGCGGGCACCCCCCCCTCCCCACATACAGAGAGCCGAGTGCAACATCTGAGGAAGAGAACTTACAACAGTAAAGGCAATTTAATTCAAGGACATACCACAGTCTATTATTTCTGATGTACTAAACTATTTCAACACGGTTTTCTTTCTGAATAACAGGTTGCTTTCTTTTTGAATCAAACCTACATTGAATTCCCCAGCACGCATTAGAGGCCGATTTATTAGCTTTCCGTTGGCTTTCGAGGATAAAGAAGTTCGTGTTTATTACATATTTATAAGTTAATATCGTGACACGAAAGCACCGACTCTCTTCTCAAGAGAAACACTGAACAGGTAATCCAATGAAGCATCCGTATGGACAGTTTAAAATATTTTTCACTCTCTATACATTGAGCATCAGGCTGGTCCCTCTAAAGCAAGAACCGAAGAAGCACAGAGAGGCATCACTGATACATAAGCAGCCGGAGAGATGGAGGAAGGTGTTTAAGAACAGGAAAACAAAAAATAGACCTCACGGACGCATAACTACGTACACTATCTTTTCCGCCTACAATGCAGGCAGAAGAACATAAAGGTAGGAAGCAAAGATCAATAGAGACGTGGGGATAAAATGTTGGAAAAAGCCCACTTTGCCTGCATCCCTACTGCCCCATTACCCTTCTCGCCACCGAAATCACATATTTCACCAAAGCCGCAGGTGCTGAGATGATTTGAAAGTTGTAAAAACCTCTCCATACTGGACACTAAACTACCATAAACTGATCTGTAATGAGACTGGCCGCCCAGAGAGTACGGACGGTCACATCCAAAGCCAGCCTGCGTAATTCCAATTGATTAGAGCTCTACAGACACAATATAACTTCCACTTAAAAATGACAGGGGGAGAGAGAAACTAAAGGAGGATCTTTTCCCGCCGCTATAATTTTGAGAATTATCTGATGGGATCTCAGTATCTCAACACGTTAGAAGCGACCTAGCTGGATTTAGGGTAGAAAATGCAGGGCTGTATCTTAGGTGGCGGGGGCTAAAGGGATCCCCACTTCTACTTCATAAGGGATCAGAATAATTGATGACAGGAAAACCTTAATTCTTTCCTCGCAACGGCAGATACCATCACGGCAAGATGGACTCTTTAAACCGTGCCCCCTGAATAACGGTCTGAATGGGAAGAGCCTTCCCAAGCCCATTTAGAGCACTTTGAAACCCGAGGTTTGGTCTGATCGCTTAAGACAAAATGAGGAATGAGAGCGTCAGGTAATTTATTAACTATTTGCTCTTCAGGAAATCCAGCTTCAACCCCCCCTATTAGAAACCAGTGGCTTACTATTTATTTTATAACTCAGTCAGATAGAGGCTGCAGTCCAAGGGAGAAGAAGAATGTGTTTATGAACTGTAGCTAATTTTGCTGAATAATAATTAAAAAAAAGCTAAGAGGACCGCAGACAGAAAAAAAAAAGATTTTGAAACATCTTCATCAAAGATGCACTCAGGCACGAGGAAAGGCACGCTGGAGACTGAAGGATGATTTTTATAAAGTAATATTGCTTCTGGAAAAAAAAAACAAGCCTTCCCTTTTTTTGCAGATGTAAATTTATTTTAATGAGACGAATAGTGAGTTCTAATTTGGTGCAAGAAAGTTGACATAATATCTGTGTGAATATCAAATAGTGACTAGGATTTTTCTCCTGAAAAGTTGCTTAACAGCACTAAATTCTTTACAGATTAAATCGCAATAAGCATAGAACATCGAACAAATACCGAGTTTAACTCTGAACTCAGTGGAAACCAGTTACGTCTAACAGAATTCATTGAATTCCTCTTCTCCCTGAATATAGTATGTGTGTGTTTTTCTCTTCCACCACACTGAAGCCCCATGAATAGGGAAAGTGACTCCTATTGTGTTCGTCTGAACTTCCAAGTCAATGCAATTTTTAACCACTGGCTTGTGGTACTTTGAAAATCACCAGGGGCTGTCAGAGTTGGGTCCTCTGAAAAATTTACAGTGCTAAATCAGAGCATATGCTGTGAGGGAAAAAATTGCTTAAGATTGGAGCAAGTACAGTATCTGTCTGCCCCCTAGTGTAAGGCTCTTATCTGCCTAAAATTCAACTTTAAAAGAAAAGGATCTCTTAAAGGGAAACGACTTTTGGCTCACGTATGCATACGAGAATGAAACTTCTGTACGTTTTAATCTGATTAATACTTAAGGAATTAAAATTAATTGTCATGGACACTGCTTGACCGGATCGTAAGATTTCTACCCCACCAAGCCAGTGTCGACTAGGTGTTTTTTGGACTGGTTTGTGGGCTATTTTTTTCTTTCCTCAATTTTTTTTTTTACCCTCTTAAATGAGGACGTTCTTTGAATGTTTTGGTCAGAGCAGAACGTTGCCGCTTAAATCACAGCCGCGCGGTTTCAATAAAGAGCAAAAAAAGATAAATATTTGCCTTAAAGCTACAAGCAAACTTCATCACCCCTCCCGATGGTGAGTACTCTTCTTCTTGCAATTGTACTACTAGCTTAGACGGAAAAGCTTTCCTTTCGGGGCTGGCGGTTCGAATAGCAACCACCCAGCCTCGACTTTTTTCCTGGGCTGCTGTCACCTACACCAGGTTGGAAAATTAAACGCAGTTGAACATCTAACAGTAAATTCTGATACCCAGAGCGAGGCCGGCAGGGTGTTGGCTAGAGATCCCGGTCGACTGAGGCACGGTAGGGCGAGTATATTGAGCTGGCTCTTATTTTTGCCCCATGGTAGGTACAGTATTTACTATTCGACTTGAGACAGTCTAGGACTTGAAGCTTTAGACTTGAATCCTATTTGATCAATTTTGCAATTTCATTTATTTCGCCCCTCGACCCCTCCGACCCCCCTCCCCTCACCCCTATCGTTTCCAGGACATAGGTAATAAAATATGGCAATGCATTGCTTTTACTTTGTTCTCTTTCTCCCCCCCCCCCCAACACCTTAAATATAACCATTTTACACTCACGTTAGCAAACAGTTCTCTTTAAAATCACAAATCAAGAAGAAATACAATATCATACACAGTACAATGAAAAAAGTGAAAAAGAAGAAAAAAACTATAAGTAAACATACCAAAACCATATTTGCCTTGTTCAAGGTCCCAAACCGCTTGCATCTTCCTTCTAAACTGGAGTAACTCTCCTTTAGTTTGGCAGGTGAAATAAACGCTTTGTTGGCCCCCTGAAAAGATGTGCCTTTGGTAATTAAAGAGAATCTCCTTCTTGGTGTTTATCTAAGCGATTGTGCAAACTGATAAAAAGTAGGCTACAGCCTTCAGGGAAAAAGAGGAAAGGTGAAGGAAAAGATCTTCAACCTAAAGGGAAGTGTTTTCCGTGTATTATTAGCTTTCAGCCTTGGAAAATACTGAACACTAACTTTACACAGACAAGATTTCAGAGAGCTTTGTACATAGCTGCTGAGGAATGCACGCCTCGCCTTTAAGAAAAAAAAAACAACCCAAAACCGAAGGTAAGAGATGCCTTGAGTGATCCTTGTCTCTTAACTCATTCCTTAGAAGGGAAAAGTGCGTTGCTACACCTTGTTTGGGGCTGGAAAGACGAGACTTTAAAAACACCCGTCCAATTGAAAAAAATCTTCTAACTTAATGAGTTTAGTGGTAGGATGTATGAAACAATTTCGAGCCTCAGCAGAAAACCGCAAACAACTAGAGGCGATCCTGCAAAGCAGGATGAACACAAGCACAGCAAAATTACACTGTTTAGGGTCGGAAGGGATGTAGTCTAATCCTAAAGCAAGTTGAGGTGGGAAAAAAAACAACAAAGCAAAGTGGCACAGTCTCCTCTCCGATCAAAGATAGGACTCTAAACAGGGGGGGCTCCACCTTTTCCATAGGATCCGTTAAACACTCATTTCTCTTTCCTTAGGTCCCAGATACCTTTCTCTCTCCACCTCCCCCCCCCCCCCCCCCCCCCCCGCACAACCCCAGAGTCCCTTTAGAACTTCATAAAATGGAAAGCACATTAATTATTGAGGTCGTTGGCTGAGAAAGCTCGCAGGATGCCCATTTTATGCCCTCCAAAAATTAATACTAGGCACCCCTATCCCCCCCATACAATACCTTTTTACAGACGGACTAGAATAGTAGTTTGAGAAAATTTAGAATACATTATGCTACGTTTGGCACTCTAATAAGGTTTTAACTAATGGGTTCTTTTTTGTTTTAAGAGAAGAATAATGGTGAAACACGGATCTTTTATTTTAGGAAACTGTTATAGTAAGATGTATGTCAGACTTGACAAATCGAACAAACGTTCCTCTACTGTTTCTTGTCCTTGTCTTTAAAAGGAATTAAGTTAAACACAGTGTTGAATGTTAATTACATGTTTACTGGCTAATGAAAATTATAAATGGTTTTGCCACCTCAAACAATGATGAAAACTAGGAAGACACTGTAATTATATACGTTGAGGAAAATAACTCAGAATATTGATCATAAGTAGTGTAAATCTTTTAACTACTCATTAATACCATAAATATGGTCTACAAAAGTTTGCACTGTGGTTCGTCTAAATCAGTTCACAGAGTGGATGGGGAGACATCCCTGTGGAAGACGATTGATTCATTTTCTTATAAAGAGGAGGATCCCCAGGGTACCTTCGGGACCCCCTATTCAGTTGCCCCCGCTCTACTCCTCCCTTCTCTCCTCCCTTCACCCCCCGCCACCAATAGGTCGGCGGAGAATTACGAAGGTGTGCTGACAAGAATCCAGGCTACGGTTCAGGTTTAAGTCATGTCATCTCTGCCCTCTTCCTCTTTCCACCCTTCTTCCCCTCCCCTCTCCCCACTGACGCCCCCCCCCCCCCGGCCTCCACCCCCCCCAGCTTCACAAACCACCATCGTCTTCTCCAAACGATCCCTGCCCTAGGGCTGAGCAGGGCTTTCCCCTTCCCGGTTGAACACGTCTGTTCTGGATGACCCGGAGTTCAGCTGGTCCAGAATAGTACTCCTCCAGGATGAGTTAGACAAGGAGCTCAAGAAGCCTCAGGCAAACCCAGCGGAGGAGACTCAGGGAGCATTGGAGGAGGGAGGAACTGCCAAAGGTCGGGGAAAAGTTAATATCTCCTTGGAAGTGGCGATCGCTGTAGCTCCTTTCCAACTTAGGGAAAGCCCTTGGAAGCCCAAAGCAAGATTTGAGTTCTCTTCGTTTGGCTCCGACGGGTTTTTACATTTTGGCCCATGTTATAGTCATAGTTGCCACTCTGATCTCTGGGGTCAAAGGGGAGAACTACCCTAACCCTAAAAGCCCGCGAATGACCAAATTGGAAGCCAGGCTGCCATCTAATAGCCGGGATGACCTTCCCTTTTAGAGGGGACGCCTGGGAGAGGTGGCCGTGGGGGTCACGAAACCCAGAGTATAGAATTTGTCTATATGGAAAATATGATAATTTAAAGCAATATGAAGGGTTTTTTGGGGAGGGGATTGGGGGGTGGAGGAGGGCTCTAGGCTTGAGGGACTGGATTCTTCTTTTTCCCCGAGAATTCCCAAGGCACTGGTCTTTGTCTTAGAAGGAATGGAGTTTCTGAATGGTGTGAAAGGGACAGAGAGGGTCGCTTCAAATCGATTTTACTTGTCCTTTCTGTCTTTTCGGATCAGCGCCCTTCAATAGACACAGAGGTGCTCTTTCAACCAAAAACTTGTGCAACATTTTCTGCCTGTATTGGTGCTAAATACAATAAATGCTGGGCAGATTTTTTTTCTCTCTCCAAAGCAAGAAAGCACCCTAATTAAATTGTTTTATATGGACAGTCAAGACAGACCAATTAAGTATGCATTAGTATAAAGATATATTCTAGAGATAAGAGCGCTTTAGAAAACATTTCTGGAACAAAAGGCGTTTTCTGAGGATGAGAAAATCGCCTAACCCCTCTGTGCTCCAGCATCTATTTTTTTTACCCTTCCCTCCCCACTCTTCCACCTCCCCAGTATCTCTACCTGCAGAGAGTGAACGAGAAAGGATGCTAAAGGAGGACACCATGGCTTTCCACGGCTCCTCTTCCTAACAGGTGGGGACGTTCGCGTCCGATTTAAAGGGCTCCCCTCGCCCATCATTCCCAAACCCCCAAATCCAGAGATGCAGATCCAGTTTCAGGGCGGGGGTGGTGGTGGGGTGATCTCCAGCTCAGTTCATGTCCTGGCCGGGGCCGGACACTAGGGTAGCGACGAGCCAAGGGATGCGGTCCTGGACTCTGGAGGGAAGAGGAAGAAGCGGCCTGACCGACCGTCAGCTGGTTGGGGTCGCCCCGATCAAGAAGACTTTTATGGGGTGCGGAGAAGGAGGTTTTTTTTTTGCTTTTGGAGGGTAGTGGGGGGAATAGAGCTCTTTCATCACCACCAGTCTCCCTCCAGGCTGTCCTTTCTCGCCTCCCCAGAGAAGAGACAGAGAGAGCAGGGCACCTTGAGGCTAGGGCAACTCCTCAGTGGGAGGGATGAGGCCAAGGAAATCCTGACCCGGCTCGTCCTGGAACCTGCTTCAGCAGTTGATGACGATGGGTGGAAAAGGGGGGAAAAGGTGAAGGGAGCGTGGTAGTGCTGCTTCTCTCCCCACTCCTCCCCCCAGCCTTATGCTGGACGGATGGACGCTGTTCCCTCCCTTTCCTCTCTTTTCCCATCAGAGAAGGAGGTGGAAAAGGGACAGGGGAGGAAGGGGGGGAGCCTCACACAAAAGGAAATGAACGATTTCGAAAGGTGCTGTGGTTGATATTCATTTTATATCAGGGCTTTGAAAGGGTTAGAAGATCAGAGAGAGGGAGGCAGAGGCTGAGGGAGGAGAGGGGAGGGAGGCGGAAGGCTCCCCCTCTGGAATCATTCCGTCGGGGGCGTCGGTGGCTTAATGTCAAAAGTAAAAAGGTTGCAAAGACAATTTTCAAGGCGAGCTTTTCGCTTGGCGGGAGCCATCCGAACATAAATCAGAGCCCAGAAGCGGAAGGGAACGCATCTAAGCAGAGCCCAGCAGTCTTCTCCCGGACAATGAGAGCCTCCTGTTGGGCTGGGTATTGATCAGGAGAGGAGCTGAGGATGTCACCACACTAAATATTTACTGATCACACACAAATAGCCGGGACTTGAACGATTTTCTCCTGTGAGGAGAGCGCAGAGAGGAAGGGTAAATCATTTTATTAGTGTGTATAAAGCAAAGAGCACACTCTGGGTTGGAGTGTTTTAAGATGTGTCTTCAACGGGATGAAAAGAGTTAGGGAAATCGATAAGGAGTGATTAGAAACCCCCGTAGTGACAGAGAGGCTGGGAATTTCATGGATTTGGTTATACTGGGGAGAGAGAGGGTGGCAGAAGCTAAGCCTGGGGGAGAGAGGGGACCGTTTCTCCATAACCAGGGTTAAGAAATTATCAACATCACCCCTCGCCCCAAATAAAGAGACAGAGACAGAGAGACACACAGAGAGAAGCCTTTACATCTCCAAAAAACTAGGTAACATTTGAGGAGGAAGGTTTGCATTCTCCTAAAGACTTTACCCGAGGAAAGATGCGAGGATGAGGAGGGGAATTTCAGAAAGAGCCCGGAAAAGTGCTCATTTCAGGGTCCGAAAGCCTGGGGGAGGGCGGGGGGGCGGGAAGATATTCAGGGGATGAAGCGAAGAGTGGGAGACTCGAGGTGCGGACTGACAGCGCTGGAAGTCCACACTAAGTCAGAAGTCCCAGGAAAGGGACATCGGATGGCGGGTTTTTTTAATATCAGCTGCCTCTCGCCCTCCTGGGACCTCCTCACCCCCCAACCCTTTCCTCTAAACCTCCGGGAAACAAATGATAATAAATGATTTGATGTTTCTCGTCCATCATTTCATACCGTTAAGTCGTAGCAGCTCGATTCCTCTGCAACGGGTCCTTTCTTCCCCATTCCTTCTCCTTCCCTCCTTTCTTCCCCCTGCCCCTTCCCCCTCCAACCCAGTCAATATTTCAAGAAAAGATCCGGACCCTCCGTCCTGCTGCAAACTCTCCCTAAAGGATAACTTCAAGGGCACAAACGGATTGAGACGGAGGGTAGGATCAAAGCAGAAATTGACCACCTGGTTTCAGATACTGGGATCCTGGGGAGAGAAGAAAGGAGGGGCCGGTGGGGGAGAAGGTATTGGGGGAATCTAGGGAGACGGAGAAAGCCTCCCACCCCACCCCAGCCCACCCCCAGGTCACAGAAAAACTCTGTAAAACGAGAAATATGGCAAGTAACCAGGAGATTGAAATCCTCTCAAGCCCAACCCTGGCCCAAGTCCACCGGGGCAGGACACCAGGTTTGGGAGACAGCTCACACCTAGGGATGACGATCCCCCTTTCTCGCCACAAATTTGGTTTTCAGGCTGAGAAAGGGGATGGGACTACAGCACAACATTTTGGGAGAAGCTTGCTGGAGGCCCTTTCTGGGGGGGTTGCTGGTCAGAAAAGTCCGCATCAGAGAAGGAAGCAGCAACAGGGCTGATGTGAAAATGGGTTTCCACTTCTTTAAGTGCTAGCTTGACTACTGTAAACAAACCTTAGGTTAGGAACAGCTGCAAATAATCAGCTGGTGGCTAATTTCTAGGGTGGGGAGCGGGGGAGGGGTTCTGGGGACAAGGTGAAAGAGAAGATTGGCCCTTCATTTCTCTCTCTGACCTTTCCTCCAAGTCTGTCCTCTTTCTAAATAAATTGTTGTAACTCTACAGTACATACACACTCATATATAGGTATGTTCTCTTAGGCGATATTCATTTAAGTTACAGGAACAAGTTCATGATTCTCTAGTGCAACAGGAGACAGAGGACCGAGCAGAGTCCAATTAGCAAGTTTTTTTTTTTTTAATAGCTAGAGCTTTTTTTTTTTTTCAAGAATCCCAGTGGATTTGGGCAATGTCCTCAGGTGTGAGGCTAGAAGTGTTCATAACTTCTTTCATCATAATTTTATAACCTCTTTTCCTAATTCCTTAGATTGGAGGTAGGAGGAGTCTGACCTTGAGGCTTTAAGGATTTTAGCCTCATTAACCCTTCCCGGTATAGGACAGGACTAAGGTTAACCACACTAATCTACAGAAGGGGACTGCCAGAGTAGAGAGGAGAAGAGAGGACAGCAGGTAGTAGGAAATTTACTCCAATTTGAAAGGGTTTAGAGCTCACAGCTCTGTTCTAGTACTGAATGCTTTTTTTCAGCGGAAAAGCACTTTCACATCTAAAAGGACAAAAGTTACATCCACCTTTGAAATACAACTGCGGGGAAATGTATACTTAGTGATCTAAAAATATTATTGGGCATTTCTTCTTATTTCACTGGTCACCTTTTTCATTGCTTTTATGCTGCCAATATGTGCATAAATGGAAATCATTTTGAAAAAAAGCAGCTATATAAAAGTAATACACTTACCTTCCTTAATTTAAGTAGGAGCTAATTTAGACTCTTGTCTATAGGCAAATTATAGTCATAAAATCTGATGAAATTGTAAAAATATATTACCTTGACATCAAACCTTGTGACATCTTAATAATTATATTGTAGTCATAGGCATGTAGGTGAATATGTGTGTGTATTTTCAGTTAAAAGTTGCTTGAAGCAACTATATATATATATATATATAACTTAGAGAAAAATGCATCTATACCTGGACAAATGTGTAAAAAGGATTTAACATAAGTATATTACATATGTATCAATCAATCAGTGGTATTTCCTGAGCACTTACTATATGCAGAACATTATATATATTATATTTGGTTATGCATATGTGAAAATATTCAAAATATTTTCTTGAATGATCTGCTTTTGTTTTAATAAATTAGTAATTTATATAATTATTAAGTTTTGTACAATTCCTGCAGGATTTCTTATACAAACATAGACGATCAACATAAACTTTGTTTTAGTCTCAGGAGAGCCATGAGAGAAATATTGCAAGAGGTATGTAATATGTGTATATGTATAGTACATAAAATATTTTGTAAGTGTATAATATATTTTAAATACAGTAAATATTTAATTGTAGTGACAAATGGATCTAACAAATGCAATAGTTGGATTTGTAAAGATACTGATATGAATGGTTACCCGCACATTTAACAAGATCTGATGTGAACTTCAAATCTTACTAATATAGCTCCCAAGACATCTTAGCCACCATTTGGGGATCAAACCTTGCTTAGAAATGGTCTAAATGACAAATATTACCTATTTTTTTCCTCTTAAGAACCTAATCGTGATTCCTTGGCTTTTTTTGATTATCTGAAAATCATTACTCAAATTTTATGAAGTACTAAGCAGTGAATCACAAAATTATCAGTAATGTAAATAACCAGATAAAATGATATTGTTAATTAGACAAGTGTCTATTATATTAGAAAACATTTAAATATGCCAATTTTAATTAATTTTACTGATCTAAAAAAGTCAATGTGCAATACATTATATCTATCTATCTATCTATCTATCTATCTATCTATCTATCTATCTATCTATCTATCTATGGGAGAGTATTTTTTGTAGTCTATAGGAGGCTTCTCACATATACAGTTGCAGCTTTGCATAATGCATATCATTAGAGGGCTTAAAAGATAGATGGACAAAGACAGACACACATTCATAATAGAGAAACATTCTGCATGGTTTCAGAATACATATTTTAATCAATATATCACATTTCCCTCTCTAAAGTCTGATTTCCTTTAGGTCAAGTAGGTGAATATTTTAAAATTTAGAACTGAATCAAGGTAGACAATCATAAGATTTAAATCCTGGCCATAGAAACTATTACATTGATAACTTTAAACATTTCATTATCTTCTTAACAATCTTTTGGTAGTTTTCTCTACTTTTCTTTATTTTTAAGACAGTGAAGAACATTCTGTATTTTGTAAGCATTTTATGCAATTTGCAATAAATTAATCAATTTTATTCAAAATAATCCTGCATTTGACTGAAGTAAATTGGATGAGATTTTATCACTTAAAATAGTTAAAGCTAAACTGAAAGCATTAAGGGAATGGAATATCAGACTCATTGAAAAATGGCATGGATGAAATTTCTTTACAAGACCACATTATGTCACAGGTCAAGAAGAACAAGTTTAAAAATTTGGCATAGTTTTTTCACTGCAGTTTATATTGTTAAAGGGAATATCTACATACAATTCGAGTCTCAGAGTTAGGGTGAGAATGTTCATTTGTGCATACAACATTTCAACATGTTTACCACTTAACAAGGAGAAAGCCAACACTTTGGAATTTAAACACTGAAAAATTTAAAACCTGATGCAGTCTTGTTCTCTGTGAAAGATTATGCATTTCTTTCCAGTGGTTTTTTTTTTTCTGGTTTCAGTGGCCTCCTTTTGCCCCATTCAAATGATTTTCTTAAAGTAGGTACTCAAAATATGAAAAACAAATTAATTAAAAAACCAGATCATTTTCAAAAGTGTAATGCGTGTTAAGAGTACAGATATTATATAAACTTATTCTAGAAGAACAACTCATCTCTAACACTGATTATTGCATCTACACCTGGCATGACTGTGTCTTTACTTCCTTGTATTTCATTTAATATCTCATGCAATTTCCTTCCCTCTACACACACCCTGTTTTTGAACCTGCATCATCAATTCTTCTAAAATTTCAAACTGATAGTGAGACTTTTCCATAGTCTTAATCCTACCATCAGAAAAAGTAAACTTATATTACATATTTTTTTAAAAAAGTTGTGATGTATATTCTGTACTTCTGAAACTACATTAAGGTTCCTTATGTAATAGAAGAAATCTTATCCTAGTAAATTAAATAAGGACAGATGTTAGATATGGTTCGTATTATATAGCTTTAGCCCTCTTTTGCATTTGGCACTAAGGTAGCTGAGGTTTTTTCATCATAACTGTGTCTCTTGCTAACAGGATTTTTGTGACTATTAGCAATAGATATCCAGGTCCAAAAGAAAGATACAATTTTAATGACAACTGAGGTTTATTTCCATGTTTGGCTTTGTAAACCTAGGTGATAATGAATATCTTTTGCCAAATTAACATGTTTATTAGCCTAAAGGGAGAAATAAAAAGCAGTTCTCAGGATACCCTATGTTAGAGGTGCATGGACATGCTTCCTAACTAGTTTATAAGTGGTTTTGCCTTGATGGTTTGCCAAAATGGACAAACACACATACATGCATGCAACACACTCCAAAAAATGAGAATTATTATTCTTAATTAGAAAGACACATCAATTTAGACATCTGAAATGGAAGAAGGATTAGACAGTGAGTAATCCTGTGTGTTGTAAAATGATGCTTCTTACCTCTAATTTCTGTGATTCCATGAAAATCACAAATATGTTGAATTACAATTTAAAAATGAAGGCAATTCTTCTAATGAACAGAAATAAAAATTGTAGGTTAGAATATGATTAATACGAAAATAGAAAACATCCCCAAAATATAGTACTGGAAAAGTTATGCCTAGCATCATTGAGTAATGACAAAGATCCAGTTTGGTCTCCTTTTAAATGATTTAGCATTAGCTGGATTATAGCAGCTATAAGCCAACTGGGAAAGAGAAAAAGCAGTTCAAAACTTTGAAGCTGCAATTGAAGATCATTTAGAGGTAAACTTGGTAAGCAACTAGTTGAAGGGAACCTTAAATGTCCTTCCAAAATAGTTGGGAGGTAACGAAAGGCAATCTGGATGAAACGCTTTTATTCTTTTCTAAAACGTTGCTAACTTTTATAATTTTTTTTCTTGTTTTACTATCTGTCTTTTGCCTCCAGGGCGAGGGAAAGAACACTGCAGATTCTAGATTGCTTTCAGAGTTCGCCTTCGCTGATGATGGATACCATGTCAATTTAAACGGCATAGGATTAATTGTTTCAATGATTTCTCTTTAGGCTGAATGCCAGCCTTTTTCTATCTCTCCCCTTGCTCTTGAGAACAACAACAACAAAAAACTCTTTCGATATTCTACTTAAAGAGACAAATAGAAATAGACAAGTTAGGTGTAATGTTTGCAACCTAGTTATAGTTGAGTGTTTATCTCATTCTAAGAAGCTGAGAGCATACAGTCAGTCACAATTAAAATGAAATTGGAGCCAACATTTATTCAATAAATACTTGTCTTGTAGGTAATCCAGTGCAGAGTGCTTTTGACACTAAGGACTTAATTTGTCTTGGATAACAAGTTATTAATGTGGCACATTTAATTTGCCACCTATAATAAGTGCATTTAGATCTATAACATGACTCACATGGTTTTAAAGTATTTTGAAGAGAAGAACAAAACTTGAAGATGCATTTATTCATCTTTTTAATAGTAGATGCATTAGTGACAGTCATGTATGATTACCAATTTCAATGCTGATTTATGGAAACTAAGTCAACCATGCTGAGGTCTTAGGCCTATCAAAGAAGAAGCTGCATTATAATTTTTTTTTTAAGGATTCCAAAGTGAACAAAGAAAATGCTTGCAGTACATTTGTCTTTACCCAACTAGGTCCATTATAGTTTTTAAATGGCAGAAAAAAATTTATCCCTGAATTATCCACCAAACATATTTCACAAATTAAGCTGAGGCAGTCCTGCAATTAAGTGCCCTGAGAAGTGGCAAAAAAAAGTTTGAGTACAAGAATAATTGATAATGTTGCTCTCATTTGTCTGTGCAATATCTGTTCATGAATTCACTGCAAATGAAAAGAAGGAGGACATTTAGTGGGACAGTATTTGTAACCTCTTTGTGCTGAATACAATTACTCTCCAGACTCCTTCTCCCTCCTCAAAATTCGATATTTAAGTTATACGTTGCATTTTTTCCATTAAAAAAATAAACTCTTTGCTTTCCAATCTGCTTAACTCAAAGCCCAGATGGTCTTTATTTTAGTAGGTATATCAACCTGAAAGTTATACCTGAGGGTGATCTTTTCCACTAGATTCCAGTGACTATAAGCATTTGTTGTTATTTAATTTGCAAAATACTGTTGGTTGTTTCTCCTTTGTAGAAGTTTACAAACACTGTTGGTTATTCACCTTACAGAAGTTCACAAACTCCACGAAGCCAAATCTCTTTTACGGATCTCCCTTGGAAAGTCGATGATATACATGAGAAGAAAAACAAAGCAAGAAAGACTAATTGGATAAAAAGAGAGAATTAGTTAAAAAATAGAGTGCAATCTAATATCACATTTCACCACTGAACCTGAAATAGAGGGTGTCTTCAAGTCCCTGCGATGCCCCGAGTGTTTAGATGTTGGCACAGTGGAGACACCTATTGGAAATGTGTCTGAAGAAGATTAATAGGGCTTGTCAGTGTTGGAAAGCACTGCTTTGCTGTAAATTTCTACCAGCACAAGATGAATTACCGATGATGCTCAGTTATCAACCCCATCACTATCATTCGACACTAAATCAAATTGAGCAGCTATCTGCAATCAGAAAATTTCTTTTTAAATAGACATACACCTTTTAGGCCTCAACTCTTTAATAACTACTCTCCAAAACAATCTCCATATCCCTCATTCTTTTTCCCTCTAATTTTGGTGAGTAAATTATATGTTTTTAAGATATCACACAATAGATGGCCCATCACTAATGAACTCTAAGAATATTGTGCCTAAGGATGTCCACACAGACTTCATAAAAGTTGTCAGTTACATTTCATCAAATTCATGTTGCTGTTCATTGATTTCTAAAACACTTTCCTTACAGGTAGAAGGGTTTATGATATTTTCTAGTTCAGAACCCAGAACTCAGTCCAAATCATCACCTACTATAGGAAAGTGACCTCATCCTTGCATATATGCATAAGGAAAAAAATCACAAATTTAGAGCCAAGGCAGTTTAATATAATTAAATAAATGATTGCAACATCAGTCATATTTGGGGGAATGCCTTCTTCGTTCCTGAATGACTTTTTAAGGAGCAGGGTTTCTATGTCTTTTTTTTTACTGTAGTTTATTTGTATGGGTAAACTGGAGAATTATCTCTTCTGAACTGTCTGTTAACCAGCCTTAAACATTTAATGACTTCCTAACTGAGAGATACATTTTGTGGGTTTGGAATTGTCATTTGGTAAATACATTATGACAGGTGATGCACTGCTGCTCCCGATTCCAAAAAGCACCTATGTAGGATTTTTCAGTGGAGGAGATCAGAAATAGTTTTCAACCAAGTTATAATTGTAATTTGGTAAACTCTCATTTTGACAATATTAGGGACAATGCTTATAACATATTGGGTTTTACCCCAATACCTCTCAAACTGGCATTTCATAGTGCTAGCACCTCTAGGTTAGGTCTTTCATAGCTTAGCGGCATTATCACCACTGATAACAAAGACAATGATAGCACCACACTTTCGAAGTTGTTACTTAATGAAAATGAAAAATTATGTGCTCATCTAAGTGGTAGAACTCTTTTCACTATAAATTAAGCCTTGATCTAGGGGCTGTATATTTGTACTCGTTTATCTCATATCTGTTATATTGAAACTACTCAGTTCAGTTCATCAGTCAATCAACGGTATTCTTTGAGTGTTTACTGTGTACAAAGCACTGTACTAAGCACTTCCCTGTCCACAAGGAATATACAGCAGTTTAGGAATTCATACACATAACGAAAGCTTGTTTACTATGGTTTTTGGTCTAGTAAGAGATGGTTTTATACAAATTCCTTTGATCTAGAACATGATGATGGTTACTCAAGAATTCAAGGTAAAATATGACTTTGATGGGTTGAGTTTGTAAAATTCTCTTTTGTTTATGTGAAGTAGGATTTTGAATAGGTTATCAGTGATTATGAAGCATTGTTAAGAGTTCCTAGAAGGAATTTCGTAAAGTCTAATGCAGTTTATAACCAAGCTATGATGCAACAGCAGAAAATCAGAAACCACTGAGCATAATCTGTAAACTCCATTTGGTT
Organism: Ornithorhynchus anatinus; assembly: GCF_004115215.2. Taxonomy (NCBI): domain Eukaryota; kingdom Metazoa; phylum Chordata; class Mammalia; order Monotremata; family Ornithorhynchidae; genus Ornithorhynchus; species Ornithorhynchus anatinus. The sequence continues at coordinate 26,990,682 of NC_041732.1, read as the reverse complement.
ACCATAATACTCCAATCTGTATTTATTACAACTCTACTTGGATGCTTATAAAACCAAAATTGCTAGATTTATATTCTCTAATGGTTCCACAATGGGAAAAATATGTGTTTTTTATCTTTCCTTTCCTGTCCCAAATAACTTTTCTGAATTCATTCCCCACTTCTCTGGGAACCCTTGTCTGGGTTTAATCATAGACTGCAAGACAAAATGTGCATTATTAAGAAATATAAATATTTTCAGAAGCAATCAAAGGGATGAAAGATTGATTCGGCATGTAGATTGGACCTAATTTGAAGCAGCTTTGTTCTAATGAGGACTACTGGGATGCAAAGACAGAAGCCGCTTGTGACCACCAGTTGGAAACTCTTATCCATTACAATAGCCTGATTTCCTTTGGCTAGGAAGTAGCCAGTTAGTGATTCTTTTAACAGCTTCTCTGCTCTGTTCATCAGTAGATGCCACCTACCTTTCCTCCCCCAGGGAGTTTAAACCCTTGTCTGTAAGAAGTTATGACTAATTTCTTACTTGGAGTGTAAACTGGAGAGTTCCTCCCTTTTCACAGCTAGGGAGTTGGCATAGCATAAAGTTTCATCAAAATATTTTGGCCTGGAGGCTTCTATAATACAATGTCTTGGCCAAATAAAAGTCATCATATTATCTTCCTGGTCCATCTACCTGGATTTCATAAGAGAAACATGCACAACATAAAAAAATCATTAAGATATCTGCTTTAAAAACAAAGGGTTGTCTCACCTATGTTACCTTAAAATTTGTTGGCAAGGTTCATTGTTTTCATAATGGGGATGATGATGATGATAATAATAATAATAATAATAATAATGATGGTATTTGTTAAGTGTTTACTATATTCCAGACACAGTACTGAACACTGGGATAGATATAAAATAATCACATTGGACACAGTCCTTGTCCCTCTTAGGGCTCACAGTCTTAATCTCCATTTTACAGATGAGGTAACTGAGGCACAGAGAAGTTGAATGACTTGCCCAAGGTCACACAGCAGACAAGAGGTGAGGTCAGGATTAGAACTCAGTTCCTTCTGATGCTCAGGCCCATACTCTATCCACTAAACCACCACTCCCACAAAATGTGGTGTTTCCACCCTTCTAGGAGAAGTACCACTAACCCGTGACCTCATAAAACTCTGAAAGCGCCAGTGAACTGAGAATCTATAGTTAGAATTACAATATCTAGTGGATCAAACACTGACTATTGTTACTTTTGTATCTCCATTTTTTGTCCACCCAGGAAAGCAAGAGAGATGGCTTGGATTTTCTGATCTGGTTCATCCATACACAGCTGGATTTCCAAAGTGGAATGAAAATGTCTTTAAAATCAACACTACATGGAGTCTGAGAGAACAAGTTTTCCTTTGTTGTAGGGTATAGTATTATTTGCTGTAGGTTTTTGATATACATTCTAAATTAGGCCTGCAAAGGCCTGCTTCATCTTTAATTCATCACTCTCAGCTGAAAGAGATTAGCAATGTCTAGCACGTACCCCCTCGTATGGTGCTGACCTCATCAAGTATGGCCTGAAATTAATTAGCCTCATTCATTCCAAATGGAAAAGGATAATGGAGCAGCATTTTAGCGATGACCATCACAAATTGTATGCAGCATATTTAAAAGGCTCTTATTTTCCAACAATGTAGATTGAAATTCTTTCCAGAGCTCGCAATATGTCAATGATATCAAGGACCTCAGAGTAGAGCCTACTCTGATTTACTTGTGGAACTGGAAGTTACATGACTGTGTATATATGCATGTGTCCCTATAAAACAAGTTTTTTTTTTAAAGGGACACCTGGAAATGATTTAATATTTCCAGGTGTTCTGGCACTCTTGGGCATCAAAAGCTTGAGGTTTAAACATTCTTGCTTTGGATCATTTAAATCAATATTAAAGTGGTTCTCTTTTGTCACTGATAAATGCAGAGTGCCAGAACAAACTTCAGTGTTATTTTAAAGTCTTATGTCATTCATAATCTCATTAAAAAACTGAGAGAGAGGGATTTGGAGGAAAAATAAAATCTGTTTTTTTATATTTTGTGGCAGTAAATTGATTTTAAAATATTCCCAACAATTCAGTCAGGTGTCTTCCTTTAATGTTTTCTATAACCACATTCTAAACACTCCTTTTGATGTGGTTATATTGCTAAACTCAACCTCTCCTTTAAAATTGGCCGTTTTTTTTCCTCCTGAGAATATAACTAGAAAGCAAATAAGTTTCTGAATAATATATATGTTTTAGTTTTAAGCCAAAAATATAATGATTAGGGGATTTGAGGTTTCTGAATGATCGTGAAACATTGATTTTGTGTCTCCAAGCCTGAAAAAGCACAACTTTTAAAAATTGTGACTCTACATTTAGTAAAATTGCATGTACTGCTTTGATTGGAATGTATATATATATATGTATATATATATATATATAATAATAATGTTGGTATTTGTTAAGCATTTACTATGTGCAGTGCACTGTTCTAAGTGCTGGGGCAGATACAGGGTAACCGGGTTGTCCCACGTGAGGCTCACAATCTTCACCCCCATTTTATAGATGAGGTAACTGAGGCACAGAGAAGTTAAGTGACTTGCCCACAGTCACACAGCCGGCAAATGACAGAGCCAGGATTCAAACCCATGACCTCTGAACTCCCAAGCCCGGGCTCTTTCCACTGAGCTACACTGATATAGATATATATATATATATATGTATATTGTTGGTAGCTATATATAGATAGATCTATCTAAATGTGGTCTATGTGCCAAACATGGGAGTAGACACAAGATAATCAGGTCAGACACAGTCCATATCCCATATTTTGAATATAGAGTAATTTTTGAACCTTCTAGAATCCATAGCCTAGAATTTGGGAAATATAGCTAGTTTAAAGGGTGGTCTTATGATTTTGAAGAAATGAAACACTTCATATTGGGTGTAAACCTAAAAATGTAGCTTGTTTCTTCAAGCTCTCAGAGTAATTAGGAGAGGGAAGAAGAAGAAAATAACACAAATGATTGATCTCTGAAATATGCATATTTTTCTCTAATAAACATTCTCAGAACTGTCTATTTCTTTTTGATGATGGGGGAAGCAGGGAGGAGCACGGTAGAAGGGAAGTAGGGTGATGAGTTAAAGAGTTCTCAATAACATTGGTCCTAGATATCAGGGCTGGGGAGCTCTTTAACAGCTAGGTATTGATAGTCATGACAGAATAGCTCTTTCTGAGACCACATGCCACAAGTTATTTTTCCTAGCTAGGTATTTGCATTTTCACAGTGACTATTTATTAGAGCATAAGAGCACAAGAGCACCAGTGGTCCATCTAGCCCAGGATGCTGTGTCCATCAGTGGGACCAGGTTATTTTGAAGAACAGAAAGATGGTTGCTTTCCTTGGTATCAGACTTAATGCTTAGAGACATACTATATAACATTCCTTAGTGTTCTTCTTTCTTCCATATAACTTTCCCTTTAGTAAGCAATCATTGAAAATTTTACTCCATATTTGCCCCTTTCTTATTTGCACGGCTAAGGAAACTCCCCAGAAAATGAAGTTCAGTTGGTAAATCTTACTTCAAAGCAACAATGAAAGAATATAGATCAATATTAAGAGAAAAAATCTGTTTACTTATGGCTTGGGTTGTTAGAGAATATGTCATCATAAAAAACTTGATATCTTTCTGTGATAGACTTGATCATTAATGAGTCAAAGAAATGCAATGCTTTTGCTGTATATTGATCTTACTCAAGGATTGTAAACTATGCCTCCATTTGCACTTCACTGCTACTAGAATACTCACATGAGCTGAAAATGGCAGAAAAGCCATAAATAAAAGGATTATAGCTGTAAGAAATTTGAATTCATTCAAACCACAAATTCAGAGCAAAATGTTCATGTCCTGCCCAGTTTGGACTTGGCTTTCTCTTGAAACCATAAATCTTTTCCTTCCATAGTGTGGATGAAGGACATTCATCTGAAATGTAAAACAGGTTTTCCTAACCCTAACCCAGGTCTACTAAGTCTTAGGTGACCCCTGCTTGAGTTTCAGATTCAGAATAAAACGTTCATCCAGAGTTAGCCAGTGGGGAATGAATGGATGATGAGTTGGCAGGAGGTATCTAGAAGGATAATAAAAATTATTCTTATGCTTGTTGTTTCATATATTCATTAATGATTTGGAGGACTAAGAATCCCACTAATCAAATTTAAGTGAAACCAAATGGGAAGATCTTATGTACATTTGGTGGAACAGAGATATAATGCACTTAGAATTTGAATGGTTAAAAGTATGCAAGGAAATAAAAGAATAGGTTCATAGTGGAAAAATTTAAACAATATATGCAGTAGGAAAAATCAAAATGCAATGGGTAGGGCATCATTTAGGAAGCAGTAATTATAATTGATGAGACTGCATTGGAGAAATATAATCTACAGTAGAAAAATCCAATCTCGACTTGATTCAGCATGAGGTGAACAAAATGTTAAGTGCCCATGAGTGTAGATCTTGAGAATCATTGGCTCTTGGCTAATTAGTTCATAATGGGGATGTAGAGGGAAAAATTAGGGATATTAGCTATCCCATCCCAATTATTTGGATTAATACCAAGGGCAGGCATCATTATATAGTCCCTCTGAGGAGTCTATTGCTACTGATGGAGATAGAATACTGGATTTACTGGACTACCTATTTAATCCAGTAGTGGCATTGCTTATGTTCTTATAATACTGTGGAGTAACTAATACTTCCCACAAGCCTAAGTATGCTGACTTCCACTTGATAAATTAGTAGAATTTGAAGATTTATGGCCTCAGATGAATCCCAAACTCCAGGTAAACTACAGTGGGTGTGGAGTGAGTGTTCACAGAGGTACCAACATATCCTGGTAGCAGTTGGCAATGGAGTCCATTTCTTGGCTAATCAAAAGACATAGACAAGAACACAATCTCATGACCAAAATACCCCTTGTTAGAGCTCAACTCTTCACTTTTGAGCCCTTTTTGGCTGAATTATATCAAACATTATTGATGACTAGTCACTGTCATAAGCAAGTCAAATACTCTGTCACAAGGGAATTCCATGAATCGTTTTAACTTTTCACTAGGAGTGTCAGGTTTAGACCCAGTGCAAAAGAGGGTAAGGAATGAACAGCACAGTGACAGAAAAAAGCCTGGGTAAGTAAAAGAAGCACCTTGGAGTAGGTAGATGAAAGGTTTTGGCATGTTTTTGGTGAAATTTCAATCATTAAAAAAAACTAATAAACCAAAAACCTCAAACCCAGAAATACTAGACTACAACTTAGGCATCCTTAATGCCAGAAATATGAGGAAAAATGGAAAGGAATTCAGAAAAGAAAACCCAAAATGATGAGTGTTTTAGAAATTGATTTATGAGAAAAGATTAAAAGAACTTAAAATCATAAATTAGTTAAGCGTTAATTAATGGAGAAGTTGATAACGTTCTATAATGCTTTAAATGGGGGGAAGGGACTAGAAGGCTAGTTCCAGGGAGGAACCTGAAAGGAGATATTATGAAAAGAAGAAAAGCAAGGTATCAGGACAAATATCTTAACAGTGAATTCAGATCGTAGCACAACTTTTTAAGTTCTGTAATGGAAGGCTTGTTTGAGAAATATTAAAGGAAGCACCCAGCATTTGTTGAAAGAAACTAGTTACTTTATCAATCAACAATATTGACTGAGTGCTTATTGTATGCTAAGCACTTGGAAGAGTACTTTCCTTTAAATGCAGCTATCTCCACAAACTTTCTACCCACCACAAATGAATTTGCTCACAGCTTAAGAAAACAGCAACAACAAAATACTGGAATAGAATTTTAGGCACAACATAGCCAAGTGATAATCTTAAAGGACTATACCGTGAACTAGAAATAGTGCTGCAATTATACCCAGAATACTCACTATTAGCTGGCAGACATCCTAAAGTAGGTTGCTAGACTCCTTAGCTCTTATAACTGCATGCTAGTAAAAGGCACAGTATTAGAGAGAAGTAGATGCAATGAAAACTAGAGGATCCCACTAAAATTAAGTAGAGCTCTTACAGCTAAAAAACAACTGGATGCTCACCACTGTTCCTCCTTGAAATCACTTGATTGTGTAGAGGACACCTATTGTTGATAAATCAATCAATCAATGGCATTTCCTGAGCACTTACTATGCACGGAGTACTGTACTCAGCACTGGGAGAAAGTATAATAGACCAGAGCATAAAGGGGGAAAAGACATCAAATGAATATTAGATTACTCTGCAAACTAAGGTCAGGAACAAAGTTCAACAATGTTCAAAATTTATGCAAACTGAAGAAGAATGAGGGCAAAGCTATTTTTATACATAATAGTCAAGAACATCTCTGGATTGCAGTTTGCAATTTTCAGATCAGAATCACCTTCTTCTTTATACTGGGGTCTGTGGGTATTTTGTTTTTTCTGTAAGGGAGAAAAATGCTGTTATAAATTGCACAAAAACTGCAGTAAATTGTCTTTTGTCAAAAAGGAGCAAAGTCATTTGATGTATACCCATCATGGATTTTATCACTTTGGGAAGATAATTTTTCAGCCCAACTGATAAACTATGGATAATGTGTCAGGATTTGGTTTTTCAGCTGTGCAGCCTTGGAACATTATCTTCACAAAAGAATTTTTAAAGAGAAAGCTGTCTCTTCCATCTTCTGTTTAATTAACATAGGTTTTCCCATTTAACTCCATTTATCAAGATATTAGGGTTTAATCAGTAACTAATGGTTGACAGTGAAACTGCTACTCTGAGTGTGGCTAAAGAGAATGGCTAGAAATCGACTGTGGTGAAAGCCCTACCAGCTTGTAGGGCTTTTGGCTGGAACTCAATATTCTGATAGGGGCTTGAATTAGCTGGTTGTGGAGGTTTAGCTATTTTCCCCCTACAAAAGGGTCTGCTAACTTCCACCCCAGTTAACCCCACAGGCTTCAACAGCTTTTGAAATTATTTGTCTTTCTTTAAGGTACTCCTGATGTGGAGGGCTTGACCTCAAGACGAGGAAAAATGGTGCTTTGGTCATTCTGTAAAGGTGAGAATGGGAGAAAACTGATCCTGATATGCTTCCCTACTCAGCCCAACTATTTTGAAAAGACAGCACATTGTCTTTCTCAGCACTCCTTATGCCTACAAGTTCAGGCACCTGACAAATGAACCTTTTCAGTCCTGCCTTAAAATGAACTAATTCAAAATAAATGGTGCCAGGAACGGGTTCATAAGAAAACATAAATGTATCTTTAAATGAAGAGACTAACTGATAACTTTGGAAGATGACACCGTGGGTTTGGACAGAAGGTAACAGATATTATTTGACTTTTTGAAGAGCTAGCATATTTTCTGATGTGAAGGAATTTTCCAAGTTCACACTGTATACATTGCTTCAGTTCTTCAAGAATTCTCAAAAAGGCAGCTCTGAATGACACAGAGCTTTAAAAAAGGGGATTGTGAACTCAGAACCAGATATTGAACTAAGCTAGGTAGTAGGAAGAATCCTTTACTGAAGATAGGATTCATTTCCTAGATCAAGGTAAGGCCATGCTATTTGTAACAAATGCTATCTATTTTATATCTGAACAATGGGGTAGGTACCAAAATTTCATGAAGAAATTTCTAGCAGACAAAGAAAATGAATTGTAATTTTTTTTAAGGGTGAAGTTTGTTTCTCTGCTTATCTCAAGTCTGGTGAGTTACTTAATACCCCAAATTTACTTTTTTTTCAACCTGTAAATAAAGGGCTTTATTTATTTCCTGAAGACTGTAAGCTCTTTGGGGATAGAATGTTTTCCCAAACACTTAATAAAGTGCTTTGTGCAACATAAAACACTCAGTAAATACCATTGATTGATTGCTAATGAGCTTTAGAAGGACAAAACATGCATATTTATCTTACGGTTACATTCAATCTTCTCTAAAAAACCTGAAATTTTTATTTCATTATTTTCATACTACAAAATAGAGGTTGATGAATATGGGATGTTCAAAGCTCATTGTTTTATGCAATCTCAATGGGTTTTGTTTACAATATAGAGTAACATCCAGTCCCTTTATATTGAATTTGAGGTGGCAGGTTAAATTGCATCAGAATAGAGCTACTTTACAGTTCCTTGAGGGCAGGGATTGCATCTACCAACTCTACTGTAGTCTCCCAAATGCTTTAGTAACTCTGTCCAATTCCTGCTCAGAGACCTCTCATGTCTCCATCTCCGTCAATTTTACCAAGCCATCATATACCATTTAGTCTCCACAGTCATATTATTTTCCTTTGATGATCAAATTGATGTCCTCAGTTTCATCCTCTCTATTGAACTGTACTCACTCATTCCCGTATCCCTTTGTTGATCTTGTACCACTAACCCATAGCTCTGGATCTCCTTCGCAGTCCACTTTCTTCACTCCTATTCATGAGCTGTGGAGTGCTGCTGGCCATTAATGGATTGATTTGTTGCTTCTTTGTATTATAAGATGACTGAAGATACCAACTGCTGGAAGACATGGAGGAAGCATCTTCTAGGAAAAGAGACATCTGGTAACAGAATGTGCCGTGTGTGTGTGTGTGTGTGTGTGTGTGTGTGTGTGTGTGTGTATAGGGCATTGTATTTGAGTATCTGTGAGTGTGAAGTGGTTACACTCATGACATAAGCCAGGAATAAATCTGAATAAGGGGTGTAATTCACAATTTCAACTGTGTACACAATTTGCCTTAGCCATGACCCTCTGCCCACCTTATTCCCATAATCTTCCAAGGCAGGTATGTTATTACATTCACTAGGCCAAGCCAAACCTTATTGGTAAATACATAACTCCCATTGACTTTTTGGCCTGAGAAACCTCAATGGAAGTTGTTTGAATATAAATTTAGTCCAATGCAGTCATAAACACAGCAAGTGCAGTTAAACAGAGAGATGGGACCATCTGTTAAAATGAAGAACAAAGACAAAAGAACCTGCCTTAGGAAACTTTGCCCCTAGGGTATTGAGAATTGTACTCAAAGTATATATCTACTATTATGCCTATAACCTCTAAATATGGACATTTTGATATATATGAGAGTGTAACCATTGAAGATCTAGTGGCGATACTGAAGTATTAACTACTATTACTAGTATTTAATATTTTTGGTAGCCTTTAGCACCATAAATATTAATGGTAAATGTAATTTATAACAAATTTAGATGTGTGAATTTTGAGGACAGTTCATGGGTAAGGCACTCGACTTATATTTTTATGTCAGTTCTCCAGGTTTGTTTCCTGTTTCTCATCTATCTTGTCTATTGGATCCCAGTCCTGCTGCTGGGGTAACCCATTCATTATGCCCATCAACCATCATCACAATCCTCATCTCCAGACAATCTCATAGAGGAAGTGGAATCCAATATGCAAGACAGATGGGAAAAAGGAGTAGATGTCTCATCTGACACAATTATACAAATTGCTGAATTTTCCAGTGTTCACTCTTACTTCTGGGAAGTCATGAAACAATGGCTTAAAATGGTGGCTATAGGTGCTAGAAAGGTGGAGACAGGGGTAAGGTACAGAAAAGGGGGCTAAGCCAAGAGTGAGAGCTAGTCCAGTTGTAGTCTTATTCATTGTTTCTCAGCATAGCCTAGTGGACAGAGCACAGGCTTGGGATTCAGAAGGACCTGGGTTTTAATTCTGCCTCCGCCACATGTCGGCTGTGTGACCTTGGGCAAGTTGCTTAACTTCTCTGTCCCTCAGTAAGTTCATCTGTGAAATGGAGATTAAGACTGTGAGTCCCACATGGGACATGGACTGTGCCCAACCCAATAAGCTTGTATCTACCCAGCTCTTAGCACTGTGCCTGGCACATAGTACGCACTTAACAAATACCACAAAAAAATTCCTCCTTCTAATCAGGCCACAAGGCTATTCACAGTGCCAGTGTCTACACTATTTTGGTTAGTTGCACCTGTCTGCTGTCCTTGGCATACTTCCCATGACTCCCTGTTCTTCATATTTGTTGGAAATTTTCTTTCTAATTGTATACTAAAATGTCCATTGATTTGTATTGGAACATACCAGCAATGAAAGTATGAAGCTTGGAATAAGAAAGAGATTATAAACTCCTTGAAGACCTGGACCTTGTCTCCTACTTCTATGTTCCCAAACATCTATTGCTTTGTTATTTGTCAGTCCTGATGAAAATAAATATGATTCATTCATTTAGATAAACTTGAAGGATTTTGCATGAATGATTTATTTTTGAGTCAAAGTGGGCATCATCTATACAGATTTTTTCCAGGGAAACAGTCTAATATTTATACACTTTTATGGAGATGACTTTAACCAAAATCAATACTGCTCCTTTTTAACTTTAATTATAACTTACCGTTCATTGCTCCAGACATCAGTTTTTTTTTACCAAGTTTTAATCGCGTGTTGAACAAGTATCTGAGGAATGAAGAACCAGTGGCTGTTACTGGGATTTGCCAAGATGCTGTAAAGGACTACTGATGGCCATGATTTCACTGCAGACTCCATTCCTCAAAATTTTTTTTTAGCTTTAAATAGTATATTTTCTTCATAAACAGAAAAAACAGCTCCATTTTCTTCATTTTTTGACATTAAATAATTCTAATGGTTCACCTTCATTTATTCCTTGAATTCCACTTTTCTAACCATTTTCATTCTATGAATAACAAAGTATCTCCCTTTCTGTCTTCAGCCCAAGGAACATAGTCTGTCTCATCCTTTGACTACTGGTGTAGATCAGGTAAAGATGCTCTACTTTAAAGGAAACTGAAATAATAACAACTAAGCAATGGCCAAACAGGATATTCATTAAAGTCTGATTAATTCATATTCCAAAAAAATTCCAGATTTAAGTTAAAAATACTCTACTCCCTGGCTGTTAATGAACATCTCCACGTGGTGAGAGGTGAGCATTAAAAAAAAAAATACATAATTTATTCAGAGTTCACATGGATTTTCTTTCCTATATTGGAAAAGAAAGCCCAAAAGTCAGGTGTCATCCACTTAATGGTGTAAATACAGTGGGTCTTGTTTATATTGAACTTGTATATAACAAACCTGGAACTCTTTCTACTTTCTAACTTCTTTTCCTAATCAGTTCCTAATCAGTTTCAATATATCACAGCGTGCAGACTGTAATTTAAGAATAAACCAATTCCTAGTATTGTGATCTCTTAGAAAATTCTATCACTCTTGAATGTTAAATTTTTTTTACATTTCTCAGAGGATATTTCAGGTTCAATTTTTGAAATATTGCTTATTTGCATATGCACAGAATAGTATGTTATGGACAAAATCATTCATCAGAGCATGATGAATTTCTTCTCAAATATTGTACCATCCATATAAATTTTCCCTTTCACATTTCCAAATGATCTTTCTGAGACGAATATATTGAAAAGAATGCTTGCCAATTGCCACAGATATCTAGTGGTTCACTCCAAGTGCTGAGTAAAATTTCAGCTGTCAGCTGGTGATTCAAATTACTGGGAATAGATGTCAAGCTTCTTTTTTTAAAATATGACTTTTTTGGTGATGTTTAATTGATTTAACCATTTACAAATTTCAGAAACTAAGAAGATCAGTGCAGTGGAGAAGCTTCTTTATGAGAACAGACTGAAAGGTCCTCAGTTTAAGAAGAGGAAGGCTGAAAAATAATGTGGTTGACTACAAAATCATGCGGACTGCCGACAGGGCAGACACTGAATTGTTCATCAAAATCCACAAGAGGATGAGGGGCAGGGACTCAAGTCCGAAGGTGGTAAGCTCAAAACAAGGAAAACACTTCTTCACTTAGTAAGTGGTAAGCATATGGAATTTGTTACCACAGAAAATTATGCAGTCAATCGGTGGTATTTATGAGTATTTACTGTGTGCAAAATACTGTACTAAGTGCTTGGGAAAGTATAATGCAACAGATTTGGAGTATGTGATCCCTGACAACAAGGAGCTTACTAACTTTCGGAATAGGGCGAATAAAAAGAAATTACAGACAGGGGAACTAGTAGAGTATAATGATATTTACGTAAGTGCTATGGGTCTGGGTTGAGTACCACAGTATTTAAGGGATACAAAACTAAATGCATAATTGACGCAGAGAGGAGCAGGGCAGATAGGGGAAATGAGTTTAGTCAGAGAAGTCCTCTTGGAGGAGATGTGGTTTCTGGAGTATCTGAGGAGATGTGATTTTTGGAGTATTTTGAAAGTGGGGAGAATGATGAACTGTCAGATATTAAAGGGGAAGGAGTTGCAAGCCCAAGAGAGGATGTAGGCAAGGTTTTGGTGGTGGGATAGTTGAGATGGAGATATAGAGAGTAGATTGGGATTGGGTGGGTTGAGTTGTAGTAGGAGATCGATGAGGTAAGGTAGGAGGGAGATTGCTGATTGAGTGCCTTAATCCCATGGTAGGAAGTTTCTGTGTGATGCAGAGTTGGATGGAAAACCATTGGATGTTTTTGAAGAGTGGAACAAAATGGACTGAACAATTAAAAAAAATGATCTGGGCAGCAGGTTGAAGTAAGGACTTGAGTGGGAAGAGAGGCAGAAAGCAGGGAAGTCGGGGAGGAGCCTAATGCAGTAGTCAAGATGGGAGATGATATGTGCTTGGGTCAGCATGGTAGCAGTTTAAATGGAGAGAACAGAGTGGATTTTAGAAACACTACAAAGGTAGAACTGACAGGACTTCATGTCAGGTTGAATGTGGGGGTTGAATGAGAGATGAATTGAGGATAATGCCAATGTTACTGAAACAGGTGGTGCTACCTACAGTGATAGAAAAATCAGGGGGCTGCAGGTTGAAAGTGTCAGTAAATTCAAGTCTGGATAAACTTATGGACAAGAGGTCCATAATGCATTTTCTGAAAGAATGTTAAGGTGAAGAGAGAAAGGTTAGGGATATTTTATGATGCATTACTATCAGGATGGTTATCTGGGAGGACAACCATTACATTGTTCCTCCAAACATCCAGGGCCATAGTTGGAGACAAACACTGACTGGAGGTACCACTGATATGACCTAGTAGTGCTTATCTTCTTAAGGGAAAATTTAAACTTGAAGTGGAAGAGCTAGAGTAAATCCATGCTGAGAAACAAACATGTCATTCATTACTTTTCCCTGATGGATACAAAATATCTTCCCTAGAGAACCTTGCAATTTTATAACCAGGTATTTTTCCTCCCAAATCTACATTTTTAATTCAAGCACTAAATAGTAAATGATTTAATCTTAGGGAACTCTTTCAGGTTGAATTTCAAATCTTTAGCAATTAGGGAGGTGCTAGAGGTACAAGCTGAGTATGGTTCAAAGGTCAACAGGAAATACTGGAGTTTGCCTCAGCATGAATTCATCAAAAAAGGAAATCTAAGGGCAAAGTGGGTGTCAGTGGCCTAGGAGGATTGAAATGGGATCCTCTGAGGAATGAAGTGTGCCCTATTGGTCAATTTTATGTTATTGAGATATGTTGGGCCCCAAATGCCTTTCTCAAAACCTTTGAACTTATATAGCTTTTTTGCAATTGCAACACCAGCACCTAGTGTGCACTATGTACAGTAGGGGACTACGTTAAAACTTTAATTTCAGGGTCTGATATCAGAAAGGCCAAGGAAAAGTAACTATAAGAAAAGAAGAGAAATCTTATGAAATAAAAGTACTGTATATTTGAAAGGAGTGAGAAATCTACATTTCAATGAAAACACTTTCAAGCCATTTCAAATAAGAGTCTGAGAGAAATAATTATAAAGTTTGGAAAGAAAGGATCTCAGCTTTGATCTGCTTTTCTTCAGTAAAGCAATTAAAATAAGCAATTTTTCAAATACTAAGCAGAAAATTACTAATGGCTAAACCCAAAAGCTTTCATTTGCTTCTTGAAGCTTTAATTCTTCTAAAAGGAAGACAAAAAATGTTAAGGTGGTTTTCCAGATAGATGAATACATAAAGCAATCACTGGTTGGATGTCATAAAAACTACAGCAGCATAGAATAGCTGAGATTAAGAGTCAGATTTAAATCATGCAACAGTCCAGTTAATATCAATGTCTAATTAAGAAATGCATAAGAAGTCTGTAATGTTGATTTGATGGAGAAAAGCTCTAATAAGATTCTATTGGAATTTTCCATTTCAATTGTTGTTTCAGACTTTTAATAGCTATAACCTACACAGTACTTGATATTCACAGGCACAGTCCTGGGATGTAAATCAGGCCACATAGCAGAGCATAGGTAGACAAATTATTTTGTCCAGAGGATAGACTAGAAACAAAAATTGTAACTCAACATGAAGCTTGTTATCATAATGAAGACTGAAACAAGGACTCCAGTTTAAGGTGCTTCCAACTTTTCACTTTTTTAATTTTTTTAAATTCTCAAAATGCATATACACAGTGGAAAAGAAAATAGTTTTTGTTAGTCACCGACATTACTAAGTTGCAAGTGATTCCTTGTAGTTATTGTATTCATTTTAAGCTATGTTAATTTTAATTTCCTCCTTAAAAATAGTAATAATAATTTTGGTGTTTGTTAAACACTTACTATGTGCCAAGTACCGTACTAAGTGCTGGGACAAATACAAGATAATCAGGCCGGACACATTCCCTGTTCCATATGGGGCTCATGACAAGGAGGGAGAATAGGTATTTAATCCTTATTTGACAGATGAGGAAACTGGGGCACAGAGAAGTTAAGTGACTTGCCCAGTGTCACACAACAGGCAAATGGTGGAGTCAGGATTAGAACCCTGGTCTCATTACTTCCAGGCCTATGCTCTCTCCACAGAGTCGTGCTGCTTCTGTCAATGGAGACAGTATGGGACATTCCAAACAAGGATGAGGCAGTTATTTTGTTGCTCTTCATGAGAGATTCAAATCTTAAACCACTACTGTTCTGCACATTACTAGTGAATCAAATTAGTTAAAGCTTGAAGTGCAAATGCATAAATTTTGTTTTCAATCATCCCAGGAAAAAGGTTAGTCCCATAATAAACCAGTAGTACTTTACCATTATTTTAGTACTGGTTAAGAAGGAATTACATCAGAATTTTCAAACACAAAATAACCTTAATGGCACCAGGAGGAAATTCACAAAGGAGTTATACAGGGAGCTGGTAGAGCCCAATATAATACAGTTCATTCACAAAATAAAAGAAGGCAAACTATTCTATCTGTATGGATTTTGCTTTCTGACATTACTTTCAGTTCAGGAACCTTTCTGAATTATATTACCTCACCATAAGCCTATCCTCTATTTAAGGATAATGATGATGATGATTATGGCGATAATGATGATGGTGATGATGATGTAAAAGGAGTGTTCCATCAAAAACAACTGATGAAACTGGGTCCTGAGGCTTTAGTGTAGAGAATCGATGCAGAGGAAGCAATATGGTGATAATGGTTTTGTAGTTCCTTGGGAAGTGTTAGCAAAGGTCTCTTAGAGAAGCAGTTTTACTTAGTGGAAGGAGCATGGGTTTGGGAGTCAGAGGACGTAGGTTCTAATACCGGCTCCCCCACATGTCTGCTGTGTGACCTTGAGCAAGCCATTCAACATCTCTGTGCCTCAGTTACCTCATCCATAAAATGGGGATTAAGACTTTGAGCCCCATGTGGGACAACCTGATTACCTTGTATCTATCTCAGCGCTTAGAACAGTGCTTTGCACACAGTAAGTGCTTAACAAATACTATTATTATTATTATTATTATCTGAAGAACTCATTGCTGGTTGGTGACCATGGCTTGGTTTGTACCAATTCTGTGCCCTAGCACCATAAATGAGAGGTAGTTGCCTTGTTGCCTAGTCTATGCACTTTGGGCATTTGGTATTTACCCCACCTTCAGCACTTAAATACATATCTATAAATTATAGGTTATGAATTATTTATATTAGTGTATAATTTAGATTGTAGATTTAGATTGTAAGCTTGTTGTGGACAGGGAAGGCATCTACCAACAATGTTGTACTGCACTTTTTCTAACTGTGGGTGTCCCTCATGGTTCGGTTCTGGGTCCCCTTCTATTCTCCATCTACACCCACATCCTTGAAGAACTCATTTGTTCCCATGGCTTGAACTACCACCTCGATGCAGATAATTCCCAAGCCTACATCTCCAGCCCTGATCTCTTTCCCTCTGTGCAGTTTCACATTTCCTCCTGCCTTTATGACATCTCTACTTGGATGTCCTGCTTTCTCCTCAAACTTAACATGTCCAAAACAGAACCCTTTACCTTCCCACGCAAATGCTGTACTCCCCCTGACTTTCCCATCACTGTAGACCTCACTGCCATCCTTCCTGTCTCACAAGCTTGTAGTCTTGATCCTTGACTCATCGCTCTCATTCGACTCGCATATTCAGTCTATCACTGAATCTGGTCAGTTCAAGCTTCACAACATTGCTAAATTCTATCCTTCCCTCTCCATTCAAACTGCTACCAAGTATTTATCCTATCCCACTTTGATTACTGTATCAGCCTCCTTGCTGACCTCCCTGCCTCCTGTTTCTCCCCTCTCTGGTCCATACTTCAGTCTGTTGCCCAGATCATTTTTCTACAGAAAAGTTTAGGACAATGTATCCCCACTCCTCAAGAACCTCCACTGGCTGTTTGCCCATACACCTCCGCATCAAACACAAACTCCTCACCAGAGAAAGCAGCATGGCTTATTGGAAAGAGCACGGGCTTGGGAGTCAGAGGTCATGGGTTCTAATCCAGATCTATCACTTGTCAGCTGTGTGACTTTAGGCAAGTCACTTAACTTCTCTATGCCTCAGTTCCCTCATCCATAAAATGGGGATTAAGACTGTGAGTTCCACGTGGGGCAATCTGATCACCTTGTATCCCCACCCAGAGCTTAGAACAGTGCTTTGCACATAGTAAGCGCTTAACAAATACCATTATTATCATTACTATTATTGCTTTTAAAGCACTCAATCACTTTGCCCCATCCTACCTCAACCCACCACTCTCCTACTACAACTCAGCCCCCACACTTCACTCCTTTAATGCCAACCTACTCACTATACCTTGATCTTCTCTGTCTCACCATCGACCTCTCGCCCACATCCTGCTTCTGGACTGGAACTCCCTCCTTTTTCATATCTGACAGACAATTACTCTCCCTACCTTCAAAGTCTTATTGAAGGCACATCTCCTCCAAGAGGCCTTCCCCAACTATGCTTCCTTCCTTCTGTGTCATCCTATCTTGCCCTTTATCTGTGTCATCTGACTTGCCCCCTTTATAATAATAATAATAATGTTGGTATTTGTTAAGTGCTTACTATGTGCAGAGCACTGTTCTAAGCGCTGGGGTAGATACAGGGTAATCAGGTTGTCCCACGTGAGGCTCACAGTCTTAATCCCCATTTTACAGATGAGGTAACTGAGGCACAGAGAAGTTAAGTGACTTGCCCACAGTCAGCTGACAAGTGGCAGAGCCAGGATTTGAACCCATGACCTCTGACTCCCAAGTCTGTGCTCTTTCCACTGAGCCACGCAGCTTTATTCACTATCCTGTCCCCAGCCACCCAGCACTTATGTACAAATCCATAATTTATTTATTTATATTAATGTCTGTCTCCCCCTCTAGACTGTAAGCTCACTGTGGGCAGGGAATGTGTCTGCTAATTTTATTGTATTCATTCATTCATTCAATAGTATTTATTGAGCGCTTACTATGTGCAGAGCACTGTACTAAGCGCTTGGGATGAACAAGTCGGCAACAGATAGAGACAGTCCCTGCCGTTTGACGGGCTTACAGTCTAATCGGGGGAGACGGACAGACGAGAACAATGGCACTAAACAGCGTCAAGAGGAAGAACATCTCGTAAAAACAATGGCAACTAAATAGAATCAAGGCGATGTACAATTCATTAACAAAATAAATAGGGTAACGAAAATATATACAGTTGAGCGGACGAGTACAGTGCTGTGGGGATGGGAAGGGAGAGGTGGAGGAGCAGAGGGAAAAGGGGAAAATGAGGCTTTAGCTGCGGAGAGGTAAAGGGGGGATGGCAGAGGGAGTAGAGGGGGAAGAGGAGCTCAGTCTGGGAACGCCTCTTGGAGGAGGTGATTTTTAAGTAAGGTTTTGAAGAGGGAAAGAGAATCAGTTTGGCGGAGGTGAGGAGGGAGGGCGTTCCAGGACCGTGGGAGGACGTGACCCAGGGGTCGACGGCGGGATAGGCGAGACCGAGGGACGGTGAGGAGGTGGGCGGCAGAGGAGCGGAGCATGCGGGGTGGGCGGTAGAAAGAGAGAAGGGAGGAGAGGTAGGAAGGGGCAAAGTGATGGAGAGCCTCGAAGCCTAGAGTGAGGAGTTTTTGTTTGGAGCGGAGGTTGATAGGCAACCACTGGAGTTGTTTAAGAAGGGGAGTGACATGCCCAGATCGTTTCTGCAGGAAGATGAGCCGGGCAGCAGAGTGAAGAATAGACCGGAGCGGGGCGAGAGAGGAGAAAGGGAGGTCAGAGAGAACGCTGACACAGTAGTCTAGCCGGGATATAACGAGAGCCCGTAATAGTAAGGTAGCCGTCTGGGTAGAGAGGAAAGGGCGGATCTTGGCGATATTGTAGAGGTGAAACCGGCAGGTCTTGGTAACGGATAGGATGTGTGGGGTGAACGAGAGGGACGAGTTCAAGGATGACACCGAGATTGCGGGGCTGGGGACGGGAAGGATGGTCGTGCCATCCACGGTGATAGAGAAGTCTGGGAGCGGACGGGTTTGGGAGGGAAGATGAGGAGTCAGTCTTGCTCATGTTGAGTTTAGGGTGGCGGGCCGACATCCAGGGTGGAGACGTCCCGGAGGCAGGAGGAGATGCGAGCCTGAGGGAGGGGAGAGGACAGGGGCGGAGATGTAGATCTTCGTGTCATCTGCGTAGAGATGGTAGTCAAAGCCGTGAGAGCGGATGAGTTCACCGAGGGAGTGAGTGTAAATGGAGAACAGAAGAGGGCCAAAACTGACCCTTGAGGAACTCCAACAGTTAAAGGATGGGAGGGGAGGGAGGCTCCAGCGTAGGAGACCGAGAATGACCGGCCAGAGAGGTAAGAGGAGAACCAGGAGAGGACGGAGTCCGTGAAGCCAAAGTGAAGATAAGTATGGAGGAGGAGGGGATGGTCGACAGTGTCAAAGGCAGCAGAGAGTCAAGGAGGATTAGAAATGGAGTTAGGAGCCATTGGATTTGGCAAGAAGGAGGTCATGGGTGACCTTAGAGAGAGCAGTCTCGTAGAGTGGAGGGGACGGAAGCCAGATCGGAGGGGGTCTAGGAGAGAATGGGAGTTAAGGAATTCTAGGCATCGATTGTAGACGAACTCGTTCTAAGGATTTTGGGAAAAGGAAGGGTAGTAGGGAGATAGGACGATAACTGGAGGGGGAAGTGGGGTTCAAGAGTGGGTTTTTTTAGGATGGGGGAGACGTGGGCATGTTTGAAGGCAGAGGGGAAGGGAGCCCTTGGAGATTGAGTGGTTAAAAATAGAAGTTAGGAAGGGAGGAGGGCAGGGGCGATGGTTTTAAGAAGGTGAGAGGAATGGGGTCCGAGGCGCAGGTGGAGGGGGTGGCATTGCGAGGAGGGAGGAGATCTCCTCTGAGGATACTGCAGGGGAAGGATGGAAAGTAGGGGAGGGGGTTGGTGGGGGGGGAGGGAGAGGCGGAGGGTGACTTTGGGGAGCTCAGACCTGATCGTGTTGATTTTCGTGAGGAAATAGGTGTATTGTACTCTCCCAAGCCCAAGCCCTCTGCACATAAGTAAGGGCTCAATAAGTACTATTGTTTGATTGACCTGAATGACTGTCCACCTAAACAGAATGTCTTAGTTCTTTCTTTTGTCATAATCCTTCACCTTCTGTAGTATAACCCCAGTATAGTATGGTTTCTAGTTGCAGAACCAGGTCCTAGAAGCTATGTCTCCTGAAATCCAAAAGACCAACTGAACCAACTTTCCAATAAAATTAAGGAAACACATTGAAACAAAAGAAAAGTAATACATACTAGTTGAAAGTATTGTAATTTAAAATCATCACGGCTTAAGATTTCACTAATTTAAAGCACTATGTCTCAAACAATTTCTTTTCCAGTGCAAATATGATAAAATAAAGCACAGCGAAAAGAATCACCTTTTTAAATTAAATTATTGCCACTTAAGAAGCTTCAGATGATATGTGATATGGACCTTTGGACATTCATTCATTCATTCAATAGTATTTATGAGCGCTTACTATGTGCGGAGCACTGTACTAAAGCGCTTGGGATGAACAAGTCGGCATTTGATATTCACCCCTCTCCCAACCCCACAGCAGTTATGTACATAACTTTAAATTATATATTATAAATTATTTATTCATATCATTGTCTGTCTCCTCCTCTAGACTGTTAAACTTCATTTATGAGCAGGGAGTATGTCTGGTAAATCTGTTGTATTGTAACAATAATAATAATAATAATAATGATAATAATGATAATAATAATGATGGTATTTGTTAAGAGCTTACTATGTGCCAGGCACTGTACTAAACACTGGGGTGGATACAAGCAAATTGAGTTGGACACAATCCCTGTCCCATGTGAGGCTTACAGTTTCAATCCTCATTTTACAGATGAGGTAACTGAGGCCCAGAGAAGTGAAGTGACTTGCCCAAAGTCACACAGCAGACAAATGGCAGAGCCAGGATTAGAATCCTTTTACTCTCCCAAATGCTTAGTACAGTGTTCTGCATAAAGTGCTCAAAAAGTATGATTGATTGAAAATCATTTCTGAATGGAAACATATTTTCAGGTGCCTTTTAACATGGTGCTACAATTACCTGTTTATATATATAAAATGATGATAAATACTAAGAACAGATTTTCAAACTAATTTTTCATGTATCCCAGGAACAGAGGTTATTTAGCATTAGTTTGAAAGGTGAATTCTCCTTTCTCTTCCTTTCTTATCTTTATAGTCCTTACTGCTCAACCCAGTACATATCAGCAAAATAAATGGATATGGTCACTGCTCTGAATTTATGGTTACCTGAGCATATTCACTGCTTGGTTTCTATCAGTGATCATTTGGAGTAGAAAACACAAATGGGTTCATATTCCCAATGCAAATTATAGAATAGGGTGGAAATCAGGCAATGGTATTTGACTATTAGAAACATGGTTGGGGCATTAATTGCTGGGCATGTGCTTTTGTCAGAATTCCAAAGAGTTTACTGTTTTCCATAAGAGCCCAATTAGGTTTTGCCTAAATTGCTGGAGCAGTTGGCATGGTGTTCTGGAGAACAGTGCATATTACCTTGACAGTTTAGGAGTCAGCCAAAATTTAAGGGTCAGTGAGATAAAAAGGGGTAATGAATCTACAATTATTTATATTCTCTTCTCTGGATGGAGAGACTGAGGGGTTACTTATTAGAGTTTTCTAATTTTCTTCTAGATAGTTGGATGATGAAAGGTAGCCAGCTGTTCAGTCAACTGCATGAAAGATAGGGACCAAGGAAATGGTTTTGGCAACAGCAGCAGAGATGTAGATTAGATATTAGGGAGAATTTATCTTTTGTGGGGGTGCTTCAACATTGGAATAGGCTTCCATTAGTGACAATAATAATAATAATGTTGGTATTTGTTAAGTGCTTACTATGTGGCCGAGGCACTGTTCTAAGCGCTGGGGTAGACATAGGGGAATCAGGTTGTCCCACGTGGGGCTCACAGTCTTAATCCCCATTTTACAGATGAGGGAACTGAGGCACAGAGAAGTTAAGTGACTTGCCCACAGTCACACAGCCGACAAGTGGCAGAGCTGGGATTCGAACTCATGAGCCCTGACTCCAAAGTCCATGCTCTTTCCACTGAGCCACGCTGCTTCTATGGAAACTCCTTCTCTGGAGGTCATTTAAAAACAGGAGGATTTATCTTCTTGGAATGACCTTATGTGGGGTCTTGCTTGAAGGCAGGGATAGACACAGTGACCTGTTGATATTCCTTTCAGCTAGCTGATTCTAAGATTTAATACGAGCAAAGATTTGGAAAATCCTTAAGACAACCCTTAGTTAGAGGCAAGTGGAATTTAGGTGGTTTGTCTGCTTACCTAAAATTACCAAATGCTCTGATGAAGTTTCCTTTTCGGGGAGAATGGCAAGTTAATATTTAGGTTATTTGAGGAGGGGGAAATCTTGATTCCATGACAAGTCAATGCTTAGTTTACGTGTATTTTTATTTTGTTTTCCTCCAATTCATTGAACAAAGCTATCAAACAAAAAGAGGATTTCCAAACACTATGGGAACTTAAAATGTGGTGTTTTCATAGCTCTAATTACAACTCTTGCTACCAATTGCATTCAGCCTAAATTTTACACACACATTTAAGTTCACTTCTTTATAGGGCATAATTCAGTTCATTTGTATGATAAATACCCTAACTCAATTTCTAAGCCAGCCACCAAATGTTTGTATTTAGTGTGTAAGAGAAAATAAATATACTCATTTCCTATTTAAAAGCCTGGTCTCAAGGCTGAAAAAATCAGTTTGTATTTTTGTGAAATTTCTGTGAGGGTGAAATACTGTAGTGAACTGAAAATGAAAAGCTTGGAAACTGGATAAGTCAAAGGTATTGAGCTTGAATTTAATGTAAAGTCTTATGATTACCATGTCATTGAGAGACATTCAAGCTTATTGTTAAATTGATGATACCATTTGACATTTTTGAGTCACTATGACATCATTAAAAGAGGGAAAACAAACTTGATGATTCCCTATAAATTCTTCTTATACTACTAACAAAAACAATCTTAAAGAATTCTTTAGCCATTGGAAAAAAAGAAGAGATCCTCCCCATAGACTGGTTTTTAGGTGGCTAAAACAACGCTGATTGAGCCCTGTAGGAAGAAATACTCAAAATTGACTGGAACAAGATGAAAACCACTCTCAGCACTGTCCATTTGTGATGGAGAAAGAGTGCTTTCTGGATTGGACATTTCAATTTCTGGATTACCAATGCAGCAGCCTTTTATAAACACAAAATTAATTTCAAAAGGTTGAAATGCTCTTTTTCTTCCTTCCCTCCCACAAAACCCAGGCTTTGTAGTACTCCTGAAAAGCTGTAGAAACCAAATGTTCCTGCTCAGAATATCCCTTTCACAGCTCAGACGATATGCCTCATTGTATTACACCTCCCATGCTTTGTGGTCAGATGAGAGGTGTGTTATTCCACATGACTCCACGTTTCAAGAAAAAAAGAAAAAGAAAAACAAAAACATATAATAGCCTTACCAGTTCCAGTTTCCCCTGGGAATACTCATGTTTGCAGTTTTACGTTGTAATCTCCAGCAGGTTGCTATTATGTGATCCCAGTCCGGCAAGCAGAATGAGACAAAATTGCTCATTTCCATTGGTGACTTTTCTTAGCCAAGAGGGTAGCTCTAAGGCATGAAGCTGTAGGTGGAGAATTTTCCGAACGAACTGTCTATTAGAAACTAAGAAAGATTTGGAAAGTCTGTGAGAAGGAGATGTTCCTGAAGAGATGAAGTCCCTTCACTGAGAAGCAGTGTGGCTCAGTTGAAAGATCACGGGCCTTGGAGTCAGAAGTCATGGGTTCGAATCCAGGCTCTGCCACTTGTCAGCTGTGTGACTGTGGGCAAGTCACTTAACTTCTCTGTGCCTCAGTTACCTCATCTGTAAAATGGGGATTAAGACTGTGAGCCCCATGTGGGACAACCTGATTCCCCTGTGTCTACCCCAGCACTTACAACAGTGCTCTGCACATAGTAAGCGCTTAACAAATACCAACATTATTATTATTACAGTTCATGATTTGTAATTTATTTATCTATGATCAGAAAATTATGCAGAAATACTTAAATGAATCCAAATAATTAGTATTCATTTATACTCATATATAAAATAATAATTCTATTTAGAGAATGTTAAGCCTGTATCCAATTAGAAGCATGGAAGGTCTGAGGTAAGAATTCCAAAGTCTTCTTTGAGAGTTGTAGTATGAACTTTTTTAGTTTATAATAATAATAATTATAAATGTGGCATTTGTTAAGCACTTACTATGTCCCAGACACTGTACTAAGCAGTGGGATGGCTACAAGCAAACTGGGTTGGACACAGTCCCTGTCCCACATGGGGCTCACAGTCTCAATTTCCATTTTACAGATGAGGGAACCAAGGCACAGAGAAATAAAGTGACTGGTCCAAGATTGAGACACTGAAATGAATCCCTAAAAATTGACTGCCTTATCTAACTAGTTTCAACAAAGGATTGCGATTTGTCAGCGCTTGGGAGAATAATACACAACAATATAACAGACACGTTCCCTGCCTACAGTGGGCTTACAGTCTAGAGAGAATGCATTCACTCTTGAAACAAACTACCACCTCTATGCGGATGACTCTCAAATCAACTTTTACTAGTCCTCACTCTTCACCTTCTCTGTAATTTCAATCAATCAATCAATTAATCAATTAATTATATCTATTGAGTACTTACTGTGTGCAGAGCACTATACTAAGCTCTTGGGAGAGGACAATTTAGCAGAGTTGGTAGACTTGCTCCCTGCTCACAATGAGTTTACTATCTAGAGGGGAAGATGGACATTAATATAAATAAATAAATTATGGTTATAAGGCTGAGGGAGAGGAGAATAAAGGATGCAAATTCAAGTGCAAAGGCGACAAAGGAATGAGTTGGAGAAGAGGAAATAAGGGCTTAGTCAGGGAAGGTCTTTTGGAGATGTGCTTTTAATAAGGCTTTGAAGGTGGGGAGAGAGGTAATTATTGCTGGTTATGATACTGGCACTGCTATGATGAGTCTTACAAGACCACTATGGGAAATTTCTTTCTCCTTATTGCTGTCACCAGTCTAGGTGAATAGGCACTGATGCATTGTTGGTTATGAAGGGTGGTACAAAATCTCACATTTTTCACTACCTCCAGGACATCCCTATATGGAGTTCTAGTTGGTACCTCAAGCTCATCAATCCAAAGCTGAACTACTCATCCTTCCTCCCAAATCCTCTTCTTCTCCTAACTTCCCATCACTGTTTATAACACCAACATCCTATAGATTGTAAGCTCCTTGTGGACAGGGATTGGGTACAAATACAACTGCATTGTACTATACTATACTGTACAGTACTATATTGTGCTGTATTTTCCCTAGTATTTAGTACAGTGCTCTGCTCACAGTAAAGCACTCAATTAATACTAGAGATTGATTTTCCTTGTCTCTCCAGCCTTAAAAATATCCCTGATTCCTCTATCTCTTTCCATCTCCAAATTCAGTCACCAATCTTGATGGTATCTTTCTTAACGTCTCCAGAATCTGTCCTTTCCTTTCTATTCAAACCGCCACCACATTGGTTCAAGCATTTCTCACATCAAGACTTGTCTACTGCATCAGTCTCCTTGCAGACTCTTTTTATTGGTATTTGTTAAGGGCTTACTGTACTAAGCATTTGTTAAAGCACTGTACTAAGTGCTGGGATAGATACAAGCTAGTCAGGTTGGACACAGTCCCTGTCCCACATGGGGCTCACACTTTTAATCCCCATTTTAGAGATGAGGTAACTGAGGCACAGAGAAGTGAAGTGACTTCCCCAAGGTCACACAGCAGACAAGTGGCAGAGCTGGGATTAGAACCCAGGACCTCCTGACTACCAGGCCTGTGTTCTAACCACTAGTAACGCTGCTTTTCACAGACTTCCCAGTTTCTAGCCTATTCCTTCTGCAGTTAATATTTCACTTTGTTGGTTGGATCATTTTTCTGAAACATTGTTTGGTGCACCGGTTTCCCTACTCCTCAAAGACCTCCAGTGGTTTCCCATTCCTCTTCACATCAATTAGAAATTCTTGACCATTGGCTTCAAGGCACATCCCTACTCTTCCTTTTCCCTCTCCCACTATAACTCAGCTCACAAGCTTCATTCCTCTCAAGTCAGTCTCCTCACTTATGTCTCTTTCTCGGCCCTCTAACTGCTGACCTTTTGCTCACACCCTCCCCTTGGCCTGTAACTGTCTACCCCTTCACATCCAGCAGATAACTGCTCTCCCCATCTTCAAAGCACTTCTGAAATCGCAACTCCAAGAGGCTTCCCCTGACTAATCTTTCATTTCCCCACCCAAATTTCCCCTGTACTGCTATTTCAGCACCTAAACACTTGGGTGCTCATCTCTTCCTTCTCCCTTTACCCTAGCAGTTACTTACAAATCTTTACATTTTGTTGCTTCCCCTACCTGTAATTTATTTTAGTGTCTGTCTCTCCTGTAGGTTGTAAACTCCTTGATAGCACTGATCTATTGTACTCCCTCAAGGCCTAACAGTACAGTGCTCTACAGTGAGTAACTGCTCAATAAATACTATTGATCACTACTCCCTTAATTAAGATATTTTTTCCTTTTCTGAATGAAGGCTCCTAGAGGTAAGCTTCACAATCAGGTAATTGGTCATATTAGATAAGTCATTTTAGATCTTTCAAATCTACCCAGGGGCATTAATAAATAGTGTTTTCAGTTTACCTCAAAAATGGGTGTCATCTGCCACAATCATCATCACAGCAATAGTAATAATAATTATGGTATTTATTGAGTGCTTTTAAGACACAAGGCACTATGCTAACCACTGGAGTGCATACAGTATTATTTGACTAGAAACAGCCCCTGTCTCACACTGGGATCACAATCTAAGAGGGAGGGAGAGCAGGTACCATTTTTCTGAGGTTCAGAGCAATAAAGTGAATTGCCCAAGGTCACATAGAGGCAAAACTGATTCTAGAACTCAAGTCACCTATTCTGTACTCTTTTCACTAGTCCACACTGACTTCCAATGTATCAGTGCCTATTCACATAGATAAGTGACACCAATAAGGAGAAAGTTCCCATAGTGGTCTTGTAAGACTCATCATAGCAGTACCGGTATCTGACAAGCATCTCTTGTGGGATTTTTCAGGGCAATGATTCTGAAATGTGGAGAAAAATCACTGGACAACATGGGATTGATAAAATAAACTGCTCAGTAAATGTGTTAAACATAAGCTTGAAATCACCAACACAGTTTTTTACTTAACATACAAGAGAAAGACAGTGTGTATGCATCCAAGACCTGAGCAGAGGCAACTTATTGATTATATTATTTCCTGAAAGAGATTCACGGAAGATGTTCATATTACTGCTGCTGTGTGTGTCAGTGAGTGCTGGACCTACCACTGTCTGAAACTTTCACTAATTATAAACCATTCAGATTGTTTAATGTCCAACTTCCAAAGAAGTAAGATAGATTCAATAAATTCTGAGACACATCAAAGCAGTCTTATTAGTGCAGGGAACCTCATCTCCTCTTAATAATGTGAATAATGAATGTTTATTGAAAATAAAAATTGAATATTAATGTCTGTCTCCCCCTGTAGACTGTGAGCTCTCTGTGGGCAGGAATGCATCTGTTTGTTGTACTCTCCCAAGCCCTTAGTACAGTGTTTTGCACACAGTAAGCACTTAATAAATGCAGTTGAATGAATGAATGAATAATGATTGGATACTTTTACAGGTTATTTTCTACCAGACAGCCTTGTGGGTGCTGTAGATGTTGAAGATGAAAACACCAGATGGGGTTTGATGAGAGGTATTTTCAGTGAAACAAACATGAGTAGAGGTGTAAAAAACTCCCACCCTGAAAAAGGGAGGCACACGGAAGCCTTTACAGTAGTGGAAGTCAACCAGAACCCAAATGAAAGGTTCCAGGAAAACAACAAGAGCAGGAATGGATTTTCCAGTATGAATTATTTGGCAGCTCCGAGTCTCAGTTCCCCATGAGTACTGCAGGTTTCACGCTGACCAGCTAGTGAAACACAAAGCTGAAGGGAAGGACAGTGGCTCTAATGGAGCAAGAGCACTGCAGCGACCCCGGCATTGGCTCTAAACAGGGGCAGAGAGGGGCAGGCTCCCCCTCTGGATTGGGGGTGGGTGGGAGGGGTGTCCTCAGGATTACATGAAGGGAGTGAGCATTGTCAGGGGAGGGGCTGGAAGCACTGTATGGCACTTCTCCAGAATGATCCAAATTAGCCCAGTCATTCAGCCCCTGTCTAGCCTTTCAGGTATCAAGCCCATTACTGATCCTTGACTCCGCACTGTGTATATGCACAGTGTCAGAGATGGCGATATCTACGACGTAAATTGTAACAGCATCCTTAACAGATGTTCTTCAAGAGTGCAACCTCTGTTTCAAAGTAGAGCTGGATTTTTTTAGACTCACATGCTCCTCCCTTTGAGACTGTGCCTCAATTTCTCACTGTGACTTGATCTCATCTATCTCTCTGCTGAGCCCTCATCCACATCCTGCATCTGGCCTGGAATGCATTCCCTCCTCAAACCCGACAGACAATTACTCTCCCCCCTGTTTCAAAGCCTTACTGAAGGCATATCTCCTCCAAGAAGCCTTCCCTGACTAAGCCTCCCTTTCCTCTTCTCTCATGCTGCCTCACCCTGACTTGCTCCCTTTGCTCTTCCCCCCTTCCCAGCTCTATGGCACTTATGTACCTATCTGTAATTTATTTATATTAATGTCTGTCTTCCCCCACCTCTACACTTTAAGCTCTTTGTGGGCAGGAAATGTGTCTGTTATTGTTGTATTGTACTTTCCCAAGCACTTAGTATAATGCTCTGCACAAAGTTCCCAAAACACTCCAAAAGGGAAAGCAGGATAAAGAAGCTGGCCAGGACCTGGATGCTAAGTCTAGCCCTGGTGATCATGGCTGAAATAGGTTTCGAGACAGAATAATAGCTAAAATCCACACTTAATATTATAATTGGAGAGAACATAGATAGCCAAATGGAGAGTCACAGACTGATATTTGCAGTGTGGCTGAGGGGATGGAGCATGGGCCTGGGAGTTAGACGGACCAAGGTTCTAATCCCAACTATGCTGCTTGTCTGCTGTATGACCATGGGTAAATCACTTTACTTCTCTGTGACTCAGTTATCTATCTGTAAAATGGGATTAAGAATGTAAACCCCATGTGGGACAGGGACGGTGTCCAACCTGATTAACTTGTATCTACCCCAGTGCTTTGAACAGTGCTTGGGACATAGTAAGCCTTAACAAGTTCCATTATTATTACTACTACTATTATTATTATTATTATTACATCTGGTTTTTACTGAAAAAGTACAGAAAGATCTTTACCATATGCTCAGATTAAGGCATGCGAAGTGTGTGCACACTCAGACTAAGGCTTTTGTGCCCATCAGAGATGGAATCACAAATCCCAAAGAAAAATTCTTGTATTTCTGGTCTATTCTACTAGTTATTGATTAATCAGATAGAGGAAAACTCTCCACATCTCAGAGCAAAATTAAGAGCAGAAACCCACACAGGAAGACATCGAGAACAGGGGCCATCAATAGAGGGAGAATAGTTTAGCCTCTGAATAATCACTTCAAAACACTTATCTCCACTGCATCTTGCCCTATTTTCCACCTTAGCAATGAAGATGGACTTCTCCCAGCAAATTTCGATGGTCTATGGGAAAAATTGGCTTTTTAAAATCATTTCATTTTTCCCCTCTTTCCCTGCAACCTGCTTGCCAGCTTTCAAACAGACCTATTTGGGTGGTTTGAAAACACACCATTCTTAACCAAAAGATTGGCTTTTACTCAGCCAATTAGTACAGTTCAAGACTAGCTAATGAGTCTTAGGGGTAGGAAGGAAAAGGCTTTCCCTCAGCACCTGAAAGAGTCCAGTTTGTGCTTACATATTTCCTTTTCTTTGTCTATTTTTATGGAATCTTTATAGGTCTAATTCCAGATTTTGCATTCAAATTTTCCTTTCCTCTTTTTCTCTGACTACCCAGATCTGGATTTGACCTTTTGAAAGTGAGGTAAATATCAATTTATTTTTTTTTTGTAAAAACCCAGCCTTGCAAAAAGAAAGAAGCAGAATGGCCCAGGAAATAGAGCATTGGCCTGGGAGTCAGAGGAATTAGGTTTGAATTCTGGCTCTACCACATGCCTGTTGTGTGACTTTGGGCAAATCACTTTACTTTTCTGTGTCTCAGTTACCTCATTTTTAAAATGGAGATCCAATACCTATTCTCCTTCCTACTTAGAATGTGAGCCCTATGTAGTCTAGGGACTGTTTTTGACATGATTATCCTGTATCAGCACTTAGAACAGTGCTTGATACATAGTAAGCACTTAATAAATACCACAATTATTATTATTACTATAATTATTCTTATGTGAAGTAGAAAAGGAATAATTAGAAGATGAGGCAATAATTTGCCTATATAATTTCCCTAAAGCATTATACCAGCTTTGGAGTTTAAAGTGCTCACAACTGGCATAGCATGGTCTAGTGGGAAGAACACAGGCCTGGGAGTCATCAGACTTTCTGGGTTCTAATGCCGGTTTTGCCACTTACTTCTGTGTGATCTTGTGCAAGTCACTTGACTTCTCTGTGCCCAGTTCCCTTATCTGCAAAATGGGGATTCAATATATATTCTTCTTCCTACTTAGACTGTGAGCCCCATTTGGGGCCTCATTATCTTGTATCTGCCCAGTGCTTAGTACAGTGTTTGACATTAAATAAGTGCATAACAAATATCACTATTATTATTATTATTATGTGACTAATAAGTGATAGCATGTCTCCATTTTGGAAAAACGTTTCACTATTTTGGAGGAAAGTGTCACTACCCTGGTTTTCTTAAACTTGATTTAAAAAGTTTAAAACCATCTAACCCCACTTCTCAATATTCAGGAACCTATATTCAGGTCAAGAATATAGGAATTCCACATCAATAAACCACTGGTCCATCGACACGGAGAACTTGCCTTTGGCAATAGCCTTTACCTAATGTTACAGAGGAAGGTAAAAATAAAAACCATAATGCACCTGGTCAATTATGCAATGCTATACTGGGGGAAAAATTCCATCCTAACCCCAGCTGGTGATCAGTTTATGCCCTGAAGCATGGGGAGTGATATGCCTTGTAACTTTTTAACCTAGTTAGTGTAATGGCCAATGTTATTTCTATTCATATAAATGTCTAATCCTTTTTTGAATCTTGCTGGACTATTTGCCGCAATAATATCCTGCGGCACTGAATTCCACAGGTTGATTGTATGCTGCTTAAAAAAGTATTTCCTTTTATCCGCTTTAAATTTGTTGCCTTTTAACTTCACCAAATGGCCCCTGTTCTCGCATTATGGGACAAGGAGAACAGGAACTTTAAACGGGCTTTTACTCTCCCAGTCATTTTCTATTCCTGTGCTAAAATCTCTCTGAAGCGTTCATTTTTTCACCTTGGTTCATATTCAGCCATCATTCTTTAGTAATTCCTTGGAGTTATAGAATGGCTTTCTTCTGAAGAACTCAAAGATTGCACATCTATTGTTTGACCTCTTTACTCTTGTGAAATAGAAGGCAAGGAGGAGTATCTCTAATTCCCTGCTGAAGAAACTAAGACACACTACATGTCAAGTGATTTGCTCAAGATGACTTTTTCATTATGGAGAACTAGAATCCAGCATTTTAACTCATTTCAGTCTCTCTCAATGAGAATTTCCTAGGTTTTCTTTTGTGTTTTATTGGTTGACCATTAGAGTGTAAGCTCCTTTAAGGCAGGCACTGTGTTTTGCTTTCATTCATTCAATAGTATTTATTGAGCGCTTACTATGTGCAGAGCACTGTACTAAGCACTTGGAATGAACAAGTCGGCAACAGATAGAGACAGTCCCTGCCGTTTGACGGGCTTACATTCTAATCGGGGGAGACAGACAGACAAGAACAATGGCAATAAATAGAGTCAAGGGGAAGAACATCTCGTAAAAACAATGGCAACTAAATAGAATCAAGGTGATGTACATTTCATTAACAAAATAAATAGGGTAATGAAAATATATACTTGAGCAGACGAATACAGTGCTGAGGGGATGGGAAGGGAGAGGGGGAGGAGCAGAGGGAAATGGGGGGAAAGAGGGTTAAGCTGCGGAGAGGTGAAGGGGGGGTGGTAGAGGGAGTAGAGGGAGAAGAGGAGCTCAGTCTGGGAAGGTCTTTTGGAGGAGGTGAGTTTTAAGTAGGGTTTTGAAGAGGGGAAGAGAATCAGTTTGGCGGAGGTGAGGAGGGAGGGTGTTCCAGGACCGCAGGAGGACGTGGCCCAGGGGTCGACAGCAGGATAGGCGAGACCGAGGGACGGTGAGGAGGTGGGCGGCAGAGGAGCGGAGCGTGCGGGGTGGGCGGTAGAAAGAGAGAAGGGAGGAGAGGTAGGAAGGGGCAAGGTGATGTAGACCCTTGAAGTCTAGAGTGAGGAGTTTTTGTTTGGAGCGGAGGTTGATAGGCAACCACTGGAGGTGTTTAAGAAGGGGAGTGACATGCCCAGATCGTTTCTGCAGGAAGATGAGCCGGGCAGCGGAGTGAAGAATAGACTGGAGTGGGGCGAGAGAGGAGGAAGGGAGATCAGAGAGAAGGCTGACACAGTAGTCTAGCCGGGATATAACGAGAGCCCGTAGCAGTAAGGTAGCCTGCTTTAACAGTCCTCTCCCAGATACTTATTACCTGCACACAGTAGACACTAACAGTACATCTGATTATTATGGATGATGACCAAATGTAAAGATTGTATTCAATATATGGATATTGTTCATGTTCAATAAATGTTAATGGTACACATCTGTTTTTTCAGCTTTATTCTTTATTCTCTGGATCTGGAGCGTTTGTATCGATGTTCAGATAATTAAAGCAAAGTTGAAATTATGACTTAAATGATCTTTCTTGGCTTCCTATAGCCTCCAAAGCCAGAGATTCCCCACTTTCCATTTAACTTGGTGTTCTGTACTCCAGGGTCCAGAAGCACCCAGGAAGCACATTGATTTCCTTTCCTTTCTTTCTTACTAAAAGCTTCCTATTTGATTTCTTTTCTCATACTGCTGGAACTAAATTGGCAAAAATACAGGAACTCACCCAAATAATATGGGTAAAATAAATTACTGAAAAACTCTGAGAGGAATTATCTATATTATTTGTCCAGATAGCCCAAGTATTTTGTCTGTGTAAACACAGGGAAACTAAATGGAGAAAATTCCATCTTAGCATGTTTATTTCAGTGCCATTTCTCTCTGGAGCTTTGTTGCATTTCCTCAGGGTTGCTTTAGACTCATACAGTAATATTTTTTACCTTCTTTGTGTGCAAAGCTACTGACATGGATGGCCCCACTCGTGAGTGTGACCAAGTAGCTGCCATTGATCAATTAATGGTGCTAATTGAACACGTTGTATGTAGAGCACTGTACTAAGCACTTGGGAAAGTAAAACAAAGTTGGCAGCACAATACTTGTCCACAAGGCATTTACTGTCTACAGGGGAAACAGACATTAAAATGGATTAGGGACAGTGGATATAGAAGAATATAAGAATATTTATTTAATTGATGTGGGACTGGGGTGAGTATCAAAGTACTTAAGGGATACACAGCCAAGTTTATAATTGCTGCAGAAAAGAAGGCAGGTAGGGGAAATTAAGGGCTTAGTCTGAGGTGGTCTCTTGGAGGAAATAATAGTAATATTATGCTATTTGTTAAGCACTTACTATGCATCAAGTAGTGTTCTAGGTGCTGGGGTAGATACAAGTTAATCAAGTCAGACACAGTACCTGTCCCACCTGAGACTCACAATATATGTAGGAGTGAGAAAAGGTATTAAATCCCTATTTTACAGTTAAGGAAACTGAAGCATAGAGAAGTTATCTTGCACCTGTGCCAGAGCTTTATACACTGCTTTATACATAGTAAGGACTTAACATACACTATTATAATTTTACCCTTTTTTGTCTGAAGATTGGGAAAGTTTTTGGTTGAAGTGCACACAAGATCTTTAGGAATCATGCAAAATCTAGCTTAAAAAGCACCTTTAAAATCTTACAAGTTTAAATTGCCAGTTAGGGACCATATCTGAAGGGTTCAGAAGCCCAACTTTTTGTACCCCTTTTGGAGGTGAGGGAAAGACTTGATTTTAAAGAAAAGAAGCAGGTAATTGCAAAAGACTAGCACTGTTAGAGTAAAAAGAAAAAATATCAACTGTTTAGAGTATCAAACTTGGCATTACTGAAAATAAATTCATTAATAATAGTGGTGTTTACTAAGTAAAAATAACAACGGTGGTATTTACTAAGTGCTTGCTATGTACCAAGAACTGTACTCAGTGCTGGGTAGGTACAAGATAATCAGGTTGGACACAGTTTCTGTCTCATAAGAGTTTCACAGTCTAACAGGTATTTAATCCCCATTTTACAGATGGAACAGGCCCAGTCACCCAGAAGCCACATGGTAGAGCCAGGATTGGAACCTAGGTTCCGACTCCCAGGTCCAAGCTCTTTCCATTAAGCTAAGCTGCCTCTTATGTCAAGCCCCTACTCTCTGCCAAACACTGTGCTAAGAACTGGGTTAGGTACAAGATAATCAGGTCCAACACAGTTCCTGTCTCACAAGAGCCCACAGCCTATGTAGGAGGAAGACAAGGTATTGAGTTCCCATTTTATAGGTGAGCAAGCTGAGGCACAGAGAAGTTCAGTGACTTGCACAAGTTCACACAGCAGGCAAATGGCAGGGCCAGAACTAGAACCCAGCTCCTCTGACTTTCATGGCCCTGCTTTTCCCACCAGGCCACAACACTTATGGGTTTCAAGAACAAAAAGGAAAGATATTTTTCCTGTGAGGTTACGGTATCTCAAACATTTTTTATGTTTTATCAAGCACATTTCATTTCCATCAGAGATAGTATTGTTTTCTTGGTCTGGGGAGATAAACATTATAGGTTCAGGTCTATATAGATTATCTGGCTTTTCCATATTTTGCTTTAGCCTGCACCATCAGGGACCATGCAGACAGAACTTAATTCTGCATTTATTAAGCACATACTATGTGCCAAGCATTGTATTAAGCACTAGGATTGAAATAATATAAGCCATCTGGACGCAGTCCCCGTTCCACATGGGGTTCACAGCCTAAAGACAATAGAGGACCAACACATCCTCGTTTTTACAGATGAAGAAACTGAGACAGAGAGAAGTTAAGTAATTTGCCCAAGGTCACACAGCACCTCAGTGGCAGAGCTGAGATTTGGATCCATCTCCAGGCTCCCAAATCTGCGTTTTTTCGACTAGGCCATACTACTTCTCTTCTCTGAGAATGCATAAACAATTAGCTTGTCTCAGTCTTATCTGAACCCTGAGGGATGCATGCCTGCTGGATTGCCATTCTTTATTTTAGAATTTTCTATTCTCCTAGAACTATTCTGTAAGACTGGTACTGTTGCCATGACTGAGAAGCTCATTGGCATTTCCAGAGTCCAGGAGGGTGGCAGATGGCTAATTGGGGAGGACAGTCACACCAGCACCCAGAGAGTTGTCTTTCAGCCTACCCATATTGAAAGAATAATGACTACCCCAGTCATGGCCATGAATTCCCCTATAATTGGCTAAAACAAAATGAATTCATTTTTAATCAATCAACTAAATTAAGAAATGATGGAATTTCAAAAAGAGGAAACTTTCTAAAGAATTGTGCTCTAGTTAGTTTCATCTTACTATCTGTATTTTTAGGTTGTTACCAACATATTTACCCAATTTCTTGTTTTAAGAGTTAACTTGAATAAAATGTTGTTATACTTGGCATGTACAATAGTAAGCAAGACAAGAGCCAACCATATGTACCCTAAAAAAATCTTCAATTCAGAATAATTTTCTAATTTATTGGATAACAAGTTTTTTTTTTTGTACTGTGTTCAGTCCTTTTCAACATTTTAAAATCGACATTAATTAGATTAAATAAAACTCCCATACCAAGGCATTTGCATGATCTGGAAAACAAAATGATCCTAGCTTGTGAAGCCCAATTCTTGTTGAAGTTACTCACCTTATACAGAGTAGTTGCTTCTCCAATAAGAAGTCTGTATAAACCTGGGGTCTTGGGTGAGAAATTCAATCCCTGAGTCTACTCACTCTGGTTTCCAGTGACCCTCAAGTCCAGACAAACCCCAGAAGAGAGGAATAGTTAGAGAAGCAGTGTGGCTCAGTGGAAAGAGCCCGGGCTTGGAGCCAGAGGTCATGGGTTCTAATCCTGACCTTCGCCACTTGTCAGCTGTGTGACTCTGGGCAAGTCACTTAACTACTCTGAGCCTCAGTTCCCTCATCTTTAAAATGGGAATTAAGACTGTGAGCCCACATGGGACAACCTGATTACCTTGTATTCTCCCCAGTGCTTAGAACAGTGCTTGGCATGTAATAAGTGCTTAACAAATACCATTATTATTATTAATAATAGTTGATCTAACAGTTTAATTTGTGTCTCTGCTATCAGGGCTATATGACTTTCTAGGGCACTTAGGTCAGAGCCCCTGGTTTTGGAAAGTCTTTAAGACATCTCCCTTGGACAGCTCAAGGATTAAGACATGGACTCAATAGTTGGATAGAGTAAATTTAGCCCAACTAACCAAATTCAATTATCTGGAATATCTAGCTAACTTGGTTTCAGCCCCATGCATTTTAGATAACTGGTTTTTATTGCCATGTCCATGGAGATTACTTTCCTTATTCTAATATCTGTATTTAGATTCTAAAGTTACTAAGGATATAATCTTAAAAGTGAAAGATTTTCTCTTACAGTCTTAATTTTTTAAAAGATTCTCCAAAATGTTATTTAGGCAGCTGAAATTTAAGCCACTTAAATCTAAGACCAAGAAAGAAAATAAGCCCCAAGCAATTTTAATGATTTTGCAAATGAATATGCACATTCTCTTCTAGACTGTGTGTGTCTTATGCTTCTATGAAAATTGTGGTGTGAAGTTATAAGGAGAAAGGATAAGGATGACTGGTCACCTTGGAATTAGCTTTGAATTTCTTCCTCTTTAGGTCTCTTTGTCTTTCTCTTCTCGCTTTACCAATATATAGAGTAATTGCAATAAAAAAAGGGATGAACCTCCATTTGTACCTACATGAATGCTATTTGAAAAACTGTACTTCTCTCAGTTTAGACCTCCTTGAAAGTCATTAGATAATTAAGTAATTTCAAAGTTAACCCATTTCTCTTTATCACATATGAATTTTTTAATTAGTGATTTTTTTTGACTACTAAAGATTATGAAACAGCAAACTGGTCAATTTCTCATCTGTATAATGCATTTTTAATCATGGGAGAGATTTAATTTTTAAAGGTGAGGAAAAGTTAAAAATAGGCATCTGTTTAGAAATAAAAAGGAAAAAAGCCCTGAAAATTCAATCTGTCACCTATTCACTGCCATGAAAATTTTCTATCTCTTCTAGACATCTGGATCCCATTAAATATAGTATTGGATACTACAGATCACAGTCATTTTGAATACAAAGCAGTTTCTCTCAAAGCTATCACTGAGTTCACTGTATATGTTTGTACTATGGAATTCTTATTTGATGAGCACTTAAAACCATCCATTCTAACTGTAAAAACAGTCAAACAAATTTTATTTTAATCATCCCACCTTGTTGAGTACGATGTGACATAGAATCTATCATCAATGATTTTTAGAAAAAAAG
Organism: Ornithorhynchus anatinus; assembly: GCF_004115215.2. Classification (NCBI taxonomy): domain Eukaryota; kingdom Metazoa; phylum Chordata; class Mammalia; order Monotremata; family Ornithorhynchidae; genus Ornithorhynchus; species Ornithorhynchus anatinus. Next base: position 26,953,129 of record NC_041732.1, on the reverse strand, counting down.
GGATTTAATCAGCTCACCTCAAGGATCAGAGTGGCTTAATTTGGAAAAATGAAAAACTTCACAGAACCCAAGTTTAATGAGAGAACCACCGTGTTAAATTCTAGCAAAGAAGCTAATGAAATAACTAAACTGCAAGTCTACATTTGCAAGTAACAGTTACCCAGAAATGAGAGACACAATATGGAATGTTTGCTAATGAGTCATGGATTTCATTATAATTGTTTCCACATTTGGGATAGCTCCTTCTTAAACCATCTAATCTTTGACATACCCTGCAACCCTCCCATGTGTTGTAAATGATTTTGTTTTATTTCTTAGGTTACTTTTAAGGGTTTATTTTATGGTTCACTTCATTTTCTGAAAGAAGCAACAATAACCAACACATTAAAAAAACTCTATATTTTTTTCCCTTCTTGCCTTGAATGTTCAAGATAAAATAAATATATATAAAAAAGGAAACCCTCATCATTCTAGGTGAAAATCCAAATAAATGGCAGAAATGCATGCTCTGTTTAAGAATTTAAATTCAGGTTTCAGAAAATTCTAAACAGAATTAAGTTGTGCAGTAGCAAGCATTACTATATTCTTTCCACAAATTTAAAGAATCCGGAACAGTCACCAGATATACTGGCTTTCAGCAAAGTAATAATGTAAATTAAATATGACTTTTTAAAACTGCACACATTATAAAGTAACATGCTAATATGCTATAACTTTAGCACTTCTAGTGATTGATTCTAATTGTGCAATTTGGCCATTGGCAAAATTAAAGTGCTACATGATTGTCAAGATATTTTATCTCTTTGAAGAAAGTTTAAGGTGGATTTACTGTGGGAAAAAGCTTAGGTTTGCCACAAGAAAGGCTCTGTGGAGGAAAAAGAAGTCATTTCTGGTGGAAGAAAAAAATCCTATTTTCAGAAGTGCCTTCAGGTATTGGCTTAAAACCAATAAGCCAAACTCTTGGACATTATGCCTCGCCTTCCTTTATGTCAAAAATGATGTGAAGTTCAAGACTTTCTTCAGACTGTTGTCATTAGCTGGAAGACAGTAAAAACGAATCAATTTCTAATAGATCATAATAACTGCTAGGGTAAATTCTTCTTGCCTTGGTTATTCTGAGACCTCATAGTCTAGTTTGGGAAATTTTGTGGTTTTCTTTCTAATGGTAGATTCATTCTATTTATTGAGCCCTTTGCAAAACAGTGTACTAAGCACTTAAGCACTGTAGATGCCTGGTATAAACTTTTAATTCATAAAACCATATAATTCTCTCAACCTGAACAATCCATGGAAGTGTGAAAATACCATTTGTCAAGGTGGAGAAATGGAAATAGGGAGTCTCCCAAGGATCTCTGTTAGGAAGAGTTTAGTTTCTCTATAAATGATCTAGAAGAGGGGGCATAAACAGAAATCTACAAGTTTGCAGATGATACTGAGCTCTCCTGGGTTGCAAAATGCCATGAGTATAAAGATTAATTGCAGGAAGAACACAGTAAGTAGAATAAATGGGACAAAAAATGGTTGATGAGCCACAATTTCACAAGTGCAAGGTAATGTATCTAGGGAAAAAGAATTCAAACTTTAAATACATGATGAGGGACATGAAATTCTCAGATAAGACACAAGAAAAAAACCTTAGTGCATTCTTTCTTTTAAAGCATCAGTTCTATGTGCATCAGTAGCCAAGAAAGTCAAAGACAGATACTGGACATCATCAAGAAGGGGATTAAAAACAAACCAAAAGGCCAAGTTTTGCTACTATCTAAAACCATGGTATTCCTGCATCTGGAATTCTCCATGTTATTCTGGTCACTTGTCATAAGAAGACTTGTAGAGACCTGGAGAGAGTGAAGAGAAGGGCAACCAAGATAATCAGCTTCCTCACATGGAAACACTAAACAAGCCAGGCCTCTTCAGCCTGGAAAGGAGCAGGATGAGAAGAGATATGATTGAATTCTGAAAAATCATGAAAGATAGCAATAAACACAGAATTATTGCTTGCCATATCTCACAACAAAACTTTAGGAAAATATGTTTAAATCAAATACAGTGAAAAACTTCTTTAAAAGTGAACATTATGCATAAGAAATTTGTGTCATAGAAAGTTTATTAGGCAGCAAATGTTAAAGGTTCAAGAGGGATTTGGATACATTTATGGACAAACAACCCAAACCTGGATTGGCTACTCATGGGAAAAGTTAGGAATGTGAAGGGTAAACTCAACTATTTTAATTGCTGCATTTCTATATCTAAAGATCAATGTACAGGGGAACAAGTATGCTATTCTACTAAGCACTCTCTTGCCATGTTCTGTGAACCTCTAGGATATTTTGAGAATTATAGCGCTATCATCTCAGGTAGTACTGACAATGATGGGAGTTTGTTATGTTCTATGAACCTCTAGGATGTTTTGAGAGTCATAGTGCTATCATCTTAGTACTGACAATGATGGGAGTTTCTAGAAAGACAAAAGAGAAAAATTGGGCAAGAATTTGGCTCAAAGTCTTCAGATATTTTAGCTTGGAGTTTAGATTCAGTCATTGAAGAGTCACCTATTTCTTACTACACAAGTGTTTTGAGCTATAGTAGGTTAATTAAACAGGAGATCTCCAAATTGTAGTCATTTTTACAGTGAATTGCTTTCTTCCTTGAAATCCAGACATTTAAGGATTTGTTATGCAGTTAAATTGGAATTTAACTTCAAGCTCATTCAGCTCCCACAGGTAGCATGTAAATCTCCAAGATCTAAGAAAAATTATTTTTTGCCCTACAGCTTTTTCAAGAATGACCCAAATTTCTGTCCATTCAAATCACCCAACTATTTACTTTTCTCTTAATCCTCAAACTAAGGGTAACAAGTAAGGAACACATTCCTTTTCAATTTTGACATTAATCAGAAAATTGTAAAACTGTCTGCTTGCTTGAACAGCCCTAGGTGGAACCAAATTTCAAAGTATTAGGATCCAGGAAAGTCTTTCCCAAATAATATATTACTCTCATAACTTGCCCTTCCCCTCCAACTCTAGAACCTGGAATAAAGATCAGAAATACCTGTTGCTTTTGAACTGAGGTAGGATAAAAGACAAAGAGATAATAAGAGCATGGCCAGTAATTCTTTTATTTATCCTTGCAAACAAAGATTTGTCTGTTTCAAGTGAAAATACTGCACACCTTTCCTCTCTCAATATGTGACATGCTTGACATACAAGAAGACAGTGATATGAGATATACCCAAACCCCAAGCACTGAACACATTATCCTCACGCCATCTTGTTTGTGCAGAGTTTAGTAACAGCTTTTGTTTTTTTAGTGAGTCTTTATTATTCATTATGGTATTTGTTAAGTTTCTACTACGTTTCAAGCACTGTTCTAAGAGCTGGGGTAGTTACCGGTTAATTACATTGAACACAGTCCTTGTTCCACGAGGGGCTCATAGTTAAACTAAGAGGGATTACAGGTACTGAATTCCCATTTTACAGTTGAGAAAAATGAGGTTCAGAGAAGTTAAGTGATTTGCTCAAGGTCAAGTGATAGACCTTGCGTAGCAGGCAAGTGATAGAGCTGGGACTAGAACCTAGATCCTCTGACTCTCAGTCTGGTGCTCTTTCCACTAGGCCACGCTGCTTCTGTAATAAATTGTCTTCCCAAACTACTTCAATTAATAAAACTAAATAAGCCTAAAAATAAAAAACAATCACTTCAGATGAACCAACACTGACTCTATAGTGACAGAGATCCAGTTAAGATTTGTGGCAATAGACTGCAAGATCTTTTCTTTTTATTTCAGTATTTGTTAAGCCCTTACTACGTGTCAGGCACTGTACTTAGTGCTGGGGTAGTTACAAACCAATCAGGTTGAGCACAGTCTATGGCCCATATGGGGCTCACAGTCTTAATACCCATTTTACAGATGAGATAACTGAGGCACAGAGAAGTGAAATGACTTGCCCAAGGTGACAGCAGTTAAAAGGTGGAGTCAGGATTAGAACTCAGGTCCTTCTGACTCTCAGGCCCATGCTCCACCCATTATGCCATGCTATTTCTCATTCCTGGATCCTAAACAGATTCTGTGACTTGGCTACTGTGTGAACTGATTCTTTATCCACTAGGTCATGTTAATTCTCTCTGTGGTCAGGGAATGTGTCTACCAACACTGTACTCTCCCAAGTGCTTAATATAGTACTCTGCATGTAGTAAGCACTTAAAATAAATGTCACTGATTTATTTATTTATTTTCAGTATTTTAGGAAAGAGGAGGTAGAATTGGGCAGCATAAAACTCTTATACGCTCAGTACTTAAACAAATACCATCATTAATTAATTACTTTACCCAGAAATATTATTCTAACTCTTTCTACTGATTTTTAAGCCTTAGTCAAATTGTTTCTTCAACCTTCTTAACCAATGGGGGTGTAGTTTATAGTATGAGAAGTGGGCTGGCATCTGTGGCATCAAATATCTCCCAACTCCTTCTGGGTCCCCTGTAGAGATTTTGATTTTGGAAGTTGGCAAAGTAGCTGACAGGGAAGCGCTTTCAAATAGCTTCCTTCTGGCCTGAAAGAATTAAGATCAAGGAAAAAGTTGAGCATTAGAAGAATCCACCTCATTACGTGTCCATTTTCAAGCCCACTTTTTCCATGTAAATTCATCTTAAAAATTTAGAGCAAAGTGCAGTCCTTGTCACATTTCCAAAATTCATCTCTGTGGTTCATAGAAATACTTTTGTCTTTTATGAAAAATCATCCCCATTTTGTTGGTTGGCTCACAGCTGGACATGCATTCCAATGGTTTGATTGAGTGCTAGAAAGTCCATCAGTGCTTATGCTAAGGAAGGAAGGAGGAATCTGAATTTATGCAGGTAGGATTTGATGTGTGATCTAAAAAATGTGTGGCAGAATTCAGAGAATAAAGTACTGTCTCAACCAATATTGGTTAACTAGATGCAACAATACTTACTTCTTATCCCCTCTCTTCCAGTCTGTTTTAGTCTTCATAGAAGGATTCTGCTTTTCAGGATACCCAAGACACTTTGGAGCTCACACACAAATGAAAACCAAACAAATAGCTAAGTGTTGTAAAACAGATCAGAAATGGCTTAGTCAATATTTAATATACAGACAACTCTAACCATTTCCCAATTGAGTTTATAGGGTTCAAAAATCCATCAAATCCTAATAGGTACAAGCTGACAGTTTTGTATTTTCCAACTCACATGCCAAAATGATTAAGATCTTGCAAATGTCAGTGACATTTGTCATGAAATTTTCCAAACTTAAAAGAATAAGTGTAAACCATTGAAGTTCCAAGGAATCACTTGAACCACCAAGGAAATGTAGTCACCAATCAAGAAATATGGCACCTGCTAAACAACCACCCAGCAATTCACCATAACAGATTGGGGCAGATGAAGTAGATATTCTATTACTAAATTGTAACTCAGCCAGGCTAGCAGGTCAACCTCCTACACTTGGGAGAAGTGTATCGAAATCTTTGTTGATCCCAAGGGGTCAGGACTTGAGTCTGACAACTTACCCACAGGAAGGCATTTCAAGCATCACAGACCACACTTGGGTTGCTACTTCCCCTTCAGTGAAATGAGCCTCCTGTTTTCAGGAGAGTTACTTTATACACAGTGGAGCTTAAAGTAAGACTCAGAAAGCAGGCACTGCATCTTTAAGAAATAGTTTACTTGTGGATCAGTAAATGTACTAGACAAAGCAACCATTATTTATGCATTCCTGCATAGATGGCAAGGTGAAAATAATAGAATAAACATCATATACTTCATTATGATATCGGTTTACACTTCCAGGGTACACAAAAAGAGGCCATTTCATCAAGCTAATTGCCTGAAAGTAAAAGAGAGAGAACTTTAGCTATTAGTCTATTAGGGGGCTTTTTTCTTAATCACAAATAGGGGCCGTGTGTCCCCAGGGGGATGTGTATTCTAATTTACAATTGAACTACAGATCAGAGCAATCAATCTTGTGCAGCACTTTTACAGTGTAATTGCTGCAACATAACAAATAATAAAAAAAAAGGGACCTAAGCTGAGCTTCAGCTTGAGGTGGAGGTATTTACCAGGCATTGGTTCAGGGTGGGAGGGAGAGAAGAGACACCACTGACATGAATATGCAATGAGGACTCATTAGTGGCCCAGTGTTGCCATGACGAATGGCATTCTCCCTAGCCTGGTGCAGCCTAAACATGAATTTTATAACGACCCATTTATCATGACTTGTCATGGGCTTCTCTACTGTACTTTCTTACAGCGCACGCACACACACACACACACATACACACATACACACCTATCAGCATTATTATTTCACAGTTCACTCCTTTTATTATTATTATTTCATTTTGTATTAATTTCCATCTCTTAAAGAGCAAGAGTTAATGAATAAGAATACTGTGGTGAGTAAATGATATCTTCAAAGTTGTACAATTAGAACTTGATAATTTTTTCCCTCAGGCCTGGGACAGCATTTTTGATTTTCCCTGAAATTATCTAGAGGCTTATTAATACTGGAACATCTTTCTTCCTCTGTAACTTCTTTAAGCTACAAGTTCTCCCTTATTTTGAAATTTGCAGTGAACGGATTTGTCTCCTCTTATTCAATTGCATTTTACTTTCTGGTTGTACTTCAAGGGTCTTCTTTCAGCTGGAAAAGATGGATTCTGAAGCTTAAATATGGAGAGTATAGGAATCAATTTAAGCTTTGAATTGGGATTTTTGAATTCTCGACATTTTCTGAATTTCTGAGTTGGATCCTGCTTTGAAGCATCCTCTTTACTGTGCTAATGAATTATCAGTCAATCGGTGGCATTTATTAAGTGATTGTACTGTGTCAAAGCACTATACTATGGGCTGGGTAGATATAAGATTAGCAGATCAGACATAGTCTCAGTCCCACTTGAAGCTCACTGTCTAAGAGGGTGGGAGAAAAGGAATTTAATTCTTATTTTACAGATGAGGTAACTGAGGCACAGAGAGAAATTAAGTGACTTGACCAAGGTCAAGGGAAGTGACAGAGGAAAGGAATTAGATCCCAGACCTGAGCTCTTTCCCCAAACCAAAAAAAAAACCCACCAAAAAACCTTGATATATACATATATGAATAACCACATAGCATTTACCCATGTACAATTCAGATTTGTCATAGTCAAAATTTGTGGAAGATTTCATTTTTTAAGGTAAAAGTAATAGTGCCAGAGAGGGTTTGAGAGAAAGAATTTAGACCCCTTTTCCCCAAATTGCCATAAATGTTTAGGCACAATCAGGTATGATTTGTGTAAGTAGAGCTGTGGGCCCAAACAGGACCGTCTTCTTGATTACCTTCTTGCCTTCAGAAGAGCTATATCTAGAACATTCTATGAAGCCTATACTTAGAGACTCCTCAAGCTGACTTAGTAAAAAAATTAGCTGAAAAGGTTGTCCAGGTTAACCAGATGGAAAATGTCCCCAGTCCCTTCTTCCCCACAACTATGGCCTGACTCATTTAAAATTAGGTTATCATGTTCTACATCCAAAAGACAGCTAATAGAAATGCTTAAATTCACACACATGGGAACAGTTCACCAAGGGCTAATTTAGGTTGTTAACTCATGGAGGGCAGGAATTGGGTCTTTTGCTTCTATTTTACTTCCCCAAGTTCCCAAACAACAATCTGTACACTATAAACACTTGGTATTTGTTACTGAGAAAGGCACATTCCAAATTTTGAGGGCCTTATGAACATGAGAGCACCTACCTTATCTTATTTCATGTTGAACAAACTTGGTTAGGTGAAGGGTCTGGGCTTAAATAACTAAATCATTAAATCGTAGGCAGGTGTTCTTTTAGGAGAGTGGTTTTAGAGGAATCAAGGGTCAAACTGGCCATGACTACATGGTGAAGATAACTTTTATAAAAATAATTATTCTGCATCAAATTTTGTTTTTGTCCTAAATTTGCACAGGACTATACATGGCCCTGACCCTAATGGAGTCTGCTTCTGCTTCTTCTTCTGCAGACAGCAGAAGCTGTGTACCACTAGCTCTGCCATAGAATCTGATTTGTAAACCTTGATGTCAGCTGCCTGATTGACAAATCACATTTCAGAATTTTCCACCCTCTCCTCACCTTTTTCTATGCTAGAGGACCTCTGCATAGTCCAAAGATCATGTTATCTGGGAGTGGGCAGTCAGTCACCAACACCCATGGCAGCAACTGACAAAGACTTCTGGGACAATGTGGAGACACCAAGATGGGGAAGTCCTAGTGGGAAAAAAAACACATTTCCTGAGATCTTAAACCTTTTTTTTTCCCTTTTGTACTAAATGGCATGTTTAACAATCCAGACATCATTAGCACCATTAAGATGCTGGAGGGGTCTGAGAAAAAAATTTCAACCTGACTTTAGGTTAACCCTGAGGAGGCATTGGCCTATATTGTGCTCATAGCAGGATATCTGTGTTCTCACTGAGACTGAATAGTAAATAAGAATTCTAGATATAGTTTTGTAATAGCAATAGTAATAGTAATTGCAGCATTTGTTAAGCACTTATTATATATCAGACACTGTACTAAGTGTTGTGATGGATACAAGCAAATTGGGTTTTACACAGTCCCTGTCCCACATGGGGTTCACAGTCCTAATCCTCATTTTGCAGCTGAGATAACTGAGGCACAGAGAAGTGAAGTGACTTACCCAGGGTCACAGAGCAGACAAGTGGTGGAGCCGGGATTAGAATCCAGGTCCTTCTGGCTCCCAGGCCTGTGCTTTATGCATTAGGCAATGCTTTTAAGAAATAATCCAAGCATTGATGAAAGATAACTAACAGGGTCTAAATAGAAAATTAAATCTAGATTTTTACAGATTAAGTTCAAGTATTTTTGATGAGCCAGTTGAGCTTGTGGGTACTTTTAAAGGGTTTTAGTTTTCTACAATGGAAAATTATTTGACAAGTAAATCAGTGCAGAGAACAAAATATGGTTATTTGAGAGCAGAGCTCTAGAGAAAGGAAACTAAGGGTACTTGGATTTAAACTTTTTTGGTCCCAGTGTTCTTTGTGCCTCAAGCCACTGCACTAGAAATAGGAGGTAATAGTCTAGATGATTCTGTTTCTCTAGGGTACTATGAAGATTCATTAATTTGCATCATACTTCAATGGTGGAAACATTATGTAAACATTATGTAGGTTACGCATGGGGTACATAGTAGATGTGTTCCTGACTTGTGAATTAACCATCTGAACCTAATGAATGCCCTGTTATGCTGTAAGGGTGAACCCCAAAGAGAAACTGGTTAATGCTTTACTTCCACTTGAATGAGGCTGGAAACTCAACTAAAAAGAACATAACAATTATTGAAATATTTTTCTCCAGCTCATTCTATCTGTAATGGGTTGTAATCAAAATAATTATTCTTGTGATAATACTCTGAAGTCATGTTGTTTAAATTGTAGTCCACTAATGTCATTCTCGACTAGAAAGAAAAAAAACCCCTCGCTTCCTGTTTGAAGAGTTAAACATTTATATTAGGAAAATGCATATTTTTTTCTTCTATAAACAAAAGTACTAACAAGTTTTCAATATTCATTAACAGTGAAACAGATATTTAATTAGAATTTAAATGACTCCTCAGATGAAGGTGATCTGAAAATTAAAGCCCTCCCACCAGATATTGTTTAATGCATGTGTTCGTGTGCAAAGTTAGGAACTGTTTAAATAGCTAAACACAGCAATGATTAGCTAGGTATTGTGTTGGCAAGGCTTACTATACTCTACAGTGGGATTTGCTGAACCATACTCTAATGTGGCTTCCTAATGTAAAAATCTTTTTTGCCAGTCGGCTCCTGCAATTAATTTTTATTTTTGCTGCACTTTTCAAACTTTAGACCTGTCAATCTTATTTCAAATTCTAATACGGCAAATTCTCCTAAACTTGATCTGGTTTATCTGTATCGTCAATGAGTCTTTTTGTTTTTTGGAGGTAAACACATGATTAAAAAAAAACACCTTGCCAACTGCCTTTAATGACACCTTCAGTCATTAATGAGTTAATAAAAATCTCAATGTCATCTGGGGATAGATAAGGAGAAAGAAAGAAGAGTATTGTACACATAATAACAGGCTCTCCTGTAGCCCCTAAGATGTCATGGGTCAGCCATGTTAAGAATGTGTGTGTCCAATCATCTGCTGATTTTTATCAGCTGGGACCTGAGCAAAATCTGACATAGGCCAGTTTGGGAGTTAAAATGAATAAACAATGACTTTTTGGATTGTTGGTGGCTATATGATAGAGTGAGGGGTTTTATATATACTAAAACGATGACATTAGCAATCAATATACCAATTACTAGACAAGTTATTGGACGAAGAATGCACGTCTTGAGCCTTGGTGCACTTTGAACAGGTCACTCACAGTAGAAGACCTTATACAATAATATTGTTTTTAACCCCACAGGTCTGTCCTAATGTACAGCAACACAGAGTCTCAAATCCCAGAATTAATTGTGTCAAGGAAAATAGAATAATCTGGTATAAGATCATTCTTACCAAATATCCATCAGTAAACTGAAAAAAAATCACAGTTCCCTTCGTTAGGGTTTTCATTAGGATGTGTGATTTCACTGAACGAATGACTGAATGTAATCTAAGCAAAAGATTTAACATGCCTACAGCAGGAGGTGGATTATGGCAATATTCCCAGTAGAATTTTCCACGTGGGCCACAATTTTACCTGGGGCGATTTAAAATCCAGGACAAAAGATACGTTCCTGACCTTTGTGTTGCATAGACTGCCTGTTGGGAGGATGGTGCAATACTCACCCTGTCTCTTAGCAATAGTAATAGTAACTGTGGTATTTGTTAAGCACTTACTAAGTGCCAGGCACTGTACTAAGCACTGGGGAGGATACAAGCAAATCTAGTTGGACACAGTCCCTATCTCATGTGGGGCTCACAGTCTCAATCCCCATTTTACAGATGGGGTGACTGAGGCATAGAGTAATGAAGTGACTTACCCAAGGTCACAAAGCAGACACATGGTGGAGCTGGTATTAGAACCCATGACCTTTTGACTCCCAGGCTCATGCTCTAGCCACTACACCATGCTGTTTCGCATTATGCCATGTGACTGGATGGACAGAGAACATATTAAGATATTCCCTGCCTGTTCCAGTTCTATGCTAGGTTGTTGCCCAGAGCAGGTCAGGACAGAGCCCCATGTTGAAGATGGCTGATAGTGGTGGAGGGGTGGAGAATTGGGGTAAAAAACAGAACAGCATCCATGGGCATCAACTGTCATCTAATAGAAACGCAGGCATGATTTGGAAGCACACACCTCAGTCAATCAATGACAATCAATCAATCACCTTATGCCCATCTACCATATCTCACTGATTTCCTACTACAACTCAGTACACTTGCTTTGCTCCTTTAATGCCAATCTACTTACTGTACCTTGATCCTTTTATCTCACTGCTTAACCCTCACCTATGTCCTGCCTCTGGCTTGGAACTTCCTCCCCTTTCACATCTGCCAAACCACCATTCTCCCCACTTTCAAAGGCATAAAATCTCATCTCCTCCAACAGGTCTTCCCTGATTAAATATTCATTTCCTCCACTCCCTCTCCATTCTGCATCACCCTTGTACTTATATTTGTACTTATGTACATATCTGTAATTTATTTATGTTAAAATCTGTTTCCCCTCTAGACTGCAAGGTTCCTATGGGCAGGGGACATATCTATCAACTCTTTTGTTGTACTCTTCCAAGCACTTAGTACAGTACCTCTGACACAGTATTCTGTTGGTAAATATGACTGATTTGTTGATTTATTGATTCCTGTTGCCTACTGAACCTTTTTCACGGTTTTACTACTTCATTAGAAAAATTATCCATGATTTTTGATTCAATTAAACCATTTCTAGTGGTTATAGTGGGTGGGCCAGTTTTTCATCATACCATATCTTTGGATTTGCTTTCAAGTAATATGTCTCAATTAGTTGGCCCTGGAAAAATCTTTGTTGGAGCTGAGGAAAAGATATTATTGAGGAAAATTGTGACATAAAAATCACCCTTGGGAATAATGCTGATATCACTAAAAATTCAAGATAGGATCATTTAGAGGATAGTCTTTTGAATATCTTCTACTTCTTAAGACATTCATTCATGCATCCATTTATTCATTCATTTATTGAGTGCTTACTGATGGCAAAGCACTATATTAAGTGCTTAAACCATCCGTGAGCAGCAGCAAGGATGCTGAGAAAACATGATAAAATGTAAAGCCCTCTACTTTTTTTGAAAATTATATGTTATTAAACAGACGTGAAAATTTACCCCGTTGTGAAGTTTACCCTGAATTGATAAAGTTGAACTCTGAAACAACCATGTGTCTGTAGGGAACACCTCTTCTTTTGATACATTTCCTTACTTTTCTACAATAATGAATACAATTCATAATGCCCAATAATCATTCAATGACCTAAGATTAACTTTGTGTTCCAGGTAACATAGTAGTGGCTATAGATGAAACAGTTAATAAAACACTAGGATGGGGCAAACACATTTGGCTAGAAGCCTCATTTATCCAGTTCCTCATGATGCCAAGTGGACATTTTAAATCTCCCAGAAGTCCTACCCCTCAAATTACCTCCCTGTAAATTGACATGGAAATTTGTCTGGCCTGTGGAAAACAACATTCATTCATTCATTCAATCGTATTTACTGAGGGCTTACTGTGTGCACAGCACTGTACTAAGCACTTGGAATGTACAATTCAGCAACAGATAGAGACAATCCCTGCCCAACAATGGGCTCACAGTCTAAAAGGGGGAGGCATACAGCAAAACAAAACAAGTAGTCAGGCATCGATACCATCAAAATAAATAAATAGAATCATAGATATTCATTCAGTTGTATTTATTGAGCACTTACTATGTGCAGAGCACTGTACTAAGCACTTGGAATGTACAATTAGGCAACAGAGAGAATCCCTGCCCAATAACGGACTCACAGTCTGAAAGGGGGAGACAGACAGCAAAGCAAAACCGAACAAAACAAAACAAGTAGTCTGGCGTAGATATCATCAGGATAAATAGAATCACAGATATACACACATCATTAACAAAATAAATAGAGTAATATAAATGATATATACAAATATGCACAGTGCTGTGGGGAGTGGAAAGGGGAAGTGGAAAGGGGAAGAGCAGAGGGCAGGAGAGGGGGAATGGGGAGGGGAGGAGGAGCAGAGGGATAGGGGAGCTCAGTCTGGGAAGGCTTCCTGGAGGAGGAGAGCTCTCAGTAGGGCTTTGAAGAGGGGAAGAAAGTTAGTTTGGCAGATGTGACGAGGGAGGGTATTCCAGGTCAGTGATAGGACGTGGGCCAGGGGTTGACGGTGGGACAGGCACAAACTAGGGACCATGAGGAGGTGAGCAGCAGAGGAGCAGAGTGTACGGGGTGGGCAGTAAAAAGAGAGAAGGGAGGTGAGGCAGGAGGGGGCAAGGTGATGGAGAGCTTTGAAGCCAATAGTGAGGAGATTTCATTTCATGCGAAGGTTGATAGGCAACCACTGGAGGTTTTGAGGAGTGGAGTGAAATGCCCAGAGCGATTCTGTAGGAGGTTGATATGGCTGCAGAATGAAGAATAGACTGGAGTGAGGAGAGACAAGAGGAAGAGAAATCAGAGAGGAGGCTGACACAATAATCCAGTCGGGATATTATAAGAGCTTGTACCAGCAAGGTAGCAGTTTGGATGGAGAGAAAAGGGTGAATCTTGGTGATATTGTGCAGGTGAGACCAGCAGGTGTTGGTGACAGATTGGATGTGTGGGGTGAATGAGAGAGCTGAGTCAAGGATGACACCAAGGCTGCAGGCTTGTGAGACAGGAGGGATGATTGTGCCATCCACAGTGTCAGGGAAGTCAGGGAAAGGACATGATTTGGGCGGGAAGGTAAGGAGCTCAGTCTTAGACTTGTTGAGTTTCAGGTGGCAGGCAGACATCCAGGTGGAGATGTCCTGAAGGCAGGAGGAGATACGAGCATGGAGGGAGGGGAAGAGAACAAGGGAGGAGATGTAGGTTTGGGTGTCATCTGCGTAGAGATGATAATTGAAGCCGTGGGAGCGAATAAGTTCACCAAGGGAGTGAGTATAGTTGGAGAACAGAAGAGGGCCAAGAACTGACCCTTGAGGAACCCCTACAGTTAGAGGATGGGAGGGGGAGGAGGAGCCTGCGAAGGAGACCAAGAATGAATATCCAGAGACATAAGAGGAGAACCAGGAGAGGACGGAGTCTGTGAAGCCAAGGTTAGATAAAGTGTGGAGGAGAAGGGGATGGTTGACAGTGTCAAAGGCAGCTGAGAAGTCGAGGAGGATTAGGATAGAGTATATACACATCACTAATAAAATAAAGTAACAAATAATATATACAAATAAACACAAGTGCTGTGGAGAGGGGAAGGGGGTAGAGCAGAGGGAGAGAGTAGGGGCAATAGGGAGGGGAGAAGGGGCAGAGGGAAAGGGAGGGCTCAATCTGGGAAGGTCTCCTGGAGGAGGTGAGCTCTCAGTAGGGCTTTGAAGAGGGGAAGAGAGTTAGTTTGGTGGATATGATGAGGGAGGGCATTCCAGGTCAGTGGTAGGACGTGGGCCAGCCATTGATGGCAGGACAAGTGAGAATGAGGCACAGTGATGAGGTTGGTGGCAGAGGGCTGAAGTGTATGGGGTGGGCTGTAGAAGGAGAGAAAGGAGGTGAGGTTGGAGGGGGCAAGGTGATGGAGGGCTTTGAAGCCAACATACATATATAACTGAGTGACCTGTGGTAACAGAAGCCGAAACTCTGTTATATTGTACTCAACTGTATTCTATTGTACTCTCCCAAATGCTTAGTACAGTGCTCTGCAAACAGTAAGTCCTCAATAAATGTTGTTGATTGATCTATTGAAGAAATCGGATGTGACTATTGAGTATGATAATTTTGACACACAGTAAGCATTTAAAAATACTAATAACTATGAACAGTTTATGTGAAAAGTACTAAGTTACATGCAGAGAATTTAGAATTTCTCTAAAGCATTCCAAAGAAAGCCAAAGAAACACCTGACACAATGAACTATTTAAAAGTTTCTGTTTAAATCTGTGCCAGATTCATAGTCTCTTTTAATCTCAGATTTATGCAGCTTGAAAAGTCTGCCTCTGCCATTAAAACATGCAACTGGTAGAGCATTTCCCTTTATACTTTTTTTGAATTTAAACTTTAAGTCTTTCTAAGACAAGGCACATACCTGAGATTAGTGCTTGGTTTTTCTTTGTGTTTATAGAATACCCAACCCACTTTGTTTTTACTGATTAATCCTTTGGTACCTGGACTTCTTTTTTCATGACTTTGATGCTCACTGCCAATACTGGAGACACACATATTATTATCACCTAGGAATTAAGAATGTTTCACAACTGATGGTTTGGGCAGCTAAACTCAGGCTAAATCATCTTTGAATAGACGACATATCTACCATACCAAGTATTCAAACACCAAGGCAAATTAGAGTCATTAGATTGTTTTTCAGACCCAAGGAGTAATTCCATAGCAACTGTAACACGCAAATAAGCTTCATCCAGAGGCAGATGTGTGTCTCAGGTGGGCTTGCTAGCTAGACATTGTTCTTCCACTTCTTTCATTCCTGGGCTTGTTAAGGGCTCCCACTAGATCTTTCTCCTTGATATTTTGCTAATGGTACCCTTCTTTTTATCTCAGGAGTCAGTGGATATATTGCTCCTTTCTAGGCATCAATGTCACCTTTATGAAGACAGTGGTCATCTTTAAACATGGTAGGTTTAAATTTGTTTGCGTAGGGTTAAATATGCCAGTTGTAAAATTTACTTCCTTGTGTTTTTTGGGTCAGGGCTGTGTTTTAATGGCAAATTCTGATTCTTGCTTGATATGTGATGTTTTATAAATGTTACGGAAGAATGTAATTTTTCTTGAAGAAGTGAAGACTTTTAAGATCATGCAAAGAAACAGATCATTTTTGCTGGTTACATCTACAGGTTATGCATTTTACCTATAAATTTCTTTCATGGTAAAAAGTGCTCTCATTTTCAACAATGAAAATGATGAATCTAAGTTCAATTTTGAAAATTCAGAATGGTTAAAAAAAACTATGCTAATATTTGTTATCTCTTCAAAATAAATGGAAGACAAGTATATGGAGGTCATTTAACTCATGCGAAAAACCTGAGCTTTAAAAAATAACAGGATCAAATTCAACTTGGGGAGGTCTTCAAGACCTGTTTTCAACTCCCTTTGTAAACTAGATCCTTTCTGTCACACATGTGCTTCACAACTTTAAAGACATAGTACATTTGTTTAAGTACATTCTCTCTACATTTCTATGAAGGACTGTAAGTGCAATACAGTAAGAAGGTCTAAATATTATAGGGTTTGGTTTGTATGTAGATTTTTCTCCCTTTATATTCTTTGAAATGTTTTGAATTAAAATAGCTTACTCAAGGTCACTGAAGGCATATGGTCCTGCTCAGAACTTTAAACAAAACATTAGTTTTTACAACCTTTTGTAATTTGGTATTGTATACAACGTGGTCATATGCAGAGTTTCTGTAATCTTTTCAGCGGGTGACAGAAATATGAGAGGCAAATTTATAAGCCATTTAGTGAAGCATTTAATCAATTTCATGCATAGGAAATAACTCCGATTGCTTTACTTTATCAATCTTTCTTTCCTGCAGAACTCCAGTCATCACAATCTCCAAACACTTATGAAAAAAAATACGCACAAACGGTGCAGTGTACACAAAACGTCAGAAACTTCTGAAAGCTGTTTAAACTTAGTTGCCAGCATCAATACGCCCTGTTGATGCTTCTAATATACTTCAGAAAGAAAGGGTTCTAATATTTTCAGGAAGTTAGAATTTAGCCCCTTTCTGTAAAAGTTATTCATTAAACACCCCTTTCCTAGAGACTATTTGTCACTGTATGGTGTTATGCTGATTACACTGGCTTTTACTCTTAAGTAAATGCTTTGTGTTCTTTGGCCCTGTGCAAACACATTCTTTCACTTCCCTAAATTAAGATACAATTGTGTCTCAATGTATTGCAAAAGCTGAGAAAATACTAAAATGCCTACTGGGCACTTTATTGCTAGAAATCTTTTAACCTCTTTGGGATTTCTGAATCATCATTTAGAGTTCTTTTTCTGATAGGCTTTTGATTCCTCTGATTCTGACTACATATTGGATTATGTTTACATTTTTTCATGTACAGCAGCCTCTTTAATGATACTTCACCCCAAATGTTATCAAGTTCCTAAGTGAAAGACTCCTGAGGGAGAGAAAAGACAATCTCTCTCTAATATAATCATCAACTGCTAAACTACAGTATATTAAAATTGCATTAGTAGAGAGTCAGAACTGTACCTTGCCCTCTAAAATTAGAGCTAATATAATACTACTGTAGACATAGTTTCTAATTTAGAAAATAATTTGCTTTCATTTATTTCTCAAGCTCACCAAACTCAAGAAATAAATAATTGCTTGGATCTTTCAGTTAGAATTTGAATGCAGACCTCAGTCTTGGCTCCGGAGAGATTGAGATGTAGTATAAAGTTGGTTTCTGCCACCCATTTAAGGTGGGCATCTGTCAGATTTTGAATATTTGAATCTTCTCTAGATTGTCCAGTTGCTTAAATGTAGGTTGCAGCCAGGCTGAATGGTGAAACAGAGACTAGCTATCATGTGGAAGGTTTGATTGCGAGCATAAAATTTAGTCAGTGTAGATTCTATCTTTGCATTTTGTAACATCTCAATTAATTTTTTCTGGCAATTTGGTACTGTGTGGGGAGAAAAGGATCAAATTGTATTGAAAAAGCTGGCCAGGTCACTATTCAGTTGCTGCTACAATGATAAATTCTGAATCAATGTTTGAACTTTATCATTTCAACCACAATTCTACCTTGAGAAAAGATGTTTCTCCTGATGAAAACATGGTAATAAGTGTTTTAACCCTCATCCTTTTTGAAGATAACTGAAGTACAAACTTATGAAAAATACAATACATGAAAGTTTGGATTTTGGAAAAAATGTCTATAGAGCAATTTAAACCTAATCTAGATATGAAGCAATTTCTGAATTTGGATAAGCCCATTTAATTTGCATGGTATACTTGAGAATGAGATTCTATATCTTGCTTTCTTCCATATTTCCATTTGTAACAATAGCAGAACACAGAGCTAGCTATCCATTAACTCTTGCAGTTTGTAGGTTCAAGATAAACAAAAGGTGACACTTTGCCCAGGGGATATTAATGCTTACTAAATTCATTATCAGTGAAGATATGCAGACAGAAAATATCAATAAGTTCAAAGGGTTAGTTAAATTAATATGTGATGAGTCCATAATTATGGGAAAATTAGTTAGGGAAAACTTATTAAAGAGACTTAAAGGGAAATTTATTTCTGTAACTAAAGCAAAAAGTTAAGGTCTAAAGGTTTAAGAAAGATTTTAGGAAGAAAAATAGAAAATAGACCATGAGGTGGAAAATGTTAGGGTTTTGGAGGTCCAACCCTAACCAAAAGGATGGCTGTCAAGAAGGGCAACCATTCCACCAATTCTTCAAGTATCTTTGGATGCCATTTTTAAAGATAGACATTGAGTGGAAGGGTTCATTGTTATAACCAAGGTGACATATAAATGGTCATATATGTCTACTCAAAAAATGAAGGGAGGAGCTAAATGTGTTTATTCAAAGTTGACTGTCATCTCAGCAAAATTCCCATTTTCTTCAATAACAGTTTTTTCACTATGGATGATCAACATAGTTTCTCCAACTTTGTGCAGATACAGTTTTACCCAGGTTTTCCCTTGCAGTCCATGATGAGCTTCTATCCTTTGATTCTCAATACAGAGAAAAACTTTTCTTCAGAATCCTCTGCTAGAGAAAATAGATCTTCAATTTTATTTTCCTCATGACCTTCACATGGCATAATTCTTTAATCAGTTATAAAAGAATGGTCATCTGTACTCTTTACTTTTTAAAAAAATTAATGATAGTCTTAAATAAGACATTCCTTTGGCTGTGACTGTTGCAGTTAGAAAAATGCACTACCGACTCTAAAGGGACTTCACTTTGCCAGTGCCAAATTTGGTCTGTTAAAGTAGAAAAACATCCAGTAATTCTCCCCCTTTAATTCTCTCCCATCAACCAAATCCATGCTTCAGTAGAAAATGTCTTGGGATTTTTCATTTGAGTCCAGGCTCTTAGGGCTATCTGAACTGACCATTTAGTTTACAAACTGAGCTGAAAGTTGGCATTCTCAGAAGGTTTCATGGCCTTATGAGTGTAACAGATGAATTAATATTTCTGAAATTTCTGAGTAAATTTTCTATTCTTCCCAACTAGCTTTAGTTAAAAGCTCTTTTTTGTTGAGAGTTCTTATAGCCCTTACCTTGTCATCGTCTACTTGCAATGCTGTATTATTTTCCCAAACAAAGACACTGGTAAGGCAGTAAAAAATGCAAACATTTCTTGGAACTTCTATGTCCTACAAAACAATTGTTTACATCAACTTAAAGTAGCTGCAGCAATGTGAAAGCTTCAATCATTTTTTTTCAACTGTTTACAAAACAAGATACCTTATGAATGTAATTTATACACAGAGTAGAGGAGGGCTATTCCCAGTATTATCTTTATCTCCTAGACATAAATAACAAACAATTCTAGTAATCAAAATTTACAACAATTCTAATAGGTTTTGGCAACGTTTATGTATTGCAGGCAATGTTAACATAATGTTGATTCTATACACTGGGGCCGGGATTTTTAGTTTGGGTTTGCTATTAAAAAAACCTGTATTTGAGTCTTTTATGACATTCAAGAAATTAATTCTCATAAATAAAATTGTTTATGCTGCCTTGTAATCAGAAAGTTAAAATTATCTGTGAAAATGTAGTCACTAAAAAGTTCTATACAATGAAAATATTTCAATAATTAATGCATGCACCATCTAGAGCAATTGACAGTGAGGTCATAAACCGAATGGACCATCTGTGTTTGATTTGTAGATGAAATTGCTTAAAGAGATAGGCAGGTAATTCTGACTTTGTCTTTTGGAATTGTAGGTATGTAGGCTTTTTTTTTCACCTTCTGGGAAGGTGGTTTCAATTTTGGGTTGGGGGGATTTTTGAGAAATGTTTTTCAGACTTTCATTTCAGATTTTCCATTTACTCCCAGTGCTTCTCTCACTTTATGTGACACTAGCCTAATATGGAGTAGACACTTTTCTCTTCAAACGTCTTATGTACAGAAGCAACAAAAAATGGTCCTGGTTTTGTACCTTTCTGTGAGACTTGGTTCTTCATCTTCACCTTGAATTTGTGGAACTTTAATTTTCACTGCCCCAAAGTTCTTGGATGCTTTTCAAATGAAGGGATTCATAGCAAATGTGCTCTAAATATATGAATTTGGAACTCTAGGGCTAGAAATGTTTTTGAGAGATTTATCAAATCTGTCTCCCTGGATTCAGAGTGGACCACACTTAAAACAACCCAGACTGAGGAGAAGTCCACCAACTATCTAGAAATACCACCACCTATCTGGAAGCCTATTTCAGCCTCTTTCCTGAAATTCTTCCCTAAGTCTAACCAAAATTTGCCATGGCATAATCATTGAAATAATTTCCTTTAACTGTCATTAGTTAAATTAGTTAGACCGTGGATACCATTCCATCATCTTTCAAACCTAATAATGTAGCATACATTTGAATCCCAACCCTTTCACCCCTCAGTCTTCTTTGCTCCTATTTAAGTTTTTTCAAATCATGAACCTTTGCTCTTAGTTTTCATTTTCCTGACCTTTGTAACTTCTTTTCTTATGGCTTTCATTATTCAATTGAATTTTCCTCTGTAACATATGCACCATATCATCAGTCAGGTGATTTTCAGCTCTTCGAAGTGTTGCAGGATGCAGTTTTTAGAACAAAGTAAAAAAAAATAGTTATATAATATTGTTTTTCTTTCTGTTTTTCTAGCTGTTCCTGACAAGTCCCCAAATTCAGGTCTTGACTCAGTTTTCTGGGATACACCTAAAAGCCACCATCTTCTGGGAAAATTGTGGCTTGGAAAGTGTAAGCCCCACTCTAGTCAGCTTGACTATATTATTCTCGAAGAGATATTTTGTATTTTCATCTTCAAAAAAATGACAAGGGTTGAAAAAAGTTAATGAATATACATTTTGGATCCAGCAAAAACAAACAGGTAGTTTCCTCAATATATGTGTGTGGGAGGCAGAAAACTAAATAGAAGAGTTGAGGAAAGTACTGAATGTAAATGTGATAAATACGGCCGTATGATTTTTCTGAGCAGTTGGCTCTTCCATCAGTGTCACTGAGTGAAATATAAAGAGACTTCTCTTTGGAAGAGGGTTTCTTTTATTTTTGTCTGTCTCCTCTTTAAGACTGTAAGCTCTGTGAGAGCCTTCTAACTCTATTGCCTGCTTCCTAGCACTTAGCTCTGCTCACAGTTATGTGCTCAATAAATACTACTGATAGATGTTAGATAATGACAGATGAATACGTTTTACTCACCTCCAGGTCCTTAAGTACAAAACCTTTTATTCTCCCATTCCCCTTTGGGTTGTTCATTTTAATGGCTATTTTCCCATCTAGAGTTTGGGCTCCTTGTGGGCAGGGATCATGTCTAACCTCTCTATTGTATTGTTGTCTCCTAAGTGTATAGTTGTGATCAGTGCACAGTAAGTGCTCAATAATTTCCATTGATTGATCCATTGATTTTTAAATTAAAGAACCAAATGTTATGGGCAATGGTGTTAAGGTGTTATAGATTAATGGGTTAAAGGTGAGATAGTCTAAACATTCTTTTAGACTGTGAGCTCCATGAGTGACAGGGACTGTGTTTAATTTCCACCTATTTTCTCCCAGAACTTAATACAGTGCTTTACACACAAGTGCTTAATGAATAGTATTACTGTTACATATTGCCATATCTGACTTTTTAAAAATAACCCCTCATTTTATTTTTATAATAATAATAATGGTATTTGTTAAGCTTTTACTATGTGCCAAGCACTGTTCTAAGCACTGGGGTAGATCATGGGACAATCAGCTTGTCCCACATGGGGCTTACAGCCTTAATTCCCATTTTACAGATGAGGTAACTGAGTCCCAGAGAAGTGAAGTGACTTGCCCAAAGTCACATAGCTGACAAGTGGCAGAGCCAGGATTAGAACTCATGACCTCTGACTCCCAAACCAGTGCTCTTTCCACTAAGTCACGCTGCTTCTGTCCACCAAGAGTGGAATGCATTACACCTTTGCCATTCATTGCCATTTTACTATACTAAAAACTGTAGAAAGTTGGAAAAACATGAAGAATAATATGTGCTGTATGATAAAGTCAGGTTATGAAGTTATGCATCATGCCCAGTCTGAGTCCATATGCATGCACACAACCATTCATTTCTACTCTGGATCTAATTGAGCCAATCTGGGGTATAGTGGACTTCCATCAGGTTATAGCATTTCCATCAGGAACAATGGATGAGCTTTGGTTCTGAGATTTCACTTCTCAAAACTTGTGCAGTGTAATTAACTGTAATGCTAATGGATCACACAGTGCTCATTATACTGTCTCATCCCATACTAGTCGTGCTCCTGCCTGAATATGGAGGACAGTAAGCAGATAGGTGGAGGTGTTGCACAGAGTGAAGCACATGAGTGATGGACATCCATTTTTCAGCTTCAGGCAGAGCAGAACTAGAATTCAAGCCAACTGACCTCATAGAGCAGTGCTCTTTCCAGAAAGAGTTATCCAAGCTGTCTCTGAGTTTCTGTGATATTAGTGATGTTAAGGCACAATCTTAAAAATTAACTACTCTTTCAAATGAGGAGCTCTGCAGGAATATCATAATAAAATGATTAATCAGTGGTGTGAAAGGCATGTTGGCATACTTATTGGCCTAGTCCTGTGAGAAACAGTGTTTTCTAGGAGAAAGAACAAGGCGCTTGAGTGTCAAAGAACTTGGGTTCTAATCCCAGTTCTGCCACTTGCCTGTTCTGTAACCTTGGACAAGTCATTTAACTTCTCTGTGTCTCAGGTCTTTATCTGTAAAATGGGGATTAAATATGGGGAGAAATATCTGTTCTCCCTCCTACCTTAGATTTGAGTTCCATATAGGCAGAGATTGTGCCTGACTTGATCATTTTGTACCTATCACATCTCTAGTACAGTGCTTGGCATATAATAAGCACTTTAACCAATACCTGAAATTATTGTCATTATCTTTATTGTTATTATTGTCATTATGGTTATTAATACATATGAAGAACAAAGTCAGTGGAACAAATGGGTCTGTAACCCTGTACTGGGGCAGGAAGAAGGTAGCTGCCCAATTTTTTGATCGTTGCAAAATTCTGTACTGGTGAGCTTGAAAGACCCTTTCTGCCAGAAGCATTGAGGAGACTGGACACTAACTGCTCCAGCAACAATAGGGAAGAAATGTTCCTTTTCTAGTTGCTGCTATTTATGTTTTGTTTTAGTTTTTTATTGAATTAGCTTGGTTATTTCTTTCCCAGTGTGTGATTTTTAATTGTGAACAACTATAGACTATAGATCATGCCTGATTTGTATCTCTGTACCTTTCCCAAGGACTTAGTATATTTTGCACAAAGTGCTTAAAAATGTCCAGAAGTAATGACAACAATAATAATAATAATTTTAAAAATCCCCTTAAACCATTAGGCTTGTTAAAGAAGAAATATTCCACAGTGGGAGGGGCCAGCAGTGAGGGCTGCCATCCTTTTTTTCCCCCTAATTCTTTAGAACTCTCTCCTTGAGGTCAACTTTTCACTTGTCTTCTTCCTCTCTTTCCCTGCCTACATTCCTCTCTAGCTCCCCTTTCTCCTTTTTACCCCTAATCCCCTACTCTTTCCCCTTCTAGGCAATTCCAGTAGCAGTCTTTGGGGATTTCCTCTGCTCATCTAGGGCTACTTTTAGCTGGAAGTGAGAATGGAGAGGCAAAGGGCCAGGAAAGGGAAGAACAAACAAGGTGGGGTGTGAGAATATGTGCACCTGCACAACCGGGAAGGCAAAACGCAGCTACTCTCTTTGCACAAAAGAAAGAAAGTTTAGTCCTGTATGAGAAAGGAAAACACCTGCTTGGGGCTGTGGCTAAGGGGCAGCACTGCTGGAGAAGCCAAACAAAACAAACTACAGCAGCTCTATGCTCAAGACTTTGTCATTTAAGAAGTCGGAGTAATGACTATTAGGTCAGTGGCTGTAAGACAATCCTATAAACATGGATTATAAGATTTAAACTGGGCTTTGCTTCACAACAATTATGTCAGCAGCGAATGGTAATATCTGCTATAGCCACACTGCCTTCCTCTTCATCACTTAAAGCGACAGTATCCAGTTTTCCAGTCTACATCTATCATAAAGACACATTGATTTCCTTTCTGGAGAAAACACATATTTCTTCTCTCCTGCTAAAAAGATAAATCTGACAGATTTTAATCAAATGTAGTTGTTCACAACTACAGAAATGCCTCCAGTGTCACACAGGGAAAAAAACTAAAACAAACCAAACCAAAAAAAAAATTCTTGAAGAGGATTTTTGAAGTCTATGTTTTTGGAGGACACACCTGGGCTAAAACATATATCTTTATGTATGAGAAATAAGTGTCAGAGAGAAGCCTAAAGGCAGGTTAGTCTGGTTGCTCTTATATCAATGAATTTTCTTATCATTGCATTATGAGGTTCAGGTTAGCCAGTTTTTCCATTGAATCCCTTTTTTCCTAAGACTCCTTTCCAAAGTCCTAATTATCAGGGATATTTTAAAACTTTGTTAAAGGAATAAATCTATTTCACAGCTAAAACTTGTTTGTGAAGGATGACTCCATTCCCCTTTAAAACAGAGAGATAATAATAATAATAATATTCATTAAGCACTTACTATGTTCCAGGTACTGTACTAAGTGCTGGGGTGGATACAAGCATATCGGGTAGGAAGTTGCAGAAGATGTTGAATAACCTTATACGTCCTATAGGAGGATTGTTTTGTTTAATATTCAAGCTACTCATTTTTTTAGTGATATTTTCATTATGAACAATACCACTCATGATAATTATTCATTCAGACTTTACGCAAACTGCTCAGGAACAGTCTTATTATTTTTCAAAATGGCTCTTAGAGGAAGGACAAGACTATTCTCACTGTTTTCTCTCTTTTTTTTTCCCAGTGATATTGAAACCAATTCCAGGATAGGTCAAACACAGGAAGAGACTTAGAATGAAGCTGAGTGACTCATCCATGTATTACTGCATTGCAACATATAATTCCCCATAGCAAGGTTTTTGTAGACCACGTGGATTGATAGGAGTTGAGCAGTTATCCAGTTTGATTTGCTCCATGGAGGTGGTTCAACTGCACAGTTCAAATAATAAAGAAATCCAGGTTGGGGACTGAATTATCCCACTGGGCTATCTTCATGGAGCGACTCTGGTGGACAGTTCTTTAACGCATCGTTTTCCTTGGGCTTCATAGAATAATACAATAATGATTTTGGTGTTTGTTCAGGGCTTACTATGTGCCAAGCACTGTTCTAAATGCTGGGTAGATACAAGGTAAACAGGTTGACCCACGTGGGGTTCACAGTTTTAATCCCCATTTTACAGATGGGGTAACTGAGGCACGGAGAAGTTAAATGACTTACCCAAGGTCACATAGCAGATGAGTGGTGGAGTCAGGATTAGAACTCATGATCCCTGGCTCCCAAGCCCACGCTCTTTCCACTGAGTCACGTTGCTTCTCTGAAGCAGAAAGAAGAAACCACTTTCTTGGAATTGAGCTGAGATGGCAGATTACATTTTTTATATTATTTTATTCTATATTTATTTCCTTTTGTAATTGGGAAATGCATTAGTGATTCTACCATGGGGCTTTCCTGTTCCAAAGATTGACTAGAGCTGTTCTGCACCCACTGAAACCAATGTAAGTAAACTGCTGAGACCTGGGGACACATTATACCCTAGGTAAGTCACAGAGGAATCAACTAACCAACCAATCAGTGATATTTACTGAGTGCTTACTGTGTGCAGAGCTTTGTACTGAGTGCTTGGGAGAGTACAATACCAAAGAGTTGGTAGAAATGATCCCTGCCCAGGAAGAGTTTACAATCTAGAGGGAAATGTTCAGGAATCCACAGCATGAAAGAAATTGTAAATCCATTGGTTGTGTATAAACAAGGTGAACACTTTTCAAACTACTCCTTATTGTTTGATTCCAAATGTACCTAGGGCTGGCTTCAGGCATTGGCTGCCCTGAGGCAAATAAAAATCTGCCATGCCCATTTGTTCTGTATGACATCAATTCATAACACTGTGTTGGCACACAGGGTTCTGTATGATGTCATTAAGAAACATCTTGCTAGACTGAAAGCTCCTTTGAAGGCAGTGATCATGTTTTTAGACTGTGAGCCTGTTGTTGGGTAGGAATTGTCTCTATTTTTTGCTGAATTGTACTTTCCAAGCATTTAGTACAGTGCTCTGCACACAGTAAGCACTCAATGAATACGATTGAATGAATTAATGAAATGTTTACCAATTCTATTTTAGAATTCTATTAATTCTATTAATTATGTGTGCGATGAACAAATTGAGCCCTTCTTATAGGTGTGCGTGTTGCAGCATGGGCGGAGAAAGAGTAGTGAGGGGGAGGGAGAGGGAGAGTCTGAAATACCCAGAGGAATGCGATTGATTCTCTTTGGATATTTTCATGGGATCGGGAGATTATTACCACCCTTAAACTAGGTCTGTAGTTATGATTTAGTGCATAGCTACAAAACTAAGGCTACATGATACTCTTCCATGAGCATTTTGAGGGTACTAAGGGTGCCAGAGTAGCTACAACTCTACTCCTCTAACAACATCTTGCAACATGAGAAGCAGCGTGGCCTAGTGGCAAGAGCATGGGCTTGGGAGTCGGAGGACGGGAGTTCTAATCCTGACTCCGCCACTCGTCTGCTGTGTGATCTTGTGTAAGTCACTTCACTTCTCTGTTACTCAGTTACCTCATCTGTAAAATGGGGATTAAGACTGTGAACCCCATGTGGGACAACCTGATTATCTTGTATCTGCCCCATTGCTTAGAACAGTCCTTGGAGCAGAGTAACCGCTTAACAAATACTGACATCATCATCATCATTATTATTAACATCTCCTTAAACACCTTAGAGGGACTCACATAAGAGATGTCATGTAGGCAACTCAAGCTATGCTAGCACCTAGGTGATACCTCTTCATTGGAGAGCAAAGTGGCCTTGGGGATAGAGCATGGGCCTGGGAGTCAGAAGGACCTGGGTTAGAGAAGCAGCTTGGTGTAGATGATAGAGCATGGGACTGAGAGTCAGAAGGTCATGGGTTCTAATTTTTGCTCCCCCACTTGTCTGCTGTGTGATCTTAGGCAAGTCATAAGTAACTTCTCTGTGCCTCAGTTACCTCATCTGCAAAATGAGGGTTGAGACCATCCCACGTGGGACAGGAACTGTTTCCAAACTGATTTGCTTGTATCCACCCCAGTGCTTAGTGCAGTGCCTGGCACATAGTAAGTGTTTAACAAATATCATAATTATTATTCTAATCCTAGCTCTGCCACTTGTCTACTATGTGACCTTGGACAAGTTACTTTGTTTCCCTGTGCCTCGGTTACTTCCTCTGCAAAATTGGGTTTAAGACTGTGATCCCCATGTGGGACAGAGGATCCAGTCTGATTAGTTTATCTACCCCAGGGCTTTGAACAGTGCTTGGCACATAGGAAGCACTTAACAAATACCATTAAAAACAAGGAGTAAGGAGGTAGAATTGCAGGGTTAAGAGCGGGGCATTCATTGTTACAGATCCTGGAGGTTGGGCCAGTTTACAGTTACTTGCATTACAGCTCCTTGGCACCCTGACATCCATGGATGTCAGCTATAGTGTTGGAGAGGCAATAGTTTGGATGTAGGACTTCCCAGAGGTCATCTTGGTGAGGGAAGGGACTTCGAGCTGAGTGAGATAGCAGGGATGGTTAGAGAAAGCAGATCCTAGAAACACAGGGAAGCCAGGGCCCTATCTGAACAGCTACCACCACCTCCACTGATGTTCTGTCACAGTAATGTATCATAACTCCCTTTGGATCATAGTGTTCCATACTTATAGGAGCTTGGATTACAAGGGTGGGACCAATTTAAATTTTAGTCCAGATGTCCCATATGCCCTAGAAATTTCTTCTGAGAGTAATGAGGAGAGAAGATGAATAGGAGACAAAATCAGAGTAAGTGTAAGAATAACATTCAAATTGGTCAGCCTTTAAATTAGAGTTCATAATCTCTATGAAGATAAATGGCAAGGAAAAGGATACACTGAAATGATGTAGACAGTCCAACTCTTAGTCTAACTCTTCTGCTTTTCAGCTGAGTAATGAAACGGTTTTTCCTTGTCCTGCAGCTAGCAAATGATAAAGATAAAGGAGATTTTCTGACCCCATATCGACTTTTCTATTTCTCAGTCTTTTCTCCTGTGCCAGCCTAAAAGGAGGCATAGGTCAAAAGGAAATGCACATGAGATTCCTGGGTCCTGCCTGCATTAATCCAAGCTTTTAGTTGCGGGACTAGCACTGTTTTTAGGCAAATTATCTCCTCAAGTCCCATAGAAGCTACTCGAAAAAGGAATCCCTAAACAAATGCTCTAGAGAAATACTAAAAATGAAAAAAATTGAAATATCCCTGAGATGGGAAGATTTTCAGGCAGCCATTCACATCTACTAGGATCTATTATCTGTAGGATTGGTCTGCAACCTGGATTTCTTACAGTACTAATTCATTTTACTTTTGATAATCAATGTTATTCTTGAAGAAAAAAATGCATACATTAGTTGCTAGAATGATTTGTTGAAGAAAGGTGATCAGTTGAGCCAAGTTTCTACTTTTTCTACATTTGAATGGTTGCTTTATGGTATTACTTCAAACATTTTTGTTTTCCACATATGAGAGGGTCAATTGACTTAAAACAAATCCTTTTGAAATACTTATGTTGTTGTTTTGAGAAACATAACAAAATGGCTTCATTGCAAGGGGTTTTCAAAACCGTGCATTGTAATATAATTATTACCTAGTGTGTTGTGTCTGGGATGATCGAGCAGATTCAAGCTTCACTGCATAAAATTATAATTACAAGCTTACTCAGTCATCTGGACCTGGTCTATTAGGAATGGAACTTTTAGTATATAGACAATACTGAATATTTTCATATGATTGGGAACAGAGAGAGTCAATACTATTCAAAAATTCTAAGCTAAATAAAAAACCATCTTCGCTCTAGGGCTACACTATTTTTTATGGAAAGGATATTTACAATGCCAAAAACTACACCCGCTATAAGCTTTTGAAGTCGAGCACAAAATATTACCTGCATAATGATTTATACATGCTGAGTAGACAGTAAACTGACTACCCTCCTCTACACCAATGTGAGTGTTACTGGCTAGCCATAACTCAAGCAGGTTATTTTGAAACATTATTTCCAAAAGTTACTGAGTCTTTTCTTATTTACAAAAAAGGCAATTCATTTTGTAAGACATTGCAAAATGGCAATTGACCAAGAAACTGATCTATTCTAACTGAGTGCTAAAGGTATTACAAGACCCAAGCGTACGATTCTTCAGGAAAGAGGGGAAACAAAAGGGAAGATTATTCATACTACCATGCAGTTTTAAAAACTGCTTACAATTATACATCTTTTTATTTTGGTTAGGATAAAATTATTTATCCACTGAGAAAGTACAGAGCTGAATAAGCTTGTGAATGAATGATGAAAGGAAGAGAATGGACCCAAAATTATAATGAAATGTAGCTTATTGTGTGAAGATAGGTGAGTGATGATGCCATCTTATCTAGGAAAGTAAAGACTCTACCCATGTCTTTCTGAAAAGGAAAGTAAAATGGAACAAAATTCACAGTTCCTAACATGCCATACACATCTTAAGCTTTCTGGAGGAAAAAATATTATTGTCTTTATGATGGAAATAGACACTACATCAACATTTCTATTAGTCTGTTTTGAAACATATAAATATATATATATATACATATACATATATATACATATATATATATACATATATAATTTGGAAGAAAGATGAAGAGATGACACATTCTAAAAAATCACTTTGTCACATAGAATTTATCATATATTTTGTGATTATCTTGCTTCTGAATAACAAAGAGCTAAATACAGCCAATGAATTGATGAAATCTCTAGAGTTCATATTGCTCCTTCCCCCGACTCCTTTGACTCGGTCAGTCAGTCCTCCTGTTGGTCCGTTGGAAGGAGCATTATTCTAGAGATGAGATCTAGGATCTAGGTTTAGTGCTGCTGTACCTGCTTAATGTGGGTGAAGAGATGCACTTTGCAGTGTGCATCCAATTTACCTGACTCACTCATCACACTCTCTGTGCTCTACAGGTAAAATGATGGGAAGGGAATAATAATAATAATAATAATATTTGTTAAGCACTTCCTATGTGTCAAGCACTGTTCTAAATGCTGGGATAGATACAAGATCATCAGGTTGGACACAGTCCCTGTCCTACATGGGGCTCACAATCTTAATCCTCATTATACAGATGAGGTCACTGAGGTACAGAGAAGTGAAGTGACTTGCCCAAGGTCACACAGCAGACAAGTGACGGAGCCAGGATTAGGCAGAGACTCATCTGTTGTTCCTAACTGGGAGACTTTCACAGCATCATTTCAGTTAATCATCACTATTTTTGAGTGCCTATTGTAAGGCAGAACACTGTACTGGTAGCTTAGGAGCACACTCAAGAAAGTAGAAGATGTAGTCCCTGATTTAGAGGAATTTAGTTCTCCCCTAAAAGATGTACTGAAAGAATTCATGTTTTCCTATTCCATCCTTAGGTCCATTTCTGCCAAGAAGTTCTATCTTTTAAAACTCCATCTCTCTACTTCCATTTTCTCATGTTTTGTCTCCAGTGAACATGGAGAATTGCTGGTTTCAATTCTCTGAACACTAAATCATTTACTTCTGCCTTTTTCTTAGAAAAATTATGCTATCAACTTCAGTATCTTTTCCTGGACATTAACCAGCAAGATAGAAGACAGGTCTCAGAAATGTTGGTCCTGGTTGCTGGTTGAAAGGTGGTAAGAGGAGCACTGGAGATCTTCAAAAGACTTCCTTCTTCCACATCATTTTGTAACTTAGGTGCTTGTATTTTCCTCTTGCAAGATTTGTTAAATATCCCTGTGTGTTCAGTGACCAGAATCTGTTTCCTTGTATTCCTTATGTTTCTCATAATTAGAGTAATAGCAATTAAAACACATATTTGATTTGTATTTTGACTAAATACATTGTATTCTTTAATTCTTCTTCATGGGTCTCAGTTTCCAGCTGTTTAATTATTTACCCTGAATTTTTCCAGGCCTGGTCCAAACCCTGAACTCTGTGAGTTGGAGGATCTTCAAATGGAACCTAGTTCTGTAATAAGTTAGGGCTAATTAGATTCCGCTAGGGTGAAAAGATTGCCCCACAGCTCCTGAGTGCCATGTTTCCATAGAGCCATGACAGACTGGTGTTTGGAATGTAACTTCCTTGAAAGCGGGAAATGTATCTACCAACTCTGTCATATTGTACTCTCCAAAGTACTTAGTACAGTGCTTTTTTAAAAAAAAAATTTATTGATAGGAAGTTCCATTCTGCATTTCCCTAGAAAGTCCTGTCAACTTGGGGGTGTCTGGGTGATGAAGAAAAGGAAGAGAGCTGTGGCTTTCTTATATTTTCTTGTATTTGTCATATTTTCCAATATAACAGTGACATTCTGCTCAATTTTATTCCAGTTTTAAACCTTTTCCTTGGGGTTTGCACCATGACACTGTGATTCTACAGGGAAAGTGCCTGTAAGCTTATTGTGGGCAGGAAACATGTCTACCAACTCTGTTTTATTTTACACTCCCAAGTGCTTAGTACAGTGCACTTCACATAGTAAGTGCTCAATAAATATGACTAATTAATTGATTGAGAAGAAACCTTAATTTTGAGAAGAAAGAAAAAATCAGAGATTGTGTTTCTCCTTATGCACCCTGAGTTTAGGCCTCCGGGCATTGATTTGTTAGGTTTCTACTACTTTCTATAAATTCCAGCAACACTATGGTCAACAATACTATATTTCTGCTACCACTATATGGTTGGGTATTTTCTGGTGTACTTTTGCATAACCCAGGCATGATTATTTCTTATTTGGCATGGTTTGTTTTTCTTCAATATGTGAAATATAGATTTGTATTTACCATTCTGAATGGTCTGACCTCCATCTGTCTGCTCCTTCACCTAGTCAATGTCAAGCTGAGTTCTAGCCCCATAGCCTTTTACTAACTGTCCCATTCAGTGCAGCCCTCCAATTAGAGAAGTTACTTGTGCCTCACCTGTGAAGTTAGCCCTATACCAGTGAATACTTCTGAATGGGCTTTCCATTTACAAGCCACTAAGGTGCTATTTAGTAAATTACAGCTCTGGTACACAAAATGGTACCTTGGTGGTCTAAAAGAAGGAAGGCTCCTCTAGAGGGGCTTTAATGAACACCTTACTTAGCTATATGATAGGATCTGGTGCTCAATGCTTTGTGATATAGCTAGGAAATTTCTTGTCTTATTCTGTCTAGTCATCTCCGACCCAAAGCGACGCCAAGGACACATCTCTCCCAGAACCATTCACCTCCGTCTGCAATCATTCTGGTAGTGTATCCACAGAGCTTTCTTGATAAAAACATTGAAGTAGTTTACCATTACTTCCTTCCACACAGTAAACTTGAGTCTCTGTCCTCAACTCTCTTCCATGCCGCTGCTGCCCAGCGGAGGTGAGTTTTGACTTCACATGCCTTTAATCTTTATTTTGCCTTTCAATTTTTAGGTCATTTACAATCTGTTTTCATAGCAACCTGGCTCATTAGCATTCCCCCCCCACCAAAAATTCATCCTAAGCATTAGGACTCTGGTGGGGCAAGATCACAGTTGCTAAGCTACTTGCAGAAGAGGTTGTCATGGGGTTTTTGATGCACTGGTCAGAGGCTAAAAGATTCTTTACCCCAACTCACAATTGGTTACAATTGCTCTTTAGGAACAACCCCTTTTCAGGATTTTGTGGATTCAAATGTAATATCTGAGCTGTCTACCCCTCTAGACTATAAGCTCCTTGTGGGCAGGGAACTTGTCTACCAACAATTCTGTTGTATTGTACACTTCCATGTACTTAGTATAGTGCTCTGAACACCTTAAGTGCTCAATAAAAAAAATTAATTAATTGACTGATTGAAAAGACAGGCAAGGAGGGGAGAAAAAACTCTGATTTCTCAATGAGAATGCAAGAATACTAAATAGGTTCCTAAATTGCCATTACAAGTATGCCCTCCTCTTCTAGATAGTGGGATAGATAGGCAAGATTTGTCACCTCACTTCTCTCCTACAGCTCAGCCCACACACTTCGCTCTCTAGTACTAACCTTCTCACTGTGCCTCCATCTCACTTGTCTCACAGCTGACCCCTAGCCCACATCTTGCCTCTGGCCTGGAACTCCCTCCCTCCTCGAAACTGGCAGTTATTCTTCTCAGCTTCAAAGCCTTGTTGCAGGCACATCTCCTCCAAGAGGCCTTCCCAGATTAAGTCCCACTTTTCCTTATCTTTCTCTCCCTTCTGTATTGCCCTGACTCGCTCCCCTTGCTTTTTTCCCCTCCCAGCCCCAAAGTACTTTTGAACATATCTGTAATTTTATTTATCCCTTTGCTCTTCCTCCCAGCCCCAAAGCACTTATCTGCATATCTATAATTTTATTTATTTGTATTAATGTTTGTCTTCCTCACGCTAGACTGTGAGCTCGTTGTAGGGAGGGAATGTTTACTGTGGTATTGTACTTTCCAAAGCGCTTAGTACAGCCCTCTGCATACAATAAGCACTTAATAAATAAGGTTGAGTGAATGAATTCATTTTCTGCTACAGTTCATACAATCCTTAGTACTATTTGTTTTAAGTCTGGGGCAGAGGGACTTTCAAAAAGAATGCAAGGAGGAGGTTGAAATAGGATGGACCGTGAGAACCTCATTTGCCTCTTATCTTCACTCCCAATCTTCCCTTTGCCCAAGGGGAATTCCCTTATTTCTCACAGTTCGCATTGCAGGCACAAGACCTAGTGATTTGGTCACTGTGGAGTGCTCTGAAGGTGTAGTAATCATTCTTGTTAAACCAGTTCAAAGTTTATGGGGCCCCAACCCCTTGGCCCTGATAGAGCTACTATCCTAATCAATAGTACTTTTGTGTGCTAAAGAGAAGGCAATTTTTGTGTGAGAAAAATACTGAAGGGAAACTCCCGTCATTTTCAAAGGACTTAAGAAAAGGAAATAATAATGTTGGTATTTGTTAAGTGCTTATTATGTGCAGAGCACTGTTCTAAGCACTGGGGTAGATGCAGGGTAATCAGGTTGTCCCACGTGAGGCTCACAGTCTTCATCCCCATTTTACAGATAAGGTAACTGAGGCACAGAGAAGTTAAGTGACTTGCCCACAGTCACACAGCTGACAAGTCGCAGAGTCGGAATTCGAACCCATGACCTCTGATTCCCAAGCCCGTGCTCTTTCCACTGAGCCACGCTGCTGAAATCCTAAAAACATTGTTGAATTCAGTTAAACCATGTATTTACAGATGGATTTGTGAAGGCTAGAAGTGCTTTAAGAAGGTATTGCTACAGTGATTCTTGTAATTATCATTGGTAATGATTAATTCAGGGAAGTCACCATTTTCTTTTTGAGTAATAATATCACCAAAAAATCTCTTTCCTGAAAACTCTGGGCGCACTCTGTTTTATTATGGGATTAGATCAAATAGGTCAGTCTGAAAAAGAAAATAATCTGGATAATGGTTTGAGAGAAATCTTTATTCTCTTCCTTCTCTAAGTACTGAAAATGCCAAAACATACTTTTCAAACTGCATGAGATTTTCAACAGGCAATCACACCTGAAGAGATTGGAAAGTAGAATGCATTTGGGATATGTGTATGGTGGGGAAAGGGGGAGGGGTATGCTGGTAAGTGCTCAATATACACTACTGAGAGATTAAATACTTTCACCTTGCTTCAGCAAACTGTTTTCCCTCAGTAATTCCACCACCATCATCAATCTGCTCACTGCCAATTAAGGCTGTGATTCTACAAATTGTGAGTTCACATGCCTTGGGTCATGCAGCCCTTTGAGTTTATGGGACTTCATAACTACTTTCAACAATAGTGAATTTTCATAACTTGTATAACCTATTTTCAGGACCAAGAGAATCCTTGCATTGGCTATATTATCACTGTTATCATGGCCTTTCCAATCTTCAAAATCAATGAACCTGTTGCTTCATTGTTTAGACTTGATATAGTGAGCTGAAATCTCCAAAAAAGACCAATTTTGTCTTGAGCCTCTCTCACCTGTAGTGACAGCAACATTTTTCACATATTTAAGTTATTGACTTTCAGTGAGATCCAATTAAGCTTGTACCACTGAGCCCATGGTTGAGTCATTTGTTGCTCTAAGCAGCTACAAACAGAAATGATATCATAACCAATTTTGTCAAACCTTAGTTGACTCCAGTCTGTGAGTGGAGACTCAAAAGTTTAATAAAATGTCAACTACAGTTAATATGCATTTGAAAAGATCTCACAAAAGACTAAAGGTAAGCCATTTTCAGTGAAAATGCCATGTTTTTTCTTGTTTTCACTTGTTTAAATGGCTATTGTACGCATCTGCAGAAAACTCAGCATCTCTTCTTGGTTTTCAACATCCTGCTTAAAAATATTCTCTAGTTAGTCTTTTAAAATTATTATTTTCTATTAAAATTATGTGGATATTTTGGCAGCTATTGGATTACTGAACACTATGCTTATAATTCTTTGCTGCTCTCAAGTTAACTTCCTAACCTCACTTTTGACTCTCCTATCTCTGACCATTCCAGATCTGACCATTTTGTGCATCTTTTTCTCTGCATGGAACTTTTTCTTTTTACCTCTTTTTGAGTCACAACTCCTCCAGGAGGTCTTCCCCAATTAGCTTTTCTTCTCCAAATTATATCTCACTTCTACTGTATCGTTACTTCCGAGCCAAGAATGTACTTATTTATGCAATTGTAGCACTTCTGTACATATCAATTTACATATCCCACTATTTAATCACCTATCTGTGTCTATATTTTTCTTTTCTCTTTTTCTACCTGCAACTAATTTTGCTGCAGATGGTAAAGTCCTTGAGAGCAGGGATGTCTCCCCCCTCTCTAGACTCTAAGATCCTTGTGCACAGGGAATCTGTCTTTTTATTGTTGTATTTTATCACCCAAATGCTTAGTACAGTGTTCTGCACCCAATAAGCACTTAATATATAATTGAATGAATGAATGAACTCTACTGTATTCTGCCAACTGCTTAAAACAAGGCTCTGAATACAGTAGGTGCTGAATAAGTACTGGTGATAATGATTAGCATTAATTTACTGATGCAACATTCAACTAGGTACAGAAACAAAAAGATATACATGTTCTCAAGTGAGCTGATACCTGTTTAGAAAAAAAATAGAATTTTTGGGGGGTGGGTACATAGAATAATAACTGGATTTGCATTCAGATCAATGCAATGCCATACCTCACTAACAGAGTGTTAACTGGTGGGCCTAAATCTAAATTCACTTGCACAGTGGGGACCCCTATTCAAATGCATATCCATTTGTAGAGTTGAATTTGGATTTGGATTTATGTGCCTATTCTTATTAGATTGTTAGTGTAGCTGAAGCCTTTAAATGGCTTCTAATGTTGATCAGCATCAAAAATCATGAATCTTTAATGGTTTCTACATCATTAGTTTACCCACAACTCTGTTAGGCTGGAGGCACTTTTATTTTCAACATCTTGTCAACACTACTTGATGCTAGCTTCTCTGCTGTGCATCACAAGGCACCTGTCAAAATCTAGACTTAACAATCTTCAGCCAATAATTATGGATACCAACCATCATATTAAAATGAACCATAACTTTTACACATTATGAATACCAATTGCATTTTACTAAGACAAAGTCTCTAAAATACTTCCTCATTGTCACTAAAGTCTTTGGGAGATGCATTGATGTCTTCAAGCA
Organism: Ornithorhynchus anatinus; assembly: GCF_004115215.2. NCBI lineage: Eukaryota > Metazoa > Chordata > Mammalia > Monotremata > Ornithorhynchidae > Ornithorhynchus > Ornithorhynchus anatinus. The sequence goes on along the minus strand of NC_041732.1, from coordinate 26,915,908 downwards.
ACTTGGATCTAATTTAGCAAACTGAAGAATTTATTTTACTTAAGACCTTGGTGGTTCTTGTTCAACATAATTTTACTTAAAACAGCAGAGTCAGTCAATCAGTCAGAAGAATTGATTGAACACCTAATGAATGCAAAACATTCCATCCTGAGCACTTGAGAGAATACAACAGAAACGAAATATACATTTCCAGTCCTCAAGGAGTTTACAATCTAATGGGGTGAAAATTATTTACAAATAGTGGGAGCAGGAAGAATGAGTAAAATAGGTTACAGGATGACTGTGTCAGGGTTCTAAAACCAAATTCAACATCAAAACAGTTTCAAAGAATAAAGCAGTGCGTCTGCCTCCCCCTCCTCTCTGTAACTACTTGTAGGCAGGGATTTTCTACATCTACTCTTTGGAACTGTATTTTCCCAAGCATTTAGTCTGTCTTCTGCACACAGTAAAAGTTCAGAAAATATCACTATCGATTGACTCGAAGTCAGAAGATTTGGATTCCAATCTCTGTTCCACAATTAGCCAGCTATGTGACCTTGGACAAGTCACATACTTTCTCTCTCTCAATTTCCTCATCTGTAAAAATTGAAATTAAATACCTATTCAACCTACCACTTAGACTGTGAGCTCCATGTGGGACAGAGGCTGTGTTTAGTATGATTGTATTGTATCTACCCCAGTCCTCGGTACAGTGTGAGCACTTACTATTATCATGATAGCCAGAGACACTGCCCAGAAGTTGGACAGAATGTTCAAGACTCAGTGATTGGTCTCACGGATGTTCAAGGCCATGGTGACAGTACTACAGGCCTCATTCTGACAATATGTGGAAAACATCCATCATAACCTGTGGTTGTCACTTTCAAGATAAGGTTGAGTGCCACACTTGCTGCATCAATCTAGGACCCCCAAAATGCATAGTTCTTGATATATAGGACAATATCTTCAACTAACAATTAATCTTATTTATTAAGTGCTTATTGTATGGAGATCCCTGAACTAAGTGCTTGGGAGAGTATAATAAAATAACATAGACAAAGTCCCTTCCCACAGTGGGATAATATGCAACTTGTTTAACTCACCTATTTGGGCTTAGCAAATGGTTTCTTGCCTGAGTTTCTTTGTTATTCTGATCAACGCCTGGCTAGTCATTTTCAGGAACAAATGCTGGATAATCATCTTACATCATTTAAGAGACTAAGGACCTATGAATAATTTGGTTTGAAGCATTTAGAAACTGTTCTGGGGGGTGGTTATGTCTTTTTTATATTTTCCATTTCAGCACTTCCTGCTATTAGACAATGCTCATGGGTTTCAGAGGCTAAGCTTCCAAAAGAGAAGTGATATTACTACTACTATTACTACTACTAATTGTAATTATAGTTTTTGTTAAGCTCTTACAAGGTGCCAAACCATGTCCTAAGTGCTGGAATAAATACAAGATAATGCTGGAATAAATACAAGATAATCTGGTCAGACACAGTCCCTGGCCCCTATGGAGCTCATAGTCTAAGGAAGGGGAAAAGCAGGTCACTTCACTTCTCTGTGCCTCACTTATCTGTAAAATGTGGATTAAGACCGTGAGCTCCATGTGGGACGAGGACTATGTCCAACCTGACACAGTCAACCTTGAGTCTACCCCAGGGCTTAGTACAGTGCCTGGCACATAGTAAGTACTTAACAAATGCCATGACACAAAACAAAACTAAGCAAAACAAAAACAACACAGATATTTAGTCCCTATAAATACCATTGATTGATTTTACAGATGAGTTAACAGAGGCACAGAGAAGTTAAGTTACTTGTTCAAGGTCACACAGAAGATAAATGGCAGATCTGGGTTTAGAATCCAGGTGCCCCGACTCCCAGGTCCATGTTATTTGAATAGGCATATAAATAAGCAATATAAAAATCATGTGATTCTCCATACTACTTGAATAAAGAGAACTTTTAAAAAGATATATTTCCTATTAGCTTTTATATTTTGTGTTTGGGGTTTATGGTCTTGTTGATAGTGTTGCTCTTGCTGATGTTATTTTGGTGAACTCAGAATCACTATCCAAATGTAGTAAAATGGAATTTTTGAACTTTGACAACAGGCCATCTATATAATCTTCCCATTCAGTTAAAGCAATAGCATGTTTTGGATGCAGCAAAGCTGATGTTCTGCTTCAACTTCCTAATGAGAAAAAAATACGTTATTTCTAATTCTAGATACTTTTTCTTTGAATGAAATACATATATGAATGCTATAAATTCACTTTAAGTAGTGGTAGAGAAATGTCATCTACCTGCTCCTGGATAAAAATCTTTGGTCAATAGCCCTGGTTTTTACTTTGGTTAAAGATATATGTCTTCTGTCAGTCAAGACTGTGATTTTGTAGATTTATGAAATATCAATCTTGTCCAATGAAGTGTGAGTTATACAGGCAGATATATAATCTGGGATGACTTCCAGATGCATCCATATAAAAAGCAAGATACAAGTTTGCTTACATAGCTCTCTAATATAACTGGAGCCACCAATGAATATTGTATTTTTTCCTTTTTTGTTTTGTTTAGCATCTTTTATATGATAAATTGGTGAAACATTTTTAGGCAAATTCAAAGAATGCTGTGACAGTACTGTATTCTCCATAGGTGCTCTCGTAAATAGAAAAGGAACTATTCTAATTATAGGTCTTTTTTTGTTGAGAATGTCTTCAGAGCATATGAGAGAGTCACTGAACAAAGTGGGATAGGGACAGGAATATTTGACCCACAGACCAACTTGTGTGTGTGAATGTGTATGCATGAGCGTAAAGTCAATTTTAGCCTAAGGCAGGAGAATTCTCACAAAGCAAGTGATAAAGGTTTCTCCTGTAAATTGTCTTAATGTGCATCAGACCCAAGGCCACATGGTTTTAAGGGGAAGTCATCTGGGCCTGAGAGAGTTATTGTGTAACAGACAAGCGACAGATCTGGGATTAGAACCCAGATCCTCTGACTCCCAGGCCCATACTCTTCCCTTTGGGCCACACTAAATGTTGACTGGTTTGTAAGGACACAGTAGGAAAGAGACATGTCCCTCTCTCTCCCTCATTCCCTTTCCACTTAGGGATGAGGAGGGACCCCAACTGTGAAGCAGCCCACACTGTGACCTGGGCATACCTGGGACAGACAGTCTGGAATGAGGATGCAGCCTGGGTGGGTCAGGGGAGGTGATGAAATCTAGAGATCTTTATCCTAGATAATCACTAAGTCTAGTTCTCTAAAGCCCCCTACTGGTTTTAACACATTCCATTCTTTTAATGTCTCTAAATCCTTTCTTTTTGATTAGAGTGTGCCTCTACCTGGCTCAGGGTGGGAGATTATCATACTGGCTCTTCAAGTAACAGGAAGTCTGAGAAAACATGAGACAAAAGGTGGTGGTTGAGGAAACTAATCAAGCCCTCATCTGTGTGACCCGGATTAGGAAGGTGGTGGGCATTCAGGCCTGAATTTCTAATTGCAAACATACTTTTTACTAAATTGACTCAAGGTCTCATTAGGCAGGCAGAAGTATCTAAGAAATTGTGGTATTTGTTAACTGTGGTATTTGTTAAATGCTTACTATGCGCCAGACACTGTACTAAGCACTAGGGTGAATACAAGCAAATCAGGTTGGACACAGTCCCTGTCCCATGTGGGGCTCACAATCTTAATCCCCATTTTATGGATGAGTTAACTGAGGCACAGAGAAGTAAAGTGACTTGCCCAAGGCCACACAGCAGACAAGTGACTTAGTATTATAATCCATGGCCTTCTGATTCCCAGGTCTGTGCTCTATCCACTCACCATATTGTTACTCCTAAGTATTCATGAATTATTCCAAATTGCTACTAGGCTGATCCAAACAATTATCCTATCCCATCCTCCTTGCTGATCTCCCTGCCTTTTGTTTCTTTCCACTCTAGTCCTTACTTCACTTTGTTGTCCAAATCATTTTTCTAAAAAAAGTTCAGTTCACATCTCTCCACTTCTTAAAAACCCTCAAAGTTTACCTATCCATCTCGGCATCAAATGAAAATCCTTACCTTCGGTTGTAAACCAGTCTTAATTAGCTTGCCCCCTCTTATCTTACTTAGCTGATTTCCTATTATAACCTACCTGCACGCTTTGTTCCTCTAACACCATCCTACTCACTGTACCTCTTTTTCATCTATCTTTCCACTGACCCCTTGCCCACATTATCCCTAGGGCCTGTAACTGTCTCCCCTTCCATATACCACAGTCCACTACTCTCTCTACCTTTAAAATCTTATTAAAATCATATCTCCTCCAAGAGGCCTTCCCCAACAAAGGCCTCATTTCCCCTATTTTCTCTTCCTTCGGCATCACCTATGTACCTGGATTTGTAGCCTTTAAGCAACCCAATCCTCAGCCCACAGCACTTATGTGCATATCCACTATTTATTTTCATGCCTGTCTCCCTCTCTAAACTCTAAGATCCCTATGGGCAGGGAAAATGTCTACCAATTTTCTTGTATCATACTCACCCAAGTGCTTAGTACAGTGCTCTGCGTATAGCTCTCAAAATAAATACCACTGATTGATTAATTAGATGGATTTGCTTTCTGTTTGGCATCTCTCTTTTGAGGTGAGGATCAGCAGGGAGAAATGAGGCAGGGTAAACCCTGCTTAGGAATTCTGCACTCTCTTTCGGTTAGTCCCAGTTTCTTGTATTTCAAAGCAAGTTGAGAAAATGAGGCTGAAAATGAGGGTGAGAAAATGAGGCTTATATTTTATGCTACTTTATTATTAGTTCTACTAAGCATTTTTGTTGATATTGTCAAAGGAAAATAAATCCATGAATGTAACCTAATAATTTCCTAAAAATGATAAACCTTTGATCAAATAAATTAGAAAACCTAATACCACCAGAGAAATAACAAGTCTTCTGTGTGACCTTTGGCAAATTACTTACCTTCTTTGTGGCTCAGCTTCCTCATTTGTAAAATGGGAATTAAATATTTGTCCTTCACCCTCTTTAGATTGTGAACTCAATGGGGCAGGGACTGTATCCAACCTGGCTATCGTGTATTTGATGGTATCCCAGTGCTTTGTACAGTGCTTGGCACTTAAATATCATAATTCTTTTTCTTCTTCTTGTCATTAATATTATCTTCAGTCCAAGCATATTGCTAATATGCTGATAATTTTTTATGATATTTGGTAAGTTCTTACTGTGTGCCAGGTACTGTACTTTATGCTTGGGTAGATACAAGCTAATTAGATATCTTTATTTTACAGATGAGGCAACTGAGGCACAAAGAAGAAAAATGACTTGTCCAAGGTCACATAGCAGACAAGTGGCAGAGCCAGCATTAAAATCGAAGTCCTTCCGACTCACAAGTCCATGATCTATCCACTAGGCCAGATTGTCCTCTGCTAAGAAAAAGAGGAACTTTAGCTTTTGACTACGTGTTTTGCTATGTGAAGGAGATTTTATCCAAGCAATAGTGGACTTCACTCTCTCCAAAGTGTGCTCTTTCAACCTACAGAACTTACTTAGTGACAATTTACCTGAAGAACAGCAGTAATTTATATAAATAGGATCAGTAGAATGCTAAAAGAGAGATGCCATAGATGATAAAAAGATAGCACTTCTCTGTAACAGATGCTTCATTTTATGATGGAAATGGGGAAGTTGAATGCTGCAGGTGCTGGGCTGACATTAGCTCTGTGGAGAATCATTAGAGCCTCCTAGAGATCTAGGTTTACTCTGTGTTTAATCAGCCACAATCAGAAGAAATGGCTTCATTGTAGCTTGATGAGAGCCAGATTACAAAAGGAAGATAGTTAGCCAATAGGATTCATCACTATAAGCATATTGTCTAAATTTGAAACAGCCTGGTTTCCTAGGCTAAGGAAAAAGTGGAGTGTAATATGACTAGTATCAAGAACTAGAGAATTAGAGAAGCAGCGTGGCTCAGTGGAAAGAGCACGGGCTAGGGAGTCAGAGGTCATGGGTTCAAATCCCGGCTCCGCCGCTTGTCAACTGTGTGACTTTGGGCAAGTCACTTAACTTCTCTGTGCCTCCGATACCTCATCTTTAAAATGGGGACGAAGACTGTGAGCCCCACGTGGGACAACCTGATCACTTTGTATCCCCCCCAGCACTTAGAACAGTACTTTGCACATAGTAACCACTTAACAAATGCCATCATTATTATTACTATTAAGAACAAGTTACTTTAAGTCTCTCTGCTGCTTGGGAGGAAACGCTTTTATTTGTTTTCTAATATTTTAGGAAATACATAAACCATGAAGCAAACTACCTGAGTTATTCCTGAGATTAATGGTTTTCAATAAAGAAACTGGAGTTTTGGATACCAGTTTGGTACCTTTAAGAAAAAAATCAACTGAAGCACCTGTATAAAAAATTTTAGTTGTTTTTATCTTAAAAGCTCCATGAATATTCATTTTTCTCAGCCAGGTAGGCTAGTGAAGATAGCCATCTCAAAAGAGTAAATGAAGTGTGATTCCGCCTTACTGATTTAATTTTGCTTTGGATATCTATGTATTTCCCCCTGCATTTTCATCTGAGGAAACTTTTCATTTTTACTTCCTGTTTCCCCATCTTATGTCTCTTTTTAAGTTCCTCAGACCTTGTATTCATGTGAGGTATAGAATGTATGCTCACTTTAACCCCCATTAGCTTTTCTGTTTTCCTAGAGCACCAGGAAAGAGATTCAAGTTTTTGGAAGAACACTAACCCTTATTTGATCTCTTCTTCTTACCAGATCCTTATTATTTGAAGTAAAAGCAGATAATGAATAGTTTGGGTACCTACAAACAAGTGGATGTTTTTAAATAATTTGGTATGTGTCACATTCATGTTTTCTTTCTAACCTGCACTCTGAACTGAGAGCTTTAACTTTCACCCCAATAACTATTTTCCAGATGTACTGAAACAACATCAAATGACCCAATTCACCCCTGAGAGTTTTATAAAGGTACATTTATAGAGAGTCTGGCTGAGTGAGACAGAGATTCTTGCTTGGCAGTTTAGCTGTAGATAATCTCCCTAGAAAACGGTATTGAATCTTACTTTTCCTAAGGCATCTTGACCACTTTTTTAGAAAATGATATGCTAAACACTCCCAAAGTGGAGAAGAAACTTAAGAAGCTTAACAATTGGTAGAAATATTATCATTAGCCAACAGGGTAATCATATCAGGTCATACCGATCCACAGGCACACATATACACACATGGATTTAGCCTTCTAAGTGCCCATATCACATTAAAAGTGTGTGGTCCTATGAGTAACATTTGGATGGACTCAAAGGAAACATTATTTGAATAGAATCTATGTGTCATTCAGCTTTTAAATGAATCATTAGCTCAGTAGTGATAATAGTGGGCATGACATGTTAAGAAATCCTCTGAGTCTTTCTTACAATCCTTTCCATAGATGATAAGGTGGTGTGTTTGCTTTATAGGAAGAAAAAGAGGATGTTGTGGGGAGATTCATAATTTGTGGATGAAAATGTCTTCCTTAAATGAGAGGAAGTTAAAATCAACTTAAACTCAAGGATCAGAACATGGTGTTTGGATCTACGTAATGGAGGCATGGAATTTTGAGTGGGGAAACACTTTTAAAAGAGTCACTAGCTTCCCCCCTCCATCCCTTCCTCCCCCACCCTGAGATGGGCATCAGGAATTGTGCTGAAAACTGGCAAGAAGGTGGCATAATTCTATCACAGCACATCTGCTATGTATGGACAACATTCAGTAGAATAGATTTTTCCAGCAAGCAACATGCCAAAGCCTTCATGTGAAAAGAACTTAATATTCTCTAGTAAGTCAATCACTTGATGGCTGTCAATGCAAAATGAACATCCTTCCCCAGAGTGGCTTGTGTTATCACTGGCTCCAAAGCCTAGTGAAATAAACCTGTTGCCATACAATACCCATGAAAGTAAAAGTGCTCTGCTGGTCTTGGACAACATAGCCAGGATTAGTAGTTTGGGAATTCAATACACATGGGCCTATACTATGCTGCTGACCTCACTTGTTAATGGGTGGAATCTTTGCCCATTCAGAAATCCCTATTTCCCTACTCTTGGAAGATGGTGAAGTATTATTTAACTGCCACCACATTTATGTTTTCTAACTTTGAGGGATAGAGAAACCTAAATGAGTCAAAAAATCTTCCTGGGAGGTCTTCTGTTGTCAGGATTGTGGGATTTATGATAACAGTGAGTCAGAACACTTAATCCAGACCCAACTGCCATGGTTTGCATTTTGATTACACCTGGGCCAATAACCGATGATGATGCATTACATAATTCTCATGATTCCTGCAAATGATCTGCGTATGGTTAGAAGCAGGAATTTCATTACCCTTATCTTAACATTCATAGTTACCAAAGTTATTATTGGTCATAAAAATAACCACTTCCTCTGATTTTACATCTACTGACAGATTTGGTATGTTTTGAATTGAGTGGATTGGACAAGGGGAAATGGACAATTTCCTCTAACTCTGGTAGAGCTAATCTCTCACTCTAAGATACTTCTAAAGTACCTCTTCCAAGAAGCAGCCTAGTGGAAAGAGCATTGGCCTGGGGGTCAGAAACGTAGGATTTAATGCAGGCCCTTCCACTTATTTGCTGTGTGACCTTGGATAAGTAGCTTAATTTCTCTGTGCCTCAGTTACCTCATCTGTAAAATGGGGATTAAGACTGTCAAGACCAATGTGGGACAGGGACTGTGTCCAGACTGATCATCTTGTAACTACCACATCACTTAGTACAGTGTCTGGCACATAATAAGTGCTTAAATGCCATAAAAAGCAAGCAAACAAAAAGAATGGTCTTTATTTCTAGCTTATAGAGATATTACTAAGCAAGAAACAAGTCTTGTCTTTGAATGTCATTGATCCCAACAGGTTTTTCCTGCACTGGAGGAGAATGCCTCAGTGCTTAGAAATCTCTAAAAATTACTTTTGAATCCTACAGTCTTCTGTGAATCTATCTCACGAAAGGAAAGTGACAAGAAGAACACCAAGCTGGAAATAGAATATTCACCACAGCTAAGGAAAACAGGGCTTGTTTGCTGTCTCAAACTCCTTCACTCACTAGTCCAGGTTCTAACTGCTCTTTCCTATACCTCCTTGGCTTGGTGGTGTAGATGAGCATACTATATTCTATGTCTCTGATGGGCCGTCCTGGAACCCAGACCAAAAGTACCCACTTAACTATCCAGCCCTGTCCCACCCCTCAGTTTCCCAACGTATTCATCCTCCTTTATGCACTTGGGGTCTGCATCCCTTAATCAATCAATCAATGATATTTACTGAACACTTACTGTGTGCAGAGCACTGTGCAGACCACTTGGCAAAGTACAACAGACCTGGTAGACATATTCCCTGACCACAAGGAGTTTAAGTTTGCACTTGGGGGGGCAGTGGAGACATTAATATAAATAAATTATGGACATGTACATGAGTGCTGTGGAGGTGAGGGTGGGGTAATTACCGAGTACTTAAAGGGTACAGATTCAAGTACAAATGAGACCCTTAATGAGCTCCTTCAGCACTTTGATAATCACCTCCAGCCCCACTGCACCTAGTGTATATTTTAACATTTCGTCACTTTCCCTTCTATAGTTTATTTAATGTTTCTCTTCTCCACTAGACTCTAAACAGAGATTGTGCCTACCAAATATATTTATTGTACTTTACTCTCTTAAGCACTTACTACATTGCTTTCCTCACCATAAGTGCTCAAAAAATACCATTGCTTGCTTGATGGACTTAACTCTGCATTCCCAATGTCACTTTTGGCTATTGAAATTGAGACTCACTCTGCTCCACAGATGACTGTTGGAAAAAGCAGCATGGTGTAGTGGAGCATGGGGCTGGGAGTCAGATGATCATGGATTCTAATCTTGGCTCTTCCACTTTTCTGCTGTGTGACCTTGGGGAAGTCACTTCTCTAGACCTCAATTACCTCATCTGTACAATGGGGATTGAGACTGTGAGTCCCTCGTGGGACATGGACTGTGTCCACCCCAATTTGCTTGTACCCACCACAGGGCTTAATACAGTGCCTGGTATATATTAAGCACTTAACAAATACAATAATTATTATCATTATTGAGTCAGTTACTAATCAATCAATGGTATTTAATGAGCTCTTACTGTGTGTGGAGCACTGTACTAAGCACTTTCTACAGTGGAGTTGATAGACACATTCCCAGCCCACAGTGAGCTTACAGTCTAGAGGGAGAGACAGACATTAATATAAATGAATAATTTCTAGAGCTCTGTACTGGACATGCAGATAGAAATGAGTCACTGCTTTCTTCATTTCCCCTGGCCAGCATTTTCTAACTACAACATTTTATGGCAGTTTCATTTTCTATAATGTTACCTGCTAAAATGTTATTTTTATGGTGAACATTTCCAGGAATAAAGTGAATGTTTTTATTTTCATGTCCCAAACAAATAATTTCTATTTGGATATTAAGACTTAGTTGGCCAAATTATTTCAATATTTTGTCTGATATTATTTTTCATAGAGGAAAAAGTCCCCTTGATTAAAAAAACCATTGCAAAATGTCTACTGAATATTGAGGCTCTTAAGAAAATGCAACTCTCTTAAAAAACTATTTTTTTCCAAAGAATTAAGCTTATTTTCTATCTCTGTCATAAAGGCCTGTAATGAGACCCTGTGCATATAAGTTCCAGTGCAGCTGCTTGGATACAGACAGAGCATGTGATGGCTCTCATCCCACAGGGGACTAATCCTGTAGCCCTCAAAAAGGGTGAGGTCACCCTAGCAGGCAATCAGCTAGACTATGAGCAGCTTCTCTGAGGACATTGTGAACTAATCAAATGATCCAAAGATCACTCCAAAGAGCGATCCAAATATAGCCCCATTGTATTATCTCGCACTCAGAGGCACATGCTACATTGTGTCCAGCATTTTCCTCTGTGGTGGGTGTGGGAAGGACTCATGTCTTTCCTCCACGCCCAGATAGGGTCTAGCTCATACCTTCCTGAGCCCAAAAAGGAGATGAAAGCTCAACAGCCACAGAAGGTGTCCATAAGTTAAGGTTTATAAAAATCCACATCCCCAAAGTGAGGTGATGGTGAGTGTTGACACAATCACTGACTTTCAAGAGGTATTAAAAGCAAGGTTTTAGTTTGTCAGTCACTTCGGGCTAGAGCTGCCACTTTTATTTTTCATCTCTCTATTTCTCCTTCTGGTCCTATTAACTGTTACCTTATTTCTTTGATAGGAATGGGGAAAAACAGGGCCTGTAATTTATGGCTCCTATTAATATGGTAGGCTGGATGTGTTGACAATATGTCAATAATTATTTCTGGCAGGACCCTAACAGCAGGGTAGGGTCTCTGTAAAATGACTTATTTTAACAGAAGACAGATATGCCTGACCTGAGTTTTATGACAGATGTCAAATATATCGAAGTGTGGTGTGAAGAAGATCATCTTATTGGCAAAGTAATGAAAGACCACTGGGAAGATTAATGTTAAGGTTGATTCCTGCTTCTTGGGATTCCTCTGCAGGTGTTAAGTAAATATAAGGAAGTCTCTTACCCCAGATTAATGGGGAGTTTGAAATGGGGATAGAGTTAATAGCTTTGGTTACTGTGAAAATCATTTTTCTACTTAGAACAGTGCTTGGCACATAGTAAGCACTTAAGATACCATCATCACTACTAATAAAGGAGCTTGAATCAACTCTAAAAGTCTGGAAATATGTGTATAAAATTAACATATATAGATATATATATATATAGACATCTAAAATCTGTGAATGTATGCAATTTACAATTGGGTTTTTCTGGTATTATTGATCTAATGTCATGCTGTATTTTCCTAAATTGATGACCCCAGTCTTATGTTCCTTCAAAGGCACTTTTTATAAAGCCACCTCTTTCAGGAGGCCTTCTCTGATTAAAGCTCCCACCTTCCCATTATTCCATCACTTTAACCACTACAGTCCTTTAATATGTCCATTATTGATATTTTATATGCTTGGGTTTTTATTTATAGTCTCATTCTTCCTTAACTCTTGATTTTAGTTAATTTATGTCTGTTTGTCTTTCTCATTAGTTTCTAAGCTCCTCAACAGCTAGGATCAAACCTAATGCTTTAGTACCTAGTATTGTACTCTGCATACTACTAGTATGCCTCAATAAATATTGCTGCTTCTGTTGTCAATGATGATTATGAAGAAAAAAACTAATTAGTTTTTTCGTTGCTTACTCTATTTGTGTCTATTAGAAAAAAAAGCAGATGTGATGTTGATAAATGACCTCTGGTTTGGTTATATGATAAGAGTAGAAATCATTACTTAACCAAATTTGGGACCGAACAGCAATAGAATTAAATGAATAGCCTAGATGAATGATGGATACCTTGAAGGAAGAACACTGTTTGCTTCAAATGATGAGGCTGGGCAAAGTATGTGTCTACAGGGTAAAGTATGTGTTTGCAGGACAGGTTTTCTTAAAGTAGGAAACTTTCCAGAATTATTCACAGGAGGAACTAGTGAATGCATGCAAGTTGAAAGATTTTAGTTGTTTTTCTTTATTTCCCTTGGATTAGTCAAGTGCTTAGTACAGTGCTCAATAAAGTGCTCAATAAATACAATCAAATGAGTTAGTCACTTAGAGCCCTCAAATAAAAATAAAAATAGGTTTATTTCCTTTTATCTTCCATTGAATTTTCATTTGGATTAGAGGCTGGAGCCAGTCTGCTTTCCAAGGCTTCTCACATGATGTGTGATGCAGGTGAGATCCAATTTGCTTGTAACCACCCCAGTGCTTAGTACATTGTCTGGCACATAGTAAGTCCTCAACAAATACCACAGTTATTATTATTACTTACATACCATCATGTGATGACATCATCACACAGAGGTGTGTGTCTCTAGTCAGAACAGTGATGTATATAGAAAAGAACTGTAGGCAGCCTTGGCTTTCTGTTCATGTCAAGTCTGGAAGCCATGAAAGACAAGGACAGCCAGGACAGGAAGTCTTTTTTCTGGGAGGCTCATGAGGAGAGAAGAAATTGGCAGTTCCTCAGCAACTCTTTCATGACCTTCTGACATTCACCCAGTTTCTCCTGCCTCAGCCTCATACCTGTTCGGCTCCGGCAGAAGCTGTTGCACTATGATGATGATGATGGTATTTGTTAATGGCTTACTATGTGTCAAGCACTGTTCTAAGCACTGGGGTAGATATAAGCTAGTCAGCTTGGACTCAGTCCTTGTCCCACATGGGGCTCACAGTCTTAATCCCCATTTTATAGATGAAGTCACTGAGGCCCAGAGAAATGAAATGACTTGCCCAAGGTCACAGAGCAGATACATGACAGAGCTGGGATTAGAACCCAGTCCTTCTGACTTCCAGGCCTGTGCTCTGTCCACTAGGTCATGTGTATTTTGAGTTTCCAGGATAAGGTCTGGGTCTTGTGATTGCTCCAGTGCCCACTCCATTTCCTCACTCATCCAAGACCTCCCCTTTCCCCCCGGATATATATTACTGGGATTTATTTTCCTGGAGAGGGTCAGTGGCAGAGGGGATCCCATAGTCTTTCTTTGTCTGTTGGCTTCCGAACATGCACGTTCCTCTCTAAGACTTCCCATTTCCTCCTGTTTCCTGTTGCCCTGGGCAGGAGTTAATTAAGCCGCTTAATGGGCAGTGTCCTTTTTAAGAGCCAGTCACATCAGCCACTGGGCTCAGTCTGTGGGGACTGCAGGACAATGCCCATGATACCCTGGCCCTTCTGATTTGTCACATGTAAAATGGTAATTTGGTAGTGGTAATTTTGGGTGCCATCTTTTTAATGTCCCAAGTGGTGGCCATTTGGGGAGAGTCTAGTTAGCCAGCTGAAAAAGGAACATCTCAAGTACAGAAGCAGCCCTGGGACTCAGAAGGTCATGGGTTCTAATCCCATCTCCGCCACTTGTCAGCTCTGTGGCACTGGGAAGGCCACTTCACTTCTCTGAGTCTCAGTTATCTCATCTGTAAAATGTGGGACATGGATTATGTCCAACCCAATTTGCTTGTATCCACCCCAGGGTTTAGTACAGTGCCAGGAATATTCATTCATTAATTCATTAAATCATATTTATTGAGCGCTTACTGTGTGCAGAACACTGTACTAAGTGCTTGGTAAGTACAATTCGGCAACAAATAGAGACAATCCCTACCCAACAATGGGATTTATCTATTTATTTATCTTAATACCTGTCTCCCCCTCTAGATAGTGAGCTCGTTGTGGGCAGGAATGTGTCTGCTTGTTGTTATGTTGCACTCTCACAGGAGCTTAGTACAGTGCTTATAGTAAGTGCTTAACAAATAACATTGTTATTACTAACTAGTACATCTCTAGGGGTGCTTCTGGGGGACCCTGATCCTAAGATTTCAGTTTGGCAGCCCCTAAAGCCCCTGAATTAATCTACCCCTCATCCAGACCTTCTGTGGTGAGTTGAAGTGTGACGTCTTTCCTACTATTCTGTTCTCTGTATTTGAAAGAAATCATCATCAATGGTATTGTATTGAGCGCTGACTGTGTGTGCAGTACTGTATTAAGAGCTAGGGATATTACAATACAACAGAGTTCATAAACCGGCTCCTTTCCCACAATGACTTTATGGTCTAGAGGAGCTTATAGTCTTGGAATGGGAGAATCTCTTCTCTGGCTTGCTCAACAACATGGTTTTTCCATGTGACTCATGTAGAGACACTGTAGCCAGGACACATAGAAGGTCCTGTTGAATGCTCAGGAAAATTGCCAGGATTAAGGGTCCCTATTCAAATGTACATTTGGGCTGAACTGCAGAGGAACAGGTAGAGCTTTGGGGAGATTCAACTGAGAGTTATGGAAGTGACTAAAGGTTTGTAAAATAAGGCACATGTGAGAGGTTAAACAAATTGCGTTATTTAGTTTACAAGATGGGAGACTGTGAATTAATACTCTTCAAGAATTTGATCACCAAATTATAGAATTTTAGTGCAAGAGGGAATTCTCAAGAGGTCATTCAGTTCAGGCCCTTGACTTCAGACAGACGGAGCAATAGATTATTTCGTTTTATGGTTCTCTACTACCAAGCAATCAATTAATCGTATTTATTGAGTGCTTACTGTGTGCCGAACACTGAAATAAATGCTTGGGAAAGTACATTATAACAATACAACAGAGTTGGTAGACTCATTCCTTGCCCACAACAAGCTTACAGCCTAGAAGGGGACAGATATTAATATAAATAAATCATTTACTGTTATGTACATAATAATAATGATATTGGTATTTGTGAAGCGCTTACTATGTGCCAAACACAGTTCTAAGTGCTGGGGTAGACACAAAGTAATCAGGTTGTCCCATGTAGGGCTCACAGTCTTCATCCCCAT
Source organism: Ornithorhynchus anatinus (assembly GCF_004115215.2). NCBI lineage: Eukaryota > Metazoa > Chordata > Mammalia > Monotremata > Ornithorhynchidae > Ornithorhynchus > Ornithorhynchus anatinus. Next base: position 26,900,492 of record NC_041732.1, on the reverse strand, counting down.
TACAGATGAGGTAACTGAGGCACAGAAAAGTTAAGTGGCTTGCCCAAGGTCACACAGCTGACAAGCAGCAGAGCTGAATTAGAACCCATGACCCATACATAAGTGCTGTGGGACTGAGGGAGGGATGAATAACGGGAGCAAATCAGGGAGACACAGAAGGAGTGGTAGACAGGACTAGACAGGAAGAACTAGGCTTTAGATAAAGCAGGAGGGATTTAGACAAAATCTAAGAAATCATTTGCTAGTAGTGAGAATGGTTAAACAGTGGAATGGGATTTGGAAAGGGGTTACAAAGTCTTCTTTCTTGGATTCATTAATCTGGGATCATTTTGGTGAGCCATGCCTGAAAAAGATGGCTTTATCATCTTCATCAAGTTTCATCTCTGCTATTGGCCTCTTTGTCACCTTAAAAAAATCAATTTTACTTCCATGGCCTCAATTTTCTTATCTATAAAATGGGATTAAATACCTGCTCTTCCTAACTCTTAGAATGTGAGTCTCTATGGGACAGGGATTGTGACTGATATTATTATCAATGTTATGAGCATAAATAAGTGGTCTACACTGTAAACTCATTGTGGGCAGGGAATGTGTCTGTTTATTGTTACATTGTGCTCTTCCAAGCGCTTCGTACAGTGCTCTGCACACAGTAAAAATTCAATAAATATGATTGAATGAAATGCCATATTAATTTTCATAATTCCAAACCTAGCAAAAGAATATTTTAAAGAAGGACTTATCATGAACTCAGTGACTATTTTCCTAAATTATGTTTTATATTTTGTGGTACTGACTAATACCAAATAATCTGGTTGACTAAATCATGAAATCAGTCTTGTTCAAATGAGAAAAATGTGGGGAAAAACTTTCACAAGGATAAAATATTAGCAATGCCATAATTTAAAGGGAGGCAAAATGTTAAAAAAAAAAACAAAAAAATTCCAGGCCTTAATTGAACTAGCTTTTTTGTGAGCCTACATTTTCCCAAAGATTAATGAAATAAAATTGAAATTTTGCCCATTATGAAATCTATGTTACCTGTCATTATCCCATAAAGTTCACATCAATTTTATGTAGATTTGCAGTTTTGCCAAGAAATTCATGGACCTAACTTCAATTTTCACCAGATTCATTGTTGCTAGTAAGGTCAGATTTTCTTATTAGCAAAAATCAACCATTTGATTAAATGAAATTTTTCTTTGAACATGCCAGCTAACTCTTGGTATAAATAATTTTGTGAATCTAACAAAACTATCACTGTTCTTAAAGGTCTCATCAGGATAATATATTTTTTCACTCTAATGCTGTCATAATCTTAAATATAGACACGCTGGAAGGCACCGTTATATTAATTAAAAATATAGTCTAATTATTTACCCTCGTGGGTTCATACCAATCTCAGTGGTATAATCAGTGGACTCCCTCAAGGGCTTCTACAGTATTCAGAATGAAATCGAAAGTTTTTTTTTAACTTACTTTTTACTTTGCTCGAGATGTCATTAGTCTGAATTAACCAGTCACCTCCAGGTCACCCCATCAAATTTGGTCACTGTAACATGCAGGAACTGACCAAAGGTTAGTGGTCCCTGATGGTTACATGAGGTCTTAGAGTAAGTGGAGTGGAGATCAGTTCAATTCTTATTAATTCAGGATGTTTGGGGGAGACAGCACAAGCAGCATGGCTTAGTGACAAGAGCACAGGCTTCGGAGTCAGAGGTCATGGGTTCTAATTCCAGTTACACCACTTCTGTGCTATGTGACTTTAGACAAGCCACTTCACTTCTCTGTGCCTCAGTTAGCTCATATGTAATATGGGGACTGAGACTATGATCCTCATGTGGGACAGGCACTGTGTCCAACCTGATCATCTTGTGTCTACCCTGTTGTTCAGAACAGTGCTTGGTGCATAGTAAGTGCTTAACAAATACCATTATTATTAATAATAATAAAAGATATCTGCTTGCTTATTCCTGATGAATTACTTTTTCAAGGCTGTTTTTCAAAGATAGGAGAGTTTAGGAAAGTGTGACCATCTCTGAATTGGATAAAAATGCTTTTTTGGATAAAACAATATGGTACCAATTTCTGAAGCTGCCAATCTGCCAGGCAAGCCTCTCCACTGGGCATGTTTTAGAGGATTAAGGGACCACAAGTTGGGGACAGCCTTGGGTTTCAGTAGGTCTGGAAGTTAATGGCCTCTCAGTGAATTATCAGAAGGCAGAGAGCAGTCCAGGAGGTTCATCCAATCATTCATTCATTCATTCAATCATATTTATTGAGCGTTTACTGTATGCAGAGCACTATACTAAGTAGGTTGAGGCACTGAGGAATTCTCCCTCCTATTATCTGGAACTATGGTGCGATGGGCCTCTTCCCTGGGCATGCAACACTACAGGGACTTGCTGGCTTTGAGAAACATCAACATGAGGATATGTGCATGGGGACATAAGAAGCAGAAAGGTAGCAGAGAACTGGAGAAGCAGCATGGCATAGTGGATAGAACAATGGGCCTGGGAGTCAGAAGATCATGGGTTCTAATTCTGGCTCCATCACTTGTCTGCTGTGTGACCTTGGACGTCACCTCTCTTCTCGACACCTCAATTACTTTATCTGTAAAGTGGGGATTGAATGTGTGAGCCCCATGTGGGACAGTGTCCAACCTGATTGGCTTGTATCCACCCCAGCACTTAGTACAGTGCATGGCACATAGTAAGCACTTAACGAACACCACAGTTATTATTATTATTATTGTATAACCTGAAGGTTTCTGTGAGTTGTATCCCACGAGTAAGCCCTGCTTTGGTCCAGTGGGAAGAACACTGCTTGGGGAATCAGGAGACCTTGATTCTAATTCTGTTTATGCCGCCCGTGATGAAGGTTTCTGAACAAAAACCACAGAATGCACCACATAAGGGGTACATCCAGAAGGAGACTGAATAATAGCTGGATAATGTGGGCAGCAGAGACCATACTGGCTACCAAGGCATCCACATTGTGCGTCATGTCTCTATGACACAACATTAGACACTGTGCTGTAATCACTTAGTCTGTGAAAGGAAAATCCATGTATACATGCCATAGTGGGCTGAACTTCTGTCCATGAGCTGCTATGCTGTGGGCTGTTGGTAGGAATAAGATTGTCAGGGAAGAGCGAGTAGGCACAAACCACTAGCATTATAAATCTTCTGCATGGGATCTCAGTGCTGAGGTCTCAGGACTGAGACTCACCCATTATTCTTAACAGAAGAATCCATCTTTCCAGAAGTACTCACGAGGATGGTAGTACACGTGGCAGGAGGACCTGATGGTAGTGATGTCTGGAAGCTATACCAGGTAATGATAATTATGGTATTTGTTAAGGGCTTACTATGTGACACGCACTGTTCTAAGCACTGGGATAAATACATGGTAATCAGGTTGTCCCACATGGGGCTCCCATTCTTAATTCCAATTTTACAGATGAGGTAGCTGAGGCATAGAGAAATTAAGCAACTTGCCCAGGGTCACACAGCAGGCAAGTGGCAGAGCCGGAATTAGAGCCCATGTCCTCTGACTCCCAAGCTTGTGCTTTTTCCACTGAGCCACACTGCTTCTCCCAGTACTGCTGATAATCCCCAGACAGGAGATTCTGGGTGATTGGACCTGCTATTATCTTACTATCCACCTTGCTTATAATCCAGTCAGACCCAGGAAGTGCAATGAAGGATTGGTGAACTTTGAGAGAATAATTACAAAAGAAACTCCTAGGGATTCTGGTTTAATTGACATTCCCCAGAGAAGCAGCAGGATCTAGTGTAAACGGCATAGACTTGGGAGACAGAGGACCTCGGTTCTAATCCTGGCTCTGCCAGTGGCCTGTTGTGAGACTTTTGGCAAGTCACTTAACTTCTCTGTGTCTGTTTCCTTATTTGTAAAATGAGGATTCAATGTCTGTGAGACCAAATTGATTATCTTGAATCTAGCTCAGCACTTAATATAATGCTTGGAATGTAGTAAGAACTTGATAACTACCATTATTAATAGGATGGCCATGCATGCCATTTTATACTGAATAGCCTGGTTTTCAGGTAGTTTGCTTTGTCAGGTATGGATACAACACTGGACTTCTATGGTATTTGTTAAATTTGTCAAGCACTGTTCTAAGCACTGGGGTAGATACAAGTTAATCAGGCTTCATGTTCTGGGTTTTTATTTTCAATAGCTCCCACCACCTTGGTTCCTGCTGCTGATTTCCTCATTTCAGAAATGGTGCCTGTGTTAATAGGGATCTGGGAAGGGAAAGTAATGACTCTGGAGTGAATGTGGAGGTAAGGGGTCCGATGTGGGAAAACACTCTCTGGGACCTGATGGCCTGAACAGCTTAGGTAACATTGTGAGAATGATACCCTGAGTGCCCTGTATGACACATGTGCCATGGCATGTAACTACACTCTGGCTAGTGTAGGTGCTCTTGAGGGGTCACCTATCTCTAGCACCACCTCTCCCTGTAACCTACCTAATCGAGAGCTGTTCCCACCAGTAACATAGAGCTGCAATGCCTTTTGGGTGGCTATGAAGCAATCTTATTCCTCATCGCACACTAGGATCCCTTTCGCTCCCTCCAAAATGCCATTCCCCCTTTACAGGAGGGGAATAATTATTTATATAAGAGCAACGAAGAGTGCGTGCCCACGATTTCCAATTCTGCTCAATCCCAACCCAATGAGAATGAATGAACCAGGGAGAATATCATAAAAGGTGAGATTGTAGGTCCTAAAATATACAAGCAACATGAAAACCAAATCAAATATAGACTTTTATAGAGAGGGAAGCAATATTTGCAAAGAGGAACACTCAGTTGGCTTTGGGATTGTGGAGATATATTTTTTTTCGTTTTTCATCTGTAAGTTTCCAAAGGAAAGGAGCCCTATAATTTAATAGGAGAGCAGAGCTGAAGCAGTCTTAGCCAAACTGAAGAGTCTTGAAGAGTCCAAAATCAAGTGTTTAAGTATATACTGTATTTAGTACTGCCGATGGCCTCATTAGTTACAGAAGAATGCTGCTACAATCAAAAGGGGTGGTAGATGGAAAAAGAGAGAGGAAAAAAAATCATAGAATGAGTTACTAGGAAGTTTCCAACATCAGTAGGAATCCAAAAGACCTCTTTAACTGATTAGATTTGTATAGATGCACACATTTAACTAATTCAGATTAAGAATTTAAAAAATAAAGTTTTTGCCTGAATTACCCTAAACACGAAGGAAAACGTAAATTGTGGATCTGCATTACTCAGATTTGTTCTCTACATATTTCGAATTCATTGAATAATTGCACACCTTCTACTTTGTACTGTGTAGACTTTAGAGTAGAAGCTTATTTGAACTCCACAATGTCCAAATCTCACCTCAACCCCAGATAAATATGAAGGGCTGAATATAGACTTTACTTTCAATTCTAGCTACCCTGTCACTGGCACGCTTCCTTTTCCTCAGCCAAAACTTACTAGTGTCTCAAAAAGAGAGAAGCTGAATCCTCTAAAGCCACTATCACATAATAGAAAATGATGTAATTCTACACAGCCCATCACACACGATCATTAAGTAATGAAAAGGTGTTTTCCCCTCTCGTGGACAGGTGCCTGGCTGATACAACTTAGAGTATCAAATTCCACTGCTGGATTGTTTGTTCTAAGGACAAGTAAGAGAGCAAAGAGCACCTGGAAACTAAATTCCTTCTCCTTGCCACCAGTCCCATCTTTTATTAAGGTTTTGCAAGCTGTCAGAGAAAGATCAAGTGAAATATGGTGTTGGTCACACAACTTCCTTCCACCACAATATGAGGCAAGAAATATAAGATAAATTGATATAAGTGCAAGTATGCATCTTAAATAGTGAATTTTTCAATATGTGTTAAAGCATCTAACTCCTTCTAAGACATTTACTAAGAATGAGGAAATATTCATAAAATAATATGTATGCATATTTATTCCATTAGTTACTCTTCATATTTAGCCCTGCTTGAATCAATATGAAATGATTTAAATCTCTTGATTTTCAGCAGTTGGTTATGCTTTCAGTCTTCCATAAAGAGGTTAAAATTAATTTTAATATGGTGATGGGTCTTATTGATGATGTTAATATTCATAATAAATATCCATTGGAAAAAAACTCTGGCACTTCCAAATGACAGAGAGGTCAGGAATGTTAATGACAATCACTACTCCAAAATGCAATTCAGTCAATTACTTTAATTAAATCTCAAACTATTTTATGTCTTCTCATTAATACACTGTAGTAAACTAATAGTCGGAAAAGGACATCATCCTTATCTGCCTCCATTTGGAAACTAAAAATATTTCCTTAGATTTTGTTTTAACGTTTGCAGCTCTCACATCATCTCAGAACATTTAGGATAATTATGGGTCTTACAAATAAAGTTGCTTCTTTTACAGCAAAAAAGGTGGAGATTTTCTTTTGAATGCAGTTTTATGGAATAGGAGTTTTTCTTTACTGATATTAATCTGTTACTTACAGACTAGGCTATTTTGGATAGTGCCAGCACTCCATGGTAAATGGTAGAAGTATCTACATTTCAGTGAATTCTTTTTTAATTACATTGTTTGAAATAGGAGTAAAAAAGAACACAGCTACCAGGATTTTTTCACGCCACACAGGTTAGTGTACTTCTAAATAGTCTGAAGATTCTGAACGTAACATACCCTATTTTTTTTGTGCTGATTTGGGCATTTTTAGATGAATGCCTTACACTTATTCATGTACTTTTGAAAACCCAAATGAAGTTTTACAAATCAATTTGCACAAATTCCCTTTCTTTTTGTGCTTCATCATCCAATAGGGTAGAGGCAGTCAATTTTATTTACTATTTGTGAACGACCTCAGTGTAGTGGCATCTAAACAACTTGCATTTTACATTTGCACTTTAATTTTTCCAAAGCTCTTTAATATCAATAATCATATTTGATCTTAAGTTTATCCCTGAGAGGTAGATGGGGCAAGTAAAATTATCTCCATTTCACAGATGATGAAGTTGAGGCTCTGAGAGATTATGATTTGCCTTAAATCTCACAGAAGGCCAGTGGCAGAGTTGGGACTGGAATCCAAGTCTCCTGACTCCCAGTCCCATGTTCTTTTCACTAGATACTCACAGCTTCCATTGCACACGTGTAATTCTAGCAGCCAGGGCATCTGGGGGGCTTCTGAAGGATTGCAATGGGCAATCCTTTTGTGGTCCCACTTGCATTTAACTAGACTCATAATGCAAAGATCTCCTGAGTTGGAAGTATCAGTTGATTGAATCACTTTAATGAAAATAATAATGGTGAATTTATGTGTATTTATAATTAGGCAAAAAGAATGATTTGATACAGGGAATATAATGATTTAAACATATCAAATGCAGATATCTTGGATTAATCTCTTCAGTCACTGCATTTATTCTGTGTTTTCTGCTGAATGTGGAAATCCTGGTTTCAGAGAGTCATCAAAATTGTATTTACAGATTACTCCATGGGCAAAATACTCCCTCAGAGTAAATTAGAGATTTTCAGAGTCATATTGAATCTCAGGCCTCTAAGGTGCTATTTGGTAAATTCCTACTGGAGTACATTAAATAAACAGCGCCCAGTTGAGAGGAAAGAGTTAATATGCCCCTCAAAATGCCTACTTAAATCCCAAAAGTTTTTCCACACATTGAGGGCTTCAAGCCAAATCCCCAAGACACACCTAAATATGAACTTGGGAGTGTTTTCTTTTCTCCTGAGTTTATGCTCTCTGTTTTCTGTAAAACCTTATAAAAGCTGTATCTTCTGTGGGGCCTTTCTAGTCCTCTGACAATGCTATAAATTTCATTAGGAGGATGAAGTCTTATGGTGCAATTAACTCCAAAAGTGGTACAAAGCAATAGCAAGAAGATACTGGCCTACAGTACTTAGCACTTAGCTCTGAAATTCAGATAAGCCCTATCAACTCAGGGTTGTGTTTAATGTTCGCTCCTGCTTATATACCGCAGATACAACCTAGCGGTCACCGTGTTAACACTCCCCAATATCTATTACAATTAGTTTTTGATTAAGAGGCCTAGCATGGCTTTTGAAGCCTTTTATGTTGTGTCAAATGGCTAGTGATGGAGTGAGATGCACAGACACCTCCCAGTAACAAAGCATCTTGTAAAAGGTTTCAAGTGAACTATTTTATCATCCTAATGGAAACCAGATGACTCTAACTCCCCCTTTAATTTCAACTATTTACTGAAGAGTCCTTGTTTTGAATTACTTAAAGATTTATTCTTAAATGACTACCTCATGCATTAAGAATCACTAATAACAAAGCCATTTAGACTAAAGAAAAGCTTTTAAAGTACAGGGAGGCTCATTCCAGCATTTTTCCCCTTTAAGTTTACATGAGTAAATGCCTTTGCACTCTTATATTTCCATTTAATTTTTTTCTTCTAATTATTGTGCATCAAACCTTGCCTTGTTGAGTGGTGATCTTTCTCTGGCTATGCTGTTCCAGTCAATGCTTTTAGATTATTGTCCATTACAGAAGCCAGTAGCCAGTCTGTGAGCAAAGAAAACTTCTTTTTAACTATGGGGCAAAATTTGGTTACTGGCAATTGCAAATATTTACTACCATCTTAAGCAATAAACGTATTTGTTTCATGCAAAGTAAAATTTTTTTTAAGGCACAAAAAGACATATTATTCATTTGAAATTATTTTCCCATTAGTAAAAGCCATATTTTAATAGAGGGCCATATATATAATAAATTATTAATGTAATAGGGGTAACAATGGAATTGGCTATCCTTGATATTTCAAGCTCCTTAAAAATAGAGACCTTTGATTGTTCAGCTCTACTGTATGTTGCCTAGCGTAATTTGGATGCCAAAATGAGGCCATTTATTTTTGACAATAGTGAAAGGCTTGACCATAAATATAGCATGTAGAAAATAATGGAAAATCAAGGCTAACTAGTTAATATGGGTCATTTCACATGCCAGAATAGCCAAGCAAGTGTTGAAAGCTCCTTTGGACAGTGAATGTGCCTACCAACCATTTTATAATCTACTCTCCCCACCTCTTAGTACAGTGCTCTGCACATAGTAAGGATTCAATAAATATGAGATTGATTTAGTGATTTTACAAGGAGTTGATGAACAGAAGCAATTTATCAACAGTAAATGTGAGTATGCAGATATAAAATGTCATTACATTTGCAATTTCAAAAGTGGTATGGGTAATCAATCCATCATATTTATTGAGCACTTACTGTGTGCAGAGCACTATACTAAGCGCTTCGGAGAGCACAATAAAACAGAGTTGGTAGACATGTTCCATGCCCACAAGGAGTTTGCAGTCTAGATGGATCCAGGTGAATAGGTAGAGTGCTATTAATGAGCTGATGGAACATCACCATGGGTCTGGTTGGGGAGAGTTTTGCCTATTTTCACGTCCTTGCTCTAAGAAATATTCCTCTCCCGTATTCTGCACCTCTGTCTCCTGCCCAGCATCATAGAAATGTAAGATGGGGGGTGACCTTTGGTCCTTTCCCCTAGGGTCAGCTTCCGTGGAGTGGGATGGTCTAGAACCTCAATAGTTCCTGGGGCTCTTGGTTTGCATTCCAGGCATCACTAGCTTGCTGTTCACTGTTGTTAAGGATATTTTGGTTTGCTTCAGAGAAGCTGCCAAGAGGTGCAGTGCATGCCCGGAGTTAGAATAAAGACACTGGAGTCCCTTTTAGCTTCTGGCAACCTAAGCTCTAATTCCAAGGACTTTCCCCAAGCTCTTTCCCCTACTTATTGTTGGATCCAGGAGGTACAATAGGAACACAAGAAATCAATTAATGTATCTATCAATCAATCAATCAATCACTAGTATTTATTGAGCACTTACTGTGTGCAGAGCACTGTACTAAGCACTTAGGAAAGTACAACATATTGGAGTTAGAAGACACATTCCTTGCCTACAATGAACTTGTATTGGGTATTGTATTGACACTTACAGTCTAGAGGGGGAAACACATTAATATAAAGAAATAAATTACGTACATTAGTATTGTGGGCCTGAGGGTGGGGTGAATAAAGGGTACAAGTCCAAGTGTAGAGGCAACAAAAAAGGGAGTGGGAGAAGAGGAAATGATAGCTTAGTCAGAAAAGGCCTCTTGTAGTAAGAGCTATGTTCTTAATGAGGCTTTGAAGGTGGGGAGAGTAAATGTCAGATGTGAAGAAGAAGGGAGTTCCAGTTCAGAGTCAGGATGTGGGTGAGGGGCAAGAGGTGAGATAGATGATATTGAGGTACAGTGAGTAGGTTGGCATTAGAGGAGTGAAGCATTTGGGCTGTTCCTTGGTAGGAAATCAAGGAAGAAAGACAGGTGGGGACAAGGCGATTGAGTGCTTCCATTCATATGTATGGAAGTAGGGAGAAACAGGAGCCAGAGAGGTCAGCAAGAAGACTGATGTAGTAACAAGGTGGGATAGGATAAGTACTTAGATCAAAGTAGTAGCAGTTTAGATAGAGATGAAAGGATGGATTTTAGGGATGTTGTGAAGGTTGAACCAACAGGATTTGGTGACGGATTGAATGCGTGAGTTGAATGAAAGAGATGAGACAAGGAAAATGCGTTTATGGGCATGTGAGACAGGGAGGATGGTGGTGCTGTTTACAGTGATGGGAAAATCATGGGAAGGACAGGTGTTGGGTGGGAACATGAAACATTTTGTTTAGTACCTGTTAAGTTTGAGGTGTTGGTGGGACATCCAAGTACACCTGTCCTGAAGGCAGGAGGACTGCATAGGAGAGAGCTCAGAGTGGGAGATGTAGATTGGGAATCATTTTCATAAAGCTGGTAGTTGAAGTCACAGGGATAAAAGAGTTCTCCAAGGGAGTGAGTGTAGATGCAGAATAGAAGGTGATCCAGCACTGAATCCTAAGGGACTCCCACAACTAGGGGGTGGGAGACAGAGGAGAAACTCATGAAAGAGACTGAGAATGAACGCTCAGAAAGTTAAGAGGAGAATCAAAAGAGGAAAGTGTCCATGAAGCCAAGGTTGAATAATGTTACCAGGAGAAGGGGGTAGTTCATAGTATAGAATAGTATAGTATAAGGGAACAGCATGGCCTAGTGGATAGATCACAGGCCTAGGAGTCTGAATGGCTTGAGTTCTAATACCTGCTCTGCCACTTGTCTGCTGTGTGACCTTGGGTAATTCACTTACCTTTTCTGTGCCTCAGTTACCGTAGCTGTAAAATGGGGATTAAGACTGTGAGCCACATATGGGATAGAGACTGTGTCCAACCTGATTAACTTGTATCTACCCCAGCACTTAGAACAGTGTTGGGAACATAATAAGCACTTCATTCATTCATTCAATAGTATTTATTGAGCACTTACTATGTGCAGAGCACTGTACTAAGCGCTTGGAATGTACAATTTGGCAACAGATAGAGACAATCCCTGCCCAATGATGGGCTCACAAATACTATCATTATTAGAAGGCAGCTGAGAGGTCAAGGAGGATTAGAATAGAGTAGAGGCCAATGGATTTGGCAAGAAGATGATCACTGTTGACCTTTTAGAAGGCAGTTCTTTGGAGTGAAGAGGGAGAAGGCCGTATTAGAGGAGGTCAAGGAGAGAATTAGAGGAGAAGATGTGGAGACAACTCACTCAAGGAATTTGGAGAGGAATGATAGGTGATGGCGAGATAACTGAGGTCCCCTGAGGTCAAGGGAGGTGGTTTTTAATTTTTTTTAAGATTAGGGGAGATATGAGCCTGTTTGAAAACAATGGGGAGGAAGCCTTGGGAGAAAGAACAGTTGAAGACGGTGATCAGGAATGAAGGGAAGGGCCAAGTATTTTGATAAAGTGTGGAGGGATGAGGTCAGTGGCACAAGTGGAGAGGGTGGATTTGGAGAGAAGGTGGGAGATTGTCTTGAGATACGTCTGAGAAAGATATGAGATTTGAAGAAGAGGCAGGAAGAAGGAGGGACAGAAGAGAAACGGGATATTTTGGGGTGATCATGCCTGACAGTTTCAATTTTCTCAATATTGTAATGTGGCCAGTTAATTAGAGGCAAGATATGGGGTGAAGGGGGACAGGAGATTTGAGGAGGGAGTTAATTGTCTGAAACCACTGATGAGGGCAATGGGCCTTGGCATCAATAAGGATAGAGAAAAAATGTTGCTGGGCAGAGGAAAGGGCAGAATTAAAGTAGGTAAAGATGAACTATAGGTAGACTAGGTCAGCCTGATATCTGGATTTCCACCAGCCCCACTCTGCGACTTTTGCACAGAAGCGAATGAAGAGAGAGAGATTCACAGGAGGATAGGAGAGTAGTACGGAACCCATCACATTCAGCTGTCCCCCATGCCTGTTTCCATGGAGCCGAAACATGTCATGTGGCAGCCTAAGATCAAAAGTAGAGGTGGAGTCAGGTGTAAGGTAGCTGATCTTTTCATCACTTCCTATATCCTGTCCTTCTGGACAGCCATGGTGAGGAAATATGAGAGCAAATGAGATTACGAAGTACCAAGGGGATCAAACTCAGATTTATTCTTTTCACCACCTTTGTCATAGCTGGCACTAATTCTCCCCCATTCCAACTGTCAGGTGCTTATTTCAGGAGGTTTAGCAACATCCGTAAATTGACCATACACGACATCAGTGAAGAGGACATGATGACCAACACTGAAGTCTAGAGGCACAGTAAATTCATCAGTACTTGAGGTAATGCTCTTTGTATTACAGCTTAGTTAGGTGGAGTACATGAAGAAAAAGAAATACAGCCAGAAGGCCTGAATTCTAGTCCTGCATTTGCTGTTTGCCTGCTGTGTGACCTTGAACAAGTCATTTAACTTCTTGGGCCTATTTCCTCAACTATAAAGTGGGGATTAAATACCCATCCTCACTTTGCTTCAGTTGTGAGTCCCATGTAGAACAGGGACTCATCTGATCTGATCTGACTGTATTGTATCTACACCAGTGCTTTAAAATAGTGCTCTGCAAATAGTAGGCTATAACAAATGCTATAGTAAGAGTAATCAATCAGTGACATTTATTGGGTGCTTACCTTGCGCAGAGCACTGTACTAAGAGCTTGGGAGAGTACAATACAACAGAGTTGGTAATATTATTATCAATATTATTATTATTATTATTAGTGGCAGTAGTAGGTAACCAAGCAACTGTTGATGATGATGATGATGGCATTTGTTAAGCGCTTACTATATGACTAGCACTCTTCTAAGCGCTGGGGTAGATACAAGATAATCAGGTTGTCCCACGTGGGGCTCACAATCTTAATCCCCATTTTACAGATGAGATTACTGAGGCGCAGAGAAGTTAAGTGACTTGCCCAAAGTCACACAGCTGATAAGTGCGGAGCTGGGATTAGAAGCCACGACCTGTGACTCCCAAGCCCGTGCTCTTTCCTCTAAGCCATGCTGCTCCCACGTTACACTGTTGTGTAACAAACAGAAATAAGGCAAATACGAGTAGGGAGGGCAAAACAATGATGCCACGTTGTGTAGCAGTGGACTACTAGGAGACAACTGCAGGAGACATATGAAGCTGACATGCAATTACCTTGAGAGAGGTTTCTCTCTTCAAGCAAAGGCTTTGGGAAAGTGGGAAGGCTGAGAGGGAGATTTGGAAAATGCAATAGGTGCTACTCATAGCAAACATGCTAGCCCAGCAATAAACAATTTTTAACCACACACAGTGAGGGACGGAGAGTCCAGTTGCTCATGTTTATTCAGCTACACCTACATGCAAAGATAGAGTCTCACTGCCAATAAGGACATCACCTTCCCTCAGTTGTACCTCACCTTTGGAAACTGTAACCACCAGAAGTAGGAGAATGCCTTCTAGAACTATGCCATTGGTGATAAAAGTATTTGACTGAAGAAACATCTATGGTGGTCCATGAGGTGGACATGACCAGCTGAAATCCTGAAAAAATTATTGGTTAAATTGGGAGCTGAATACAACATTAGCTAGTGAAGCAATTGTCTGTCATTTTAGATGCTATAGCACACCACTGGCAGCACTATACTGGGGTCTCTTCTACTGTAAATGAGTCTTACATGTAATAAATCCTTTATGTGCCCTTTGCAACATGCCTACATTTCCTACTCATTTGTTCTACTTAGTCAATTGTATTTACTGAGCACTTACTCTGTGCAGAGCACCATACTAAGCATTTGGGAGAGTAGAGTTTAATAGGCACCCTATCCACAATGAGCTTACAGTCTAGAGGTCACTCCATGCCCCAGTAGGAACACAACTGGCTTGGGTGAAAGTGCAGGTGGCTCTATGCAAGCCACCATCCCTATAATTAATTCTATTGGGCAAGTCCTTGGTCTTGAAGTTTTAGGATTAAGATGCTTTTATTGCTTTATTTATAAGGGAAATAAGTGTCATCTTTAAACTCAAAGGACAGCTTGGGGAGACAGTGTGATCTGATGGAAAGAACTAGGGACTAGAAGGCAGGTTTCTGTGTGTCCTTGGATCACTTAAACTCTTTGAAACACAGTTTCCACAGTTCTGTAATGTGAACCGGTCATCGCCCCTTCTTTCCATAGGTGATGCAAGGACAAAATGAGATACTTGATAGAAAAGCACTTCACAAATTCAATGTGTTATTATATATACTGATTTACCAACATATAAGTTATTTGTACTATATACTAATGGTTAGACCTGTAGATAATACTGGTATCGATGAAATGTCTTATGTGACTCTTTCAGTGCCATCTCAAGTCCTGTGGTGGACTTGAATTTAACCCTACCCATTACTCAACCCCATTACCCCTACAATAAGAATATTTTTATACATTTTTTTTTGCAAAATAATTACATTTTAACTTGGATATGAGTCTTCCCCCAACAATTTCTAGCTCCTCATCCCCCATCCATTTAATTTACCATTTTTGAGCCTTTTATATCTGTTCTCTGGTTTTAAAACCACTTTAAACAGAGGGTTAGAGGCTCTTATAACCAACTTTAAAAAATTTAATTTGCAAGTTGGATATGTCATAATGTCTCCTACGGGCTTGACATTCAAACTCTCCATTTATTTTAAAATTGGTTTCCTCATACTGTTCTTGAAAGCAGTATCATTCATCTTGAGACTATTTTTACACACACATATAATATATTGCACCTTACCTTTATTCATTTCGTTAGAACACCAAGTTCAGAATCCTTTCAGGTATCCCATTTATCTATTACATCTATTGTCTTTTGATTAGATTTTTACTCTTTCCTTTTGTGAAGGACTTTGTATTGAACAGCAAAGGTTCAGACGAGTTTTACAGCCAATGGTATGATCCTCAAATTTCACTCTCCAAAGGTTATTTTAGAGAATAACATTGAATCTTTAACTTGAGAAAGGTTCAATTTCCACTAATTGGCAAATTCAATTCTTTTAGAGGAGGTCAAAGTGGAATTCTAGCCAAAAGAACTTAAACCTGTTCTCATGTTTAGCACTGTTCAGTAATACTATTTATGAGGGAAAATGGTTATTTTTAACTAACCTGGGATATCTAAATTCCTTAGATATTTTCCATTCTGTGTATAGGGAGACTCAAAGGACAATAAAATAGGATTGAGATTCAGGCAGGACTCCATTTTTGAACAAATAGTGGCCAGTACACTTCATCAACTTTGAAATCATGCATCGATGATGAGAGAGAGGAAGAAAAAGAGATTAAAGGATGAGAGCATATTCATTCATTCATTCATTTATTCATTAAATCATATGTATTGAGTGCTTACTATGTGCAGAACACTGTACTGTTTGGGAGAGTACACTATAACAATAAGCAGATGGATTCCCTGCCCACAATGAACTTACAGTCTAGAGTATTTCAAGTGGAGCCCCATGCACTGCAGTTCGAATCCTAGAATCACCTTTAGTTCTTACCTTTTATAAAGCTACTTCTAACACGTGTTTTATGAGCTTAAACTGCTAGGCTTTCCTTGTGTTAATTATTAATGTGACCTGTTTATGTACCATTTATTCAGCTAACCATTAATATATGTTTACTCATTGATGACCTTTGCAATTGCGTATCAAGTTCCTGACCAGTAAATGTCAACATTTAAAAAAATATACTCAAAGTGTTCTTCAAATCTTGTGACTACCTTAACCAACTCCTAAGTGAGTTTTAAAAATCTACACAAGCAAGCAACAACAAAAAAAGAAAGATATACTTCTTGCTTTAAGAAGACTTATATTCCAAACTTTTCCACATGGAACAAGCAAGAGATTTCTCAAAGTGGCATAAGAAAAGATTACCAAAAGAAATAATCATTAAAAAGTTATTTTTTAAAAAAAGGAAAGAAAGAAACTCAGAGGACCATGACCTAGTCCTGGGGAATGGAACACATTTTCTCAAAATGTCAGTGTTAAGCACTTCCACATTCAAGTAAGTCTGGAGGATTTATCTCTAGTTATCCAGTCAGTCTACATTAACCCTAACACTAGCAAGACATTTCTGTTCTACACAATTCTAATGGCTGAAGCTTAGATTAGGCAATACAGCTGGATTAGGGTTACAACCAGTGACCTTAATTTTACCCATCATTGGAGACTGTGTATCTTTGACTCCTGTTAATTGCATTTACCTAATTTAAACAGACAGTCAGTAGCCCAAATTTTTTTATTCATAAAAATAGAAAATCTTTTCCTGGAAATTGAGCATATGACATTCCTGTTATCACTGGAGCAGTGGATAACAAAGCAGTGTTTTTTTTCCCCTTTTTCTTCATCTGTGAACATGCTAATATTTGAAAAAGATCCACTGAAATGTTACTATCTTTGCATAACAATACATTTGGAATATCTCAGTGTCTGTGGAAATACAATATTTTAAAATATTAATACAATTCCAGCCATAAGTAACCATATGGCATTTGTAGATATTAAAGTTTTGGAGTATGCATTTACATCTTTATCATTCACAGAGTTCCAACTTAGGTAAATTTAGGCTTTTTTTTTTAAGATACAACCTAGAACACTTGCTGTGTTTATCATTTTGGGTTGATTTATCATACAGAATTTAAGTAGTAAGTCTGGGGAGCAATCTGTCACAAGTCTTTGTATTTGTAACCTTTGAGAGTTTGGATTGAGGCTGGGCAGAAGATAAGCTTTCTAGATCTCTGCTCTTAGCCTCATAGACCATTTGACTCAATAGTGTCTGTGTTGAAGGGATGTACCTAGGATATAATGTATTTCCTTAAACATTAGTTCTGTGTGGAATGGTTATGCAGTACTTCAAGCATATAAATGCCTCTCAGGTTTTCTGTGCTCAATGATAACTCACCTTGTCTTTCTCAGTGAGGTAGGTAATAAATAGAAATCTGGGATAGAAGTGTGATATTCTGACTTAGTTAGATCTTCCGGTGGCCTAGAAAAGACAAGTAGACTCAATCACCTTGCCAGCAACTTTATATAGATTGTCAAATTAGACATAAAATCCTGTGTTTCACGCTAGGTCTGTGACAGCACTAACAAAAAAAGAGTCAAAATTAAAGTTGGCATTGCAACAAAAAGCCAGAGTGTCTCAGAAAAAAAAAAGCCTAAAATTTTCATCATTTTTTTCATTTCATATGCATGTAAATTTAGTTGAATTAGCTATATTGTGTTTTGACTTTATTTCCAAGTCCATTTATTATTACTGTGGATTGATATGCTATTTAGGCATTTATAAAAAAAGGTTTATCATAAATACAAAGCTTTTTGTAAATTATCTGTAAAGGATGAATTTGAAGTTTGGATAAATCCATTCCTTAATTTACAGGGGGATATTTTCTTTTACTCTGAACTGTCCATGTCTTCCAGAACATCTCCTTTAAAGCCTTCAATCCCCCCCATAATTCTAAGGTATTTTAATACCCGTAAGTGCTGAACCTGCAGTCTTACACATGCTTTTAAAGCTATGGAATCAGACATACAGTGTTACCTTGGTCATGGGACCCTTTAAAGAAACAATTAAGACTTGCAAGTCTTCGAAGGCTTTTGTGAATTTTTCATGTATCCTCACTCTATTATTTCATTTTCTTTAACTCTTAAGGGTATAGCTATGGAAAGTATTCTCTTGGGAAACAGTGCTGAGCTATAACCTCAAAAATATATGACAACCTCCTATCAAAGTACCAGGATTAAACTTTCAAATATGGTAAAACACATTCCTTTTCCTTAAGGAATCTCTTACTTTCAGGAGTCACACTGTTTTGCATTTAGCTTCTGTGGTAATCTTTCCATGTATTCAATTTTTACCTTTTCATTATTATACCTCAGAGAGGCACACTCAGCTCTCCTATAACACTGGAGTTGTGTTTTCATTCTTCTCCTGTCTCTTTTAAAATACACAAGAGATCAATAGGTGTATTTTGTAGTTTACTCAACTCAAAATTTGGTAATATGTAATATGGCATCTTCGGTCACATTCTCTGCCAGTAGCAAGAAAAAAGATAGGCAGGGAGGAGAGAAATAATTTGAACTGAGTATGCCTAGCCTGAAGCCAGAGCCAGAGCTAAACAACAAAGTTGGACCAGGGTTGTGGGGAGAGGAGGATGGTAGAGGAGTGGCTCAGAGAATACGAAGTGAAACAGCAGAAGAGGGGAAAGTAGAGTACATGAGGTACAGGGACTGTGTCTGATCTGATTAGCTTTTATTGATGCCAGTGCTCAGTACAGTGCTTAGCAGAGTGCTTAGCACCTAGAAAGTGCTTAACAAGTACATCTATTGCTATTATTATTGGGAAAGGAGAGTCCTAAAAGACTATTAAAGCAAAGAAGGAAGGACACTGAGAGACTGGAAAGCTGTGATTGGGGTTCTAAGGGGATGGGGAGGGTAATACAGGGCCCAGGTGATCCGAAACAAGAACTCCTTGGGATCAGGAAGGTTGACAACTAGAAGTAAAAAAAACGGAACATAGAAAACAGGTAGTAGTATAGCTCCACCACTTCTCTGCTGTGTGACTTTGGGCAATTCACTATCTTCTCTGTTCCTCAGTTACCTTCTCTGTAAAATGGGGATTAAGACCGTGAGCCTCATGTGCAACATGGACTGTGTAATAATAATAATAATTATGGTATTTTCTGAGCACTTACTATGTGCCAGGCACTGTAGTAAGCACGGGGGTGGATACAAGCCAATTGGGTTGGACATAGTCCCTGTCCCACATGGCGCTCAAAGTCTCAGTCCCCAGTTTACCGATCTGGTAACTGAGGCCCAGAGAAGTTGTGACTTTGCCAAGGTCAGACAGAAGACAAATGGCAGAACGGGGATTAGAACTTGAATGGTTTATATCTGTCCCAGCACTAAGTGAAGTGTCTGGCACATAGTAAGTGCTAATCTTGGCTCCACCACTTGTCTGCTACATGACCTTGGGCAAGTCACTTTACTTCTCTGGGCCTCATGTCCCTCATTTGTAAAATAGGGATTAAGACTGTGAGCTCTATGCGGAACAGGGACTGTGTCCAACCTGATTATCTTGTACCTACCCTAGTGCTAAGAACAGTTCCTGGCACACAGTAAGGGCTTAACAAATGCTATAATGATTATTAAGAGATACCATTAAATTATTGATAATAATAACAATAAAATAGTAAAAATAATAATTGCCAAGCTCTTACTATATGTCAAGCATTGTTCTAAAACCTGGGGTAGTTAAAATTCAATCAGATTGGACACAATCTCTGTCCAGCAGGGCTAACAGTCTAAAAAGGGAAGGAGAAAATAATTGAATCCACATTTTACTGATGAGATAATTGGGACAAAAAGAAACTGACTTGCTCAAAGTCACTCAGTGGGCAAATGAAGGAACCGGTATTAGAACTTTGCAGGTTTAGCTGGAGCCCAAAAAAATGACTCTGATACCATACTCAACCACTAAATATTTAGCGTCCATTGATTATTCCTTCAAATGAGGGAAAGCCCTGCTGTTAGTGAGAGAAGGGCAGAAATTACCATGCAACGAAGTAGGCCAGAGTTGATTTCAGATTTTCTTGACTACTGCTTTTGTAAGGAGTATTAACATATTTTTTTGTCTTCTGAAGTTGTACATATTGTGGTCTTGAAATAATATGAAAGACAGAACATGTTGAAAATCCAGGAAGTTCCAAGATCATGAGTAGCGAACCAATCCATTATGAGTGTTCTGTGTAGGGTCACTGAGGGGTCTGCCAAAGGCATCCAATTAGTGGTCTGTTTTTCCTTTAAAAGTCCTTGTCTTTTCCCTTACTATTTTCAAAACACCCCAAAGAAGACATACATCACAATGAGGTCAAAGCAAGTGGAAAAAAAAAAAAGATTTAGACCAATGACAGTTTCCATTTATTATCCAATAGTCATGTGAGTTTTAAAGTCACCAATCATCATCAAGGGAAGAATAGAGCTTGATGTTTGACAAGGAAGATGGGTTGTGCTGCAGTGTAATATTCAATTTACTGCCAAGGCTACTGAGCTAGCAGGCAAAAGGAGAATAAGTGAAATAATTGATATCATACCTCAAAGGTAAGATGACTTCAAAATTATAGTGATAGTGACTTAGTATTTATTCTGGATTAACATGAAGAAAATGTTTTTTGAGAGACTATTTTGAAGATAAATCTATTGTTTTATCAGGCAGGTCTGGTCTGCCTAGTTCCAAACGTAGGACAGATTTTTATCTTTCCAGAAGCAAGCGAGAACTTGAAAAGTATGCAGCATGTCACCAAATGGGAGGGTGGAAGGAAGGAGTGTATTTGCCTAAACTGAAATTGGAACCTTGGGACATTTGAGGACTGTTTTTCTTTGTTCTTTCTTTCAAGTCCTTTGTAAATAGTAGCTGTAGGGTCTAGGACTCCGGATGAGAAGACATGCTGGACCATTCTGAGATAATCTGTTCTTGGACTATTTCTGGCCTTTCTGAAAGCAGAAGTACAAAATTACCTCAAGAGAAATCCTTTTCTAAGATTTAAATTTAGTTTTATGTGCTGGGGGCCCAGTGCTAGAGAGGGGATATTAGCAATCAAATAAAGCTGAACATTGCTATTTTTAAGGTGCAGGAAGGATTATTAGTCAGAAAGATTTCACCTACTTTGCAGGAGGAACACACACACATGCACGCACGCCACGCAGGCACCCACACACCAGCTTGCAGAATTACTACTGCTTGCAGTGTAAGTCTTTTCACAGAAGCAAGCGACATGGTAACTCGAGCTTGGCTCGTTCCTGAAATTCTTTCACATAATTGAAGATTAATTTGATTCCCCAATTGTTAAGTGTGGTGAGGAAGTTGGAGCTGGGGTAGGTGGGAATAGATTATTCAAATGACAAAAGACACAGGAGTGGATGTCTTTAATGAATGCTGAAATTTTGTTCATAAATATCTTCCCAAGAATTCATTACACATGCTCAAAGAGAGGTGAGTTTGGCCAAACAAATACTTTGCCAAACAATTTCTGAATATAATGGCTCCTACAGAGTCTATTTCCCCTTTAATCAAGTTGACTTGAAGGTACTGGATTTCTCAAGTGTCTCAAGAGTCAACAATATGAAAGTAAATAGTGGAAGACATTCCAAGATAGTATTAACACAATTGATTTATTGATGATTGCACAAAAGGAGGTTCTCTTTTGTTAACTGACTCAGTAAATAAGCTTGTAGGATTCACTAGTGTAAAAAATGTGGACTAAGGAAAAGTATGGTGACAGGATCATAATTTTCTAAGCTCTACATTTGTCCTCTAAAACACCCTAGGCCCCATTTTGCTTACCTGAAAATAGATGCAGTTTAGTAATGTCAACTTTAGGTTTAGAGGGATCTTGTAATTTCAATCATACATGGCAAAGGTCTCTAAATCCTTTATTCTTATCAAGTCTACCAAATACCTTTATTTCCCCTTTCAAGTACTTTTAAAGTGTAGAAATATACTGGAAAATGACAGCTGGTTTCTATGTTACCTGCCACAGGTAGAATGAAAATGCCACCTGACTTTTTCATGTCTTATTTAGGTTTACAAAACATATACACTTGCCTATCTGTGCCCATCCAAATTCCAATAGGAAGTGTCTGAACTTAACGCAAAATGAATTGTTAGCTACCTAACTCAGTGACTTTTATGGCACACTTTTCTAACTCCACCTGTTCTATGTTAACAGTCTGAAAAATGAAAAAGATCATCAAAAATTCTTGTAGGTGACATAAAACCTGAGCCAGTTAAAATGGAAGCCTAGTCAAACTTCTTTGTAGTTTTGGTTTTGTCCATAAGGCTTGATCTCTTAGTCATTTTAATTATGTGCTACTAAAACTTTATTCTGTTTTGTCATCCTTTAAGGTAATTTTTCACTTCTGATTGCACTCTTCTGTTCATTTTTTTCTGTTAGATATTTATCCTTTCACTGTTTAGTGTGGTCTATGCTCATTTAATTTTAAAACCATTGTTTAGAATATCTGCAATTCAGGATTTAATGCTTAGCTATTTTTGTGGTCAGAAAAGTTCCAACCTGAAATTGCTCATGTAACATGCTCCACAGAGGGTTAACAACTTCAAGTCACCGGTTGCAAGTTTTCCTTCATTTACACTTTTTCTTCTGAAATCTGTATGAAATCTCATCTATCTAGGAAGTAAAACCTACTTTAACATTTACCCTATTTGTTGAATTATCAGGAAAATAACATGCAAAAATCAAACTTTCTGCCCAACTTTATAAAACCACACAGTCATTCTGGAAGCAAAGGCAGTGCTGTTTTCTAATCTCAATAACAATTAAGTCATCAGATTAATAGAATTTTAAATTCTCAGAAGATGCCTGCAGCCTAGTTTGTGTTAGCATTACTATAAAGGAATACTATTCAAACCCTAAAGGTCACCCAGAAATAAAACAAAGCTTGTTATAAACAAGACCAAGCTCAGACTTTTATTGAAAGTGGCATGTGTCATTTCTTGCTTGTCCAACCTTTGGAGCTGCTAAGCATCACGGTGTTCTCCAGTTTACTCTGGAAAAGCATTTTCTTGGTAGGGAATCTACTGCATCAAGGGGTTTGTCATTCTGTTTGGGAGTTTTGTTTCTTGTTTCGCACAAAAATTACACTCTGAGGTTCACTTAATGAATGTAATGTCCTTGCTAATGGGATTTAACCACAATACCTAGCCCTAACCTTGGCAAGAAAATGTAGTATACATTTACTTTCAGCTAGTTGTTTCAAATACCGTCTGCCTGGTAACTGTGCAAAAGTCTGTTCTCCCAATTTTCCAAGTGGTAATCCTAGAATTATCCTGGCTCAGACATAAATGAAGAACTCATGTACAGCACTCAAATTTCTCTTCAGGAGTTGTAACTCAAGCAAGGATTAAGTGCCAATATGCAAAAATGTCTCTCTCAGGCCCACAGACAACCGTTGCTTAGTCCTTGTCCATAGTGAGAAATTCTCACTTGTAAAGCTGCCCGTTTTTCTCCCTTAAAATGTTTTAAGATTTAAACTTTTACAAGGACTCAAAAGTAGGACACAGCCCCTCCAAAGACAATCTATTTTGGATGAACAGAGTTCAGATCTCATCTCTACGACTGAATGCCAAGTCTGCATGGGGCAAACCTAGTATGAGGTTGAATTCCTTTTTTTTTTTCCCACAGAATAAATGTGGTTCTCAATGGCCCTAACAAAATTTACCTCATTGGACAGCTAGTAATAAGAAATTTGCTGCTCGCATTTTGCAACAATTTAGAATGGAAAGAGCAAAAACATTAGGTTGAGGCCCTGCAGATAATAGTAGTAACAATAATTATAATAATAGTATTTGTTAAGTATATTCTATATGCCAACCACTGTACTAGATTTTGGGGTAGATACAATAAAATTGGATCAGGCAAAGTCATTGCCCCACTTGAGGCTCAAAGTCTAAGGGAAGGGAAAACAAGTAATTAATCTCCATTTTATAGTTGAACAAACTGAGACAAAGAGAAGTTAAGTGAATTGCCCAATGTTCTACACCAGGCAAGTGGTGGATCTGGATTAGAACCCAGGTCTCTTGGTTCCCAGGCCTTTGCTCTTTTTACTAGTCCATGTGTGTGTTTTGTTTTTTTTCTCTGAAAGTCTTCATTATCCTATGTAACCTAATGCTAGGCAGGACCAGATTAACAAAGGATCTTTAGGTACTACAATTCTAGGATAAGGCAGGGCCCTGAACACCCTGTATAGATGTCAGTCAATCAATCATATTTATTGAGCACTTACTGTGTGCATAACACTGTAATAAGCACTTGGGAGACTACAATACAACAACAAACAAACACCTTTCCTGCTCATAACGAGCTTACCATCTAGAGAAGATTCTACTAAGTTTCCTCTCACACATTTTCCTCTCACATATCTTCTGAGACTTACTAACATGGCCACCGATTGGTACAGTATAAAGATAACTTCTGAAATGGACCATCCCCACATGGCAGTCACGCCTGTGCCCATTGGAGGCAGGGCAGCACTGGCAATCATTGGTAGGCCAATCCCAGCTTTCCTCTTTTGTTACTCATGCATGGAGTTCATTTTAAGTTTCCCTGTTTGATAAAGAGAGGGCAATTGATGGACGACCAGAGTAGGCTACGAGAGGCCATAGATTTGGGACTGAGCTCTGGTCTCCAAGTGTTGCCCTGATTGTGTCCCTATCATGCTCCTACATCCTCCCAATTTATTAGCGCTCCAGGGATAAGGCAGTTTTCCCTCTGCCGGAATCTTCTTTTTAAGTAACTCAGGCCCATCTTGGGGAAGGCAGGGGATGGGTGACCCAAAACAGGAGTGTGCATGTCCCCAAAGTTTGATAGAGGAATCCCTTTTTCCTCCTGTCCCCACTCTGGATTCCAGTTGAATGCAGAGGTCCAGGATGAGTGAGGGGTGGGGGCAGGTATGGCAGGCGGCCTGACCATGAGTCCCCTTTCCTGGTGCCCTGCCCATCTCTGTGGCCTTCATGGTATAGTCAGTGTGCCTCAGATCCTCTTCAGTAGTTCCCTCATCTTACCATGCTGAGCCAAGTGGTACAACCCTGGGCGTGACTGTCTGGTCTGTCACCATTTGGACTGATTTCAGGTTATTTGTTGCCTATTTAAAGTCCACATCTCTGTGCCACCACCACTTCCTCCTCCTTTCTCCTGCTCCCACCCCTAGTCCCAGCTTTTGGCAGCTCTCCCTGATGCTCCTTCACAGAAGTATTAGGGTGCTCTTGTCATCTCTTCTGCCTCTTTCTCATGCCTCTTGTGAGCAGACATGGTGGTCTTGACTTTTTGCCAAGAGCTGAAGTTTAGAGATTTGGGAATCTAGTGGAGGCAAAGAAAGCAGAGAGGGAGTCCCACGAGGTGGTCCAGCCCAAGGTCCCAGTACGGGTTCATTCGTTCCTGCCATTAGACCCAGGAATCCAACTGACTGGGGATAGTGTAGCTCTGATCTTAAGCCCCACCTGTTCTTCTACTTGTAGGGGCATTTTGAAGGACCCCACCATGAGAGACTGGAGCAGGGAAGATGGGGCTGGGATTCTTGCATAAGTGAAATGTTAAATGGAAATCAAGCAAACCTGTTACATCTACGATTCCTGGTCAAGCTGTGAGATGGGACTCTTTATTAATGACACTAGAATTTTTAGGGCCTTTTGAGGTTCATGTTAAAAATTAATTGACCTTGGGTAGAAATGGGTTGCAAATGACATTTTACAGTTGAAATTTAGTTCAAAATATGCACATGCCCTATGCAAACATTGCAACCAAATATAGACAAGCCCTCTAATTGTTTTGAGCCAAAGCTTCTCCATTCCTATAGAAACTTATTGGTACCTAATCATATGGTTGGTATGAATTAAATAGTATATACAAAGTATTTCAAATGCCTCAGAGTTGCAAGATGTAACCAAAGGAGGCCTACCATATACAGGCATGCACATTTGGAAAGGGGGTGCTCTTCAAATTTTATCTGGGAAGTCTATGTTTACTTAGTTTTCCATTTCCCATCCCATTTTCTGGAACCTACAGGCTAGCCTCTTCCAGGGTCCCTACTCATGTGAATAAAGTCAATAGAAAGAACAAGATGAGATGATCTGTACACGAAAGAGTGCTAGGAAAAGGAACTGTGTGACATGAATGCTGTCATTGGTTCATTCATCTCCATTTTGGATGTCACAGATCTGATGTCTGTTATTTGGTTCCCACTGAAATTTAGCCCTAACCTCTCCCTCCTTCATCCTCAAAGAAATAAATGTATTTATTAATTTGATAATTTTATGGTTTTTATAAATTCCATATGATTTTATTGTTTCCTATATTCAAAGGTCATCTAAGACCCTGGAAGCTCTTAAAAAATCCAATAAATCTAAGTGTTTCTACTTCAAATTGTTTTATCAATTTTACTCTACTGGGACTATTTTTTTTAAAACTTTATTTTAATCTTAGTTCAAATGATCTGTGACTACACAGTTGTCTGTAAAGGTCCTCTTTCTTTTGGAAGGTCTAAGATGGGCAAGTTGTGTCAATAATGAGTGGAAAAATGTCAAATATTATACTAAGTAAAGTACATGGTAGATGGAATTCTCCCTTTCAGCATTGAAACTGGTGATTTAGAGCTTACTTGGTTCCATGATTTGGAGGCTACTGGATTCCATGGATGCTGGTTTTTAAGTGAGAATATGTGTGACAGATTTTACATAAGCCTAAAGCTACAATAGTTTCAACAAGATAAAGGCATTTTAGATACTCACTTTCCCATGCAATTAAAACAATAACAATGGAGGAAATACTAATTTTATATAATAATGGTATTTGTGTTCTGACCTCCAGGCCTGTGCTCTGTCCCCTAGGCCACACTGCTCCTCAAGTGTATGTATTATATAGTGTTTTGGAAAGAACATGGGCCTGGGAGTTAGGAGTCTCAGGTTCTAATCCTGCCTCCATCACATGCCTTCTCTGTGACCTTAGACAAGTCATTTAACCTCTCTGTACCTCAGTTTCCTAATCTGTAAAATAATAATTATGGCATTTGTTAAGCTCTTACTTAGAGAAGCAGCATGATTTAGTGGAAAGAGCACGGGCTTGGAAGTCACATGACATAGGTTCTAATCCCGACTTCACCACTTGTCTGCGGTGTGACGTTGGGTAAGCTGCTTAACTTCTCTGTGCCTCAGTTACCTCATCTGTAAAATGGGGATTAAGACCTTGAGCCCCACGTGTATCTTGTATCTACCCCAGTGCTTAGTACAGTCCTTGGCACATAGTAAGTACTTAACAAATACTATAATTATTATTATTTGCTAAGCACTGTACTAAGCAGTGGGTAGGTAAAGATACAAGATAATCAGGCCCCACATAGGGTTCACAGTCTTAAATTGGCAGGAAAATAGGTATTGAATTCTTCTTTTGCAGGCCACGCAGCAGGCATGTGGCAGAGCAAGAATTAGAACCCAAGTCCTCTGACTCCCAGACCCAGTAGCTTTCCACCAGGCCACACTGCTTTCTAAAATGTGACTAAACACCTATGTACATTCCACCTTAGACTGGGAGAACATGTGGAAGAGATTGCACCTGATCTGCTTATCTTGTATGTACCTAACCCAGTACTTAGCACAGAGATTGGCACATAGTAAGCACTTACCAAATACCACAATTATTATTATTGTTATACAAGTTTCTTGCTTTGATAAAATTTGAGGCAGTTAGATGAAATTTAATAATACTTTCTGGTTATAAGGAATGTGAAATCCAAATGCACTCTCCATCATTTCCCTTTCCTTTCCAGAACTCTTTGGAAGTAGAGAAGCAGCATAGCTTAGTGGAAAGAGCATGGGCCTGAAAGACCTGAGTTCTATCCTGGTTCTACCATTTGCCTGCTGGGTGACCTTAGGTGAATCACTTTACTTTCTGTGCCTCAGTTACCTTAACTGAAAAATGGGAATTAAGACTGGAATCCAAATGTGGGACAGAGACTGTGTCCAACCCAACTATGTGCCTGGAACATGGTAAGCACTTAACAAATACCGTTAAAAAAAAGTTTTTTCACATATGCTAGGAAGGAGTGTAATCATATTGCTCCAAAAAGATCCTGAGGTAAGTCAAGTGATGTGCATATGGTGTATAAAATTACTTGGACATGTTTGCAAATTAATTCAGAATCTTTAAATAGTATAGTTATTACCTAAGTGTTATTAGTCCTATTGAAGCATAACTGACAATAGCCATATCTAAGCAGAATGTGGGAGTCTGACAGCTACCTCCTCCCCAACAAATGTCACTATTAGTGGACAGTGCTTATGTGGGGAAGACGGTGCTGGTCTTCTCTACTTTCTTCTCAGTTACTGCCTGGTGTGACTCAGGCCACAGGTAACCCCAATTTGACATGGAAAGAGTTTTTTTTCTTTCTTTCCTTTTCTTTACTCTCTTTAGTGTCCAAATAAGCCATTGAAAATGAATGGCTAATTGAAAATGATTAACCTGGAAATTCTATATTACTAAAAATGTTTTCAGGAAAATAGGGTTTCTAAGACTTAAAAAGTATCTTTCTCTTAAGTCATAGGTGTCCCTTGTAAATCTCTCTTTATCCAATCAATCAGATCCAAAATAAAATACACTGAACTGCTGCTCATTTAAGCATATAAATTCTCATTCTTATGTAGTCTTATGAGTTGTAATGTTAAAAAAGGATTTTGCATTCCCCATTTGTAAGATGATCTCTCCTGGGGTTATTAGTTTCAATAAAGTATTTTGGGGTCTGGGATTTACAAGGTAAATAGGCTATTATGTGAGGAAGAACCACCATTGAAATAGTTAACATGATTCATCTGATGACATTAGCTTTGTAAGTAATTTCCATGATGTCAAGGGCACATTGGAGATTAAAGAGGGATTAAGGCCTACTTGTACAGTCAAAGCATCACTGTAAATTGACTTGACTTGGCAGGGTGTACCTAAAGTTGGCAAGTTCTCACTAACTAATCATATAAAATCCAGGTTTGTGGTATTAGTTAGACTACACTTTCACAGAGACCAGGCAACGTTAAGCTTTCTAGGTGGGAGGTTTAAATGGCTGGGAAAAGGGAGGGCAGGCTGTCAAGGAGAATTTCTCTATATCAAGATGCCAAGAGTTTCCCTGAAAAGTCAGGACTGATTGAGAGTCGAGAGAGAAATCTTACTGCTTTTTTTTTTTAAAGAATTTGGATTTCTGTCCAAAACACAAATTTTCCCAGCAAAATGACTTAATGTTTTAAAAAACTGTCATGAGTGTCCCTGGTGCCATGTTCTTTGAAAGGAATAGGGCTTGCCCAGGAACTTCACCGAATAAAGATGAGTTTATATTTTAAAAAGGAAACAGCTGGATGGCAGAGCAAGGGAGGTAGGCAGCTCTTGTTTCATTAGCTAAGGGAAACTTGGGAGCCCCAAAGGAGAACAACTGGGAGAACAGCCATGACACACGAGGAAAAAAAGGAAACAGAAGATCATAAAGAACTAATAATGAAAAATGGAAAGTGAGAAAGAGCCAAGAAAAACAAGTAATAAATAGATTGGAAAAGAAGAAGAAAGAGGACAAAAAGAAATGCAAAGCAGAGAGGCAGGAAAGGGGCAGAAGAGAGCATGTGCATTTCATTTTAAAAAATGCAATAATTTTGAAAATCATTAAAAGTCCTATGGAAAATGTAAGAGATAACCTTTCAGATTCAGAATCTATTTCTTTATGTCATTCCTGAACCCATTTCATGGTACGAATACAAAAAGACTCAAATAAAACGAGGGAGAGGAAGTCAGTGTGTAATGTAATGTACTGGGGGCTTTTTTTTTTTAAGTTCCTTGCCTGATGGTGGGGACAGGAAGCGATAAGTTTGGCTAAGTAGGGGCTAGGCCATTTCCAAGCTGATGAATCAGGGTTCTCTAAGAGCAGCTCATAAAACATGCATCCTATGATTGTTTAGAAGGATCCAATTAAATGTTTACCTATACAGTAATCACTGGATGTAAGTTTGTATCTAATGAAGAGGGGTGGTTAACAGACTCACTAGTACTTCTCTAAACAATTTCAGATGAAGAGTGGATTTAAGGGGGTGGGGGTGAAGAGTAAAAACAGATCCTAGTCTGTCCTTCGTCTTGAAATCTGTTCAACGTGATAAAATATACAAACATGGCCAACTCTATACAGTCCAAGGGAGAACAGATTTTTTTTAAAGTTGCCCTTCAATTAGATCCATAATAATCCCGCGGTTCTCTATGGTTTTCAGACAACATCTCTAACAGAAAGAGCACTTTTCTTTAAGTTGGGCTGTTCTCATTAGGTTTTAATAGGAGCAGTTGTTTAAAAAAGCACGCTTGGTGATGCATACTGGAATGTACATTAATCTTGTTAATGACAACACAGTTAATGGTTGGCAAAACATTACTTTTGAATTAACCTTTCTCTTGTGGTGGCTACACTTGAGAAGTAATGCCAGGACACTAAAGATATAAGAAAAGTGCATGAGGACAGGGATACAGGATTTCCTATGATTTTATGTTGTTCTTAATTAGGAAGCATATTGGCAGCAAATGCTAACATGTGTTAGGATGTTTAGCTGCAGCCAAATAAATGTTTTCTATTACAGCCCTGATTTCCTTGCCTAGTCAGAGTCCATGCTGTTCTGCTCATGTCTCATAAAATCCCTTTATAAATCATCTTGGGGGCCAATTTTTGGTTGGCTCATATTGCATGACTATATTGAACATATGTATTCTTTAGGGGTCATCTTCCTAACTTGCAGGCAAGTTAGAAGGTTTAAAGGAAGATAAAATAAAGGCATAAACCGGAGACCCCCTGCTTTGTAATAGAACTGAGTGTAGTCTAAACTATGGTCAGCAGTGAGCATACACTGCACTAGGGGAAGGTGAGGAGTGCCTATCACTGGACCTAACCAGCAATATGTCAGTGCAGATTGATTTTCCATAAGAGGAGAAATAGGGGAACGGGAATTGTTTGATTGAGTGACTGGAATAGGAGGAGCTTAAGGAAATGAGGGACTGGAAAAGATTGGGAAAACACTAAACTGCTTAGGAATTAATTTGAGGAGACAATGAGAACAATCAATTTGTCTTCTATTGCAGCAATTTCCAGAAAGTTACGTACCTGGAGTTTTACTTCTGGAGTTGGAGGACCTTATATTTCTAGATTCATTTAAAGCTGGATTCTTTTTCAAGCTACCTCTGGGAAACTTTTTTTTTTTTGCTTCCACCTCTGACACTGAAAGTGTCTGGGGCTAAAAGATCTTCATCTCTGGGGGCTTTGACTCTTGGTTGCAATATCACATTCTATTTTCCTGCCTTATTTCTGAACTTCTATCTCATTAAGGATCTAACATCCTATTGTATTCTTATTCCTTTCCATTCATCCACACCAATATCTTAGAAGTATTCATAGGATGGTATTGAGTTTTAATAACACAGCTCCCATTGACTTTAGTAAGGGTCAGACATTAGTTTCAAATCTCCTTTCAATGCTTTGAAAATAAACCACTTGAAGAATGTAGGTCAGAGTGAAACATCCAACCAAAATGTAAAACATGTCCTAAATTATTTTCTACTGGGGCAGTGAAATATTATTTCCTCAGTCTTTTATTTAACAAAGAATCATTGAACAATTATGCCAAATCCTACATAAACCATTAAAGAAAATGAAATAAAACTTTGGCAACAGAAGTAATTTTGAGGAAAAAGATGATCAAAACTGATGAAGTGAGCTACCATCAAATAGTGTAAACTAATTATATGATAAAGTAAAGGTACTGGAATATTTCTGAACCTTTAAATGTCTCTAGGGGTAACATAATAGGGTAATACTCTAATTGAGACCTTGAGAAAATACCATAATAGGTAGGATGAAGTATTTGCAATGGTCTTATCTACTCTGGTTTGGAGGCTTGGGAAGAAAGTACAAGTTGTACTATTTGCACACATAGATTATAGAAATTCTCCTTTAACTTGAAGGGGAAATGTGTTTTTAGGCTGAAAGAGCATAAGCTCCAAGGCACTTGGGTGGGATGAGGATTCTTCATTAGGGATCATTAAATTTCCTTGGATAATTGAGAAGTCCAGGGGGTCTTGGCCTATAACTCTGACTTTCTTTTCATTTTCAAAAAGAAAACAGAAACTATTTGAAATTACTTTTTATTTATATTTATTTATGAGATTTTGTGGACCACATGTGATTTGTTATAAACAATATCATGAAAAAAACCTACATTATTGAAGATTTCACCTTCTTCTCCCCGACTTAGCCTGTGAGTCTCTAGTGGAACAAACTGTGTCTGATATGATTACATTTTACCCATCCCAGTGCTTTAGCACACGCTTGGCAAATAGTAAGGGCTTAATGAATACCACAATTATTTTCTGAAATACTAAATACAGGGCTGTAGCATTCTGAACAAACCATTAGGATAAGATATTTCAAGCTGAACTTTTAGTTTATGAAGTTCCACTTCATAAAGTATTGGTAGCTTGTGCTGTTATTTTGCAATGAATCCTGAAGGAAGAGTTGAATTTAAACAAAAGTGACTCATTACAATCTTCAGCAGAATCTTCTCCTTCTTTTAGTTTAAGCATGCATTTCTTTAGTCTAAGCATGCAATTTTTTTTTTTGTATCAGGAAGGCTAATGGCTCATGGATGGATGCTTGCTCCAAACACTGTTAATTCTAATAGTTACAGCCCCAATAAGTGAAGAGCTCATCCTCTAAATTGTAAGCTCTGTCTCCACACTGTAAGCTGTTTGTAGGCAGGGAATGTGTCTATTGTTATATTGTATTTGCCCAAGTGCTTAGTACGGTGCTCTGAATACGGTAAGTACTTAATACATATGACTGAATGAAAGGTAGAGTTCATCACATTGGCAAACAATTGCTATTCTTGCCAATGGCCATGACTGGAGCAGTGGAAAAGTGGATATCAACCCTCTAAAAAAAATGGTGCTTTTTCTGATCCGAGTATGGGGAATTGTAAAGCAGGAATATGACTTGTAAAATAAGATGGTTATACCCCCAAATAGATTGAATCTCAAAAATATCCCCAAATGTTAGGGACATCTTGATGGTTTTCTTTCCTCTTCTAATTCCAGCACCATTGTAAGGCTAGTCTAATTCCTCAAAACTGGTAATGAGGCACAAGAGAAGCAATGCCTAAAGCAGGAACCCACATTTAGCACCTCTTCCAGGATGGTAGCCTCTATTGTTGCTTTATGTCCTTGATCAGCTGTCACTATTCATAAAATAATCACTTCCATTAACACATCAAGCCTCCAGCCATCTGCTGCTGCATGGGACATGTAGGGTTGCTGCGTTGAAAACTAAGCAATTGAGCATTTGTAGCTGTTAGCATGTTAAGAAAGAGAATACCTTACTTAGAAGAGAGCAGTGTAATTTTGAGAGCAAATGGATGAGTGAACCTCATCAGTCACACCCACTAGTTATATTTTGGAATAAAGACATTTCCTTATTTTAAAAGAAGATCCTTTGTATTCCACACATTTCATTTTCATTGTAGGCAATTTGTGGAGAAACAATACCATAAAAACTTGCAACACACACACACGTCAGAAGGTGGTTGCACTCCTTTTCTAGCTATGACTTTGGTGATAGGACTTCCTCAATTGAAAATCTCAGTTCTGTGGCTCAGAAGCTTGCTAGTAGAAACAGCTGTGGTTTGGGTGGACCTCTAGAGAGAGACAGGAGCAAGCCATTTTAGTGAAAAGCTTATGAGGAACAAATTTTCCTACTATGGATTCCACAAGAAGCTCAGGATTGGATGAATTTTGAAGGCAGAGGTTGGGAAGTCTATGAAAATGAAAACCAAGAATTGCCACTGATTTTTTTTATTGAGCTATATGATTGTGCATTAACCTGATAAATCATAGAATATCTAAGTTTGAATGTCCCCTTCAGAGATCCTCTGAACTAATTTCCTGACTCCAGAGTAGACAAGACCCAACACAATCATCTCAAATATCTTATTTTTAAAAACCTCCAGTATATCTCACAGTTTTGCTCAGCAATCACTCCTGGTATTTAATACCTTGCTGTTATGAAGTTTTTTTCCCTACTTTCCGGGGTGGAATTAATGTCTATACTTTTAGTTTTAAATCACAAGTCCTGTCTTGGATTTCATAGGCTCTTTTGGACTATTGCAGAAAACATACATCATAGGAACTCTGGGCATTGTATTTCTGCACTGGCACATCAGAGGTAGAGTTTGCTTAGTAGAAGCAGCATGGCCTAGTGGAAGAAGGGCAAAATGGAAGTCAGGAGACTTGGGTTTTAATTCTGGCTCCCATACTTGCCTGCTACATGATCTTGGGCAAGCCACTCAATTTATATATGTGTTGGTTTCCTCATTTGCAAAATAGGGATTAACTGCCCATTCTCCCTCCCCTTTAGACCATGAGCCCTATGTGGGACAGGGGCTGTGTCTGATTTGATTGTATTGTATCTACCCAGCACTTAATACAATGTGTGGCATATAGTAAGTGATAAACAAATGCCAAAATTATTATTCTTATTATTTAGTGTCCATAGCATTCTGGGACTTATAGAACAGATATCACAGAATGTCAGAGGTCTTTGTCTCCACACTTCTCCCCCCTCATTGCTGTCCCTACTTGGGAGGAAGGTGAAGGTGTTTAAAATTGGGGTGACATTTCAATGTCTTGTTTTCAAAGCAAACAATATGGTCATTTTCCACAATTCTGGACTCAGTTGAGATGAAAAGTGTCATAGTACTCATATTAACCAACTCCTGGCTAAGTTGCTCCAATTTATTTAACTTCTTGGATTTTAGGTCCTAATTTCAAGACCTTTCTAAATTAGTGGTGTAGTTTTAGTAATTCAGTTCTCATGTGCTCTTCCCATTTCAGTCTCTTAATGGATGCTTGTACTGTTAAAATGTAGTGATGACCCTTTTGAGAAAGCTATCTCATTTTCATGAAGAAGCATAGTTTATAACTATATCAAACCTTAAACCAAATATTTTTGAGACTGTTCATTCTAAAGCTAACATACATGTACTTAATATGATGTACTAATTATAAATTTCATTTTCTAATGGCATTTGAAAAACAAAGGATCACAAAATCATCTAAATGATCTCTACTTTCTGGTGCTTTATTGAATTGTGTTATAAAATATTAAGAAAGGTATAATTTTGCTTTAAGGAAATTTCTACCCAATATAGCCCTGAACAATCTCTAGTTCTTTGCTGAGTTAAAAAAAAAAACAAGGGGAAACGGTAGGGTTATCAAAACCAGCAGGATTGGGCCAGGTTATTTAGGGATTGTAAGATCCTTGTAAGCATTCACCAATTCTATTGTTTTGTACTTTCCCAAGCAATTGGAACAGTGATCTGGGCAGGCACCACTCTATAAATGCCATTGATTGATTGATTGATTAATTTGTTCACTCCTCAATTCTTCTGTTGGCATTACTTTACCTTAGGGATAACTGCAATAGGAAGGAAGCTCTGATGAGAGTAATAACCCACCTACTTATTTATCAATATTAATGTTTATTAGAACTTGCAATCCCTGCATCATTTAAACTGTCTTTACAGGGGGTGTCAGAGTGTCATATGTTCATGGGCCCAGAATAGATATTAGACGATGATGATTTTCCAATTTGAGATGCCTGAGAGACTTTTATAGGTGATATTTTTGGCTTTTTCACTCTGTCAATTCTAATCAGGAATACCATCATCAATATTACCGAGTCCCTACTGTGTGAAGAACATATAGAGGGATTTAGAAGCCTGCAATCAAAGTAAAACACATAGTTCCTGCCCTTAAGGGACGTTATCTACTCAAAGCTACTCTACATCAGTCAGCTTTTTCCTTTTGGTTTAAATGTGAGCTCTTTTGTTATCTTGCAAAAAGGGTGATTGAGAGGTGTTGGCTAGTTAAACACTTAAGGTAATTAAGAGCCAGAGCTGTGCTGAGAACCACTCTCAGCAGGGATCTTTGCATTGGAATGGACATTAGTGGGAAGAGCAAATTCAGTGATTAAGGTATAGTGACTCTGCTCATATTCAGATATTTTGGTGGCCAGTTGCAGTCCTAGACATCCCATTCTACTATCAGGTCTGAGCTGTTGTTAGAAGGATAATTATTTGCTAATCAGATTAACAGATCACCTATCTACCTGCCTATACTGTCCTGCTCTAGACTGCTCTTCTATGACCTCATCCGTGGGAAAGTTTATGCTGAAGACTCCAGGGGAGCTGCATTAACTTAACCCTACCATGGCAACTAATTGTGACTACTCTAATCTTTGCAAACTTTTGCTGCTGGGTAGTTATCACAGGGCATTAATGTCCAAGAATGTCCTTGGATTGAGATCCCTTACTGAAGCAGAAATGCTGGTTTCTAGAGGTTTTGGGTGGGCAAACTTGGATAACAGTACTTTTAGTGTAATATGTTTTATATTTACAATTTTTTCTATTTTCTGGCAAATCAAAAAGATTAAATTTTCACGTCATTTTCATATCTGTAGTGATGGAGGTTTCAGGATGCAAAAAAATGAAAAGGAATTCCAAAGCTTGTACCAAGAAGAAGAGTAGTAGCATAAATCTGAGCAGAAGTTAAAGTAAACTGTCAACAGGTTTGGAGGCTCAGGTAAAATGAAATAGACTAGGAAATAGTTAATAACTATAGAAATCATGGAAAGATCCTACAGAATCAGTAAGTATGTGCTTTTTGAGGGGGACTTCTTAAAAGAGCTTCAGAAGTTTCATCCAAAAGAGTGAATTTTCAATCTATACTAACAATCTATCTGGATTATTCAATCCAAAA
This sequence comes from Ornithorhynchus anatinus, assembly GCF_004115215.2. Classification (NCBI taxonomy): domain Eukaryota; kingdom Metazoa; phylum Chordata; class Mammalia; order Monotremata; family Ornithorhynchidae; genus Ornithorhynchus; species Ornithorhynchus anatinus. Next base: position 26,863,693 of record NC_041732.1, on the reverse strand, counting down.
AATACATTTTGATCTCCACTAATCAGACATTTAATGCAAAAAAGGGGATTGGGGTGAAGGGTAGTGAGGAAAAGACAGGTACAGAAGAGAAAAAGAAACAACTGAATGGTGAATGCTGGAAGCAACAGGGAGAATTCCAATGTACCGACCAGTGAGAGACAGCTAGCTAGTACTGTACCATGACTCACAGACTTTTTCTCTTAGCTCTTTTGCTATGACAGACAAGATCAAATAAAAGTTTTAAGAGGCTCTGGGCCATATAAGTCCTAGGGGGTTCCAAGGTCAAAGTATCCAACTGCCAATCCTTCCAAGAATGTAAAAACTCTGCCATTTGTTAAAGGCTTACTATGTACCAAATACTGTACTAACCCCTGGGATCATCATCATTATTAAAATACCACATCATCAGATTAAACAGGGGCTCTATCCCCCATAGGACTCACAGTTTATCAGGGAGGGAGAATAGGTAGCTTATCCCCATTTCTACAGATATGGAAACTGAGGCACAGAAATTTAAAAATAAGAAGTCTGGCAAAAGAAACAATTGGTTGTTAATGGAAGGATTGGATTGCAGTGTGGCCCAAGATACAGCAAGGCAATAATGGAGTTGGCATTAGAACCCAAATATTTCAACAAGGCTCTTACTTTCTCTTGTGCACTTTTCTCCCTGGAAATGCCAGGGGCTAGTGTCAGTATGAAGCAGCCACCATGGTGTAGGTGAAATGGTCAGAAAGGAGAGATGTTTTGTTAAGATGCCTTTAGTGGGTCTTCCTGTAGAGGGAAAGTTTGGAACAGCTGTTTTCTCAATACAAGAATTACAGAGTGTCTGGAGAATGTTGACATTGATTCAGCATTTATTGGATATTTTCTGCTTGACTGTAAATACCTTGAGGGAAGGCAGCATGTCTACCAAGAGTATTATACTCTCCTAAGTGCTTAGTACAGGGCTCATCACAAAGTAAGTGCTCAGTAAATTCCACTGATGGATTAATTTGAGTTTTCACCTTCTTTACTCTCCCATTGCTAGAAGATACTGGACAAAGCTCTGGAAATAAAAGCTTTTGTTTTAGGTATGAGGCATATGAGGCCAAATCTTTATGCAATCATATTTTTAGACTTTCATATGCTTTTCTTAACACTCTTTTTAGAACCTCATTTGTAAACATTGTAAAAATTGGCAATAATGGTAACAAAAACCCTAAGTAATATGTGTATGAAAAGAAATACCATTGTGCCACTGAAAGTCAAACCTAATGCTGAATTAAATTTCTCAGTGATAAAGTCTTGAAGTAATATATTTTGTATAGAACGATCCATAAAACACATCTATATACAGCTATGCTAACCTGCAAATGAGTAATGGGCAAAAGAATAAAAATACATTTTTTTTATTTCAGGTCTATCCATTAGTGTTTTACAATTTTCCACTATATTGAATTATCTTTCATAAAAAAGTGATTTTAAAATAAGAAGCCTGGCAAAAGAAACAATAGGTAGTTAATAAAAGGATTGTATTGCGTTGCTGTGTTTTTCTAGGGAAGGAGGAAGGGGAAATGGAAATAATTTGGGGGATTATATGAAGTTCAGCAATAAGCCCCACTAAGAAGTATAATTTTATTAGTTTTTTGTTAATGGTTATATTTTTCTTGATCTTAAAACATAAAGTACTAGTATCCAAAATAAGCATTTTAAGAGGTCAAATACTTTCAGACTATCCATATGTATACATATGTATGTTGTGAGTGTCTGCTTATTTTTTTACTAGTGGTGTTTTGAAGCTATAAATATACATAGACACAAATACATAAATATATATCTTTTGAATAGGTACATTAAATAAAAAATGGTTTAAAACATTAGGATTTGAAGTTCATGGAGAGTTAAAGTCAGCTTCCTTATGTTTCTTACAGACATGTATTTCACATCAAAACAAAAGGGATTTTAGCCCCTTTACTACTAAGCAAAAACTTATTTCACTCAGGGTAGCATTTTTTGACAAGAGATCTTTTCCTGGGATACTTACTTGCCAAAGAAGATCTTATAACCCATCTGAGTGGGTACAGTTTGGAATTTACTTCTTGCCTTACACATTCAGAGTAATTCAGGTAATATTTCCTGTGAGTATTTTTTTTTTACTCTCTCAAGAGAATCTGTAAACAAGGTTACTTTTCAGGTAGATGAGTGGAAGACTTTTCTACTCTTTGGGGTACAAATTTATACAAATTTGGGGTATAAATTTATACAAATTCATTTAATAGGAAAACTGTTTTCCCCCTTTTATGGATTCTTCTAAATCATCCTATGTGCTGTAACAAATGCCAAAATTACTCTCATCTTAACCATCACTCACCTTTATTCTTGGCTTAATTAGATATTTCTAAGAACAGCCCTTTTCCCTTGTTTTTTCCAATCCATCCTATCAAAACCAAACATCAGCTCTTAACAAAAACTCTTCAGGTGCAATATGAAAGATCACCCAAAAAAGTCTCCACTTCTCACTTTATAAATTGCTCAATTCAAACAATGGGCCCACTTCTGGAGAAGTAGATTCTGACTTGAAAGAATGCATTGTAAATAAAACAATGTGTTTTTAAAATTAGCACACATTCCAAAAATGTATTTACTTAATACACCTTAATGGCCTTTGAAGGGACCATTAGACTCAACTAGGTAAACACTATGCAGTACCAAAATATGTACAGAACTTGTTCTAAAATGTGCATTTGACCTGGTAAATACTGTGTGACAAGGCACTTTTCTCTTATTGAATTTCCTTTGACTTGTCTTTGCAAACCATTTGGTTTAGACCTTTTCAAGACTATTATCGAGAAATCAGGGGAACTTTTTTTAAGGCTTTGGTTGTTTGCTTGCTCTGTTCAAAAGTTCATAGTCACAACTGGAAAATGCATTCAACCTGTTGTCGGTTTAATCTAAATGATGTGGTAACCCAGATAGGTGGTGCATTGTGGTGGATTCTCTCTCTATAGGCCGAATAGCAGAATAGTTAGTTGTCTTACTGAAACATTCTATAAAGGTATACTGAAAAGGGAAGGATATCTTTTGTGCCTTCTGTAGCTCTTAGCAGCAGCCTCTCATTCCCTTGGTTTACCTATTTCAAAGTTCATCAGTTTAATTCTGGGACAGTACCCGTCCCTCTGCTTTTGGCCATGGTGAGAAATGGAGCAACAGTGGAAAAGAGGTTAATAATTTCAGAAGATTTATTTACATTTTCAATATTACATTTTCAGTATTTTAAGATGTTATTGCAATGTAGGATTCAAATTCAAAACTCATAATTTTAGGAGAAAGGTAAAATGAGAGCCTGGAAAATTCACTAATGAACACAGAGAAGAAGTTTTCCAAATGAGGATAATGGCCATGGATTTTAGACTGAATCTAGGGAGAAACAGTCTGCTCTGATTTAACTAAATGAAGACATTCCTGACCATTGGCCTAAAGTTTCTTTATTGCCTCTCTTTCTTCAATCAATCGATTAATCAATTTCTTCATCTGATACACACCAGCTTGCACTTTTTGCTCTCCCAAGCTAACTTTACCATACCTCACTCTCCAGTCCCTGACCTAATGTTCATGGCCTTTCCTCTACCTAAAACTCCCTCTCCTTTCCATCAGACCATATCTATCCTTATTTTAAGAGCCCTCCTGAAAAATCCACCGCTTCCATGAGTTTTTCCCAAGTAATTACTACCTCCCCAGGGCTTGCTATTCGAACAGCTACCATTAACCCACACACGTGTGTATCTTCACTTATATCTACAAAGCCTAGCAGTGGCTCTGGAAAAGGTACAAATATGGCTGAATTGATTTACTTTAGCCCCTAAAATCCTGCATAAAAACCCCAGTTACCAGATTTGGTGGAAAAAGCATAGCACTAGAAGTTACAGGACCCAGATCCTCATTCCAGCTCTGCCACTTGCCTGGGCAAGTCACTTAACCTCACTATGCCTTAGTTCCTCCATCTATAAAGTGGGGATAATAATATCTGCTCCTTTTCTGCCTACCTTGCAAGGGCATTCTAAGGGCTAAATTGAGATAAATAATGTAAGGTGCTTTGGCAATAAAACCACTAAATAGAACTTGCATAAAGCTCCTAGTACAGTGTTCTGCACACAGGAAACACTTAATACCATTGATTATTTTACAATCACAATAGCAATATATAAAATTAATTCCTGTTGGTATTCTCCATATTATATCTAGAAATGCCAGTTTCACAAAATCTGATTTGAATAGTTCTAAGAACACTATCCCCTTTAATAGAGTTAATTTTTGTGGGCATAAGTGGCATGAGCTAGAGAAAAAATGATCTGGAACCCCTCCCCCCAAAAAAACTGAATACTTGAAGGGTAGAAATCCAAAAGTCCTAGGTACTGAGAAAAAGGACTACAGTTCTTAGATCAGAACTTGGCTTTCTTCCCAGAGTAGTTAACTGAAATTGGACGTGTAATTTTCTAGCTGGAGCTAGATTTGTCAGTAATCAAAACTAAAGCAACTAATAATTGATACATTTATAGAGAATAACTAAAAATAAAATGGATTTTGGGAAATCATATCATTTTTGTCAAGCCAGAAAGCTAAAAGTTTTTGTGAAACAGAATATAATTTTTTATGGTATTTGTTAAGCACTTACTATGTGTCAAAAACTGTTCTAAGAGCTGGGGTAGGTAAAAGTTAATTACATTGGACACAGTCTCTGTTCTGCTTGGGGTTCACAGTCTATGTAGGAGGGAGAACAGGTACTTAATCCCCATTTTACAGTTGAGGAAGCTGAGGCACAGAGAAATGAAGTGACTTGCCCAAAGTCAAATATGTGACCTTATATGTGTTTGTCGGCCACATAAATTATTCTGGCATACAGTACTAAAGAAAGCAGAGTATTCAGCAACAATTTGAGAACTTTATTTTCTCCAGGAACTGAAAAGGAGCAAAAAATGTTCAATCTTTCTCAGGTGGAGGGGGATTTAAAAGATAATAATTTTTTAATACTGATAAGAGCGGAAGAGAGCAGTAGTAGTAGTTGTAATAGTAGCAATAGTAGTAATTAAGTGTTTACTATGTGCAAAGCACTGTTCTAAGCACTGGGGTAGATATAAGGTAATTAGTTTGAACATCATTCCTGTCCGACATGGGACTCATAGTCTTGATCCCCATTTTACAGATGAGGTAACTGAGGTACAGAGAAGTTAAGTGACTTGCCCAGGGTCACACAGTAGTATTCATTCATTCAATCAATTCATTCAACTGAGCGCTTACTGTTTGAAAAGCACTTTACTAATTTCTTGGGAGAGTACAATACAAAAATAAAGGGAAACGTTCCCTTCTCACAGAGAGCTCACTGTCTAGAGCGGGGAAACAAACATTGATATACATAAATAAATAAACTACAGATATATACATATGTGCTGTAGGACTGGGAGGGAGGGTGAATAAAGGGAGCAAGTCAGGGTGACACAAAAGGGAGTGGAAGAAGAGGAAAAGAGGGTTTAGTCAGGGAAGACTTCTTGGAGGAGATGTGCCTTCAATAAGGCTTTGAAGTGGGGGAGAGCAATTATCTTTCTGATATGAGGAGAGGAGGGCATTCCAGGCCAGAAGCAGGATATAATAATAATAATAATGTTGGTATTTGTTAAGCGCCTACTATATGCAGAGCACTGTTCTAAGCCCTGGGGGAGATACAAGGTGATCAGGTTGTCCCACGTGAGGCTCACAGTCTTAATCCCCATTTTCCAGATGAGGTCACTGAGTCACAGAGAAGTTGAGTGACTTGCCTACAGTCACACAGCTAACAAATGGCGGAGCTGGAATTCGAACCCACGACCTCTGACTCCCAGGCCCGGGCTCTTTCCATTGAGCCATGCTGCTTCTCTGCTATGAAGTTATGCTATGTTAGGATATGGGAGAGAGGTCAGCAGTGAAATAGATGAGATTGAGTAGTAGTAATGGAATTGATTGAGCACTCACTGGAGAAATGTGCTGTTCTAATCACTTGAAAAAATATCACAGAGACTTGAGGCATATTTCTTACCCACCTGGCATTTACAGTCTTACACTCCAATGGGCAAGGAGGACATAAAAATATTTACTAGACTGTGAGCTTCATGAGGGACAGGGCCTGCATCTGAACAGGTTATTTTATATTTATGCCAGCTCTTAGTATAGTGTTTGGAACATAATAAGTGCTTAACATGCCACAATTATTATTATTACAAAAAAGTAATTAATGTTAATAATTGACGTTACAGATCTACACAAATGTTAGAGGTGGATGCAGGGCTAATGGACCTTAGGAATTAATCAGGGAAGACTTGTTGGAAGAGGTCTGATTTTGGAAAGGATTGAAGATGAGGAGAGCTGTGTCTATAGATTCTGGGAGGAGAGGTATATCCAGGCTGGTAGAAAAGCATGGGCAAAAGGATAGAAGTAGGAGAGTAGAGAGTAAAATAAGCTGGCACTCTAATAGAGGCTTAAAGAGAGAAGCAGCATGATGAGAAGCAGCAGGCTGTAGTGAATAGAGCATGGGCCTGAGAATCAGAAGATCATGGGTTCTAATCCCACCTCCACCACTTGTCTGCTTTGTGACCTTGAGCAAGTCACTTCTCTTTTCTATGCCAGTTACCTCATCTGGAAAATGGGGACTGAGATTGTTAATTCCACATCAGACAGGAATGGTGACTAACCCGATTTGCTTATATCTACCTCAGGGCTTAGTATAGTGCCCGGCACATAGAAAGCATTTATCAAATACCACAATCAAATCAAGTTGGGGAACAAAGGGTAAGGGGAGCAGATAATTAGGTTATACATGGTGCAGTGTCCTACATTTAGTACAGCGTCTAGGATGTAGTAAGTGCATAATAAATACCATAATAAGGAAAAAAAAGGAGAGAAGGTGGGGAATCTTGAAGCCAATTATGCAGAGTGTTTGCTTTATGTGAAGGAAAATGGGAAGCCAATGGAAATTTTTGAGAAGTGGAGAGAAAGCATGCCGAGTGACACTTCAAGAAGATGATCTAGGCAGCAGCATGTAGTACAGGATGAAGAAAAGAGAGTTTGGGAGCAGAGAAACCAGTGAAGAAGATGATAAAAAAATGGTTGATACAATAGAAATGTGATAAGAACTTGGACCAATGTGGTAGCGTTTGGATGGAGAGAAACAGGCAGAACTGCAAATTGTTGTGTAGGAAGAACAGCAGGATTTGGCAATAAATAGAAGGTAGAAGTGAGGAGTCTAGGTTAATACCAAATTGTGGGCTTCTGGGGTAGGGAGGTTGGTGGTATTGTCAAATTAAGAGGACCTGAGGCTTTAGGGGATAGGTGAATAATAATGATAATTATGGCATTTGTTAAGCACTTACTATGTGCCAAGCACTGTTCTAAGTGCTGGGGAAGATACAGGATAATCAGGTTGTCTCGCATGGGGCTCACACTTTTAATCCCCATTTTGCTGTTGAGGTAACTGAGGCACAAAGAAGTTAAGAGGCTTGCCCAAAGTCACACCGCAGACAAATGGCGGAGCTGGAATTAGAAACCACGTCTTCTGATTCCCAAGCCTGTGCTCTTTCCACTAAGCCACACTGCTTCTAATAGTTTTAGGTATGTTAATCTTAAAGTTCCAGAAGGACATCTAGGAAGCAGATGTCTTGGAAACAAAAGGGAAGTTGCCAGATTGTAGGTTAGATGGGCAGCAGCAGCATGGGAGAGAGTTGAGGGTGGAGACTCAAGTTTACTGTGAAGAAAGAGGCAGTGGTAAACCACTTCCATATTTTTACCAAGAAAACTCTGTGGATACATTACCAGACCACTGCAGATGGAAGAGGGGTATTCTGGGGCAGCTGTGGCCATGGAATTGCTACGGGTCGGAAATGACTCGGCATAAAACAAGACAAGGGTAGATGGGAGGTCAGGACTCGAGAAATAGATTTAATAGTCATCTGCCTAGAGATGGCATATGAGCCATATAAGCTGTGGTTTCCTGACAGATTTGAGTATAGAGCAGGAAGTGAAGAGGAACCAGAGAAGTACCTTGCTCTGAAAAAAGTGATTTTCCTACCATATTAAGAAGTTTTACAGTATAAGTTCAGTTCAGATGGACAACCAGAGCAAATCTTTTGCGAGCCTCTAGAATTTTCAGAATTAGGATGGAAATCGCAGAAGAACAGCTGTACTTATGAGTTCTTCGCTATTTCCGCTTCTTGTCCCAGCCAGAAATACTGTGAGAACACCCTTTCCTTTGGTATTTGAGACCTTCTGGATCTGTTCTTGGCCAGAAACCGAAGTGAACAAAACATAACTGAGCATTTCAGAACCTCAAAAAGGTTTCGTTCTTAAAAGGAATAAGTTCAGTGATTTATTCTAATGAATTAGTTCATCCATGGTTCCACTGGGTGAAAATAGGCTGCAGGAAACCTAAGAGAAGGGGTTATTTGTGGTGTCTAGAGGCAGAGAAAACAAGCCAATCTCAATAGTGGTTGTAAATTCAGAACTATACACAAAAAATTCAGTGTTTTACATTTTCATTGCAGTACTTGGCAAGTGTTATTATCCCCATTTTACCAATAGAGAAATAGAAGCAAAAAGGAAAGCCATTTGTTAAGGCTACAAGCACGTTAGTGACAGAACAGGAAACAAAATCCAAATCTCTGGACAGTTTGCCACCATGCTGCATGTTTTGAAGTGCTTTGAGGATTTAGACAAGGATGTTGGGAGTTTTGGGAAGAAGGCAGTCATAAATCCTCATAGTCTGGCCAACAAACATGGCCAATACATAAATACGTATGTCTATATATTCTCTGACTGAAATCCCCTGCCCCCTTATTATTACATTAATAAGTTTGTGGTATTTATTAGTTGCTTTGAATAATCTTAAAAGGCCCAGAGAGGTAATGCTGACTCAGAAAATTATCTCTGTAAACACAAAAGGTGTTGAAAAGGATGGCCTCTTTAGACTTTCTAAAACTGATTAGTGCATGTAGAATAATGCATAAAGTTAGATTTTTCCAATGGTAGTACATATTGACTTCTTTTCCCTGGAGAAAAATGGACTTGAATCACACCCTAGAAAAGATAGTTTCATCATCATCATCAAATATTATTTAGGGCACTGCTCAAGCACTTGGGAATATGTAAAGAAAAATAATTAGACACAATTTCTGCTTTCAAGGTGCTAACAACCTATGGAGTAAGCTAAACCTGAAAACCAATTTTACTTGAAATATTAAGATTTCAACCAATTAATCCAGGGTACTTATTAAGCACCTAATGTGTGTGGAGTACTGTATTAAACACTTGGGAGAGTAAGTTACTTAGTAAACATGATATCACCCCTCAAAGAGCTTATAATGTAGCCAGGGAGACAATACTAAAATAATTTACGTCTAGGAGGAAGAAGGAAAGGATAATGTTTGTGAGGACTGAGTGGGAAGCTAAAAATTAACTGGGGAAGGCCACCTAGAAGGGATGTGATTTTGGAGGCGTTTGGAAAATCAGGAGAACTGTGATCCTTTGGATTTAAAAGTAGAGGGAGTCCCAGGCATGGAGAAGGTCAGGAGCGGGAGAGATAAGAATGAGTTACAGGGAGTAGATTTACTTGAAAAAATTGAGGAATGCAACCTGTGGTGTAGTTACTGAAAAGATTGGTTAACTAAGAGGGGAAAAAGCTATTTGAGCACCTTAAAATCAGTTAGGATTATCTACTTGATAAGAGAAAAATGGGCCACCCCTGGAGGTGTCTGAGGAGTAGGGAGTTGTGTGCAGAATATTGTTTTAGAAACATGATCAGGGCAGTAGAATGAAGTATGCACGGAGTGGGGACAGGCTAGAGGTAGGGAGATCAGTGAAGAAGGTAATGCAGTCGTCAAGCTGAGATGTTACAAGTGCCTGCACTAGTGTGGTGACTGTTTGGAGAAGAGGAAGGGGAGGATCCTATAAATTTTGTGGGGGGAAAAATGACTAAATTTGGTGACAGAATGATTATAGGGGATGAAAGAGAGTGGAGAATCATGCCAAAATGGTAAGGTTGAAAGAAGAGGATTGTGGTGATGTCATCTGAGGTGAGAAAATTAGGCGATGGGAAGATTGGGAGGGAAGATGAGGAATTCAGTTTTTTACATACTGTAGGATTTCTTTTTGGTACGGAATCTTTTAAGCACTTACTACATGTCAGATGCTATACTAAGCACTGGGGTAGATACAAGCAAATTGGTTTAGACACAGTCCCTGTCTGATATGGGGCTCACAGTCTCAATCCCCATTTTCCAGATGAAACAACTGAGGCACAGTAAAGTGAAGTGACTTGCCTTTGGTCACAGAGCAGAAAAGTGGCAGAGCAGGGATTAGAACCCAGATTCTCTGACTCCCAGGCTCATCCTCTTTTCACTAGGCTATACTGCTTCTCAGGTTTACATGCTTGGGATAACCACATAGATGTGACCTGAAAGTGGGAGGAAATTTGAGATTGCATAGGAAATGAGAGGTCAGGGCTAGTGAGGTGGATTTGAGAGTTATCTACACAGAGATGGAAGTTGGAAGGAGTTGACAGTAAGATTTGAAGAAGTGATCAAGAATAAGGACTCTTAGGAGTGGGAAATGGAAGGGAGAGGCCATGAGCTACTGGTTGCCAAGCTCAGAATCTGAAATGGACCTCAATCAAGATCTGAATATCTTCATTTGTGTAAACTGACCATTCATTATAGTATTTATCATAAACTACCTTCAGGTTGAGCAGGTGAAAAATGAGTGGCCAAGTGTAGGCTGCATGAAATTTAATAGACTTTTTTTCTGGTATTTGTTAAGCCCTTACTATGTGGCAGACAGTTCTAATCTCTGGAATAGGTACAAATTAATTAAATTGGACCCAGTCTCTGTTCTGTAAGGGTCTCACAATCTAAGTAGGGAGGAGAACAGGTATTGAATAGCCACTTTACAGGGGAGAAAACTGAGGCATAGAGAAGTTAAGTGATTTGCTCAGGGTCACACAGCAAGCAATTGGAAGAACAATTAAAAGAGCTGTAATTAGAAGCCAGGTCCTCAGACTCAATCAATCAATCCAACAGGGCACTATACTAAGTGTTTGAGAGAGAACAACACAACAATATAACAGACACATTTCCTGCCCCCAAATAACTTACAGTCTAGAGGACTCCCAGGCCCCTGCCCTTTCCACTAGGCAACACTGATTCACCTTTACGGTTAGAGCCATATTTCCTATCCAGTTACTAACCAGTATCATTTTGTGCCAATTCAAGAGGCATTAGTGGACGAGTGAAGTTGGTCCAAAGTTTCAATTTGCCATAGTTTGAAATATTCACTGGTAGCCAATGGCAACAGGTATCTGAATTATTGACAAGCATAAACTTTGTCTCTTACAGTGACTGGCTTCCTATTGTAAACTCAGCTGAACTATCCACAGGCTGGGTCTCAATGGACAAAGTGAAGTGGATAGTTAAGAAATTTCTCAGGTAATTTAAGCAACAACAGGATGAATGGAGGATTTGGGCTTGCCAGCATCCTATCTCTGTTGGCCACCAACCTTAACATTATCCTGAAAATCCTACCCCAAAATGTGAATCAGGAGACCAAGGTTTTAATCCCACCTCTGCCATTTGCCTGCTGTGTGACCTTTGGCAAGTCACTTAACCTCTCTGTGTCTCAGTTTCCTCATCTGTGAAATAGGGGTTAAATACCTGTTTTCCCCTCTAAGACTGTGAACCCCAAGTGGATCAGGGACTGTGTCTGATATGATCGCATTGTAACTATTCTAGTGCTTATCCCAGTGGTTGGCACATAGTATTACTTAACAAATATGACAATAATCACAATGGTAATATGCAAAAACACTTGCTGGTGAAGAATGATGGAGTTTTAACTTTCATAATTCACATTAGCATATATGTTGCTCAAATTAAACCAGAAAAATATTGTAATAGCCACTTTATCTTGTATAATAATAATAATTGCATCTGTTAGTATAGTAAGTAGTAAGTAAATAGTAAGAGCAGAGATACAACCTACTTTGATAGTTTGCAAAGTAAGTTATTAAATACTTGACTAAAATGTATAGGAAAAGAACTAAACAGATATTCATTTTAGTAGATGCATGGAAATCCGAAAAATCCCTATAAGACTCATTTTCCCAACACAGTCGACTCTAGAATTTTTGTGAAGTTTTAGAATGAAAATTCCTTGCCGACAGAGATCTTGTCTGCCAACTCCATTGTACTGTATTTTCCCAAGTACTCAGTATAGTGTGCTGCACAGAGAAAGCTCCAAATCGATGCCATTGATTGATTATTTGATATTGGAATTCACCTACTCTCTATGCAGTTTCCCAGAGTTAGGATAAAGTTAGATCATCTCTTTTTTATGGTATTTTTTGAGCGCTTACTATGTGGCGGACACTACTAAATACTGGGGTGGATACATGCTAATCAGGTTGGACACAGTTCATGTCCTACATGAGGCTCACAGTCTTAGTCCCCATTTTATAAATGAGGTAACTGAGGCCCAGAGAAGTGAAGTGCCTTCTACAAATTCACACAGCAGACAAGTGGCAGAACTGGTATTAGAACCCAGGTCCTTCTGACTCCCAGGCCTGTGCTCTATCCACTAGGTAACATTGCTTCCCTAGCTTTCCCTTCTGGTTTGAGAGTCATCATTACTTCAATTTGAGTTTGGAATATTTGATGTATTTATTTGGTTTGGCCAAGTCCTCCGCAAGGCATCCGTTGGTTGGTGAATTCTTTATTAGTTTATTATATCTTTTAACCTTTATATATACATCAGGAGATGTGGAAATGAGCACATTTTTTTCAAATCTAATAAATGTTTTCATTCCCAAGTGGTTTTATAAACTTTTTGCAACATTATATCTAACTACATTCATTGAATTCATTGCTAAGTCATTTCAATTATGTTTCCCAAATCAAGGAGATTTTTATTCTTGAAGAAATTTTCCATTAAAAAGGATACTTTTTACGGTTTTAGTTTTCAGGGATTGGTGTGCAATTTTATTTGACAAAATTTGATTAGATCAATTGAGCAGCTGAAATATGAGATAAGATTGTTAATATAATGTCTTTCAAGAGAAGTTTACTTTCTGATTTCGCCATCTGATCAATCACTCAAGGGTATTTATTCAGTGAGCATCACGTACAGAACAATGTTAAGCACTTGATAGGGTGCAATACAACAAAACTGGTAGTCATATTCCTTGCTGACAACTAGAGAACCTGGTTTGTGGATTAATTAGCTGTTAGACTTTCTGGAGTCTGCTAGATGTTTTTGAATGGCCTACCACTCTCTTTCGTGCTAAACTAGTCAGTGCTTGGGTCATTAGGCATTTGAATGGCATTCATCAACCTATTGGCAACGTGGCCCTGACTTCTAGATTCTGGCTTAATTTTTGAACGTCAGGAGGCCAGAATCTGGTAGAGCCAGGGGATGGCTGTGGTCCAGATTCACCTCAAAAGACTTGTTCTGTGTCCAGACAGGTCCTCATCTAGAGGATCTCTTAAGTGAGCTGGAGAAGGCCTTCGTGAGCATCCAGTCAAGCCAAAAAGTCACTGGGAGCTACTGAGACTCTTGGGACCCCTCTGAGAGCATTTAAGAGCCCCTCTGAGATAAAACTTGTGTTAAACTGAGGCAAAGTTTCCATACCCTTGTTAACTTTGCTCCCTTCTTTCTTTGGTAGTAGAGTTCACTGTTCATTGCTGACAGTGAAAATTGTATCTGTGGCTGTGAGTGTCCCTGACAGATATTCTCTTGCACACATATACTGCGCCCATGAAAATACAGAAGGACCCCTTTTCTGGCTCTTGCCATTTGGGATGATCATTTTCCTATAATCAGCAGTTAAGAGGGGACTGTAAGTGGCAGCAAGCATTCCACTCTCTCTGTTGTACTGTACTCTTCCAAGCACTTAGTACAGTGCACTGCATATAGTAAGTGTTTTAATAAATGTGATTGATTGATTGATTGAAAACTATACCCTACTACCCAGGAGAATTGAAAATTAATTAGAGAAACAATGCTACTAGGTTCTTCCTATGTGCCAGAGGATATTCAGATTGGACACAGCTTCTGACCCAAAAAAGATAATTTATCCCCATTTTACAGATGAGGTGCCTGAGGTTCTGAGAGTCTAGGTGACTTGCCAAAGGTTACACAGCAGGTCACTCTTTAGAAAGAATGCTGAGTTTGAACTATGCTTGAAATTCAAAAGGATATGGCTTCTGTATTTTCAGAACCATGATCTTGAGATTTTGTGCAAATCTAAATTTTATTAAATGTATAATTCTTTCAGTTTATATTTGAGAGGGGGAAAAAAAACCTGAATCCATTGTTTACAGATGTGGCATTTACTTGGAAAAGTACTGTAGGAATGATGTGCCCCCCCGCCTTCAAAACCCAGTTGCCAGGAAACCCTGGGTGATTAATAGGATTTGTATGTACATCTCCTCCGGATTTAAAATAATTCATATAATTTCTCTGTTCTAATAGTCTTACCAAAATTGTTTGTTATGAGGACACACAGGTTTTAAATGGAATTTAAAAAAACAAAACTGAGTAAAGCAAGGGAATATACCATATGTCATTTGACACCTAGGCACAAAGTGATGCATTAGAACACAGTTAAAAGTCATTCCATTGAGCCTAAGTGTCAGGGGACATGGAGAGCTATGTATTACACTAAGTCTCTAATTTTTTTTGCCTTTAATATCTCTATCCATTATATCATTAAAGAGGTACTCCAACAATTTTTTTTAAATCAAGAAAAAGAACTATTTAAAAACCTAAACAAGTAATGGGAAAGTTATGGTTTGAAATAAAGGCTTAAAGTAAGTATAGGAATGAGTTTCTAAAAATGGGGGCACAATTTACTGTAACTATCTTATATTTAGTATCTCATATAACCCACCTTCAAAGATTAAGGGACTATGAGATACGGATTCTATCAGTACCCTGAGTTTTGTGGTTTCTGAATTTTTAAAAAAATCATGATTTATATGTCAAGGTATCATTAATTTATGTAATATCACTTTTTAAGATTGGTGTTCCCCCTCACTTTCTAGCTACTTTTTCAATTAGAAGTCAATTTCCTTAGATATTGTATTTTCATGCATGCTTTTGGGTGGAGCTAGAGTAATACTGAGCCCGTCATTGGGCAGGGATTGTCTCTATCTGTTGCCGAATTGTACATTCCAAGTGCTTAGTACAGTGCTCTGCACATAGTAAGCTCTCAATAAATACTATTGAATGAATACTACTAATAATAAATTGTGGAGTATATTAAGTGCTTACTATGTTTCAAGCACTTTACTAAGCACTAAGATAAAGTAATGAGTGGCTTAGTGGAAAGAGCATGGGCTTGGGAGTCAGAGGTCATGGGTTCAAATCCTGGCTCAGCCACTTGTCAGCTGTGTGACTTTGGGCAAGTCACTTAACTTCTCTGTGCCTCAGTTACCCCATCTGTAAAATGGGGATTAAGACTGTGAACGCCATGTGGGACAACCTGATCACCTTGTATCCCCCCCCCAACTCTTAGAACAGTGTTTTGCACATAGTAAGTGCTTAATAAATGCCATCACTATTATTATTATTATTATTAATTTAATTAGATCATAGTCCCTGTCTCAAATGGGGCTTACAGTCTAAGGGAAAGGGAGAAAAGTTATTGAATTGCTATTTTACCAATGACTAAACAGGCACAGAGAAGTTAAGTGACTTGTCCAAGTTCCCACAGCAAAGAAGTGATAGAGTTGGGATTAGAACCCAGGTCTCCTAAATCCCAGGTTTCCTGAACATGTTTACCTACTCTGTTGTATTGTACTCTCACAAGCACTTAGTACAGTACTCTGCACACAGTAAGTGCTGAATAAATACTATTGGTTGACTGGAGTGGAAACACGGACATCTTAGACTCAAAGGTGACTCTAAGGATATAAATGGTGGCAAAAATTGGTCTTGCTTTCAAAGCTAAGGCTAGCTTGGCTCCACATATTGGCTTGTCCCATGCAGATTTGGATATTTTAAGCAAACATACAGAACTACCTCTATTCCCTGCCCCCATCCGTGGGTTTTATTATCTAGTCTAAAATAGAAGGTGATAGTACTTAGTGACCAACTTTACAGGGATGTTATGAAATCCAGGAAAATAATATCCATAAACCACTTCAAGGCACTGAATAAATGTAAAGAGTAGAGCTATATGTAGATAAATATATTTACATTTATAATTTGTTAAAATGTCTTAAAGGATCACTAGGAAGAGACTAGCATTCTTACAGAATGCTTTGAAAGAAGGAAGATATATATTTCATTTTGTGATACCTCATAGGTAGAATGCTTCCCTCTGTAGAAAATATTCATGTAGAAATGTGTTTATTCCCTATTGCTCTTTGGATACAACCTTTTATTTTACAAACTGAGTATTTCAGCCAATTGAAATCATACCTAGTGGAGGGTCCAATAACTGTGACACACAGAGCTGGGTATTTTAACCAATCAGTCAACCAGTCAATCATATATATTGAGGGCTTACTGTGTGCAGAACACTGTACTGAGCTCTTGAGAGAGTACAATGTAATAAAGTTGGTAGACTTGTTCTGTGTCCACCACATCCCTGTGAGTTGGTCACTGAGAATTATCATCTTCTTTTTTAGACTGGATAATAAAACCCAGGGTGGAAAATAAATAGAAGCAGTTTGTTTAAGAGTGTCCAAATCTGCATGGGATAAACTAATCTCTGGAGCCAAGCTAGCTTTATCCGTGAAAGCAAGACCAATTTTTGCAGCCATGTAAATCCCTAGAGCCACCTTTGATTCTGATCAGGAGGTGTGATGTCTATGAGGAAGATTCAGACATTAATATATAAATAATTACAGATATAATAATAATGATGGCATTTGTTAAACACTTACTATGTGCCAGGCACTGTACTAAGTGCTGGGTTGGATACAAGCAAATTGGTTTGGACACAGTCCCTGTCTCATGTAGGGCTCACAACCTCAATCCCCATTGTACAGATGAGGTTACCTAGGCATAGAGATGTTAAAGCGACTTGCTCAAGGTCACACAACAGACAAGTGGCAGAACCTGGATTAAAAGCCATGAGTTTCTGACTCCCAGGTCTGTGCTCTACCCACTAGGCCATGTTGCTTCTCAAGCACATAAGTGTTGAAGAGATTAAGAATGGACTAAGGGAATTTTTAACTCAAAGACCTTGCCACTTACTTGACTGCTGTGTGACCTTTTGGGCATATCAATAAATTTCTCTATGCTTCAGTTTTCATCTCTGTAAAATGAGGGTTAAATGTTGCCCCTTTGGATTGTGAGTCCCATGCGGAACAGGGACTGTTCACTGTCTGATTATATACATCTACCCTAGCTCTTAGTACAGTGCTTGGAAAATAGTAAACACTTAACAAATACCATTATTATTACTGCATCTTTTACTTGTTTTACACTCTACTATGTCCCAAAAGGAGCTTTTCAGAAAATACTATTTAAAGAATTAATGAAAAACTAAATAGCTCACATAGTGGATGAAAAGCAACACAATTTGGTGGAAGGAAGGACAGAAATGATAATACTTCAAATCTATTTGATTAGCTGTGGTATGGCTGAAAAAAATCAGGCCAGAATAGAAAATTAAGAATGTGAGACAGAATTTTGAATATAATATGAGACAATGATCCTCCCCTCACTTATGATAGCTCCTGTTTTGACAGTTGAGTATATAAATGCATGTAAGCATTTAATTTAACATAGCCATTGATCAATCATCAATGAATAAATCAATGATATTTATTAAGAGCTTACTGCGTACTTACATGCTTGGGAGAGTACAGTATTACACAAGTGTTGGTAGACTTTCTCTGCCCACATTGAGCATATTTGTGCTTTTTTGTTCATCTAGTTTCTCTTCAGGAGCAGAAACTATTTTATCATATAAAGTATACCAGTAGAAGCCACTTATGTGTCCTCAATAAACACTTGTTGAGAATGATGATGATGATAACGAAATTATACTTTAGAAGATTGCATTTTGAAGATTTTAGAAAGCTTAAAGGACTTAAAACTAAAAAAAGTTTATAATCAACAAATGACCCATCTGCTTACATATGCATTTTATTAGGTTACTGTTTAGTTTTAGGGACTCATCTTTAAAAAAAAATTCACATCTCCAGAATTGGTGACAGTTGGCATTCTTTATAAAAGTTCTGTTAGAAAAGATGAGATTTGAAGGTTTAGGGAAACCAAAAAGCTCTCTATCCTCCCGTTTTGCCTTTCATCCAAACCATCAAGATAGATGTGAGGAGTTCTACTGACACTTCCTTCTTTTCTGTGGGAAGAACATGAGTGTTTCCAGTCCCCAAATCTCACCACTACTTTTAATTGGCTCTCAAAGTTCATGGAAACAAACCCTGGAAGTATTTAAAATCTTTATCAGACATTATCTTGATATCATGATTCATTAGCCAAACAAAGGAATTCAACCCCCTTATTCCAATGGATATTGGCTTTAACCTTACAATTTTATTGACTCCTGTCACTAAAGCATTATATATGATCCTGCACTACTATTGCATGCAATTTAGATAACACTGAAAAAAAATAGTCCTGAAAAGGGTGTGTGGAAAATACACACACACACACACACACACACCCCTAGAATAACGAAAGCCCTTAAGCGGTTCACCGTTAGGAAGCAATAATCTTTCCTTCCAAAGAAAGAAAAATGTATGGCTGAAAAAATAACTCGTTGATTTAGAAAGGAAATAGAACTGAGAATCTCGAGGGAAAGAATGAAGGGGGCCATAGGGCACTGAGGAACCAAGTTTATTAGTTGAAACCTCCACGGTGCTCAAATATTGAAAGCAATTAACTCTACAATACAAATTACGACAGAGGAAATGCAATACCATTCAAGCAACTGGTGCTTGTCCACATTTGAGTAGAACCTGTTTTCTTTTTTCTAAATGCAAACATGTGATCTTTAATTTATATATTATACTCATTCCAGTGTTTTTGCCTCTATCACTCAGCCTCATTAACCTGGCCAGTTGACCTGTCGCGTTCTCCTGTTGACAAAGATAGGCAGCATGAACCTTAAACTGTCATAAACACCTATAAAATATGACCTTACTTGAATGCGGTGATGAGGGCTTGACAGCATTACACCAGTCATCTGATAAGTTGAGGTCAGAAGTCACTCAATTGCTTTGGCTTTTGTTTGGGTGTCAAAGAGCCAAAGCTTTTAATGTTTTTAATAAGTGAATTAACCAAACACTTACAGTACATTGCATCTATTAACTCTTCAGAAGCCAGATATAGCCTATGAAGCTCCCAGGGTAAGGTCAAAGCCTGAAGGTCTAGTTTTAGTTAGTTCCCCACCCCCACACCCTACCTAAATTTCTTGGGTTAGTAAACCTCTCCAAAAGCATTTGAGATTCCTTTCATAGAGTATATTTGACTTTTTAGGCACACAGTGAGGTCGGCCAAGCAAACCAGTTGGAGCACTTCAAGCAAAACTTTGCTATACACACCCAAACCCCCCCCCCCCCCCCACGCACACACATTGCCTATGACTGCACAAGGTTGGAATGTCACCACTGGGACAATCTGGACTTAAAGGGAGTTTTATCTAAAGATGAAAAAACCCAGATACGATTTCCCTAATTAATATGTTGAGCTTATCCATCAGCAAAATTTATTGAGCAATTACTGTGTGTAGACTACCATTCTATGTTCTTGGAAGTGTACACTAGAGGTAAAAGACAAAACCCCTGCCCGCAAGGAACGTACAGTTTGATTGGCCTCATTGCCCCATAAATATAGCATGTCTGTTTTATAACACTTTGCAGATCGAATAATTTAGGTCACTGAAGGTCACTTGGAGGTCATTGAAAGGCAGTTGAGATATGCAATACAGCACAGTGGAGCTATTT
The DNA here is from genome assembly GCF_004115215.2 of Ornithorhynchus anatinus. Classification (NCBI taxonomy): domain Eukaryota; kingdom Metazoa; phylum Chordata; class Mammalia; order Monotremata; family Ornithorhynchidae; genus Ornithorhynchus; species Ornithorhynchus anatinus. The sequence goes on along the minus strand of NC_041732.1, from coordinate 26,843,726 downwards.
CAATAGGAGCTTGCAGGTCACCCTTTTTCATTTACGATATAAAACGTCATATTGGGTCAGACCACTAATTCATGATATTATCTAAAGATAATTGATTATTGGAAAAGCAACATAACCTAGTGGAAAGAGCATGACCTGGGAATCAGAAGGCCTGGGTTTTAATCCTGGCTCTGCCACTTGTTTGCTGTTTGACCTTGGGCAAATCACTTAACTTCTCTGGGCCTCAATGATCTCATCTATAAAATGGGGATTAAGACTATGAACCTTATGTGCAACAGGGACTGTGTCTAACCCTATTATCTTATCTATCCCAGTGCTTAGTACAGTGCCTGGCACATAGTGAACACCTAACAAATACCAAGTATACTTTATGAGTATGACTAATGCCTAATTTCCTGCTATGCATTACCTGTCTGTTGAAAAATAACTCTTCCATTTAATTACCCCAGTGATTTTGCCACAAAGTCAGTACATTAGAGTTGATGAGATGGTCAGTTAGTCATCTTGCTGAAAAAAATTTCCTAGCAAATTTTATGGCACTGAGAATCCTAGGAGTTATCCACTCATTCTCTTACTGTTGACATACATAAAGCTAGTTCTACCCCTTCCATTGCTGATAGGCCCATCCTCTCCTTCCTCTTCCTTTCCTGTTTCCACAGTTTTCCTGTGTCTGAACTCGTTCTCTAATAATAATCATAATGATAAAATTGTAGCATTTGTTGAGTGCTTATTTTCTATGTTCTAACCAATGTGCAAAATGCTGGGGTAGTTACAAGATAATCAAATCAGACAAAATCCCTGTCCCCTTTGGTCTCATAAAATAACAGGTATTTTATCCCCATTCTACAAATGAGGAAATTGTGGCACAGAGAAGTTGAATAACTTGTCCAAGGTCACACAGCAGGCAAGTAGTGTGGAGCTAGGATTAAACCTAGATTCCTGACTCCTGGCCCGGATTTTTCTCTTAGCCCCATTGCTTCAATCTCCACAGAACCCCTGCACCCAACTGTCCTCTATCATATGTCAATCTTTTAACAGATTTTTTTAACATCTCCATTGCTGCTGTGTTCCACTGAGGACTCATTGCTCCTTTTGCCATCACCAATCTGCCTGTTTCCCTAGACAGCAATCCTTGTATTCCGGGGTTGCATAGTTGGCGCATCAGAGCTAGGCCAGGTGGGATGTGGAAGAGCAGTTGGCAGCAGGAGAAAAGTTGGCTGTAGGGAAGAAGCCCCCTGATAGTTCCTCCTTTCATTCCACCTTGAGCCTTCTCTTCTGCTTCCCTTTCTTCTCTTCCTTCTCCTCCTTTCCCTCCTCCTCCTCCTCTCCTGCCCCCAGCTGTATATCCCTTAAGTATTTTGATATTCAGCCCAGCCCCACAGTACTTATGTAAATATTCTTATTCTCTACTATTTTCCCTATCCCTATGGTATTTTAATGTTTATCTTCTGTAGACTGTAAGTTTCTTGTGGTTAGGGGTGCTGCTACCAACTCTGTTGTTTTGTACTTTCCCAAGAGCTTAGTACATTGCTATACAAACAGTAAACACTCAGTCAATGCCATCAATTAATATGAGGAAAGAGACAAGGAAAGAAAAAGACCAGGAATTGGAGGTAGCTGGGCTAGGAGAAGGCTAGGGAGGGGGCAGGATTCCCATTTCCCCGGTGACTCTTTAAAAGTAGATAGCACACAGCAATCATTTTGAGAGGAAGAGAATTCTGCTGGGCTGACCTGGAACACTGCACAGCAGGGAAAGCTTTCGTTTTTTTTTCTTTTAATGGCATTTTTTAAGTCCTTACAATATGCTGGTCCTGTATTAAGTGCTGTTATAGATACAACAAGCTAAACAGGTTGGACAGAGTACATCCCACATGGGGCTCACAGTCTCAATCCCCATTTTACAAATGAGATAACTGGGGCACAGAGATGTTAAGTGACTTGCCCAAGGTCATAGAGAAGACAAGCGGCAGAACTGGGATTAGAACCCAGGTCCTTCTGACTCCCAGGCGTATGCTTTCTTCATTAGGCCATGGGGTTTCTCTTGGTGCTTCCTTCCCTCCCTGGATTGCTCTGAAACTGGTCATCTCAAGTTATCCCTTTTCAAAGTCTGCAGCATGAGTGGTCTTACATTCCCTTTGTACAGGTAACTTTTGCAATAGCTTTGCTTCTTGCCCAATCAGCCTACTAGCATTGGAGTTCTCCACCTCAACCAAACTTCTCTGGATGGAATATGTGTGGAAAAGAGATGAGATTGGAATTTCTAGACAGCTTCTGTATTTTCACTTGAATTGGAGTGATTGATAGCAAGGAAACTGAAGAAATGATTTAATGATGCAGTAAAGCACAATTTCAGACAATAAAACATTGCAACTGAATGTTACAAGGCAATTGTAGCTAACAGTCCAGTCTGGTATGTGGCAATACAACATGAAACCCTGAGTCTTTTTGAGCTGAAGTTTTAAGAGGATGGTGAGACTAAATGTAAACATATCCAACTGTTGCACAGAGCAAGCATATCATCATTCTAAGAAGGATGATCTTTGCGAGCAGGGAATGTGTCTGTTTATTGTTACACTGTACTCTCCCAAGTGCTTAGTACAGTGCTCTGTGCAGAGTAAGCCCTCAAATATGATTGACCAACTGACTGACTGACCTAACTGGTTAAAACTGTCAGTTCCCACATTGCCTTTTTCAGGCATACATGATTCCGCAATATATGTCATCATTATGGCATCATCTTTAAATGAAAGGCGACTATATGCATATCTTGGCTTGTTACTCTACAAACAGAAAAGCTTGCTAACAGAAGGGTCTCTTTCAGGGGAGGGTATGAATTCTTTGTTTACTAATCCACCAACTGGGAGGCTTACCCAGCCTTGCAGCACTTAAGTGCATACCTATAATTTATTTATTTATATTAATGTCCATCTCCCCCTATAGACTGTAAGCTCATTGTGGGCAGGGAATGTGACTATTGTTATATTTTAATCTCCCAAGTGCTTAGTACAGTGCTCTGCACACAGTAAGCATTCAGTAAATATGACTGATGAATGAATAGCATGGGGCTGGAAGTCTCATTCTCATCTCACATCAAGTTAGTCTCTGACTGGTACTCCATCCAGAGAAGCAGTGTGGCTCAGTGGAAAGAGCCCAGGCTTGGGAGTCAGAGGTCATGGGTTCTAATCCCAGGTCTGCCGCTTGCCAGCTATGTGACTTTGGGCAAGTCACTTCACTTCTCTGTGCCTCAGTGACCTCATCTGTAAAATGGGGATTAAAACTGTGAGCCCCACGTGGGACAACCTGATCACCTTGTATCCCCCAGTGCTTAGAACAGTGCTCTGCACACAGTAAGCACTTAACAAATACTACTATTATTGTTATTATTATTATCCTTCTAGTTTACTCTCCCTCTTCCTGCATGCTCCTAAGAATGCTGTCTGCCTAAAAAGCCTAAAATAAATTCCATCCCTGTCACATATACTTCTATTGCCTTTTTTTTGGATAATATTTGTTAATTGTTTACAACATGTCCGACACTGTACTACATCCTGGAATAGATAAAAGCTAATCAGGTTGGACACAGTCCATGTCCCATGTGGGACTCACAGTCTTAATTCCCATTTTACAGATGAAGTAAATTAAACCCAGAGAAGTGAAGTCACTGGCCGAAGGTCACACAGCAGATTAGAACCCAGGTTCTCCTGACTCCCAGGCCCTTGCTTTATCTATTAGGCCACTATGCTTCCCTATTACTTCAACTTTATTTCCAAATGTTGGCCTCCTCTAGAATTTGTCTTTCTCCTTGTCCTCCTCTTCCTTCTTCTTCATCCTCCCTTTGTCTCTGTTGTTCATTTGTTACCAATAACCTGAGCAGGGACTGGTGGGTGGGAGGGAAAGGGAATGGACTAGAATCAATGAACCTGGTTATCCTAGTAGATCTAGAAGGCTTCATTCAATCAATTGTATTTATTGGGGTCTTCCTATGTGCACCTCACTGTACTAAGTGCTTGGGAGAGTACAATACAAGAAAATTAGCAAATACATTCCCTGTCCATAATAATATTACAGTCTAGGGGGGAGACAGACATTAATATGAATAAATAAACAATTTATACTATATAATTTAAAGGTATGGATGCTGTGAGATCAGGGGTGGAGCACATATCAAATGTCCAAAGGTCATAGATTGAAGTTCATATGTGAATCACAGAGACAATTTGGAGTTTACAAATTCTTCCAAGCACTTAGCACAGTGCTCTGCACACAGTAAGCCGCTCAATAAATATGATTGATTTTTCCTTCTCACTCTATCATAGAAGAGAAAATGAAATTGGTCTGGCATGACCTGGTCTTCACAAAGTCTTGTAGTATCTCAGGCTCTCTAATATGGATTATTTAATGATTTGTTCTAGTAACTTCACCAGTATTTTAGGAATTCTAGGACAGATGTCATCAGACTGCTTATATGAATCCACTCATTCTTTTAGATACTTTTAAACTCTTACATTTCCTACTTTTGTTCAACTTTTGTAAAGTAGGTACAGATCATCTTATGGGCACATTAGTATAATAAATCATAGCTCAAAATGATAAGGATGTATTCTCTGTTGCAGGCAATGTTGCCGCCAACTTAGATCATAAGTTATTATGAAGGGATTAGCACCTTGTAACACAACAAAAACTAGATCCAGGCATTAAATTGTACTACTTTCTGTGCCCTGAGGAAACATTATTAATTTACCCAAGGTTATACTTGCTAGATTATAAACTCCCACAGCTAGACTGAAAACTCATTGAGGGCAGAGTTTTTGTCTCCCTTCTCTATTGTACTTGCCCAAAAGTCCAATATACTGTTCTTCCCCACACATTAAGTGTTCAACAAATACCACTGATTGATTGATAAAAGTCAGTATTTGTGAAGTGGAGAGATTAACACACTAGCAAACTGAAGCAGAACCAATGACTCAAAACATCCTGGGAATTGCAGTAATCTGTTAATGCAAAATGATAGAAATTACCAGCATTCTAAGGACTACAAACAAGAATTCTTACAATCCATGGTTAGTTTCTTCAGCTTTAAGAAAACTTGGGTCTGCTTAAAAAGACTATTCTTGAAGTCATGCTCGGTCAATTAACTATTTCCATCTTCTAAAGCTTGCCAGGAACACTTCAAAAGAAATTAACTAGGGGATTTAAAAAGTGTGTATCATGAGGATTTTTAGACACTATACATTCTGTATGGCTAAAGATAAGTGATCTAAGGCAAGATCAAGAGAATAATCATTTTCTTTGGGGTTTAAATTTAGAAAGATGGTCCAGGATTCTAAGATCAAGAATAATCATTGGTAAGTGCAGCAAAAAGGGGCTTGAAATGCGCTAAAGAATAAATTGAAGGGTATGCTTCAACTCTGGGCCTATTGATGGTAAAAGTGTATCTGAAAGTGAAGATAAAAAAGCCCGCAGCTGCTAACTATGGCTTAGTTTTCTGGTACTGTGCCGAAGAGCATTACTCTTCTCTCTGTACAGCAGAGTTTTAGGGCAAAACAAGGACTCTATTCCGATCTGACAGAAGTATACAGTGTAGATTGATTTCAATACTAAATCAGCAGTAATTTTAAAGTTCCCAAACATCCAAATCAGCAAAGCAATGTGAGCAATATTCAGTCTACATTCCCAGTTTAGGATTTGTCATGTTCTCTGAGAGTTACTGCACTTGCTGAATACCCTAACTGACAATTCAGAGCCAAGAATGGAGAGTCTGTCCATAAAGTAGTTTGTAGAGCAAGTATTTTGATACTATAAAAATCTAATCAGAGATAATATATTGATCCTTCAAAATATATCTTAATGCAAACTTTACACCCAAGTCAAGGGTGTAGAGAGTGTTGAATGAGTTGAAAGAGATGGAGTGGGAATGATAAATATATAATCATCAGAAAGATTTTTAGTAAACTTGATATTACATATTAATTATAGCTGGTCTGAGACTATTTATTTTACCAGGAAAAAAAATATAGGCATGGAGCCAGTTGTTTAATGGAGGCTATCATTATTTGCTCATTAGCACCTGTTGAATTAGTGGCATTAGTATCAATTGACTTAGCTTTTGCATATTTCAATGGGTTTGCTCTTCAGCATGATCTTGCTTGGGAAAAGAGCTGTTACAATGGCTCTTGAAATTTAGGCAAAAAAAAAAAGACCACACTCATTACTGGAGCTGCCTGACATTATAAGAGACTGAAACAAATTGGCATGCCTACAAATGAACTAAGGTCAACTGTAGGAAGGTTGGATTGAGAGGTTCTGATGAGATCAAAGTTGGAGTGATTTGTGAGTGCCTCAGGACGCTGAAATGTGTGCTCTGGCCTGCAGGCCTGTAGAGACGAATTCACAGTTCCGCCTGGGTTGTAATTTCATAACTAAATGGCCTTGTCTGCACAAGGCCAGACACATTTTTTTGAAAGGAATTTTCAATTGGAAATATCTTTTTCACCAAAATTGTCATGGGCAAATAGGTCTAGGGATGTCACTAAATTGGAAACAATTAAAGATTAGACATTGAATAATCTTTGACATTATTAAGAGTTTGAAAAAAAGTATACTTAATTGTCCTTTGTTCTTAGAGAAGATGCCACTGATGGAGGAGCATCCCCACAGTCATCCATCCCCCTTCTCCATCTGCCCCACTCTCAACCCTCTCTTCTACTTTCCCATCCTTCCCAGCAGTAGCAGCATGGCTTAGTGGAAAGAGCATGGGCTTGGGAATCAGAGGTTGTGTGTTTGAATCCTGACTGCCACTTGTCAGCAGTGTAACTTTGGGCAAGTCACTTAACTTCTCTGTGCCTCAGTTACCTCATCTGTAAAATGGGGATGAAGACTGAGAGGTCTACGTGGGACAACCTGATTACCTTGTATCTACCCCAGCATTTAGAACAGTGCTTGGCACATAGTAAGGGCTTAACAAATACCAACATTATTATTATTATCTCCTCCCTCCTCGCAAGTGCTACTCCCTCCACCTGTGCTTTGAACACCTTTCCAGCTTATTTTATAAAAACTGTCTCCCTTTCCCTCCTCCCCTCCTTAACTTCCACCTTTAACCACTCACTCTCCAATGGCTTCTTCCCCTCTGCCTTCAAACATACCCATGTCTCCCCCATCCTAAAAAAAACCCTTTCTTGACCCCACTCCCCCTTCCAGTTATTGTCCTATCTCTCTCCCACCCTTCCTTTCATTCATTCATTCATTCATTCATTCAATAGTATTTATTGAGTGCTTACTATGTGCAGAGCACTGTACTAAGCACTTGGAATGTACAATTCAGCAACAGATAGAGACAATCCCTGCCCACTGACGGGCTTACAGTCTAATCAGGGGAGACAGACAGGCAAAAACAATAACAAATAAATAGAATGAAGGGGGTGTACCTCTCATTAACAAAATGAATAGGGTAATAAAGATATATACAAATGAGCAGATGAGCACAGTGCTGAGGGGAGGGGAAAGGAGAGGGGGAGGAGCTGATGGAAAGCGGGGGAAGGGGGCTTAGCTGAGTGGAGGTGAAGGGGGGGGCAGAGAGGCAGCAGAGGGAGCAGAGGGAAAAGGGGAAGCTCAGGCTGGGAAGGCCTCTTGGAGGAGATGAGCTCTCAGTAGGGCTTTGAAGAGGGGAAGAGAGTTAGTTTGGCGGAGATGAGGAGGGAGGGCATTCCAGGACAGTGGGAGGACGTGGCCTAGGTGTCGATGGCAGAATAGGCGAGAACGGGGGACGGTGAGGAGGTCGGCGGCAGAGGAGTGGAGTCTATGGTGGGCAGTAGAAAGAGACAAGGGAGGCGAGGTAGAAGGGGGCAAGGTGATGGAGAGCCTTGAAGCCCAGAGTGAGAAGTTTCCAAACTCCTCGAATGAGTTGTTTACACTCGCTGCCTTGAATTCCTCAACTCAAAGGTCACCAGTGACTACCTCCTTGCCAAATCCAATGGCTCCTACTCTATCCTAATCCTCCTCGACCTCTCAGCTGCCTTTGACACTGACGACCATCCCCTTCTCCTCTACACTTTATCCAACTTTGGCTTCACAGACTCCGTCCTCTCCTGGTTCTCCTCTTATCTCTCTGGCCATTCATTCTTGGTCTCCTTTGTGGGCTCCTCTTCCCCCTCCCATTCCCTAACTGTAGGGGTTCCTCAAGGGTCAGTTCTCGGTCCCCTACTGTTCTCCACCTATACTCACTCCCTTGGTGAACTCATTTGCTCCCATGGCTTCAACTATCATCTATCTGCAGATGACACCCATATCTACATCTCTTCCCCTGTTCACTCCCCGCCACCCCCTCCAGGCTCATATCTCCTCCTGCCTTCAGGACATTTCCACCTGGATGTCTGCCTGCCACCTAAAACTCAACACGTCCAAGAATAAGCCCCTTATTTACAGATAAGATCTTATAGCCCTACTTCCCATGGAATCTTGGCTCCTGTGTTTCTCCCAAAACAGCTTCCATCCTGCTTTTACTGACTTTATAAAGCTCAAACTTAAACTTGGATCCCACATCAGTGAGGAAAGGAGCTTCCCTTGCTGGTGCACAAGCCCCACTCATTAGCAATCAAACATTTGGATGGTCTTGACATTTACAAACCACAGATTGGCTATGAGAATAGGAATCCTTTCTTGCAGTGATTTTATTTTAAATGGTACTCCTATGTACTAAGTACTAGGCACTGTACTCAGAGATGGGGCAGAAACAAGATAATGACATTATTATTATTATTATTATGGTATTTGTTAAGCACTTACTATGTGTCAAGCACTGTTCAAGCACTGGGGTAGATACAAGGTAATCAGTTTGTCCCACATGAGGCTCAGAGTCTTAATCCCCATTTTACAGATGAGGTAACAGGCACAGAGAAATTAAGTGGCTTGCCCAAGGTCACACAGCAGACAAGTGGAGGAAACGGAATTAGAACTCACATCCTCTGATTCCCAAGTGAGTGCTCTTTCCCTTAGGGGACATTGCTTCTCCAGTAGTTAAACAAATTTAACTCCTGACCCAGACATTTAGGACAAAGACATGCCTCAGGTAATAGGATGCAGCACTTGGGGAAGTGAAAGAGGATGGTCTCCAGCAGACCGATGCTTGTATCTGCTTTCCTCATTTCTCATTTCTTACTGGGGCAAGGCCAAAACTCTGCCATCTAAGAAGGAGCATGGCCTAGTGAATAGAGCACAGGCCTGGGAGCCAGAAGGACCTAGGTTTTAATCTCGGCTCCACCACTTGTCTATTGTGTCACCTTGGGCAAGTCACTTAACTTCTATGTGACTCAATTTCTTCATCTGTAATATGGGGATTAAGACTATATGCCCCATGTAGGACATGAACTGTACCCAATCAGATTACCTTGTATCTACCCTAGAGCTTGGATCAATGTCTGTCACAAAGTAAGCACTTAAAAAATACTATATACATATACAAAAAAATCTGGGCTTTTCTTCTTCTGTTACCTTTGTTGGTCCTTCTGAGCTGAATAAGTCAACTCATGCTTTTGGGACCAGGACTCCATGTGACCAGAGATACTTTTGAATTTCTGATGAAATGGTTGGGCTACTGTGCTGTGTTGTTGTCCTGATCAGTGAAGGCTGCTGCATAGCAAGGAGAAGGTTTCACCAAGTGATGGATGCCATTGTAGCTATCTTTAGTTTTCTTGTCTATGACCGGCTCAACTTGAGGAAAAAAGGCTTGTCAAGAAATGGGTGGTGGTAGCCTAAAGCACTGTAGAGTGACCCTAGGATGACTCAAGAGGAGGTGATTATAGTTCACCCCTAACAAGGCCCTGGGCAGTGTTAAACTGATATATCAGTCAGTCACTGACTGCTTGTTTTGGTGCATTTCCCAAGGGAAGGAGATAGAAATGAGTTTCCTCCACACAGTGTGTCCTTTCCTTCGGCAGCTGCCACTGCTGCCATAGCCAGCATAGTGAGACAATAATAATAATAATGATAATTAATCACATAATGTGCTAGGCACTGTACTAAGCACTGGGGTGGATTCAAGCAAGTTGGGTTGGAAATAGTCCCAGTCCCAATATGGGCTCACAGTCTTAATCCCCATTTTAAAGGTAACTGAGATACAGGGAAGTGAAGTGACTTGACCAAGGTCACACAGCAGACACTGGCAGAACTGAGATTGGAACCCAGTTCCATTTGGCTCCCAGGGTCTTGCTCTATCCACGAGGCCATGCTGCTGCCAAATCCAAGAAATGAAAACTACAGGGGTTGGCTATTGCTGGCCACCAGTTAGTTTAAGCTTGGGAAGAGTGAACTGGAGCAGAGATCGTGTGATCAGTGGTACTCATTGGGTGCTTATTGTGTACAGAGCACTGTACTAAGTGCTTGGGAGAGTACAATAAAATAGACTTGGTAGTCACATTCTCTTCCCACAACGAACTTATAGTCAAGCAGGGGAGACAGACTGCCTTCAGGACATTTCCCCATCCCCCCTTCTTGCCTATCCCTCCATCGACCCCTGGCCCACGTCCTCCCGCTGTCCTGGAATGCCCTCCCTCCTCACATCCACCAAACTAACTCTCTTCCCCTCTTCAAAGCCCTACTGAGAGCTCACTTCCTCCAAGAGACCTTCCCAGACTGAGCTTCCCTTTTTCCCTCTGCTCCCTCTGCTGCCTCTCTGCCCCCGCCCCCCCGCCACCTCCCCTCAGCTAAGCCTCCTTTCCCCCTGCTCCCCCTCTCCCTTCCCCTCCCCTCAGCACTGTGCTCATTTGTATATATTTTTATTACCCTTTTGTTAATGAGATGTAGATACCTTTGATTCTATTTATTGCTATTAAGTTCTCTTGTGTTTGTTTGTCTATCTCCCCCGATTAGACTGTAAGCCTGTCAATGGGCAGGGATTGTCTCTATCTGTTGCTGAATTGTACATTCCAAGTGCTTAGTACAATGCTCTGCACAGAGTAAGCACTCAATAAATACGATTGAATACATGAATGAATGAATAAATACATAATTTCTTATATATAATTTATAGATTTGTACATAAATGTCATGGGGTTGAGGGTGGGACCTATAGATAAGAAGCAGCATGCAATAGCTTAGCTTAATGGAAAAAGCAAGAACCTGGGAGACAGAAGAACCTGGGTTTTATTTCCGGCTCTGCCACTTATCTGCTGTATGATGCTAGGCAAGTCACTTCACTTCTCTATTTCTCAGTTTCTTCAACTGTAAAATGGAGCTTGAATACCTGTTCTCTCTTCTCCTTAGATTGTGAGCCTCATCTGGGAGAGGGCCTGTGTCCAACTTGATTAACTTGCATCTGTACCAGGTTTTAGAATAGTGCTAGACGTATCGTGTTCGACACATAGTAACCACTTATCAAATGCCATAAAAACAAAAAAAACCCACTAAATTTCTCTGTGCCTCAGTTACCTGTTCTGTAAAATGAAGATTAAAACTGCAAGCCCTAAGTGGGACCTTGACTGTGTCTGACTTGATTAGCTTATATCTACCCCACCATTTATTAGAATGCCTGGAACAGAGTAAGTGCTTGACCATAAAAAATAGGCACAGTAAGTAGATTGGCTTGAGAGGAGCTAACAGTTTGAGGCTGGGTGGGGAGGTAAAGACGGGGAGTGGTAGTGGGAGAGGAGTGAGAGGAAACAGAAAGGGAGAGAGAGCTGAGTGCCTTAGTTGAGCTAAGGATTTTCCGCCTGATGCAGTGAGTAATAGGCAACCACTGGAAGTTTTTGAGGAATGGTGAGATGTGCAAAATTATATTTTAAAGTAATGATCCAGGCATCAGGGACTGGAGAGGGGAGAGCCTAGAGATTGCAAGGTGAAGGAGGAAGTATGCTATTCTCCTTTCCCTTGTCCTTCAACAATTCTCAGTAATGCTGGCTCCTTGTTACAGTAAAGAGATCATACAGCTTTAGGGTAGGGGACAGGATTTCTTGACTCATAACAATTAACCACCTATGTTTAAATCAAACATACTGGAAACTCAAGGCCGATAAACTGTTCCTGATTAGACATGCATTTAAGCACTTAGTAGAGTACAATAGTCAGAAGATAGCTAGAGAAGTAACGTGGCTCAGTGGAATGAGCACAGGCTTGGGAGTCAGAGGTCATGGGTTCTAATCCAGGCTCCGCCACTTGTCAGCTGTGTGATTTGGGGCAAATCACTTAACTTCTCTGTGCCTCAGTTACCTCATCTGTAAAATGGGGATTAAGGATGTGAGCCTCACGTGGGACATCCTGATTACCTTGTAACCCCCCCAGCACTTAGAACAGTGCTTGGCACATAGTAAGCACTTAAACGCCATCATCATTATAGCTCTTTCTCTTTTCCATACCTCTGATCCCACATCTTGTCACTGTACTAACCACTTAGCACAGTGCTCTGCACACAGTAAGCTCTCAATAAATACGATTGAATGAATCCAAGCTACCTGATTAATGAGGAAGTACTGAGTTTAAGAATGAAATCACAGAATTTACTGAACTGTTTGGTTGGAGTGGGTTAGTATGGACGGAACATGTTGGGTCACAGCGTTCTTAAAGACATTGCTATTGTCAGTGGCTCTGGCCTTCTTTCCAGGAGGATTAGAAGGTTTATGTGACATTAGTCTGGCTCTACTTGAGAATTATGGTGTAGTGTAAGTGCTTGGAGTGCAGTGGTTCATCCTTTGATCAGTCAGCTTCATCAGTGGAGCTAGGCAGGCAACTCACGGCATATATAAGGGCAGAGAGAGCTCCTAGGTGCTACCCCACTCCTCTCCCTCACCTGCTCCTTTAATCCTAACCCTCCCCCCTCCATTCAAACTGCAATAGTAAAGTTTTTATTCCAGCATCTCAGAGCCGAACACAATTCTCCCCTCATGGTCTTTAATAGTCTTCAGCAGCCAATCCACAACTCTGGTTCAAATCTTGAAAGGAAAGGTAAATAGATTTCACAATGGTCACCCTCATCAGTTTTTGAGGGGCAAGACCGAGTGGATAACAAGGGTTGAGAGTCAGAAGGATCTGGGTTCTAATCCAGGCTCTACCACATGCCTGCTCTGTGACCTTGGGCAAGTCACTTCCTTCTCTTGGCCTCAGTTATATCATCTGTAAAATGGAGATTAAGACTGTGAGCCCCATGTGGGACAGGGACTTTGTCCAACCCAATTTGCTTGTATCCACCCCAGTGCTTAGAACATTGTCAGGCACATAGTAAGAGCTCAACAAATACCACAACTACAATTACAATTATTCTCCAAGACGATGACTTAGGTTTTGTTAAAATATCATTTGAGTCTTTTAACTGACATCAAGTCCCTCCAATTATTAAAAATAGTGTTGTCACAGCTGAGAAAATTAATTCTCTGTCCTCTGGAATATTTATCTCTACCCAAAACTCAGTCCAGCAAGAGATGTGACTTGCTTGCAGTGTCTTTTAGCTTAGAAGAATTCTGGAAAATAGGAAGATTTAGATAAACAGATTTTTCTTTCTTGCAGGTTGAATGTCTCTGTGTGTAGGCCTCAAGTGCATGTTTATAGTTGAACTGATGGAGCCAGATGTAGAGTCAAAAGCTGTCTACTAAAGTCCATGTTCTCAGTCCATTCTAAAATTCACAGGTCACTATGTCAAATATCCACAAGTGAGGTTTGGTGGGTATAGGGTATGACCTACTTTGGGGAATGATTGGTGGTAGAGACAGCATGGAATATATCAAAAACACATTTACTTAGAGACCTTTAAGATTAGAGCCTTCAAAATTCCAATATTAGCAAATCTTATCCTTCCTTAAGGCATTTAACAATAAGGCAACCTTACTGAATATTTTCCAAGCAAAATACCTCCTTGAAAATGGATCACTGTCAAACATATTTTTAGAAACATTCAGGGCACTTGCTGGACTTGCTAACAAGTTTGGCCCTTAATCCAAGGTTAATTTACTTGAGAGGGGAGCATTGCAAGTTCAAGCTTTTATCAGACTCTCTAGAAAAGCCTGCAGCTCTGATCCTCTAGGTACAGCTCATTTAAAAACCTTCAAGTCCACATATTCATGTTATTCAACTAAAATTTTCAGGACATTATGCTCAGACATAATTTACCAGGGGGTCGGTGTTATACCAAAAATAGCTTAATTTTTTGTGACCTTTTAATTCATTTCAAAATTTATTTGATGAATCTCCTCCTAAGAAAGTCAGCTTAATGGCTTAGTAAAATATTTAGAAACAAAATCAATGTGCAAGATACTCTTTCTTCAGTGGCTATATGTCAATATTCAAGCAGATATTTAGATCTCTTTTTCTTAGCCTTTGTAGCAGTTCAGCCTTTCTGTTGCCATTTTTAGTTTTTGTGCATTATATTGAAAGTTAGGTCCTTTCTAGATATAGAACAGGCACTGAAAATTTAGGGTGGCTCTATCTGTCTTCATTTAGGGTACCATCAACCACCTTTAAGAATGACATAATTTTAGAAATTAAGGAACTTATTTTCAGATATGTTGTGAATTTTGCTGGCAAAAATGCCTTTTGCCCAAATTTGACAAATTATGTCAGTACTCATTCAGATTTGAAAAACTAAACATCTTTCTCCAAGCCTGGAGAACTGGGTTCTCCACCACTTGCCTACAAAATTAATTGTCACTAAGCTTCTCTGTGCCTCAGTTTCCTCATCTATAAAACGGGAATAAAATAACTGCTCTCCCTCCCCTTATTTTATGAGCCAGGAATGGTGGCTTATCTGATTGAATTGCTTCTACCGTAGTGCTTATCTCAGTGTTTGGCATTAGAGCAAGCACTTAACAAAAGCTACAGTTATCACTATTATTATTACCATGACATTTCAATTAGTGATATCTGTCACTGTTCAGAACTCATGGATCCTGATGAATGTTTGAGCTCACCCTGTGCTTAAAACTAGGGATACTATCTATTAATAGTAGCAGCTTGCATTAATAGTAGCAGTTTGCATGATAAAAGTGTGACCCTTTAGAAGATAGTCACAAATTGCAGCTGACCTTTAGGCAAAGATATAGAAACTCTCCAAACTTTGACACACTGCATCTTTTGGCATCCCACTCTACTCTCACAAATGATAATTGACCAATCAATCGATCAATCAATCATATTTACTACATGCTTGGGAGAGCACTGTACTAAGCACTTAGAAGAGTACAACACAACGCATTCCAGTGTGTTGTTCATCTGAAAGGGGGCTGACAATTTAACTTAGAGCCATTGGCCATAAAAACAAGTGGTTGCAGATCCGTGATGTAATGCTAAATGTTTAGTACAGTGCTCTGCCCCAAGTAAGCACTCAATACATACCTTGCTTAATTGATTAATGCAAATGATGGTGATGCTTTATTCTCTAAGTATGGCTACAGACAGTGGCCTACATGGCTAGGAGATTTGAGTGCTACCCAATCTTCTCCTGCTACAGAGTAAGGGGACTTGAAGACCTAAGCCTGGGTCTGAGAAAACAGCTGCAAAAAGGCCAAGTGGTCTCAGGGTGTGAGCTGGACAGGAGGAGAACATGGTGTGCCACTGTCTACATCCCTGCCCAAGGTGGTACAAATATATACTGCCTCTTCCTTAAAACCTATGCAAAATAGTTATCTTTCTTCCTCTTCCTCTCCCAGAGGGGATTACCACCACCTGTCTCAGCTACACAGTTAGTTGATTCAGCAGGAAAAGCAGTATTAAGAGGGGAAAGCTCCTTTGAATATGGTATTTTACAATGATTCCTTTGGTTGATAAAGTACTACCTTTGTATTCGTGTGATGAGACACTTTTTGGCAGAGAGACAGGAATATCCCAGCAAGGTGTCAAGTTAAAAGAGGAAGGCTAAAAATACTTGATCAGAAGACTTTAGAAATGCTAGAGGTTGGCTGCAGTGGTTTCTTTCCTCGTCTCTCTGTCTCCCACTTGGAAACTGGTAAGGGAAGGTGGTGGTCCGTGATTTTCCTGCTGCTAAAATTCACCTGGCTCCTTTGTGTCTTACTTCAATTGGACCTCTGCTATCCTGGTAAATTGGTGGGATGCGTAGGCATGAATTAAACTGATATTACAGAGGAATTATATTGTCTCAGGGTTTGAATAGTGGAAGATGGGCCAGGAATTCTGAATCCCATTCATGTCTTGGGTGCTTTATCTCCTGTGGTGTCTCGGGCAAGGCATTTAACCTTTTGGATCTCTGTGCCTGCATTTGTGAACTAGGGCTCATCCCTGCCGTTCTCTCACAGGAGTGATAGAAAGATTAATGAGTTAATGTTTTGTGAAGTGCTTTGAGATTCTCAGATTAAAGGTGCTACATAATAATTATAATAACACTTTGTTCTTACATAGTGCTTTTCTTCCAAGGAGCTCAAACTACTTTACAAAAATTATCTCATTAATCCTCACAACATTCCTGGAAGGCAGGTGGCAATTATTATCCCCTCTTCCCATCAGGAAACTGGGGCACAGAGAGGTGAAGTGCCTAGCCCAAGGTCACACAGCAGGTCAGTTGTAATGTTGGCAATAGAATGCTGGGATCCTGATGTGGGTCCAGGATTCTATTTACTAGGCCTCACTCTTTTCAAGTATGTTTTTAATAGGTTTGAGTTTATTTTGCAACACTTCAAGAAATCAGCCACAATAACACTATTTTATGAGTAGAGGTACTTTCCCACTGGTTGCAGAACACAGATTTGTTTTGTAGTTTGTTTTTTTTAACAAATCAGAGTACAGCAATTAATAATGGTACAGTGAGCAACTGTCACTCTTCCTTAATGAAATTGATCAGGCAAAATGGTTAGGTCTACATCAATTACTTCATATAATAGAAATAAAATCTTTGCAATCCAATTGGATAAGTATTTCTTCAAATTAGATACAGGAGAATGGATTTCAATGAAAAAACATTCATTTTTATTTCACATGATGAATTATTTTGTTATCAGTTGCATTATTTTTATTGCCACACACAAATACCCGCAAGAAACAGTTCAATTCAGAGAACATTTCTTCACTGCTGTATATTTTCCTTTTCTTGTCAGAAACTCAGTTGTTCCTATCACTGAGAATTTGCCCTTCACGTACAGAACAAATTGTTCTAACTCCCAATTATATTGTAAGAAAGTTAAATTTTAATGTGCTTATTTATCAGGAAAGCACACCGAGGCACAGAGAAGCTAATTTTTGCCCATCAGTAATAAGAAAGTCCATGACAGAACCAAGAGAAAAAGCACAGAAACTTGGTCTTCTCCATGACACAGTATTGCTAGTACTAAATGTTCAGATAAGATACCAACAGTGAGGTCCAGGAACCCAGTTAGCTCATCAACAATGATGTAAAGCTAATTACAATATAACCATTCTGAACTGGGTAAATGAGTAAAATGGATGTTAGCATGTTAGCAGGATTTTCTAGCTATTGCAAAGTGAGAATAGAAAATTCCTTCTCTATACCCTGGGAAGGCAAAACACATGCTTTCAAGACTTAGAATGATACAGTATGGTCTATTTCTTGGAGACAACACCAGTAGACGGACTAGCCTGGCATGAGACAATCAGTAGTGAGGTTGCTGTCTTGGAGTGGAGATTTTGGTATATTTGGGAGAACAAAAGGCAGTTTTGACAGACATGGCAAATAGTGAAAACTTCGACATAGGAAAGGACAAACTTTATAGTCCCCTATCAGTTGGATTGCATTATAGGAGTTGTCATCTTCAACTAGATACCCTCAGAGCTACACACTATCGGCACTTGAAACTAGTATCAAGTGCACTGATTTGGCGTCTACTGAATTAAAAAGTATTGTTTTAGGCACTTGGGGAAGCATGTGAAAGAAGCAAACAATGTAATCCCTGTTCTTAAGGAAGTTACACTACAATAAGGGATGATGCTTAATTTATCAACATATACTGTTAAAAGACTAGTAATCCATTTAAAAACTGTTATGGGTCTACCAACTCTGCCTTATTGTACTCTCCCAAGTTCTTAGTACAGTGCTCTGCATACAGTAAGTGTTCAATAAATACGACTGATTGATTGGCTGATTGATGTGTAATTTAATTTCTTTTTTTTTCTATTGGGTACAAATAAATATTGGTCTTTAACTTTACAGGCTACCAGTTATGCTCTGGTGACTATTCTTTGAAAGCAAATAATTTTGCCTTCTTTTTTTTCCATCCTTTAGCTATAATTTGTCTAATTCTTCCAATTCATGATAACTCATTGTTTGTAGGGCCGTGGGAGGTGGCCAGCAACTACCACCTCACTTTGTAACTTACAAGGCCTTCTCCATTTCTCTGCCTTTTTCTGCTTTCCTCTCTCTCTCTCTCTCTCTCTCTTCACTCATACACAGTATAGATGCAGACTATGTGTTTTAGTCTTGAAGACTTACTAAATATGCACAGATTTGGAAAATTTCTCTTGGGAGAAATGAATTCTAAATAGCCAACTTCTGAAATAATGGTTTAATGCAACAATGCTTTTTTAGTATAAATACATACAGCTAGTTTCAGGGATACAAGCCAACAAATGAATATTTTGTGTCTGAAATGAGAAATTTTACTATTCCTTATTAATCCAAATTTTTGAGCATTCTCTTAGAGGGAAAAGAATAGTTGCCCAGTCTAGTGAAAGAGAGATTGATTTGCTAACACAAAGACGTATTTTGCTGGGGGGAGCTGAGTAAGGGGGTAAGGAGGGATAAAGAGACTTCATAGGAGAAATTACATAAAAAACCCAAGAGACAAGCCCAAAGGATTTAAGGACACTTAAACTGGTTTCCAGAATCTTTTTTTCTCGGAATTGTGCATGCGTTAGTGCCAGCGTAATCTGTATGTGGAACTAGGTCAGGAATAAAACCGATCTTCACTTACACCTGGAATAGGAAATTCTGACTTGAATAATTGTTCTCTAGGCAAGATAGATGGAAAAAAGCCCCAGTCCACTCATTTGCTAAGGCTCCTGAGAAATCACCTTTAGATGCCTCAAGTGCTTTGCCAATAGTCTATAATCTAATGCCTAAAATTTAGATAACTTTTTTATCTTTGAATTTTATCCAATTATTCCTCATTATGCTCTTTGTATACTCTAATTAATCTTCCACTTTGGTGACTGTAGCTTGTCCTCTCCCATCACCTATGATTTGTCCACAATATACCTAATTAGTTCTTTTAATCTTTCCTCATATGTCAATTTACCAATTACCTTACTCCTTTTTGTTGCTTTTCTCTGGATCTTGTCTAATCTGTCTTCATCTTTTTGTAACTGAGGCAATCAACAATGCCACAGGAAATATATGTATGGCCTAATCGAAGACCTGTGGGGTTGAGTTACCAGTATCATCAGTTAGTCCTGTCTTAATGCTTCATGCATGCAGTCTAAAAAAACCCACCTATTTTTCTGCTTTATTTATCTTGACTTAGCAACTCATGACCATGGCTATACAAGATACTGATACCTATTTCACTGTGGGCAGGGAATGTGTCTGTTATAGTGTTATAATTGACTCTCCCAAGCACTTGGTACAGTGCTCTGCATACAGTACGTGCTCAATAAATATGATTGACTGGTTGATATTTTCAGGACCATACCTGGAGGCCCTGATATAAGCAAAGGGTCTTAACCAATCCCCGCACTGCTCTTAACCACACTGCCCCAATGAAGAGATATGGCCTTAAAACTGATCCATTCCATGAAGGGATCTAGAGAGCCCAGGGAAGAATATGCTTCACTGATGAATTCTAGGATTGACTGGACAATTTGGGGTTGGTAATATACTGTCACATTACCTGGTCTTTGTCTCCAAATAAAAGGCTGAATTTTGTGTTAATTCAGCAAGCCTGAGCTTCTCAAATTGAAAGTTCCACTCACCATTGGTTGAGTGTATCTAACTGAACCATCATTGGAGGCATTTTGTGGTCACAGCTGCAACAAAAGTTTTTAAAGTCCCATTTTAAAACACCTCAAAGTTGATGACTGACTCCTTCTAAACTGTCTTCACATAAACCAAAAACCCCCAGATTTTTTCTTTTAGATATATTTAAGTTTAAATGTTTCATTTTTTTTATTTCCCTCTAGTTCCTGTAGGAAACCCATTTAGGTGCAATACTTCTCTAAAAAGCTCCCTAGACCACCAACCCTTATCTCACCTGTTGACCACCCCCAAACTGGACAAAAAGCTAAAGGTTCATTTTCATGTGGTAATTTTCTGCCCACTCTTTTAACTTCCTTTAATCCATTTACATTATTTCTTTGTCCTTGCATTTGCACCAGCTCCCAGTTTAATATCATTTGCACATTTCATTAATATGCGGCTTACTCCCTCTTCGAGATCCTTAATAAAGATGTTAAATTAGATTGTATCTGACATTGACCCTAGGGGCACTTCTCTGCTTTAACGATATCCCGTTTTCCTCTCGGCATTCTACAGAGTTCTTGCAATGTGGGAGGGACATTCCTTCAACCTGGGATAAATCTTCAATTTTAATTCTAAAGCAGAAGTCAAGTCATGTGGCTTGGGATAACTTGACATTGCCAGAACATACTCGTAGTTGCTAGGAAGTCATATTTTATCAATTAAGTACAGGTTTGCCAAAATTATATGTCAGGTTGCCAGTCTGCTGACAATTACAAGAGATAGTCACCCCGTACTGCTTAATGTATTTCAGTCCAACCGAGGAGAGTCACGTTTTCAAGATAAAAGTAGGCCTTATGTTTCAGGGAGAGCAATCATCTTTCACCACCTTTCAAAAAGTAAGCTTCTTCAGTTTTTTAAAGAAGACTTTATTAAAGCGGTTGTTTATGCCAGTTCCCAACCAATGATGTGTTTCAGGGAAAGGTACTGAGTTCTCTAGTAGGAATCCAAATAAAATCAGTTTTTAAAATTACTAAACTTCACAGCAAGTTTCATATTCATCCCCATCTGAAACATTTCTGTAATAAAGACAGAATGCTACACGAATTTTTTGGAATAAAAGTGTCCTTTCTTACATAATGCAGTTCCCTCAGAGAGACCTATAAACTTCTGTAAAATGAGAATTTGGTCCTGTAACTTCATTAGATCATCAGCTTGTCCATACTCTTTTTTAAATAATAGTTTATAATTTTCATATACAGACAAAATAATTTTCGGTACTGATTTCTGGGTTAAAGAAACTAGAGGATGAATTACTCTGTCACTGTCTCTCTACCCCCCAGCCCCAATTCAATGATACTCTCTAGAAATTTGTCAGTTTCATAATGAGATCACATAATCTTGGTATGTCTGATAATCAACCAATCAATGGTATTATTGAGTGGTTACTGTGGGCAGAGTATTGTACTGTACAATACAACAAAGATGGTAGATATGATCTCTGCCCACAAAGAGCTTACAGTTAACAGGAGGAGACAGACATTGAACTAAATTATTGATAGAGGAAATAGAATATGAGGATATTTACATAAGTGCTGTGGGGTTGGGGTGAATATCAAAGTGCCTAATGGGTGCATAGCCAAGCGCATAGTTGATGCAGAGGTATGTTTGATAGGGGGAAATGTGGCCTTAGTCATGGTAAACAAGAATTACAATTCTTTACTTTAACATAAAACTATAGGTCAACTCTATTTAGTTCACTCAAAAATGATAGATGGTTGTCCTATTTTTAAATATTTCTGAGGAAAATAACCCCACAACTCTTCTTGCCTTCAACTACACTTCTGCTAACCCTCATTTGTAGGCTCTTTAGTTAGGAATATCCATTTGAAATGTTCTAACCAGAAAGTACCCATGTGAAGAATAATTAGTACTAAGGGCTTAATTAGAGCAGCAGCGTGAATCTGGGCCTTGGTAATATATTAAAAATATTATTACAGGCGGAACTGCAAAAATTATAGTTCAGTATTAATCCCTGGAGTCTGGGCAGACATAAGGAGTGATCCAAGTACACTTAATATTTGAAGAGTGCTATGTATTTTCCAAGTACTCTGCTGAAATGAAGCATTATTGTGCTTGTCTAAGGACCATTCTTCTAACACCAACCCCAACTCCCTTTTGAATGGGGAAACTGAGTTACTGAAAAGCTAAATTCTTAAAGTTACTTCAACATGAATCAAAGGTCAATCTGGTATGAGAACAGCAAATCATTTCCAAGTCAAGTCTGAATCTTTGACCTCTCTAAGAGAACAGAGAGGAAACAGTCTACAAAACTGATAAAAAGGATAAATATTTTAATAACAGAAACATAAATAAATGTAATTTTATATTTCCAGCATGGTTAACCACTTGTTTTATCAGTACCTCTAACTTGATGGAGAACAAAGAAAGAGAAATCTGAGAAGCAAAGGAGAAAAGAAGATCTTCAGAAGAGATAAAATGTCTCTGGGTAAAACAAATAAAGGCTTATTTGTGGTGGAATAGGGACTCTCTTTAGCTGATAGATCGTCTGTGATTCTGTAATCAAGCAGTTGGAGTTTTAGAGAGTTTATTTTTTCAGATGGTTCAGCCTTGACATGTTGGTATATTGCAACACATACCTGGGACACAGGTGTTCCAGTTTCTGTTTTGTGCTTAGCAAGCCGGAAACCAAGTTATTTGGGGGTATGCCTGGACCATTCACCATATGATGTAGACAAGTTACAGTTACAAACTTTCTAGATCTATACTGATATTGTAGAACACATTCTAGTACTGGTCTTCTACAGAAGGCTTCATTCTGGGTCTCCCTTAAGTCAAAGACAATCTATTTTCAAAGAAACAATAACCTTTGTTGAGCATTTGATTGTGAAAAAATGTTTTCAGTCCCCAGAAAGTCTGTCATGACTAGACAGAAAACTGCAATGAAAGAGAAAAGAAGAAAGATTAGTGAATAACTGGACTGTTTGAATTTCTTCTAAGGTTGGGGGTGGGTGGGGGAAGAAATGGAAATGAAGCAGCACAAGGCCCACCAGTTTATTCTATTCAGTCCACAAAAATAGAAATAGATTTGAACTTGTTAGATTTCTCCATGGAGCTACAGATCCGGAAACTGCTTACTCCTCAGGACCACCCCATCTCAGGGGAAAAGCTGTTCTTCAGAGAATGTCAATACCTAACCTGGTTACATCATTGTATTACAGATGAGGAGTTGGGGGGCTTGAGAGATGGATGAAACCCTGAAGCCACAGAGAGAGGTCAGTCCCTGACAGATACCCAGCAGGGAAAGACTTGGGTGGTTGGTGTTTTTAGAAAGTCTGAATTTTGGCAGAGGGAAGAATCTGTGGGTGGTGTGCCCACAGAGAACTTGCCAAGGAAAGTGTGTTAGGTATAATGTTGTCTCAGAGGAACCCTTGGGTTTATGTTAAGAACACATACAAAGTCTGGGATAGGCATTTATTCCTGCATCTAATTTTAGAACTGTTGTACAACTACCATTGCTATTAGAAATTTTAACCCAAGTAAGTACTAGTTATCAGTTTATGATCAAAGAGACTACCTGAGTAATCTGCTAATTTGAACAGACTCATTTTTCGGTGAGAGGTTGGAATAGAATTTCACCCCAGTTATCAACATACTGCCTTTGGAGTGAAGGATTGGTTAGCTGAAACCCAAACACTACCTAGGCCTTTTGGAGATGCCACAATAACAACTATGATAATAATCAACCAATCAGTCATATTTATTGACTGCTTTTTTAAGTGCTTACTATATGTCAAACACTGTTCTAAGTGCTGGGGTAGATTCAAATGCACTAGATTGGACACAGTCCTTGTCCCACATGAGACTCCCAGTCTAAGTAGGGCATAACAGGAAAATCGAGGCATGAAAAAGTTAAATGACTTGCCCAAAGTCACACTGCAAGTATTTGGCAGAGCCAGGATTGGAAACCAGGTCCTCTGATTCCCAGTCCTGTGCTTTTTACACTAGACTACACTGTTTCTCCAGAAGTTCCAGTGGCTGGGTGGGAACCAGCAGGAGTTGCTGGTAACCAGGAGTTGCTGGTAACTATCTCCCCAAGCCCAGGACATGAGGGAGCTGCTGAGTGGGACTCTTTGTGCTGGGACAGCAGCTCCCACCCTTCCTGGAATTACACAGGGCAGACTCAGATCCCAGAGCCCTATGGCATGGGGGAGGAAGAAGAAGGTCAGGAGGTCCTCCTGGGAGGGACTGTGGGGGTGAGAGAACAGGGAGGGAGAAGGGGTTGTAGGGGCAAGAGTGATCTCTGTGTCGGGGATACCGCCTCCCTTCGAAATGTCAAAATCTAAATGTAAAAGGATGGTGGGAGCAAACTGCTGGGGTAGTGTGGGGGAACTTGTAGCTCATCAGCGAGGAGCTCCAAAAGAATCTCTATCATGACCATTACTTGCCATGAACTTAAAATCCTAGTATTAAAAATGAGGTGTCTGTTCATAAAAGGTGATCAAACTGCTGTCACAAAATAGTAACAGCATTACACACCAGAATAAGCAATAGCTTTTCATGGATTCAGAATGTGTGCAATTTGAAGTATTATGTAATAAATGTCTTAATTTCTTTGAAAAATCTTCACAAAAGTATTTAGGAAATCAGTACTTCTTGTATGTAGGTTACAAGATTAATTATTCATTATTAAATTTCATTAGTGGTTCTCCAGTCCACCTTTGCTGTAAGAATACAATGGTTTCCTCCAGTAAAGGCCATGCATACTTAATGGGCCAAATACCTAGCTGCAAATTCATTACAGTGTAGGGAGAAGAGTGAACAAAATTGACCCTGTCAGACCATTAGGTTACAGTAGTGCTTTGGAGCCTGGGCAATAATTCAGTGAATGCTTCTCCCTTTTAAAAAAGACTTGCTTATCCCCCAAAGACTCATGTATCCATAACATCATCCTTGGTGGGAAGGACTATAACAATCCTCCCTCTTTGATGCAGCAGGCAATCAGATTGGGCACACCAGGAACCATATTCACATGCTTTCTCCACATGTGACATCTCTACAAAAGGGCAATCTGGGCTACTCTATATTCCCAGTAAAAGTGCACCAGACATCCTGATGTTCTTCCTAGAAAGACTTCTCTTCTCTCTCCCCTCTGTGTTGCCTCTGAGGTTGGGAGTGAGACACTGGGGATGGTTTTAATGATCATGAGCATGGTGTCTTTCATCAGAGGACTATAAGAGGCATACTCAACTGAACCAACCATATGGTGAGTTGCAAAAGAGAAAAAGGAAGGTAATAGAGTCTTCATGTTTTTAACGGCAGGGTTTACTTTTGCACACCTCTCATTGGCTTGGAAGTTCAGTGAAGTGATAGCTCATTCTTAGAGGTGTTAGAAGCCCTGCTGATCTCTCCTTACCTCATTAGTAACTTTCCTGGACTTTGGGAATTATCCCTGAAGCAGTGACCCAGAGAAATGATAGGCTGGAGGCCAAAAATACTAGAAATCCTCTGGGCTAGTCTATTTCTAGAGGAGGGCTTCCAGGCCAGACTAGTTCTGGGCACTTTCTCAGGTATGCTTTGTTTTCACTGTTCTGAAACTGCTATCATTGAGGTGACAGAATAACTAAGAGACATAGATGTACATGACCTAGATAATATTAAAAATCAGAGACTTCTTGCCCCTATGTTTTTCTCTTGCCTCACATAATCATACTCATCATTTGTGGTAGCCTATTTTGGGAACATGAGCCAAGTTTCTCTTTAGTTTTACATTCTGAATAAATAAAAATTAGGTAAAGGGGAATAGTTTTTTTTTCTTTAAGTGCTATGGCAGTTCTTCAAGAGATCATGGAGTCTATCTAGTTCACAGTAAATTCAAACAGAAACTCCTTACCATTGGCTTTAAAGCACTCTATCAACTTGCCATGCCCTACCTAACCTCACTAATTTTCTACTACAGCCCAGCCCCTACAGTCTGCTCCTCTACAGCCATCTTATTTACTGTGCTCTGATCTAATTTATCTTGCCACTGACGCCTTTCTCATATACTCCCCATAGCCTGGAACATCCTCCCCGCCTGTCTATGCCAGGCCACTACTATCTCTGCCTTTAAAACAGTACTAAGGTCACATCTCCTCCAAGAGGCCTTCCCCAATTAAGCCCTATTTTCCCCAGCTCACTCTCCCTTCTGTATTATCTCTGCACCTCAATCTGTGACCTTGAAACACTTGATATTCACCCAATATCCATCCCCTCAGCATTTATGTACATATCTTTATATATTATAAATTATTTATTTATCCATATTAATGTCTGTCTCCCTCTCTAGACTGTAAGCTCTATGCCATTTTAGTATCTGACCCACTCTCAACCTCACAGTACTTATGTGCATATCTATAAATTATTTATTTATATTAATGTCTGTCTCCCTCTCTAGACTGTAAGCTCTGTGGCCTTTTAGTATTTGACCCACTCTCATCCCCACAGTACTTATGTTCATATCTATAAATTATTTATTTATATTAATGTCTGTCTCCACCTCTAGACTGTAAGCTCGATATGGGCAGGGAATGTGTCTACCAATTGTGTTATATTGTATTCTCCCAATTGTTTAGTAAAGAAATCTGCATGCAGTAAGCACTCAAAAAATACCATTGATTGATTGATTGCTATATCCCAATTGGCCATCATGAAAAGCCACAAATTCCTTATTTTTCTGTTTGAATTAAGACATTACCATCATATATACCATCCACTAGGGAATTGAGGTCATTCTTTCCACAATTCAGATGTTCAAAAATTTTCATATACAATATCCAGATGAAAGAAGTAGGTTTTAAAAACAAATAATCTAGGTAATTACCTCTATTTCAGAAGTGCAAACTGGCCTAAACCATGCTCTGTTTTATTTTTTGATATAATGCATGGTTTTATGACCTCACAGATGTATTGTTCAAGAGCAATGAAATTCTGAAAGCTTTATGAGAGCTGGGAACACATGGAGTCCAGTCCTGGGTTGTGATGAGACCAGAGAAGCTAATCCAGGCCAGATGTTAATCTGAAATCTTGTTAGTGCAATAGAATTCAAAATAGTTTGTTCTAATTTGCTGCACAAGACAGGGAACTTTGTTGATTAGGGATATCTGTGCCCTGGCAAAATGTGAATCTAAAGGTTTAAAAATACCTCGTGGAAAGAACATAGGAATATGAGTCAGGAGAACTGGGTTCTGGTCCATTTTCTATTATTTAAGTGCCGTGTGATCTTGGTCAAGTCATTTAACCTCTTTAGACTTCAGCTTCCTCCTCTGTAAAAATAACTACTCTTCCTCCCTCCTAGGCTGTGGGCCCCAGGCAGAACGAAGGACTGCATCAGAACTGAGTCTCTGTGTATCCTAGTGTTTAACAGAGTGTTAGGCATGGAGTGACTGCTTAATGAATACTGCAAATATTCAGCCAATGGGTCAATATTCTTTTCTAAATTAGCACTATACAGCAATCACTAATTATTCACTTACTATTCCCCGATTGCCAGGAGGAACACAGGCAGGGACTGGAGAGTGTGTAAAATGTTGGAAAAACCATAAGCCCTATAGCCTATTCCCTGCAAAGTCAAAGTCTTTGCAACTGGACAGAGCTTGTCTGTCATCTATGGAGTGAGACACCCAGAAGTTAAAGGCCTGTGTTCTAATAACTGCTCTGCCACTTACCTGCTGTGTGACTATGCAAATCAGTTTACTTCTCTGTGCCTCAGTTCCCTCATCTGCAAAATGGGGAATAAATATCTGTTTTCTACCTCCTCCTTACTCTGTCAGTACTATGTGGGACCTGATTATTCTGTATCTACCTGGGCGCTTAGTAAAGGGCTTGGCATTTAGTAAGCACTTAACATATGCCACAATGATTACTAGTTTTGAAGGTTTTAAAGTGAAGAATATTAAAAAAAAAAGTTGGGAGGAAATTTCATTCCATGCAAAGAGTTGACACTTTTTTGAGCTCCAAATTCAAATCTGAATTTAGAAATAGATGAAGAGAAGGCAAAAAATTGAATTTTAGAAACTGCCTGCCATGCATTCATATTTCTATGATGCTTCAAAAATCTCTCTGGCATCAACATACTTTACTGCTGAAGTTCCTTAAATAAATTTAATTTTCTTTAAAATATGAATATTCAATAAAGCTTCTGGGTCTCAGGCAGAAATAGAATAGTTTAATTTATGGATGGAAGTCAGATGCATAAATAGAGGCTAACTGTAGGATCTGGAACATGTGTTGCCGTCTGTGAATATTTCCCCAGAAAATACTATTTTTAAATAGACAACCTTTGTCAGCCACTCTGAAGAGGAATGTAAAGTTGTTTATTTGCATATCATGACAAAAGAAATTTAGAAAGAAACATTTAAAACTTAACTTTCCAAGCTGGTAGATGACATCATCCTTGGAGAACTTACAGCTCAAGTCATTGTCTGAACTGGAGAAAAAACATGAGTTGCTCAGACAGGATGATTTGTTCAATAATAGGTGGTCAGTTTATGCGCCAAGTAAACTAGCAAGATTTCAGAAGTAAATATGGAAGATAAGAAAGAGGAGCCTCGTGTGTGTGTGTGTGTGTGTGTGTGTGTGGTTTTTTTCCCTTCTTCTGTAGAGTTCAGATCATGCATCATCTCTAATGAGCTTGATAAAGCATAGCAAGGCAAATGTGCCATAATTCATCATGTTTTCCATTTCAAAAGTGACAGCGAACTTAGGAAAAAAGTCTTTATTTTGTAGGAACAGAAAATAACAGAGATGATGATCACATCTGAAGCAATATCTGAAAATGAACACTCATAATTGACATCAAATATGGAAAATTGGTCCATTATACAGTGTTTTTGTTTTGTTAATAATGCATCAAAACTTCCTGTTTGCTCCTGTAAACAAAATATTTTATTTGTACATTTTATTCAAGGTAAAATAATTTAAACCCCCCCAAAATAACCCTTTCCAAAGTGTGAATGAGAAATAGGAGCTTCTATATGGAAGAAAATAGGAACAACTGAGTTGTTTGAAAATATATCATTTAAAATGTACTCCTTTCTATTAAATATTGTATCATACAACAGTGAAAGGTGTAAATAAGAAAAGCTTTTGGAAGAATTAATTCAGATTGGGAAGGATTTTTAAGGAAATTATTTTGCTACAGGTTCTCAAAAAACCCACATTTTTTTTAGTTTCTGCAATCCCCTTTGGAAATTAAACATGTTTTCTTCTAAAATAGACCAGAGCATCTTAGACCTCACACAGAGGCAAGCATGGTTAGGGAAATCAACTGAAAATATGGGACATAATCACATTAGTGTCTTTAATGCTTTAAGTCATCTTGTCTTATCTATAAGCATGTGAAGGAGGATGGGGCATGGATTGGTCATTATAAAGGAATCTTGCTGTCCTAAAAGGAATGCTGATTTGAATAATATCTACAAATCCTTTAATCAGAAATAATGTCACATTTTTATGGTGGGCTGAAGAAAACTATTTTTCTTTATTAAGAAGTTAAAAGATCCTGTTTATTTAATATTATTATCTGTGGAGTAATTAACAAATAATAGGAATGCAGAGATAGTAGCTTTTTTGTTTAGAAGATAAGAAGTGTGTTTACATGATGATCTAAAAAAATAGAGCCACATTTGGTTTTAAATAGTTGCAATATCTTAAAGGGACTATATCTGAGTAATGAGTTGCTGATGAAACAGTGACTTGAAATATAAACAGAGAAACTCTTCTCTAAAGCTATGTACTTTAGAATTTGTTAAATTTGGTAGAATAAAATATGTTAAAAGTATATCCTACATTTATTGTTATTTTAAACATCTACAGCTTGTTCTATTTAGGTGTGTAATTTTACAAACATTTGTAGATACACATATTTATGTTTGTATATATATATATATATCTCATATATATGGGCATAAAATCAGTTAAAACAGTTACTCACATCCACACATTTAATCTACTTGAGGGCAGGAATCATGTCTATTATCTCTATTGTAGTCTCCCAAATCCTTAATAAAGTGCTCTTCTCTGTATACATCAGGTGCTCAAAGCACACTACTGATTGATTACAACACAATATGTGTTCAGGAAATTAAATGAGCTATAATTTGTGTGGAAGTTTATCATTCATCTTTAACCTCATCAGAATTTATTAGTGCTTTCTGGGTGTAGACCATTGGGAAAATAAAATGGAATTAAGAAAATTCAGTCGCCTTCTTTAAAGAGCTAGTCCTAATGGGACTGGGCCACAGTCCTTTTATGTTATGAAGCACTGTCTCACCCTCCTCAGGATCGCACCTGAAAAGTTTCCAGTACTCTACCAGTCTCAGCTATGGGAGGGAGAGTCAAACTGAGGCCTACCCATTCCATTCCTAGTTTGGGCAGTGGATAACCAATGGAAGGCAATCTGATATGGGTCAAAACGCACCTCTGCTGGGCAGCAGCAGCATGGAAGAGAGTTGAGGGAGTAGACTCAAGTTTACTGTATGGAAGAAGGCAGTGGTAAACCACTTCTGTATTTTTGTCAAGAAGACACTATGGATACACTACCAGGACAACTGCAGCTGGAGGTAGGGTATTCTGGAATAGATGTGTCCATGGAGTAGCATAAGACATAAGACTTTGGGTCAATTTGGGGGACTCCTGGGCTGATGGGAGGGAATTAATTTGCTTCAACCCTATTTACCACACTGTGCCCAGTTTATTCCATTGCAAAATGTATATCTACCATCTTGTAGTCATGTCCTTAGCATTTAGTAACTAAAGGAGAATATATTTTTCATAGTATAACCTGGAAAACTGATATCTCTTTTCAGTACTTAAATGATAGTAAAATTTTAACTTTATGTATGTCTGGCTAAGGTATTCTTTCAGTTGTTCCACCAGGAAGATTATCAGATGATCTTAATGTATCCTCCAAGATGTACTAAAAAAATTCAAGATGTCCAAGAGTTAAAATACTTCTGTGAAGTTGCCTCTACATGACCTACACCAATCAATAGAACAGTGGTATTTATTGATAGCTTATTGTATGCAGAGCACTGTACTAAGCACTTGGGAAAGTATAATAGAGTTGGTGGATATGATCCCTGTCCACAAAAAGCTTACCTTCTCAATGGAAAGGTAGACATTTAAACAAATTACAGATAGGGGAAATAAAATCCAAAGCTATGTGCATAAATGATGTGGGGTAACAGGGAAGTAACAAAGTGCTTAAGAAGTACACCCAAGGGCCTAGTTGACATAGAGGGGAGAGTAGGTAGGGTAAATGAGTGCTTTGGTCAGGGAAGGCCTCTTGGAGAAGATGTGATTTTAGAAAGGTTTCGAAGGTGGAGATAGAGGTGGACTGTCAGATGTGAAGGGAGAGAGAGTTTGAGGCTTGAGAGAGAATTCAAAGTTCATTTATTTTAAAACCTACCTTGGTCATCTTTTCCTCCTAAAAGTGAAATAAGTAGTCCCATTCATTTTATTTTGCAGTCACTTGAAGCCATTTATTTGATTTCACTGTTGAATGGCTGATGGTCTTGATTAGTAAAAAATGCTGTCTTAGGATTCAAAAGAACACTCTCAAACTTTTCCCTCTCCCACCACTTTCCACCAGCTTAAGGTTTTAAAAATGGTTGAATTATATTTTGCAGATTTATAATTGAAATTATTCATAATATAAATTTGGGTATTAAGTCTGTTATATTATTTAAATCCATTTGGACAGTGCAAAATCATTCTCTATAACATAAAATACTTTAAAATATAGCTTAGAATTTGTTATGTCTCATGCATTGTCTTATTATGTCTCAGGCAATTAGATTTCTTCCCTATATGAAAAAGCATTTTTCTTTTCCTCATTTTGATTTCTCAGTTTCTTAGCTGTATCATTAGGCCACTGACACTGGCCTAAACAGTTTCAAACACTCTTATGCAGTTATCACATCTCCCTTATTCTTATATACTGCATTTAATTTTTATAATCATGCTTCATAAATCAGTCCTTTCATCCTCTACTATTCCTGCCTGTCTTTTTCTTATCTTGAAGAGAGGCTGTGAATTGTGGGGGATTTCAGGTTGGCTTTTGATATTTGTATAATTTTACTTGTACATTTGAATATATGGATAAACAGGGAGGAAGGGCCAAATTCAGATATCTGGTCACCATAAGTGGGGTAAAAATTGGCTAATCCTATTCTGTATGATATTTGGAAATCTGTGGACCAAGAATATTTCTCTGTGGGGAAGTTGCTACCTAATCCAAGCACTTGGGAAGTCATGTGGCCTAGTAGGCTAGTGGAAAGAGCAGGGGCCTGGGAGTCAGAGGACATGGGTTCTAATCCTCGTTCCACCACTTACCTGCAGGTTCACCTAAGGTCAACTTCTTTGCACCTCAGTTTCTTCATCTGTAAAATGGGGACTGACTACCTGTTCTTCTTCCATCTCAAACTGTGAGCTCCATGTGGGATAGGAATGTGCCTGTCCTGATTATCTTGTGTCTACCCCAGAACTTGATAAAGTAGTGGGCATATAATAAGTGCTTAACAAATTCCATTATTTTCTCATTAATATTAATAATAATTATTATTATTATTATTATTATTCCAATTATCATTTTTATTCTCTCCTTCAAGACCTGATTATCTTGTATTTACTCCATTACTTGGTACAGTGCTTGGTATATAGTAAGTATTTAACAAATACTATTATTATTTTCCTTATTATTAATAATTATTGTTATTATTAATAATGTTATTAATATTCTCTCCTCCAAGATCCCTCTTCATACAGGTGCCATTTCTGATGTGGACCTGGGTGTTTTTACATTTTTAATTGCTGAAACCCCTCTGTCCCATAACAGTGCACTCTGAGGCAGCTTCTACACTTGCTTACTGCCAAACTGGCTCTTTAGGTAAGAGTGGAGAGTGGAGAAGAATGGTCTATCACACTTTTCAGTCCTGACAGGAAACAAGAATCAAGAGTAAACAGGTTCTTCATAATTTCAGTCACGTTGAATTTGGGATTTGGAGGCAGTTTGCAATTGAACGATTTTGAGCTGAATATAACAACCTCTTGCTATTTTGTTATGGATATTCTGCCTTCCACCAGTTTTTCTTTTGACTTTTGGCTTTGGAAAAAGACTTTCCTGATCAAATCGAACACAGGGTAATTGCCAGTCTCTTTCCAATAAGGATGTCAGTAGAGAGGGCTCCTTTGTAGGCCTGTTAAATTCAACATACTCTAAGGAATGGGGTGAATGTATAACATAGTAGCCTACAGTAGCCTTGGGGTATGTTCATATATTTCTGAAGCTCAAAGTCATAGGCCACTGGGCTCTGGCTGCAAAGCTTTGGAATGTCAGTTGGGATTTAGTTGGAAAGTGGCTTGCACAGCCTTGATAGTTGACACTCACTAATCTCTGAATTTTTCCAAGGTGCAGGTTGGAACATTTTTAGCTTTTTGAAGTCGCATGAAGAACAGCATGGTCTAATGGAAATATCATGGATCTAGGAGTCAGAGGACCTAGTCTCTAATCCTGGTTCCACCGTGTGCCTGCCTTGTGACCATTTTACTTCTATGGGCCTCAGTTACTTTACCTGTAAAATGGGGATTCAGTACCTGTTCTCTCTCTTATTTAGACTGAACCCTGTCTAACCTGATTATCTTATAGTTTTCCCAGTGCTTAGAACAGTGCTTGACACATGGTAGGTGCTTAAAAAAATCTCTATTATTATTATTTTTATTATTAAGTAGAAAACCAACCACAAAGAGTAACAGCACAGAACAAATCACCACTTCTCCTAAGTGCCACCATCACTGAACCTCTTCTCAACCTGCTCCATCTTCATGCCTATTTATGTGGCTTTGGCAGAGGCACTGTTGCCATGATTAGAACAGTGCTCTGCACACAGTAAGTGCTTAACAAATGCCATGATTATTATTATGATAAAAGTTCAAACCAAGAAGAAGAAATACTGGAACCAGAGTCACAAAAAAGAATTGGGGAGACAGGAGGGATGGAGTTCAGGGAGTGAACAGGAGATGGTCAAGAAGGGTGAGGAGAGCATTGACTTGTCTGCAGTGACTGGATGTAATGTTGGGCCACAATTTGCATGTGTTGGAGTAAGTCAGCAAATAGTGTTAGGCATAGTTTCAGCTTGCACATACTGTGGGGTGGTCATAACCCAGAGTGAGCGTATAGCTAAAATAGGAAGGAGCTACTAAACTCACTTAAATGGTCTAGTAGATCAACATCCCACAGTTGAAACAACAGAAAAAAGCAAAACCAAAAATTGTCCTTAGCAGGTCAAATACTATGTCTTCTCCCTGGTGCTATCCTACCTTTGCAGCATTAGTCATATAATCATCTATTACTCAAGGTCATTTCCTTCTCTAGACTGTAATCTCATTGTGGACAGGGCCCTTGTCTGTTAATTCTGTTGTATTTTATGCTCCCAAGTGCTTAATACAGTGCTCTGCACATAGTAAGTGCTCAATAAATGCTATTGATTGATTGATTAAGCACCCAATAAATACCATTAAATATTATTGTGATAAAAATCTATTTAGATTTTGGGACTCACAAAGGTAATAAATCAATTATTGGGCAGGAGGCAGTTCAAGAGCTCTGGAAATACAGCTTAGTTGTCCAAAAGAGGTGAAAATAATGGGAGGTGTAGAGATGAGCCAAATAAATTTCAGTCTACATTTAATATGCTCTTTCTTTAAAAGACATATACCTCCATGGTTTTTTCGCATTAGCCATAATTTAAAGTTAAGATTTTTCTCCTTATACATGTAACTGTGGGAGTAGATGTTTGGTGTCTACCTTTAAAGAATGACTATTAGAGGTGTTTATTACAGGCATTATATAACCTCTGAAAAGTGATTTTTCCTTTTCCGTCTGCAGCCGTTTCCTCCACTCCAGCAGGCATCAGAAGGGAAGATTCAGGTTCGTGCCTGCTGAGAGAGGGGAATACTTGGGCTACCCATTTAAAACACAACTGGATTTTTTTCTATTCAAATGTAGGAAACCTAATTACACACTGGCAAATTCTCTTCAGTCTACCAAACACAGAAAAAAAACAGTGACAGAAACTGAAAGGCCAAAAAAGAGAAAAGAGTCCCTAAGACCTAATGAATCCAAACTAAACACCTCTCCACAGAAATGTCAAACATTTCTCTTAGCACAAAACAAGGCTTAAAGAATTCTCTGCTTTTGTCTCTGGGCTAATTCCTTAAGCAGAGAGGGGGATTTTCCTCTGGGAGTGTTATTTCACAAAGAACGAAACAGCAAATAAACAAAAGACTCTCAAAGAGTGAGAGAGTATAAATAAAATTCATGACTCCTTAAAGAGTTTACACTGAAAGAATGTGGAGGATTATTTACAATTAAAGCATAGTCTGAGAATACAGTTATTATTGAAAAAAATGAATAAGAGGGTATTTCGTTTAGTTCACAATAAAAGCGCACCTGGGTCCTCTCAGTTTGTTAAAATTTAGAAATTTTTCCAGCCCTGTATGCCGTTTTCTATGTAAAAAAACCCTCAAATTTCTTTTTTTAATAGATTGGGAAAGGTATTCTATTTATTTTATGGAGTCTGTTTTATAGGATGTGGGGGATGCACATTTCCATTTCGTGGGAGCAATGTCAGCTAAAAAAAGAATTATAGGAAAAAAGCCTTAGAAGAAAGTATTTTTCCATGCTTTTTATAAAAATAGTTTTCCACTTTTAGAGTCATAAGGAGAATTATTGAGCAGCTTTAAAATACAATATTTTCAGTGGGAAAAATACTCATGCTAAAATAAGTTATATTGTAATATATGCAGAAATGAACTTTGAATTGAACATAAAAGTGATAAACTAAGCAGGCAGAGTTTTGAGGTCTACCTAGTTTCTCAGCATATCAGATGATGATACAATAGAGTGGGTTAATACTATGAAACAAGGTTAGATAAGGGGTAAAATGACCATAGAACAAATGCACAATTTCAGTTTCAATAAATTAGGCAGGCAGAAATGAATGGTTATTAAGATAAAGAAGCATAGGTTGAAGAAGCCACTTGATTATAAATTATAGAGCAATTAGTTCTCTTTTCAATGTGCTTTTTTAATATGAAGCATTTGTATTCTGCATCAGATGTGTCATAAAACAATGCTGATAATGATGTTAAAAGTCAAAGTGCAATAGCTATATGTATAAATATGTATGTATATATGTATATATTCACATATATTCATCTAGATAAATACATACCAGTGACTCACTTACATACAAATTAAAGGGTATTTAAGGATTTTTACAGCAAAAGTTTGGTCCAAAAGACTGAATCGTAGGCTGGGAAATGGGGAATGCTTGTAAGCAGTTGCCCAGTTCTCTGCAAAGTTCTGATTGAGTCTTAGTCTGCCATGCCTGTCTGAGTAAAATATCTGAAACATTTGGCCTCACAAGATTAAAAGAACAGTGCTTATATTTAGCATCTGCTGCCACCAGCCCAAACTTTGCCACTAATAAAATTCAGCTCTATGGAAAAGAATTTGAATTCCAGCTGGGCAGTTTTCAAAATAAGATGAAAAGTTAAGCAGGCAATTGGTGTGTATTTAGGGCTCAAAACACCTTGCCTTCTAAGAAGTCTTGAAGGAGTTAATCCCTTCTCAAGATAATCCACTAAAGAGCATCCTTCATTATGATGTTAAAAGCGGGGATCAGTGCTGGGGGAGTCTAACAATAGGACAGGGGTGCTTTTCAATCCCAACCACATTCTTCTCAGGTTAGAAACAGAAACTGCTGTTATTCCGGCTGAAAAATAGGAAGGATTTTCTGTTCTGTGTTAAATATTTAGATTTGAGGAGGGGAAAAATTAGCTAATTTTTTGAATGAACTAAATTGCTCTATCATTGGATATTTTCCTTGGAGGAACTTTTTTCTTACTTTTAAGGTGACATCATTGCTATGAAAGGGATGAGTACATCCAAAGCAAAAGTTGCCCAACTTTGTATTGGGTTTCATTGGACATTCCAGTGGACTTTAGACCTACACATACTCAAATTAATTTCCTTTCATAAAATAGTCATTAAAAGGCCTGTATCTGTCATGTATGACAAAATTATTTTGGTCCAGTTTCATCTTGAAGCATTTACCTTCATCCCCAGTTTATGTTGAGTAATCTGCAATTCTTAGTAAAATAGATTGATGCATGAACATTAAGAGTTAAGCATCGTTAGTAGAAAATCTGTTGTCTTAGTAGAAAATCTGTTGTCAGATACTCGTTTAAAAGCATAAATGCATATATTGCGATTGAATATCTTGTGTGGTGAATCACGTTTCCATAACAGTGACTACTCTCAATCAATTAATGGTATTTACTGAATGTTTACTGTGTGCCAAGCACTGTATTGAGCATTTGGGAGAGTACGATAAAACAGAGTTGGTCAATGCATTCCTGGCCCAAAAAAAGCTTACAGTCTAGAAATGAGTGTACAATCTAAGCACATCCAAACTGCTACCTTATTGGTACAATTTCTCATCATATCCCGACTGGATTACTGCACCTCCGATCCTCCTGTCTCTCCTCACTTCAGTCTATACTTCACTGTGCTGCCCGGATTATCTTTCTACAGAAATGCTCTGGACATGTCACTCCCCTCCTCAGAAATCTCCAGTGGTTGCCTATCAACCTTCAAATGAAGCAAAACTCCTCACTATTGGCTTCAAAGCTCTCTATCACCTTGCCCCCTCCTACCTCGCCTCCCTTCTTCCTTCTACAGCTCACTCCGCACACTCTGCTCCTCTGCTGCTAACCTCCTCACGGTGCCTCTTTCTTGCCTGTTTCGCCGTCGACCCCTGGCCGACATCCTACCACTGACCTGGAATGCCCTCCCTCCTCACATCTGCTAAACTAACTCTCTTCTCCTTTTCAAAGCCCTACTGAGAGCTCATTTCCTCCAGGAGGCCTTCCCAGACTGAGCCCCCCTTTTCCTCTGCTTCTCCTCCCCTCCCCATTGCCGCTTCTCCCTCCTTCTGCTCTACCTCCTTCCCCTCCCCCAGCACTTGTGTATATATGTACATATTTATTACTCTATTTTATAAATGATGTGTATATCTATTTTGATGGCATTGATGCCTGTCTACTTGTTTTGTTTTGTTGTCTGTCTCCCCCTTCCAAACTGTGAGCCTGTTATTGGGTAGGGATTATCTCTCTCTGTTCCGAATCGTACTTTCCAAGCACTTAGTACAGTGCTCTGCACATAGTAGGTGCTCAATAAATACGATTGAGTGAATGAATGAACAAAGGGTTCTCACACAGATTTCAATCCACAGAAGGTAAAAACAAAAGTACTTCGTTTGAACTCTGTGATAGATAACTTTCTTTATTGAAAGAGATGTCCTTCATACTGGAAGTTTAATGGTAAGATCTTACCCAAGGGTAAATTGGATAAGCTTTGTCTCAGTGCCGGTGAAACTGACTGCCATTTGATGCTGAATATGGCTTGGAGGTGGTGCTATTGTAATTGCTTAAGAGGTCATATAGATATTGTACTCCTCCAAATGCTTAGTACAGTGCTCTGCACACAGTGAGCACACTATTTATTACATATATATATTATAATTATTATAAATATTGTGTGCAGAGCTCTGTACTGAGCATCTGGGAGACTATTAACAAGAGAGTTGATAGATATATTCATTTATATTAGGAAGGTCCTGAAAATATCACTGCAGCACTGGCTTATTTCCTGGGGATACCTACTTGTCCCCAGGAGGGTTTATTCAGTGAAAAACTTATTTTCTGCTGCCTGTAGAGTATAGAAGTCATTCAGATAAAGGTAGATATGTTTCCTATTAAGAAACTGCTTTCCGAAGTTAGGGTGAAAACTAAGTTTTATGACTATGGTTTAAGATAGTGTCACTCCAACAGATAATACATTATGGCTTAGGACATGAAGAATAAAAACATGGATTACTACAAAGAGAGAAGAAGGGAAGGAGTAGGAACTGGTGATAATATTCTGGAGAGAAAGGGGCAGGACTAGAAGTTATTCAAATTTGGCATTGTAGAAAAAAACAGGAATAAAAATAATTAGGATGTGAAAGAAAGATTAGTGTAATCTGTAGGGAGAAAGAAAACTTAGATGAATAGATTTTAGTCAAATGCCAAAGGGGTTTTGGAAGTACAATTGGAAGCCACTGGTTTTAAGCCAAATTTTCTTAGAAACTTTTAGCCCACTGGTCGGTCTCATCAAATGTTAAACCATGACAGATGGCATAAAATTTGTAAAATTTTTAACTATTTATTTCAAAGACAGAGTGGCAGGTGGACCACGTTAAAGCATGGAATTAAATTGAGAGTAAACATTTAAGGCATACATGCTAAATAAACATTTATATAAATGATCTCTTCCTGACCCCCTCATCTCATTCATTCAATCATATCTTTGAGTGATTACTGTGTGCAGAGCACTCTCACTTTACACCCCTACATTGGGAAAACAATAGAGACTAGATTTCCTTCCTCTTGAGTTTGGAATGACACAATACTTGTTAAAGTTTGAAGTAAGGAATTAGACTCTGTTTATATAAAGTTCATATCATATAATGCCACACATCTAGTGGGTCCTACAACCATAATTTTTTTATGGTATTTTGTTAAGCACTAATTGTGTGCACTGGGGTAGATACAAGCTAATCGAGTTAGACACAGTCCATGACCCGCAGGGGGTTCACAGTCCTAATCCCCATTTTTTAATGTTGAGGTAATGTTATGTGCCTTGCCCAAAGTCACACAGCAGACAAATGGCATACCTGGTATTAGAACCAAGGTCCTTCTGAGTCTGAACATCCTCCAGCAAACCTTTTCCCTTCCTGCAAGTCTTCCCCAATTTTTTCCCTAAATCCTGAATCTTGTCAACCTGGCAGATACCCCTGGCACCTAGGTATGGCCTGTGGTTTACTATTAAATTCTATTTTTTTATCTGGGTTTTGGTTTAGCTTCTAAAAAGTTTATTATTTTCAAGTTTTTTCTAATAAAAAAGAAGATGGAGAGAGATAGATCCTGTTAACTAGAGAGACTACCTTTTCTTTAATGGAACCCATAATTCAAGCTTGTGATTACACCAATTAAAGACCAATTTGAGGAAAGGCCTGTAGCATTTATATGCAGCTGCCTTTTAACCACTAATTATGAGCCTTAAATACGGGTGGACTTCGAGCTGTTTCAAAAAGAAAGGAATGGTAAAATGAGGACACCACTGTAGAAGGCAGAGAGGGATATACATGGCATAAATTGCTTAAATAATAATTATTATGGTACTTAAGCACTTATCAAGCATATTTATTTAGTGCTTACTTTGTGCAGAACACTATACTAAGCACTTGGGAGAGCACATTGCATCTGACATAGTAGAAACATTTCCTGCCCTCAGACACTTAAAGACTAGATGGGGGGACAGACATGAATGTTAATAATAAATTACAGATATGTACATAAATCCTGGAGGGCTGAGGGTGGCATGAATATCAAGTGCTTGAAGGGTTGTGTTCCACAGTAACAGCAAGTATGAATGCTGTTTTACACCTAATAAAGTTAAAACTTTCCCTTATTTTCAATACCCTCCTTTTATCCAATTTCCTTCACAACTGGTGACCAGCAGTATAGAAAGGAAAACAAACTTTGGAGCAAAATCTTATTTATAGGTAGAGTAGCATTTCTGCTTGACAGCGGAAATGAGTGGAATATATAGGTAATTTTTTTGCAGAAAAGACTGATATCTGACCAGTATTTCTTTCAAAGCTGAGTTCACATAAAGAATGGTCTTTGTTTCAAGATACGATCTTGTGATCTGCCTCTTAGGCTCATGGAATGCCTATTGACTGTCCTTAAACTATCCCTCACCTTTTTTGATGCATGCCTAGTTCTGCCACTGTTAATTCTCAGTGGTCTTCAGATCTGTCACATCATTTAAGGTTGTATTTTCAGAGTTTCCTCAGGCTGGACACACTATCATAGAGTCTAAGAATCTTATGGATTTTTTTATTTCTATGAAGAGAATGGGGATGAAGTGATAATGTTGAAGGTTTTGTGGGTTTGAAGAAAATAGCATAGACATTTTGTTGTTCTCTGTGTATTTTTGCAACAGTGTGAGCACATAGTAAGTGCTTACAGGACTTATAGCCACACTCAATTTCTAGAAGCTCATGTTTGACCAATGCTGTGCAATAACCAGCAACAAGGAGCTTGCAAAAATGGAGAGTATTTCTCCATTTTGAAAATGTTGGTCTGCAAACCTGGACTAAATGTTTCTGTCCAAGTAGCTAGCTTTATAAATGTTAAAGTAATGTGGCCTAGTGGAAAGAGCTTAGGTCTGGGAGTCAGAGGACCTAGGTTCTAATCCCAGTTCTGCCACTTGCCTGTTGTTTGATCTCCAAGCAAGTCATTTAACTTCTCTGTGCCTCACTTTTCTGTTCTGTAAAATTGGGATTCAACACCTGTTCTCCCTCCTACTTAGCAGGACTGCAGACAGGATGTCAATGTATTGTATCTACCTCAGTGCTTTGTTCAGTACTTGGCACCTAGTAAGTGTTTAACAAAATCCACAATCATTATTATTACTACTACTAATAATAATAAATGTTCTACTTCTCTTATTCAAGCTCAATTATGCATTCATCATATATTTAACACATTGGCACATTGATAATTTTTACTACTACTACTAATATTATTTGTTGAACACAATCTCTCAAACATTGTAGTAAATGCTGGTTTAGATATACTATAAGCAGATCATACACAGACCCTTTCCTACATGGGGCTCACAGTCTAAAAGGAGGGAGAACAGAAATCTCATCCACAGAGTCATTAATGTGGTAACTGAGGCAAAGAGAAGCTAAGTGACTTGGACAAAGTCACTCAGCAGGTAAATGGATGAGATGAGATTTGAATCCAGGCCTCCTGACTCCCAAACCCAAGGTCTTTTAATGGGTCATGTTGCTTCTTCAGTGTTACTGCGCAATCTTAGTGGTGATTAACCCCCCATGTTGTATTTTAGGTGTTAAGCAAAAAAATGTTAAATAAAATTGGTCCCTGTCATTGAGGAGTTTAAATCCTTTAGGTAGAAATTACTTAAAATATCCAATTCCAATTAAATTCCAAAGTTAAGCATTTTCAGAGTTCTTTATAAGAATCTGATCCTGTCAATCAATCTTACTGTGTGCAGGATACTGTACTGAGTGTTTGGAAGAGTACACTGCGATAGACTTGGTAGGAAAGAACACTGCCCAGAAAGAGCTTACAGTCTAGAAGGGGAAAGATACATTGAAATAAATTATAGATCGGGAAAATGGCAAAGGGTAAGGATATAATAATAATAATAGTAATGATTATGGTATTTGTTAAGCGCTTACTATGTGCCAAGCACTGTTCTACGCACTGGGGTAGATACAAAGTAATCAGGTTGTCCCATGTGGTGCTCACAGTCTTAATCCCCATTTTACAGATGAGGTAACTGAAGCACAGAGAAGTTAAGTGGCTTGACCAAGGTCAACCAGCAGACTAGTGGCAGAGTAGGAATTAGAACCCTTGTCCTCTGACTCCCAAGCTTGTGCATTTTATCACATTCTTAAGGGGAACAGATCCAGAGATCAGGAGACATAGAATGAAGGGGGAATAGGGAAGATGAGGGTTTAGTCAGGGAAGGCCTCTTGGAAGAGATGTGATTTTAATAGGCTTTGAAGGTGGGGAGAGTTACAAGTAGTTTCTGGTTCACATGTTCACACCAGGGTTTCAGGAGCTCTATACAGAATCCATCCGGGTTGTCCAAGATGGCTAGGACTACCCCCATCAAGGTTTCCAGAGATGTATTATTCCTTATTCTTCCCTGATTCACCATCTGGGGAAAAGTGATTTCCTCCTTCTACCTTGTGTTGCATTTCCCACACTGTAGGGCTTAAAAGCATTAGGTTAAATCCAGCCAGATTGGGTATTTTATGTTTTCCTCTGAGATTTCTTACTAACAGCTGTTTCCTAGAGCAACCAGTTATCCTGTTCTCTTCCACTTACTCTACCACTAGCTTGCTTAGACTCTCGGGACCGCCCCGGGAGCAGTAGGATAGGGGTTCTTGGTGGGTTGATGGCCCAAATGAGTAATATTAAAGGCAGGCTTTTCATGGGGAAAGACTTGTACCAAGGATATAATAATAATAATAATAACATTTGTTAAGTGGTTACTGTGTGCCGCACACTATACTGGGGTTGATACAATTCAAGCCAATCAGACCCAGTCCCTGTCCTGCATAGGGCTCACAGTCTAAGAGGGAGGATGAATAGGTACTCTATACTCATTTTACAGATGAGGTAATTGACGCACAGAAAGTGAAATGACTTGCCCAAACCAGCACAGCAGGCAAGTGGCAGAGACGGTATTAGAACTCAGGTCCTCTGACTCTCAGGACCCTGCTCTTTCCAATAGGCCGCACTGCTCTGCTCAGGACATGGTGAATAGGGACATTCCCTAAATTCCATTCCCTGAAAGGCACTACTCCTCTTGGACTCCAGCAGACTTGGAACCTAAAGTCTGTCAGGTGGCCATGAGGAAAGAGGAGGAGGTGGTTAAAGATTGGAAGGATTGCAGCAAATAGTTTGGCTCTTTAATATCTCTTCTCTCAGCCTTCCCATGCTGAGGGCACTATTTCAGGTGACTTGCTCTTGATCGTACAACCTATTAAGAATGATCGCGCTGGATGGTTTAGAGAAACAACTCATGTAATGCAAGCTCCAAATACACTCATCTTTTCTGCACAGGACTGTTTCCATTAGCATTATATGGGTGATTCCAGTAGCCCTCTTTTGAGCAGAATCAAGGCATGGATATTCTTCCTTGCAAAATTTTCCTCAAAAAGCATACTTTTCATATCCAGGTCCTACTAGACCATAGTAGATATTGGTAGCATTATCACATCCTAGAAACCTCTGGAGCTGTTACTAGACTTGATCTACTGAACCATGATAGGTTTTCAGCATTTTAGGTGCCATAGAACTAATCCTGGACTATCACACTGCTTTTAGAGCCACTAGGGAGTAACTCAGTTTCTGAGCATAGCCCATTTCTCATTGGAGCTTTTACCTTTTATTAGAAATGAGCGTGTGGCACTGTGCCTTAAAGAGGGAAGACTTTTTTTCTGACTTCAGAAATGAGTGACAAGATTTTTATTAGTCAGGGAGTTGTCTATTGAAGCTATGCAACAGTGATTTTATTGCTGCCTAAGTGGGAAACTTTACTGTTTATGTATTTGTTTGTTTTTTAATCATTTTGAGGCACTCAGATGGGTGCTACAGCAATGTAAAGATAAATAAAAAAAATGGAAAAGTTGGAACTATTGTGAAAATGCCATAAGGGCATAAAAAGTTAATTGAAAATGATGAAAGAAACATTTTGAGTTTTCTACCTAATACTTGGCCCTATCTTAAAAATCTTTGTAAAAATGAAGGGACAAATTGATTAATGATAGTAATACATTAATGAAGGTGATTATATTGAAACCCCTTGGTGACTAGCATGATTTCTCATACATTTGTTAAACTGTTTAAGGAACT
Organism: Ornithorhynchus anatinus; assembly: GCF_004115215.2. NCBI lineage: Eukaryota > Metazoa > Chordata > Mammalia > Monotremata > Ornithorhynchidae > Ornithorhynchus > Ornithorhynchus anatinus. The sequence goes on along the minus strand of NC_041732.1, from coordinate 26,799,262 downwards.
GTTGAAATAAATTCAGAAAAGGATACTTTGGGATATCTGTCACATAACCAGGAGACACGCAGCAGACAATTACAGTGAACTTGCCTAATGCCTAGCTGTTACATTAACCAAGAAGTTAAGTTTGTGGGTTATCAGAAATTCCAGTGAATTATGTCAGAACTGTTTACTTCTGCCCCTAGGGAGTGGTAGAAGGGCAAAGTTAACTAATTCTGGAGAACTGTGTGGAGAACTGATATGGCTGTGGAGAACTACAGAGAGGGAAGTTGGAGGGAAACTCTTAGATTGTGGAAAGAGACTTGAAGCAGCAAATGAACCTGTTGACCTTCAAGCTGGTTTCTTTCTCTCTCACCCTTTCTCTCTCTCTGCCGCTCTCCCTCTTCCCCTCTCTCTTCCTCTCCCTCTCTTTCTTCCTCTCCATCTCCCTTAAGCCTCTTCGCTAAGCCCCAGGCCCCAGCCACCATTGAGTATTGTTGCTGTTGTTTCCCCTATTCCTCTAGTCAATGCCCCTTGGTATTTGATGGTATCTCAGTAAACTAGCTAATGTGAAAACTAAAATGATAATAGAATCAATGGTAAGATAATCATGTCCTTCAGTCTGTTATAGAAAAGAGAAGAGAAATCTCCTTAGCTCCTAAATGACATATTTCTTGCATGCAGCTAGATTTTATGTACCAGAAGGTGTTTTAAGATCACCATGTACTATATAAAAATCTTAAAAATCTTACATACATTTGTGAACATCAAAGACTGTTGCTCATTTTCTCCTGTTTCAGAAATATTTCTTAGGGTCACAATATCAATATTATCATTTGTTTGAAAGTGACCAGTCCTCATTCTCATCAAGGCATTCAATACCTGCGGTTAATCAACAACTTCTGAGGCATCTTTTTATATGAATGAATCTTAAAGTCTTAACACTTATCTCTTTGGTACAAAGCATAAGTATCACTTCTGGTTTTAGTTCTCAAGTCTGATAAAATGAATAAACCCAAACCGCCAGAGGTGGCACATTAAACTGGCAAAATGGTTTTCATCTTAATTGGATATGAACACTCTTATCTCTAATAACCCCAGGATACTTCTAATTGCAGTCTTAGAGTTTTCTTTTCTTTTTTTTAAACACTAATCTCACTGACCAGTCAATTTTTTTTTTCCAAATCTAAATTTTGAAATACAACTGAGAGTTATCCTAATTCTGGGCCTTTTTTCCATATAGCTAAGAAGGAAAATGTATTTGCACTTCAGACAATGAACGTACATATTTTATTAAAAGGCACTTCATTTTTAGGTGCTGAAGGTAGAAATTTAAATAAGACAACATGGTTGTTTTCATCATCTTATTATGCCTTCAAATCAGTTTAAGTTGCGGTCCAGTGATCCACCTCAGGACACTAACCACTCAATTTTCAGAAACTATTTAGAAGCAAATGATCTGCATTTTTGGATGTCAGATTCTAATTTTAGAGCATGCAATATGGAAGTATAGTGGATGTTTAGAAAGATAAAATAGTTTTACTTTCCCATTTATCTTCACTTTTAAAAATACCATGTCTCTGTCTGTAAACATAGCCAAATTTGTATAAACAAATGATAAGAAAATTGAGATGAGAAAAAGTGATAGAATTCTTTTTATTGATTTCTGAGATTTGTTGGTACACCTAGGTGCACATACATCGACACAGTCTCCAATTAACACTTGAATCAGCTTTTCCATTACATCAGTTTTAAATTAAATTTTTGTCTTGCAAAAATCAACTTTAATTTCTTCTTACACTAGTTTTCTTAGGTTGGGTAGGCACACTCTTGGCACCCAAAGAATAAATTGAGAAATAAAAATGGTAAGATGAGGAGCAGAAAAAATATATATTCCACTGAATCTACACATCAGCCATTTGTTTCACTGAGGATAGAAACTCAAAGCTGTATATGTTTTAATTGTCAGAAATGATTTTATGAGACATTTACATGCAGAAGTAATTCACTGCAAACAGACATAATATTTTCTGAAGCATTATATATTTTATCAGCTGAGGGTGCCCCTTCATAATAATTATTACTATGCATATATAATTAAAAGTCTTTATCTTGATCTCATTATGTAATCATGGCTGTGCAAAATATATGCTTTAAAATTTCTCAAATCCATAAAATGACAAATGTGAAAGCAGTTCCTTAATTTATATTTACTTTTTAGGCAATTAAGTTAGAAATACCTGGATACAGGTGGTTTGGACTATTACCAATAGACCCTTTTATATCTCAAACTTACAGTGACACCATGTGTACCTTTTATGCTGAGTTAGAAAATAGTGAATACTTGTAATTCTGAGAGTGAGTCATTGTTAAAGAAAGCAGTGCCTTTATTATCAGTTTATATTTCTCTGACCCATCTTATTTTTTTTTCCAGATTCCAAAGTCCTGTCGATAGAAAGTAAAAAGTGCCTATCTTTTATACAGAACTTCTTTTCCCATCAAATCTGGCAAATATGACCTCTCCCTCCAAAAAAACTCTCCCAATAAACCCTTCATCCATGAGGCGTTTTCCATTTAATTTCCACTAGGTTGCTCACTGTGCTCCTTCAGCTCTCTTAGAACTTTTAGTTGTTTACTAATTTATGTATTCCACTTATTTATTCATTTTTTACTTGGTCATTATCAGATGCACCTAAAAATTTCCTCTGGTTTCCACTGTATGTAAGCAATATGGGTCTAACTGTTTGCCCCATTAGACTGTAATTTCCTCTAGGGCAGGGACCGTGTCTTCTACTTCTATTTCATGCTTCCAAATACCAAGTGTGGTGGCCTGAACATAGCAAGTGCTCCATAAATACTGATGTTGAGGATGATAATGATGAGATATGAGTGTTGTTTTATATTGTGCGGAAAGAGCGAGGAGTTAGAGAAGGGGAAAAGCTGAGGGAGGTGCAAGGGAAAGCAACAACACCATTCCCATTTCTTTGTAACTTGGAAAATTTCATCATCCTAGTATCAAAACTCTCAATATTATGCCTGGAATTTAAAATAGTAGTAATTCTACTATAATGACTGCTTTGGTCTCAATACTGGGCATTTCTTTCTGCATACTCAAAACACTTGGGTACTTTTATATATATTGAAAATCTTTCATGCCCGTTATGAAACTGCACCCCACTGTCTCATTGGGTTACCAACCCAGGTTCACAAAAATAGCAAAATTGCTGCTCATAAAGCCACATTTCATTTATGGAACTACCCCCCATAATTCTCCTACCATTTCTTTCCAAATTCCTCACAAGGATTTTTTTACACCTGCTGCCTTCACTTCCTCTGTTTTAATACTTTCTTTGATCCTTTACAATCTAACCTGGGACCGCTTCACTCCACTGAGACAACTCTCTCTAAGGTTACCAATGATCTTCTCACTAAATATAGTAGACTCTGTTCCATCCTTATCCTCATCAACCTCTTGACTGCCTTCAACACTGTTAATCCCACTCAGCTCTTGGAAATGCTATCTAATCTTGATGGTTCCAACAATTCTCTCTTAGTCCTTCCCGTACATCTCTAGCTACTCCTTCTTTTCTTTTGCTAGCTCTTCTCCACCTCCCACTCTCTATGGTTGGTCCTCTAAGGTCAGTTCTGGACTTGTTTTGATTCTCAACCTATACCCCTTCCTTGAGGAACTCATCTGCTTCCATGATTTAAACTTCTACTTCTACATTGTTGAACCCCAAATCGACCTCTCCAGCACCGACTTCCTTTTCTGCAGAGCTTGCATCTCCACTTGTCTCCAGAACATCACTACATGTTCCCTAAGGTTAACATGTCATCTTTTTATGGTATTTATTAAGTGCTCACTGTGTGCCAAGCACCGTTCTGAGCACTTGGGGTACATGTAAGCTAATCAGGTTGAACACAGTCCCCATCCCACATGGGGCTCACAATATCAATCCCCATTTTACAGCTGAGGCAACTGAGGCACAGAGAAATGAAATGATTTGCCAAGGTCACTCAGCAGACAAATGGTGGAGCGGGGATTAGAACCCATGTCCTTCTGACTCCCAGGCCTATGCTCTATCCATTAGGCCAAGACGCATCTATATACATACCTTCACATGTTGTTGCTTTCTCTTACTTGTAATTCATTTTAGTTTCTTTCTCCAGCCAATGTTGTAATCTCTTTGAGGGCAGGGATCATGTTAATTAACTCAGTTGTAGTCTCCCAAGCTCTTAATATAGTACTCTGCACAGAGTTAATGCTCACAAAATATGACTGTTTGAGAACGGGTTTCTTACCCTCCAATCACAAGTGGAGCATTCACTTCCAGCCTCACAGCACTCATATACATATCAGTATTTATTTATTTGTATTAATGTCTGTCTCCCCCCTACCCTCCGCCGACCCCCAGACTGTAAACTTGTGGTAGGCAAGGAATGTGTACGTTTATTATTGTATTGTACTCTCCTAAGTGCTGTTCAATGCTCTCCACACAGTAAGCACTCAGTAAATATGAATGAATGAATGAAGTAGGCCTGTTTCTGGAAACTCATAAGCCTGTTGGGGTTATGGCCAAGAACAAAGAAGCAATAGAGAATAGACAGGCTAGATCCAGGGAAAGGGTAACTAAGATAAGCTTACTTTACCTCCTCTGTATTAGGAATTGTCCTTTCTTTTATAGTCTGACCCTGTTTTCCCAGAAAGGCTAGTCAGACAGCAATACCCAATTGTGTTTTAAGTGACTCAAGTCGTTTACTATAAGAGTAGAGGGAGGGGGTGAAGCTAAATCACAGCTGGTGTCCTGCAGACTCGAAATTGAAATCTGGCAACTCTACACTCTTACCATTCTGCTACGGTGGCCCTCCACTCTGTTATGCTCTCCTCCTGCTATCTTAACCCCCACATCCCAAAATGACATATCCGCCCTTTAAGATTTGGATTTCTAACTTCCCCCCACCCACCCCCAAAATCAGCACTTAGGAAAGACTTTTCTCCATTCCTGCCAGCTTGGAGTTTTCTTATTTTTCACTTCAATCTTCAAACCTCTGAGAGAAGCGAACGAAGACTAAAACATTCATCGACTTCTCATCCTGTTGTTACTCACCTCCCTCTTGAGCCTGTTTACATTCTTCTTTTGGTTTGTGGTGTCATCTTTCTATTCAGATTGAAAGTCTACTGGCCTAGGACTGTGTCTAATTCTGGGTTTGGTGGAACACCAGGCACATTGCTGGCATTCAATCCAGAGTGTTTATGCTTATTATTATTATTGGTAGCCCGAGGGCTGCTTTGGGAAGGCAGAGAATGAATCATCCACAGCTGGTAGGGGCTTTGTTGAGAGAAGAGCTAAATGGCATTTGGCTGGGTTTTCAGGATAGTTGGAGAGCTGGGTGTTCAGAAGGAACAGGGTTAGGTGGATTCAATTTTTCATGTCTATGTGGACTTTACCACATTTTCTCTATTGTTTTGCAGGTTTCATGGAGGGGGGGAGGTGGCTATAGAAATCACAGCTCTGGCTCTGTACTGATTTCAATAATTGGTTTATGCTTAGCAGCCTTGAAGACCACTCCCTGAATCCCAATGACCTGATTAACAGAAGTGACTTCAGTAGATGAACAACAAACACATGTGCCTCACTCACAAACAACAAACTCCTAATAACAGATACCACTCCCAAAAAGTACACAGAGTTGAGGAGCCAAAGGAAACCATCAAAATTTGAGCTATCATCCCTACATGTGGGATACTTGTTTCCAGGCTAAGCAGGGAGTGTGGGTGAAGTGAAGACCTTATTATTGCTGCTGGTAAAGAAGGTAGTCTGGGGCTTGGCCTCAGAGGAGGAGGGGGTGGAGTGAGCCTGGGTATTCCTGGAGGGTCACCATATAAGTAGTGAGTCTGTTTGTCACCTAGAAGATGTCTATGTACAAACCCCTTCCTCCTCCATATAACTATATTGAATATTACCTGGGAGTTCTTCCAAGTGGTCCAGGAAAAATGCATTTGGCCTCCCTCATGGCCTAGTAGATAGAGCATGAGGCTGTGAGCCAGAAGGACATGGGTTCTAATCCCAGCTCTGCCACGTTTCTGCTGTGTGACTTTGGGTAAGTCACTTAACTTCTCTGTGCCTCAGTTACCTCATCTGTAAAATGGGGATTAAAATGTAGGACTTGGACTGTGTCCAGCTTGATTACTTTGTTTCTACCCAAGTGCTTACAACAGTGCCTGGCATATAGTAAGAGCCTAATACATACCATAAAAAAAAGAAAATAAAAAAGATCCTCTCCAAGGCACTGACACTCATCACAGTTTACTTAATAGGCACTCAATTTAAGAGCACCTGGCAAATGAAAATCAACCCACATGACGAATGGACTCATTTTGAGAAGTAGCATGGCCTAGTAGAAATAGCCTGGGCCAGGGGTCTTTCCAACTACAAACCAGAGTAGGGTATTGGCAGTAAGATATCCAAACAGCTACTATATAGGAAGCTGAAATTGTCATATTCTAGCTTGACTAGTGTACTGGCTTTCTCTCTTGTCTTTTCCCCTTCCCTTCCATATTTCACTCCACTCCCTGGATCATTTTTCTGAAATAACATACTACCTCAAAAGCCTCAGATGGTCATCCATTTCTGTCTCCATCAGACAGAAGCTCCAGACTGTTGGCTATCTAGTCAGCTCTCTCCCTTCTTCTAATCCACTCTCTTTTCCCACCACACCCCGCATCACACTCTTCATTTTCCTCCCAAGTAACATAATCATGGTGCCTCATTCTCATCAGTCCCACCAAGGTCTTCTTGCCTACATCCTTCCCCTGCCAGAAACTCCTGATGACTTCATCTTTTAAAAACCTAATTTCTTCCATGAGGCCTTCCCTGATTTAATTAGTATTCCCTCCCAATTTATATATTCCCTCCCAATTTATATCCCTTAACTCCCACTTCAGCACTTCCACTTAAATACTCACAGTTTCCCATAGCGCTCATGTACAAATACTACATACCCTTTTACATGTACATATCTCCTTTCCCTTTTCCTTACTTCAAGGAATTTGTTTTACTGTTTGTCTCCCCAGTGAGATTATATGTTCCTTAAGGTCAGGGATCATGTCTTTTAATTTTCTGAGACTCTCTGAAACACTTAGTTCAGTGCTTGGCACACAGTAGGTGTCCAGTAAAATTATTGATTGGCTGAAATTGGGAAAGCAAAAGCAGTGAATACACTTGAAACAGTTTAAAGATACAATAAAACAGCCTCAGACTATACTGAGTCTCAGTTACAAACTGGACTTCAATTTCTGCTCATAGATCAAAGTAGTGTTAAAAAAGGAGTGCCCCTCTTCAAGCAAAAATATAATAAGAATCATGAAACAAGGAGGCAAAAGAGAAAACAGCACTAGTTGCTGCAAACAAATATGACCAGCACAACAAGAGACCATCTTTATATCTGCATAGTTTTTTGGGACTATGGATTCTACTTAGAACTTTTTGCCCACACAAGGAAACATCAGTGGTAGCTGTTTTAAATTAAAAGCACAATTCTATCTATCTACATATATACTTATGGGTGTATATATATATACACCCATAAGTATAAGCACCATTAACCTTGTCTTTGAATTGCTTGTTTGTTGGTTTTGTGGTATTTGTTAAGCACTTTGTGTCAATCACCATTCTAAGTGCTGGGGGAGATACAAGTTAATTAGGTTGGACACAGTCTCTGTCCTGCATGGGCCTTACAGTCTAAAAGGGAAAACAGGTAATCCACATTTTCCAGTTGAGGAAACTGAGGCATAGAGAAATTAAGTGACTTGCCCAAGATCACACACATAGCAAGCAACTGGTGGAGCTGGGATTAGAACCCACATCCTCTGACTCCCAGGCCCCTGCTCTATCTACTAGTCCATGTTGCTTCTGAATAACATAGAGATACCCCTATAACTATGCACACAGATATGAGTTATAGTCTTCCATATTTTGAAGAGTACTGTGTGTGCATTTAACTTCAAGATGTTTTATGGAACAAAGGTGTTGTGAATACAGGCAAGCCATTACTATAATTTCCTTTTCATATCTTTGTTTCACGTTACTGCATCCACCTGAATTTATCCCTTTGAATGAAGAGATAATTAATTACTACTCTAATACTTTTTTCCTTTATATAAACAGTATTATCAAATTAGAATATATGCATGTGCTTATTGCTGTAACATACTCCATCACTTTTAGATTATCTTTGTTAGATGAAGTCCCTACCCAAAAGGGGTTTAGGGAGAAGACAGGATGGACCAGACACAGATGTAATTTGAGCCAATAAATTAGCAGTACATACACAATGTAGAATATATGGGTTTTTGTATATCAATCAATCATATTTATTGAGTACTTATTATTTGTAGACCACTGTACTAAGTGCTTGGGAGAATACAACAGAATTAGTAGACATTTTCCAACCCATAATAAGTTTATAGTAATATATATCCCTAGGAATGATGGTTTGTCCAGTACCAGGAAAGAGTCACAGGAAAACTTAGTCTGTGTTAAAGATTAGGGAAGGCTGTGTGCAAGAAGCAGTTTTGAGTCAAGATTTAACAGAATAGAAATGCAAAAAGTTATGAATTACTTTTCATATTTAGCCCAGTGCCACAATCTAAAGTTAAGCCTGAAGAATATGAAAGTCATTTACCATGCAAAATTCAAAAACCTAGGTATTCAAATATTTTGTTTTGAAATACAGACTTTCCAGGAATCACCAAATTATTTCATTCAGACTGGAAACTGTCCATGTCAGGATAGATTAAAAAGGGTTAGCGTGGCCTATGGAAGACAAAAAGTCAGGGTGTGGTGACAAATAAGGCCAATTCCATACAGAGTTGAAAGTCTACAGAGCTGTAATGGTACTCAACAATCTACCTGGCTGTGGGATTTAGATCTACTACAGAAGACTCACCCAGCTCCTGAAGCAGTTTTGGCAGATATAGGTGATCCTCACTCAACATGAAATGGTAGTACAAGATTACCTGCCAGGTCCTGGAACACAGTCAGTTCACAAGCACTGGAGCAGTGCTCGTAGCAAACCAGAACTGCTAAGTGGTACAAGTGAGGAGAATAGATGGTAGCAGGATACCCAAACAGGTACTGTAAGGAGAACTTGATGGTTTCAGGGTATTCCAGAGGACAGCACAAAACAAGTCTCTAAAATGTAAGACTTGTTGAAGCATGTTCTCAAACAGCATAGAAGAGCTGAACAGCCTAGCCTGCTGGACAGAAATTGGATGAGGTATTACTCTTCTAAGACAGAGATTCGTGAAGGTTGAGCCGTGACTGTAAACTCATTGTAGGCAGAGAATGCATCTGTTTATTGTTATATTGTACTCTCCCAAGTGCTTAGTACATGACTTTGCATATAGTAAGCATTGAATAAATATGACTGAATGAGTCAGGAGGCAGAATTGAAAAGGGAGAGTCTTGATGTGGGACAAAGCCACTATATCAACAAAGATCCATCCTTTCAGGCCCATAGTCTTATAAAAGGAGTAGGCCTCACTATTAGTAGCATCATCTTCAAAAATGAAGGACATACAGCAGAATGAGAAACCCAGGGTGGTTGGAGATCAGCTCAGTATAAGGGCCTGGGAAAGACATGGTTGTGAGCCTTCTGAGAGACTGGGATAGAGTCTAATTCCCACCTGTGTATTCTCTTTCAGCTCTTAGTACAGCTCTCTGAATACAATAAGCCCTCAGTGAATACTATTACTATTCTGTGGCCAAAAGTTAGCAATTAGACTTACTTGCCTGGAACAACTAAGTCTAGATAAATAAGGCAAGGAAAGATGGTGTAAAGAAATCTGCACTTGCCCACCTGGACAACAATAATAATAATAATAATGTTGGCATTTAAGTGCTCTTACTATGTGCAAAGCACTGTTTTAAGTGCTGGGGTAGATACAAGGTAATCAGGGTGTCCCATATAGAGCTCACAGGCTTCATCCCCATTTTACAGATGAGGGAACTGAGGCCCAGAGGAATTAAGTGATTTGCCCAAAGTCACACAGCTGACAAGTGGTAGAAGCGGGATTAGAGCCCATGACCTCTGACTCCCAAGCCCAGGCTCAACCAGGAAAGGTATGGTGGCATAGATTTGACTGTGCATGAACCATGAATTCAACTGATTTAATTGGTCCATCAAATGAACCTTGGATCTCAATTGGATCAGATTTGAGACCCACCTGAGGTGAAGACTGTCTTTAGTCAGTGAGTCACCTGTATTTATTGAGTGCTCACTGTGTGCAGAGCACAGTGCTAAGCACTTGGGAGAGTACAATACAACAATAAACAGATACTTTCCTGGCCCACAACAAGCTTACTTGCATCCAGTCAGGCTTTGGTTTTAGGGATGAAGTGGAAAGGATGGCAGGATGTTTAGGTTCAGAACTGAGGGTCTTTGGACTCAGGGTTGGATTCTCCTTATCAACTAGACAGAATCACCAGCTACCCACCAACAGCCACTGAATGTAAAAGTCTGCTAAGTGAGTATTAAGGGAATATTTGAAGGGATCTGCGAGAGGTAGTCTGGTCAAACTAGGAAAGCCCATACATATAACCTCCAGATAATTATATGAAGAAATTGATGAAAAAAAGAAAGATTTTTTTTTCCAAATCTCTGTTCAAATTCTTTATCCAGAGTTACCAATCAATTATACTAGGCAATGAATGGCTTTGCTATTTTTCTATGAGGAGAATCATATTGTCCAGAATTCCTAGAGGGCATTCTGGGATGGTACTATATCCCCTAAAACATGAACATGGTGCACATACTGTTTCTTTGGCAGAGTGGTTTCACACCCATCTGTTCAGTAGCCCAGTGCCAACCAAATGAAAGCTTAGCAGGCACGACAGTGGAACATAGAAAGTTACACCTAGTTTGCACTAAAATTCTTGTACTGCCAAGCAAGCGCCAGAGTAGGGGTACTTATTTGATTACCAGGGATCATATTTGTTGATAAAGATAGCACACAATCAAAAACAAACAACTTGATCATGCATTATTTTCCCAACATTGTCATTCTGGGGATTTAGACTGTGGTCAAGAGCATGCCCTTAGACTTTACTACAAGAGAGAGTTATATTTTTCTTCAACCTTTTTGAAGGCTTTTCCTGCAAACATGTGCATTTTTCTCTCTATTTGATATGCATATATATGTAAATGAAAACATATGCATATGGAAATATGTTCATCAGTTGTGAAAATAAACATATGGCTGTGAGTGAAAAACTTAAAAGAAATCAGGGTAGGCCCAGAGGAAATCAGGCAGCAGACACAACAAAAGCTAAATGGTGGATCTAACTATTTTAAATATATTCTTTTTCTCCTTTCTCTTCTCTTTTTGTTTCATTTTCTTAGTCTGTGCTTATGGGAGAAGGCAGCATATTTACTGCAATTAAATACTTGTGTTCTCAAAGCCTAGGAAGGGGAATAGTACTACTGGTAACTAAATGGGGCCTAAATTAGATTTCTAGGCTGAATAATTTTGGAAGCTATTTGAAAGACAGTTTTACAATCTAACACACATATTTTACACAGTCATGTAAATAAGGAGCATTAATCAATATGATTCATTCAATCATATTTATTGAGCTCTTACTGTGTGCACAGCACTGTACTAAGCACTTGGAAAGTACAATTCAGCAACAAATAGAGACAATCCCTGCCCAACAACACGCTCATAATCTAGAAATAAATGATGGTATTTGTTAAGCACTTACTATGTGCCAAGCACTGTTCAAAGCGCTAGTAGAGATACAAGGTAATCAGGTTGTCCCATATGGGGCTCACAGTCTTAATCCCCATTTTACAGATGAGGTAACTGAGGCACAGAGAAGTTAAGTGACTTGCCCAAAGTCACACAGATGGCAAGTCGTAGAGTCTAGATTAGAATCCATGACCTCTGATTCCCAAGCCCATACTCTTTCCACTAAAGCCTCTGGCAAATTGGTCCCTTCCTCTGACCTGTCACTAACTCAACACTTATTATTATGGTATTTGTTCAGCGCTTACTATGAGTCAAGCCCTTTTCTAAGTGCCAGAGAAGATACAAATTTATCAAGTCGGATGCGGTCCCTCTCTCACACGGTGCTCACGGTCCAAATAGGAGGGAGAACAGATTAGTTGAAACCCCATTTTACAGCCGAGGAAACAGAGGTGCGAAGATGTGAAGTGACTTGCCCAGTGTCATACAGCAGGCAAATGGCAGAGTCAGGATTAGAATCCAGACCTTCTGACCCCCAGGCCTGTGCTCTTTCCAATAGGCAATACTGCTCCTCATTTTATGCTTTATGCTTTCTGTCCTTCTAAATTTCTGCTAGCTGTTATTTTGGTTGAGATCACTTTATAGGATGATAAATATTTATTCTCTGACTGGAAGCTCTTCTCCCTCTGCCCTGTGTCCAACTTCTTTTCATCCCCATTGCCTCCTATCTCCAGTACCAATTTCATCCACTAATCTGGGCTTCTTTCTTATTTCCTATATCTTGTCATGTCTAAGATTCTCTTCCTCTTTCTCCCCACTTTTCTAGTTTTCCTTGTCTTTCTCCTTTCTTCTCAACTCATCATAGTTCTCCTTTTCTATCGTCCTTCTTCAGAACCACTCTACTGCTAAATAGTATATTTTCTGAAGAACTTGGATTTGAGATGCTGAAGGAAAAACCATTATTTCACCGATAACCAAAATAAGAGAACATGATGAAGTTCTCCGAATGAAATTCATGGGTTCCTTCTCTCTTTTTCTTCCAATCTCCAAAAATCATTCCAATGTGAAAAACACAAGAATTTCACAGGGTCAAAAATCTCAGATTAGGAAGCTGAGGTATAGAGAAGTTAAGTGACTTGCCTAAAGACACATAGCAGGCATCTTTTAGAGCTGGGATTAGAATCAAGGTATCCTGACCCCCAGTTCTGTTATATTTACACTAGGCCAAACTGCATTTCAAAGTTTTATTATTCTACATTCAATTCAAGTGTTTGCACCCAAATTCTGAAAAACATTGCTCTGGGAACCCCGAGGGAGATCTTAGAGTAGACTAGAGGTAGACCTGCATCCAGGATCACCAGAAAGATCTGCTTGGCAAAAGTAAGCCTTTGGGTCTTCAGAATTAAGAATAGTCTCAGTAGTTGCTGAAGGACAAAGGCTGTATTAAAGTCATTATGATCAGCAAATTACATCTATGCTTAATCGAACCCATGAAGATGAAAGATATTTTTAAAACCAATAGATCCAAGAATAACAGATAGGGGAGTCTAGTCACTTTTTAAAAATCTTTTATTGAACTTAGGTTACTTACCAATCATTTCTTCAAACATAGCATTGAGTCTACAAGCCTATCATTTGTTATGGACTAAAAACGTGTCAGTGCATTCCTAGTGTATTTTGGAAACAATAGATTTTTGATATACACAGTGGATCTCCACCATTCCAATGAACTTGTATTTAAGGAGCAGGTGGTGTCTGCAAGCCCAAACTGCAAAATTTGTGTTTATAGATGAGACTGATAATTCTACTGCTTGTTTACAAGATTGCACTTAGCGGAAAGATTTAACCTGAGCATGTCTCCCAGTGCGAGTTTAGCAACTAGAGCACGGGCTTTGGAGTCAGAGGTCATGGGTTCAAATCCCGGCTCGGCCACTTGTCAGCTGTGTGACTTTGGGCAAGTCACTTAACTTCTCAGTGCCTCAGTTACCTCATCTGTAAAATGGGGATTAAGACTGTGAGCCCCACGTGGGACAACCTGATTCCCCTGTGTCTACCCCAGCGCTTAGAACAGTGCTCGGCACATAGTAAGCGCTTAACAAATACCAACATTATTATTATTATTAACTATGCAAGCTTGGAAAAGCTTGTGTTGTGTGTATACACAACATGTGGTGTCATTCTTCTGCAATAGAAATGAATGGTTACTATCTGGATTTGTGCATAAGGCAGAGTTTCATTGCAGACTATAAGTCTGTGCTCTTTAAAGTTAATATAGGCTCTACAGTACATAGTAATATTCCTAAATAACCAGTTCAACCCTCCTGGGAAACCATCTGAGAAAATTGATGAGTTCTTAACCTCTTGAGTCATTCTGTATTGGAATCAAACATTAAAGTTCACAAGAATACGACCTAGAGACCTTTTCAACTTTTAAGCTCTGTCTTTCCATTCTTTCCTGACCGCTAAGGCAAAATGACAATTGAACCTGCATGGAATTCACTGGTACAATCCTGCTGAAAAAGCAGACAGAACCCTAGCCTCAAAGCATTAACTTGCCTCGTAATTTGCAAAAGTGTGCATAACAGAGGTCAAGAGGGCCTCATTCCAGGGATGAAAAATAAAATAAATGAATAATTAGTAAGACTTATAATTGCATGAACACAATGTTCAGGGAAAAACTCAAATGAAATGCAAAGCAGATTTTTAAACCCATCAAAGTAATCCTAGGTTAGTATAGAAAGGATGGATGCGGAAGCTGGCTGCTCATTAGTCCTGGCTATTGTGAGCAGAGAACGCCTTTATCTACCTTGATTGGAAGTATGCCCAAGTTCCCTAGAGCACTCCTCCTCCATCCCATAACAGTGCCCGCTTTTTACCAACTTCATGAGGATATTGAGAGCATTAAATGAAAAAGCTCTTTGAGCTCCATGAAAAGGAAAAGAAGCGGCTGCATAAATTCAGAGTGTTATTAATGACATAATTATGATTCCATTCTTTTACTTTATTAAAGGGTTTTACTCTGGTAAGAAGGGGACCATAAATATTGATATGCAGCTATGCAGTTCCTTGTGGATGATACAGCACCCACTTTAGAGTTTACTATTAGGTTTGGAGCAATAAGCCCAATTTTCCCATTGTTCTTATACTCCACAAACTGCATCCTAGGTCTAAGGATGGGAGGACGAAGGAAAAGGAAGGAAGGTTAATATGACTCCTCTGTCAGTAGTTATGACACAGTCATACTTGACACAGTCAATATTTGAGGAGAGCAAAATTCTCTGCATTGGGAGTTGGCCTGTTTACTATTGCACCGCATGAGCTCTAAGCAGGAAGAAAAGTTGAAGACTTAAAATGAATGGTAAATAACTTGACAACTCTATTATCTTTTTATAGCTCTTTGTGTGTTGTGGAGGGTTTAACAGGAGCAAAAGGATTTTGATCACTAAGTTCAGTGATATGAAGTGCAGGAGAAGAGAGCATGGCTGAAGAGAGGAGTGAGATGTGTAAGGGAGGCCTGTGAAAATGCATGACAGGAGAGAAAATTTATGACATCAACAAGTTGGTATCGAAAAATAGCCATTTAGAGCAAGGTGAATGTATAGCAGTGATTCTCAAGGGAAATCTTCCGCAGGCATATGCACAACCAATGGACCAGGATGTTTATAAATGGTCAAACTTGTAGTTGTAAGAAATATGATTAATTACAATAAATTCAAAGCATTTTTAAATATCCTTGGTTTCTATGGCCTACTGGAAAGAACACAGGAATGGGAGGCAGGAATCTGGGTTCTCATTTTGACTCCACCACTTGCCTGCTGTGTGACCTTGGCCAAGTCACACTTTTCTGGGCCAAAGTTTCCTCATGTGTGTAATGGGGATCAAATACCTGTTCTTAGACTGTGAATAAGATCTTATTATCTTATCCCCAGTGCCTTTCAAAGTGCTTAGCCAATAGGGGATGCAGTAGTCAGGAGGTAAGGCAGTGTGATCTAATGGATAGAGCAAGGGCCTGAAAGTCCGAGGGACTTTAGGGTTCTAATCCAGCCTTTGCCACTTGTCTTCTGTGTGAACTTAAACCGGTCACATAACTTCTCTGTGCCTCAGTTACCTCATCTGTAAAATGGAGATTAAGACTGGAAGCCTCACATGGGGCAAGGACTGTGTCCAACCCGATTTGCTTGTATCCACCTCAGTGCTTAACACAGTGCCTAGGACATTGTAAGTGCTTAACCAATACCGCAGTTAGTCAGAAGATTGAAGATAGCTGCAAGAGCTAGGCTCCCCAGTAGCCAGGCCATTTTTGTTTAGATCTTGGAAAAAGATTCTATCCCCTATCACAGGAGATTTAATGAAATGTACTCAGCCATCTAGCAGGGTACCTTCCTCTTAATTGATACCCACTTAAATTACTTGTGTTTACTCTTAGTGTTCATACTGCATGAAATGTGCTTCTCTTATAAGAAATGAAGTTTTGGTGATGAAAGGATGGTTTATGTTTCAGTACTTTATTTGAACTTTAGAGCCCATAAAAATATTTCATAAATTCAAAAAATAAATGTATTGATTTTTTTCATGGCAATGTAGTGTTAATGAGAATGCGCAAATGGATTGGCAATTAAAGAGGCTCAGGCTTAAATAAAGGAGGTTAAACACAGAATATAACTTTCATGCAAGGAACATCTTTCAAACCTTTATGTGAACTGAACTGAGGTGCAGGTATGTGTGGCAAAGAATGCAATCATGCCACTGCAGATCTGGGTATATGAACACAAAAATACTCAAAAATTTCATGATAATTCATTCTCAAGTCTATTAAACAGCTAGATGAGTTTAACTATCCAATTCACTGAACTAAATAGTTTTAATGTTATTTTTTCCCCACATATGTAATATGAATCTTCATTTGAAAATTTTCAAAACTCTTCAGGTGTATTTTCCCCTTTCTCATTGAACCATATTGGTGAGATCATTCTATTATCATAAATGGTATTTATTGAATGCTTACTTATGCTTACTATTTATTGTTATAGTGTACTCTCTCAAGCACTTAGTACAGTGCTCAGCACACAGTAAGCTCTCAATAAATACAACTGACTGACTGACTGATGTGCAGAGCACTGTATTAAGTTCTTGGGACAATACAGCCCAGTTGGTAGACATGTTACCTGCTCACCACAAGCCTCCAGTCTCATCATCAGTGGCATTTACTGAGCACTTACTGTGTATAGAGCACTGTTCTAAGGACTTGGAAGAGTACAGTACAACAGATCTGGTAAACACATTTCTTGCCACAACATATTAACAGTATCGGCAGAGTGCCTATTAAGTACAGACCACTGTGCCTAGCACTTGGTGAAGTACAGCAGAAGCATAACACACATTCCTTGATCACAAGGACCTTAAAAGCAAATGGATCGTACTCCAGTAGAGGTTATACAACTGATGGGAAGGGCAAAGAATGTGCCCTGTATTTGTAAGGAGAGTAAAATTGGTTTTCCACCTTAGATTTTCTGGAGCTATGACTGGTTGGTGAATTGGCACATGAAAATTTGAGGGAGTTAAAGTAGTGTTCCAACTTTGTTGATCTTTTCATGAAATGGTTCATCAGATAACTGGGACTGAGGGGGTCTTGGGGAAAGACTGAACATCTACTCTGCTAGACCCTTGACCAAGGAAGCTTTTCTACCTCTTCTCAGCCTATTACTGAAGAGCAACAGTTGTAACACTTAGTAAAGTGCTCTGCATAAAGTAAGCGCTCAATAAACATGATTGAATGAACTTGTTACATCAGGGTTTCAAGGTTCAATTTTAAAATGATGTTTCATATTCCTCTTAGGGAGCCCTTTGAAACAATCACTCTTTCCCCTCTTAAAATCTAACATATCCAAGAAAAATGGATATTTTTCCTTTGGGCATTATCTTTTAAAAGTGATTTTCATTTTACAGCAGATTTTCCATGGTTTTGCTTGCAAAGTTAGCTTAGAAAGTCACTTCACTTTCCTACACCTCAATACTCTCATTTGTAAAATGGAGATTAAGACTGAGAACCCCATGTGGGACATGGACCGTGGCCAACTTTATTAGCTCACATCTACCCCAGTGCTTAATACTGTGTCTGGGGCACAGAAAGGACTCAACAACCATGAAAAAAATATGTATACACTGCATAGAAAAATTTCAAGTGCTTAGCACAGTGCTCTGCACATAGTAAGCGCTCAATAAATACTACTGAATGAATGAATGAAAAATGGACTTAAAGGGTATGTCTACATGTGGCAAGCATGTTTCCGGAAGGAATTTTTTTTCTGTAAAAAAACTCAATTTCCCTCCACCAACCTTTAAAAACTCACAACAACTAATATCAAGGCAAAAGTTACATTTATGATGGTATTTGTTAAGCGCTTACTATGTGCAAAGCACTGTTCTAAGCACAGGGGGATACAAGGTGATCAGGTTGTCCCATGTGGGGCTCACAGTCTTCATTCCCATTTTTCAGATGAGGGAACTGAGGCACAGAGAAGTTGGAGAATCAGCGTGGCTCAGTGGAAAGAGTCCGGGCTTGGGGGGTCAGAGTTCATGGGTTTGAATCCCGGCTCTGCCACTTGTCAGCTGTGTGACTGTGGGCTAGTCACTTAACTTCTCTATGCCTCAGTTACCTCATCTATAAAATGGGGATTAACTGTGAGCCTCACGTGGGACAACCTGATTATCCTGTATCTACCCTAGCGTTTAGAACAGTGCTCTGCACATAGTAAGCGCTTAACAAATACCAACATTATTATTAAGTGCCTTGCCCAAAGTCACACAGCTGAAAAGCGGTGGAGCTGGGATTAGAACCCACAGCCTCTGATTCCCAAGCCTGTGCTCTTTCCACTGAGCCACGCTAAAGTGGGAGTTCATCACATGAAGAGGTTCATTGTTGGAATCCTTGGGACCAATCAATCAATCGCATTCACTGAGTATTTATTGTGTGCAGAGCACTGCATTAAGCACTTGGGAAAGTACCATAAAACACGATAACAGACACATTACCTGCCCACAGTGAGCTTACAGCCTAGAAGGTCCTGACACCAGCACTCTGGTAAATTGAAATATATCCTTTCAGGACTTTTTAGCTCCCACTCTTTCCTATCGCTGTCTCTTCTCAGCCCCACTACCACCGTGAGAGCAGGAGACATCATTTCTCTAAGGTCAGACAACCTAGTGGCAGGGTAAAAGGGGAACTATAGACTCACTTGCTCTCTCAGTTAGCAGTTGGTCTAGCAGTCTCTGGATCAATCACTGGATGTGGGTTCCAACTTCATGGAACAAATACCCAACTGCACCCAGCCCAGCTTGATGCTTGTGATGAATTGCATCAATGGTAGTAGCTTTAAATGCTTCAGGAATCACCAGGGTTGTTAAGGTTCACTGCAGGGCCTCTGAATTCTCCTTTCCAAATTGCCAGGGCAAACTGGATCATACCCTTCAAATTTTATCACAAAGTAACAACAGTTTTTTGGGGGTAGAGTGGGATGGTTCTATAAGGAAAAGAGGATAACATTTTCACATAACCAACTACTAATCTCATCTTCCTCAATTGTAAGCGGCCAGATTAGGGCTTCATTGTGGCCCCGGGGGGGATAGAGAGGCTAAGGGGCAGATAGGTGCTGATTGATGATGGCTGCCTTCTTTTTGTTGTTGTTTTGTATTACTTCTGGAATCTCCATCAACCTCCAGAGCACTGACACGAGACTCCTTTCCAGTTGTATCATCAGGCCAGATATACAAATAAAGCCCAACCTACAAAATCTGTCACCAAAAACAATCCTGTTCAGACCAGTTCTGGCCTCAGCCAAAGATGAGAGTGGCTAGATTGTTCTTTGATGGTCAAATGACCAGATTTGAAAATGGAGTTATTCCTGAAGTGGCCTGATATGTGCCCCCTCCATATCCCTCCACCTAACACCAGCCTTGCTCTAGTTATCCAAGAATCATTAGCTGGGACAGCAGACTCTAAACAATGGGAATGTCAAACCAAGTACCTTGGTCAGTGGGAATTTAACCTTAATCTGTTCAGTCCTTTTAGACACATCATCCCCTTTCCCCTATGCTTCGTTATTCTCATCACTTTCAGGCAAAAGCAGAAAACACATTGACCCCCAGGAAAACCCTGGGTTGTTAACCAGAGTGGCTGTTGATAATTTCCCATTGATTCTCACCTCAGATCCATTTCATGGGGAGGGAGAGTGCTGAAGGGAAGAAAACTTGATCAGGAGTTCCCTGTTCACTGGAAACAGATTTAGTACTACATATTTATAAATGTAAACTTGGAGAGCTGCCAAACTTCTACATTTAAGTGATTAACAAATGTTTCCCTTCAAGTGGACACCTCTTGTTCTAAATATATTTGACAGGAATGTAAAGAGTCAACTGGAGGGTAAAAGGGGCATGCCACAGGCATTCTCTTCTGAGGCTGGCAGGATTAGAAGGCCCAGGTTCAGGCCTGCATACTTGGTGCCAGCTGAGTTCATGTTGCTCTTGGGCAGGCTGCCAGCAGAAAGCAGCCTCCCTGCTGTTTAACGACAATGGATTTACTGCTTCTCTGCATATTGGTGTTATTTTGTATAAACAAGGTTAACACTCCTTTTAAATTAAATACACCACCTGGTGACAATGCATGACCTTGCCAGCTCTCTTTCACCTGGCCTCCAAAAAAGGCAAGGCACTTGTTCTTTCGCTCAACCTTTCTACCTCTACCTCTTGCTGGAATCTCTTCCTGGTAATTTAAATAAAAGTCTGCAAAGGGAGCTGGGATGAACCTGGCCCTGAAAGAGGACTTCTGATTCCCCTAGGTGAAAAGGCTGCTATTGGTGTTACCTATACTGGGCAAGAATGTCCATGCCCCTGACAGGTTTCACAATGGTTTAGACTAAGTTTGGTCTGAGGCTACTTTCCAAGGGGAGAGTTTTAGAAGGGGCGTTACGGAAACAAGAATCTTTTGTGTATTGCTGAAATACATATGCATGTATTGATTCAAATATAGGACTTGGAATTTCCTTCTCCAGCTATCAAAACCTATAAAAATATTCTGGCCTTGCCAGGGGGCAAAAAAAAGTGTTGGAAGACTTCCTGGAGATGCAGAGGTGGTGGTTTGCAGACTTGGCTTGAAAACTACTTTTCTAGAAGACCAAATGATATCCCATCCCTCAAACAATTCTCAGGCAGGAGATGACACAGCTATTTTAAAAGAGACAAAGGAGAGTTTTTCTAAATGAAGAGGAGCATACCTTGAAAATGAAGACTCTGCACCAAATAGGAAAATTAATAAAACCAAAACCTAGTCATAACTGAGCATTCAAAGCTACAGTGATTCAGAAATTGCTGTTTTCTCAGTGCTAGTAAAATTGATGATAGTGAGTTTGTTGGGATTCCCATATACAATTCACATACAGGTACGGAAAGCACCAATTTTTCTATAGGTTTTTAAAAATGCATTTCATTTCAGCAGCATAGAAATAATGATGGAGTCAAACTATCCTGACCGATCTAGACTTTAATGATCTACATACTCACCCCAGCCGAACAACATTTATGTAATCTCATGTTCTATTTCACCTATCCATAATCTATTTTAATGTCTGTTTCCTCTTTTTGGCTGTAAGTTCCTTGTGGGCAGGTATTACAACTACCAACTATTGTATTGTATTTTCCCAAGGTTTTAGTACAGTACTCAGCACAGTCAGCACTCAATACCTCAATAAGTTGATTGATTGATCTAAATGTTGAGAACTTCTTATCCCTTTAGTTCATAAGGAAATGTGGATGAGTGGTAAGGATATTAAAACATCCGAACATTTTAGATTCAATTTGAAACTCCAAATTTAGAGAATTTAGACAGGGTTTGGAATGAGAGTGATTATCTTTTCTCTGACACTTTAAGAAGGGAATACTCAAGTGATATGTTGTGGATATGGATATGCTTGTTACCAGGAAACCAAAAAATATTATTTATTTCTAGATTTTGATTTATAGGGAAGATGGTACTGCTGAAGAAATTTCCAACCACAATCTTTCTATGGCAACCTCAGGCAGAATAGAAGTCAAAAATTATTTCCAGCAATTCAAAGGTATAGTCATACAAAGTCTAAGCCTCCCAAATTCTCCAGTCTCAAGCCCCTTCTAAATATGTAGATGAAAATATGAGTTTCTAAGGTCATCTTTTCTATTTAATCTTAGATTTATCCAAGTATTACACCAATGTGATGTAAATTTTAGAGGCTGTCCTTAGTGGCCATTAGAACAAACCAGCAGCAAGAGTATTATAATACTTTCTCTGGGTCACTTTGATCTATCAAGTGTGATATTCTGAAGCCAGTGCTTAGAACAGTGCTTGGCACTTAGTAAGCACTTTACAAATGCCAATATTATTATATTCTAGATATTATAAGGACACAATTATCAGAATATGACCATAACCAAGATTGCCATTAAGTTAGGAAGAAGACAGACTCAGAAATTCTTAATATTGCACTTTAATTTTGGTTCTATAGCTTGTGAATTGTTAACTTTGCAAATCTACTTAAAGGCAGGCTTATATTTTGGGGCGAATGGTTTCACTTTTCCAGAATGCTAAATCTTTTTTTGTAAAATACATTTCCTCAAATTGATCATTAATCAGAAGTTTATGATAACTTGGGAATTGGACACTTTTCATTCCTCCTTATCTCAGGCTCCTCATAACTTCTGCTATCAATGCATTACAAGCAAACTGAGAGAGAGAAAGGATAGAGAAAAAGTAAATAAGAGAAAAAAAAGCAGTCATGTAATTACTCAGGCTTTCTTTCTTCCATTATAGCCCTAGGCTTGTGGGTTACAGGGCTAGAGTAAGGACACAGTATGAATATGTGTAAAATTTCAGGGGATATCCTGTGGATCCTTGTTTGAGAGAATTTCTGTCCCAGCTAGATGCCAGGAAAACCTAGACTTAACAAAAGGGTTAATTTGGTTAGAATTATGTATCTCTTTCTGAATTTCTTATTGTGTCTTATCATATTGTAGCTGCAAGGGTTGAATTTCTGCCAGTCAGGTGCCAGAAGCCAAAGAAAATAAATAGATACATTGTA
This sequence comes from Ornithorhynchus anatinus, assembly GCF_004115215.2. NCBI lineage: Eukaryota > Metazoa > Chordata > Mammalia > Monotremata > Ornithorhynchidae > Ornithorhynchus > Ornithorhynchus anatinus. Next base: position 26,776,435 of record NC_041732.1, on the reverse strand, counting down.
GAGATGCTGGAGATTAAAATACCTACAATTCTGAATTACCCACGGGTAGGTTATAAAATTCTTCTTTTTCAAGGGTACGTGATACACCGCTGTTTACCATAGAACCAGGCAAAAGGGGGAGAGACTCTGTTTATAAAATTGTCAACATGACTTTTCAAATAGCAGTTTATCAAATGGTACCCAAATGGCCTGGAAGTGTGAACGCAGCTTCCAAAAGGACTCATTTGCTACAAGGAATGGTTTACATTCTGAGAAAAATCTGCTTCATCACTTCAGATTGTGGCTTTTGGAAATGATTTTTGCCAAAGCAAACTGATTTTCACCTTTCATCCTGATAATAGGGAATCAGAGATCAGATAAAGAAATCAGGACACTTGGTTCCATGTATGTGCCTGGATACCTGTTGAATTGGAAACACTTATCTTTAACAGTTGTGTTTATGAGGAGACACACCACATATTTCAGCCTCTAAACACTAGTCCTGTTAAAAGTACTAAGCTTTCTATATCCTTGGGCAAAACCAATCTTCTAGAGCTGATATTTTGTATTTAACTTTGAGATAGCTGAATGGAGTTTGTTTTAATAAGATTAAATGGAGCATGTATTTATCTGATTTTAGTAATGTGTGAACTGAAGAGGGGTAAAAAGAAGCTTTAGAGTGGTTAAAAACTATCAGGCCAAAATAAGGTGGATGTGAGCAATTCAGTTTTTCATAGAGCCTTATAGTCCAGTTTCTCAAAGTGTTTTTCAAAGAAATAATCAAGCTTCATCCCACTTCTGTGTCTAGACCTTTGTACACCTTTTATGCAGATAAGGGTACAGAGAGGTTAAATCCCCCTGCTCAACTCCACATGGCCAATTAGTGGCAGAGTTTGGAATGGAAGCACTAAGTCTGAAATGCAAGTTTCTGTTCTCTCCTATCAGCACGATCTTTCTTGAAATGGTCTCCCTGCTTATTTTCAGAATGTCCTCAAATGATAAGATAATATCAGATCAAAATGGATAGAGAGAATAGGAGCACTGATTACCTCTGGCTTTGTCATCTTTAAAACAGCTATCATTATTAGTAGGAGTAATAGTATTCAGTAGTATGCAATAAGAAAAAACATAATGAAATAAAATACTATCCACTTCAAACTTCGAATTCCTTTGAAAGAGGCACTTTCAGAATATATATTTAGTGGAAAAGAAAGGCAGAGCCTTCAGTATTTTATTATATCTTTTCATAAGCTAATTTTCCAAGTGTTCAACACTCATGGATAAAGATTTCTTCCTGACTCTATCAAGGAAGGCATTCTAGCAAGAACCAGTGTGGGAATTAAAACATAAAAAAAAGCCAACAACTCCATATTTCTTATCCATCCACAGTTCATCCAGGGGATTTTATGGCAATAACTGAACAATGGGCACGTTTGAGGTCAGATGCTTCCTTCACAGTTTCCAAAACAAACAGTTACAGGAAGCACACTGCTCTCTGCATTCAAGATTTGAAAAAAGGGCTTTATTACGTTAAGTACACGCCAGGAGATGTGGGACAAGGTCGATATGTGGTTAAGTGTTTTAGGCAGACTTTGATTGTATTTGACAGTGATGACAATGTAGTATGCAATGAATAAAGTGACTAATGTATCTCTCCCTCCCTCTCTCTCTCTCTCTCTCTCTCTCTCTCACACACACACACACACACGCGCACACACACACTCGAACTCCATTTTTCTGATGGATTGCTTGTGAGAAACAGTCGACCCAAAAACATGCTGGGAGTTAGGAAAGACTGGGGTGGGGATATCAAATTACCCTTGTAGTATGAGCTCCCCTGTCCACATGAACCAATCGAAACTACTGAAAACCATACTACTGGTAAGGATGAGTAGGTATAGTCAAACTAACTGGGAAAAGATACCCTGATTGCTTTAATCTATAATCACAGGGCTTCAGCATCTTGTTGTATCCAGCTATATCTCTACCCTAACTGAAAGAAAAAAGGGGGAAAAGCATCTCACTGGAGCAGTAGAAGAAAATGAGATAAAACAAGAGCTTCTTAAATGTGCTGTGGATTTATTCCTGTAGTTATCTCCTGAACACATTCTCCCAGCCAAGCAACTAAGATATAGCATAGTTTGAGCAGTGACCCAAACCCATCCTTATCATCTAGCTGGCACACAGCTGTTTGAGTTTTTATTGGCACTCAGGCAAGCAGAAGGCAGATGTTTTTACAGAGTGGGGGAAGTCTACATTTCTTGCATAGGCTAAAAGGCAGAGATTTATTCGTACAAATGATATTCGTCTTCCTACACAAGAAATCACGAGCCAAACCCATTATTCCCACTATCCCAATCAGGCCTAGCATCACATTACCAGAGGAGGTTTTCTTGGCCTGGATTTTGCACAGGTGGTACCAAATGCAGACTATCTACCACAAACGTAGCCTCAAATAATGTCAAAAATGGCTCCTCTTGTCCTGTTAACATTTCATTTAGAGGTGGAAGTAGGATCTCTTGGAATTTTTCTGAGGAGTTTTGGAACAAAGTATGGCTATTTAGCTACTGGCACATTCATGATGCTTCTTGTTTAGGAAGGTGGATGGGCAACCACTGGAGGTTCTTGAGGAGTGGAGAGATGTGGACTGAGCTTTTTTCTTTTTAGAAAAATGATCTGGGCAGCAGAGTGAAGTGGGGAGACTGGAGTGGGGAGAGACAGGAGGCAGGGAGGTCAGCAAGCAGGATGATGTAGTAATCAAGGAGGGATAGGATAGGTGCTTGGATTAATGTAGTAGCCATGTGGATAGAGAGGGGAAAGGAGAATTTTAGTGATGTTGTGAAAGTTGACAGACAAGATTGAATATGTGGGTTGAATGAGAGAGGTGGGTCTAGGGTAATGCCAAGGTTATGGGCTTCTGAGACAGGATAGTGGTGCTGCCTACAGTGATGGGAAAGTCAGGAGGAGAGCAAGGTTTTGGTGGGAAAATTAGGAGTTCTGTTTTGGCCATGTTAAATTTGACACACTATTGGGACATCCAGGTAGAAATTTCTAAGACTTTTAAAATTTAAATTGTTTCACACAACAACACTTCCAGACTATTACTGTTCCTGGAGGGTAAATGGAAGAACAAAAAGGTCAGGTCACTTACCTGTAGTTTACTCAGCAAGATCAAAATAAAAAAAAACAATGAACACAATTTAGTAGTAGTAGTAATGATATTTATTCAGCACTTACTGTGTTTAGTGCATTGTACTAAGCACTGGGAAAGAATACACAGATGGGAATTAGACATGGTTCCTGGCCCTCAGGGAACTCACATTATTCTGGGTCACTTATGCTATTGTCTCTGTACCTCTTTCAGCACTTTGGTACTCATCCTAGCCTCACAACACTTAAGTAACATCCTTGCGTTCAACTATTTCCCCATCTGTAATTTTATTTTATTTTAATATTGGTCTCCCCTTGTAGAATATAAGCTCCTTAGGGGCATGGATTGCATCTTCCAGCTCTGGTGTATTTACTTTTCCAAGGACTTAGTACACACGGTAAGAAATAAATAAATACGATTGGTTGATTGACTGATTGAGAAGTGACTGGTGACAGACACATAAGGAGAGAGGAAACAAAATACTAAGACAATATAAATTAGTAGGTTCCTACTTAATTCCTCCTGAAGAAAATATTTCTCCACTGTCTGCAAATCCTTCAAATAATCCTTTCACTTTGACTACCTCAAATAAAATACCTCTTTAAAGGTTTTCTGAAATTTAACTTTAAGTTCTTCTGGTGTACACAGGAACTATAATTACAAACAAGAACAAGAAGTCCTCAATGTCCCCCCTCGCTTATTGATTTTTATTTCTGGCATGAAAGTTTCAGTTAGCCTTAATGCACAATCCTAACCACATTATAAAATCTATTAATCTTGGAAAATTTCCATGGAAACTCATGCAGTGTTATCTTTTTTACTTTTAAAGTTAGCCTGATTCTGATTTTCTCTACAAAATAATGGATGCATATTGAGGAACTGTAACCTCTCTCTGACAACTCCCTGTTTTCGAGACATTCACATCACTGAGATTTCTAAAACCCTATATTTTTAAAATGATTTGCTGGGGGCATATATTTCTTCTGATTCACTTCCTTCCTTTCTCATGAATCACGTGAAGCATGGTTTTGATCCAACATTAATGGCAGGACAAAAGAAATTCCCTTTTTAGCCCAATCAGTAATACAAAGTCCATCTAGTCCAATATTCTGTCTTCATCCATGGCAATGAAATGTGATGGCTGCCCTCATTGACAACAATTATAATGGTGATAGATGTTTCATCTAATGTGCCTAATATTTCCTGCTACATTCCTAGAGTTTTTTCTATTAACCTGTTATAGACATGTTGTCCATGAATTTATTTAAATCTTTCTGAAACTTGCCCTCCAAATTCACATTGTCCATTGAATCAAAAAGGAAACCTCAAAACCACCAAAAACAACTGAATGTTAAGCTCCTAGCATGCCAACACATATGCAAGATCTCTGCAACAGCAACACAACAGTCTTGTTGAAGTGAGAAACTCAAACCATAAACCTGAGATACCCAACAAGTAGGTATTTCTCTGACATGCAGTTGACAAGTCATTAGGTACAGACTAGAGAAGTCATCAAGGTTGGTTGAACATCAATGACTTGAAAAAAAAAAAACCTATCTGTGGGAAAACACTGATTCACTAGTAATGCCGTGCACCCAAGAATTCAAGACAGGAGTGGGGTTTTCAGAACTGTGACATGAGAAACAAGTTGAGGAATATGCCTGACAGGTGAGATGACAATGTGGAAAGATCTAGGGTTATAAAGAATGCTTTAAAACCAAGAGCTTCTATACATTATTGAAAATATCATATGTCCACCATCCCCTTTCTCTAGGACTTGTCTTCATGGTACCTCTGCAGAGTGAAAACAGATCCAGTCTCATCACAAATGAGGAAGGAAATCTGGAGATGGCCAAAACATTTCAATGCTATCCTCCACATTCCTTCTTCTATTGAAGAGAAGATGCTTCAGCATGTACAAAACCATATGTTCTGTCTATTGAGGAAGTCACTTCAGCAATAGGGGCCAAAACTCTTCTTCAACATATGGATCTCTGAAGAATTGTCACAATACCTCAAAGACATCACCACCATAGCCATCTTCAAGATAAAGGGCTAAAGATCTGATTGCATGAATTGTTGAAGCATCTAATTATTCTTCCCCACTGGCAAGAGCCTAGACAGGTACATTTGGGATCAAATATAGAAGAATATTGTTGCTCAAATGTTCCCAGAATCACTATATAGCTTCAGCTCACTTTGTGAGGGTTTGCAATATATCAGATACAGAGAAAGTGAGAAAAGTAACAATCTGGCAGGTACTACATCCATGTGAGTTCTTGGAGGCCAAGCGGATTCATTGTCTCATATGCAGCACTCAGAACTTAGTACTGGAAGGAGTCCAGAGCTTCCACTGGCCAAGGGAATGGAGAAGATGAATCATATTTATTGAGTGTTTATGACATGCAGAACAATGTACTAAGCACTTGAAAGAGTAAGCTATAACAGTAGACACATTCCCTGCTCACAAGCAGCTTACATTCGAGAGAGGGAGAGCCATTCCCCATTACCCTGAAGTTCCCAATGTGACAGGGAAGATGGTCTCAGTACCTAGCAGATGGGTGAGTCCACCACCCAGGTGATGAGAGGCATGATGATTGCAGCTGCTTTGGCAATTACTGAAGATCCTCAGTTCAGAGACTCTGGACCTGGCAGTTAGACTGAGGGAATCGGAAATAACGATATCTGTGTGTGCACTGCCATTCACCCTCCCTCATTCGTGCCCACCAGAGCCCACTGTGTCCCTGCCATGGCACAGTGTGCAAAGAGTAAGGATGTAGGGAGTGCATGCCAAGGCTTTTATGTGCTGGCCTATTTACTGTCAAAGTGAACCCAGCAGAGTGTCCGTGCTGGACCTTACTTGAATGACTCAGCCTGGGGGAATTTGTCAGAGCCGTTGCGGTTTCTGCCACAACAGCCAGCCATTTTTCATTATTCCTGCTGGACTTGCCCATCTACCAGAGTAACCCGGGGCTCTCAGTCCTGGCTCCAACTCTGTAAGTTGGGAATCCCTCACTGTGGTAGTCGTTTCTGACTAAAGACAAGAGGTAGAGACCCTACAAAATTCTTGAGTACAAGCAAATATTATTGTTATATTGTACTATTATTGTTATATTGTGCACCCCTAAGTGCTTAGTACAGTGCTTAGTACAGCAACACTGCTCAGTGGAAAAATAATAATGTTGGTATTTGTTAAGCACTTACTATGTGCAGAGCACTGTTCTAATAGTGTTGGTATTTGTTAAGTGCTTACTATGTACAGAGCACTGTTCTAAGTGCTGGGGTAGATACAGGGTAATCAGGTTGTCCTATATGAGGCTCACAGTCTTAATCCCCATTTTACAGATGACGTAACTGAGGCACAGAGAAGTTGAGTGACTTGCCCACAGTCACACAGCTGACAAGTGGCAGAGCCGGGATTCAAACCCACGACTTCTGACTCCCAAGTCTGGGCTCTTTCCACTGAGCCATGCTGATTCTCAAGAGCCCGGGCTTGTGAGTCAGAGGTCATGGGTTCAGATTCCGGTTCAGCCACTTGTCAGCTGTGTGACTTTGGGCAAGTCACTTCACTTCTCTGTGCCTCAGTGACCTCATCTGTAAAATGGGGATTAAGACTGTGAGCCCCACATGGGACAACCTGATCACCTTGCATCCTCCCCAGTGCTTAGAACAGTGCTTCGTACATAGTAAGTGCTTAACAAATGCCATAATTATTATTATTATTATTATAGTAAGTGCTCAATAAATAAGACTGACAATGAATGAAAGCGAAGGAAACATATATGTTGTGCACAGGAGTGAACAGGGCTGTGGGTGGAGCTGGAGTGATTACACTGACCGAAATCCAATGGTGTTTATCCTTGAAGGCCACACACAGGAAGCTGATCTCTAGGAGAAGCCTCCAGCTGGTTGGAGGGATAAGAAATGGAAGAAGTGATAGTGAAAGGAAGAAAGATTTGCCACAAAATAAAGCAGGATTCATCTAAACCTGGAATATGGTAAGCAGATCTGATTGATGTCTTTTTGGTGTAATGAAGCTGGAGAAAGAATAGAGAAAGGGAACCAGATGACTGAGGATTGGAACAGTCTCCATATGAAGCCAGACTGCAAAGAAATGACAGCTGAAAGGATCTGCAGCTTAAAGAGAGGTATGGATGTGGTCATGAATGAATGGTTCATACTGAGTAATGAGAGGGAAAAGTTGAGGACATTAGACTCCAGAGAGTAAACCATTCTATTGTTGATGGATCCATGTTGGGTCACTGGAGGGAGAGTTGGGGATGGAGATGGAAGTCAGGGATATTGGAACCCTGCAGGGAGAGTCAGGGTTGGACAGGGTAGTCAGAGGTGTTGGATGGTTGGGTCAGTGGAGAGAGAGTTGAGGATGGAGAGGGAAGTCAGGGATATTGGTACCCTGCAGGGAGAGTCAGGGTTGGACAGGGTAGTCAGAGGTATTGGATGGTCTGTGTTGATACTTTGGATGAAGAGTTAGGGATGGAGAGTGGAAAGATAGGGATAGGATGTTCCATCCATAACAAAAAGGTTGGGGATCCAGCAGGGCAACCAGAGCACGATTCCTCCAAGTATCCTGGCAATGCTGTCGGAGGTAAAATAGTGGGCTGTGTAGTCCAAGGGGCTGATTGAGACAGTATTACCTGTGGCTTAAATAAAGTATAGGCAAGTGGGATGTCTAGGGACTTTCTTCTGGGTGCCAGGAACTGACAGGGAAAGGATGCCCTGGAACCTAGGGAAGCCCAGGAAATGGACCCAGGAGGAAGATTGGGCTGGGCCAAACTGGGCCAGATGTGGGCTGAATTGGACCCAGCTGGCTCCTTAATATGGGTTCTGCTCTGTTGCTACTGTGGAGGGGTATCCTTGACAGGGCCTCGATGGGGCTGTTCAGCTCTGGCCTCAGGGACAGACGCTGGCAAGTTGCAGAACTAAGGAGAAGGGTTGGTAGAAGCTTACTATGGTCAGGGATTGTATCTACCAGCTTTGTTGTATTGTACTCTCCCAAGTGCTAAGTACAGAGCTCTGCACACAGTAAGCACTAAATAAATACCATTGATTGATTGATTGGTGTCATGATAACTACTTTTGGGTTGGAGGAAAGGTCTTCTCTGTTGCAGAGCTGCACCGGCTCACAGGTTGGATCTCCTCCAAGTGCAAGGCCAGGGATATATATATATATGATATATGAGCTGCATGTGGGACAAGGGCTGTGTCCAGCTTAATTTGCTTGAATCCACCCCAGTGTTTAGAATAATTCCTAGCACATGCTAAATGCTTAACAAATGCCACAGTTGTAATTATTATACACCTATGTATACATATAAATATAAACATATACAAATTTTTATGAAATATAATGTGTATATCTAATATGTGCATGCACAAATGATATAATGTAAACATATATGTATTTGTGTGTACACCTTTACATAAATATTACATATATATGTATGTGTGTGGCCTAATGGAAAGAGCACAAGCCTTGGGTCAGAGAACCTGGGTTTAAATCCCGTCGCTGCTACTTGTCAGTGTTTGACCTAGAGCAAGTTACTTAACCTCTCTGTGCCTTAATTACCTTACCTGTAAAATGAGTATTACATCCTACTCCCAACTACTTAAAACTCTGAGCTCTATATGGGACAGGAATTATATCCAACCTGATCTACTTTGATCTACCCCTGCACTTAGAACAGTGCTTGGCACATAGTAAGCACTTAACAAGTACCATAATCATATATATATGTATATATATATATATATCATATATATATGTATATATATATATGTGATTATATCTATATAGAGGTATCTGTACATGTATCTATCTGTACATATATCTATCTGTAGCTCTCTCTAAATATACATGTGTATATTTATATGGAAAGAGTAATCACTTAAGTATCACTATTATTATTAATAATAATAATAATAATACATCTGTATTTATTGAACAATTACTATGTGCAAAGCAATCAATCAACCATATTTATTGAGCACTTTCTGAGTGCAAAGCACTGTGCTGAAACCCTTGGGAAAGTACAATATAACAGACACATTCCCTGCCCACAATGAGCTTACAGTTTAGAGGGGACTCTACTATCCTCTTGGGAGAGTACGATACTATTAATTTGGTAGTCACATTCCCTGGCCACCAGGAGTTTACAGGCCAGAAATGATCTACTACTACTACTAGTTATTATATCAAAACTCCTATACTGTGAGCTGAAATTGGGACATCAAAAGTAACGAGAGCAGAGGAAATACTTTAAGGACACAATAAAACAGAGCTTCAGCTAATGCTGAATCCCAGATGAGAACCAAGAGTCAGTTGCTGAACATAGTCCATCAAGGTGAACTGCAATCAATAAAAGAGTGTCTTTTTCTGCTTAAAAGCTTCAAAAGCATTTTTAAGTGGTGTTTGCTAGCACTTACTACATGCCAGACACTGTACTAAGCTCTAGGTAGATACAGGACATTCAGGTTGGACACAGTCCAAATCTCACTAGGTGGTCACAGTTTTAAATCCCTCTGTACAAATGAGGAAACTAAGGTTCAGAGAAGTTTAGTGACTTGTCTGAAGTCACACAGCAGATGTTTTGGGACTAAGAAACAAGGAGAAAAAAAATCATTGTAGCAGGTTCTGGAAACAGGAACAAGGGACAGATTTACAATTGCACAATGAGGCTTGTGCCCATAGTCCCACACTGGGTTTGTGGCCTGCATAAATTCCTGAGGTAACATAGTCCATCTGGCCCTCTGAGGGAAGAAATTCTTCCTTTGGCTTATTTTTAATATACCATCTTCAAACTACAATGAGTGTTCCATAGTCCAACTGGTAAGCACTCAATAAATACTACTGATTGATAGATACCATTGATGGATAACAATATGGGATTCACCCTTCACCCTTCATGACTTTACAAACTCTAGGCTGTTGAGCCTAGTCTGGAAGTGTTTTTATGTAAAGTCCAACACCTTTAATTATCTGAACTTTCTCCAGCTCTATTACTTCCTTCCTAAAATGTGGTGGTGACCACATCTTCCCATAGTTTTCCAGGCATAGATAAACAATGACTTTATAAATTGCAAAATCGTGTCTTTTGTTTTGCTCTCTATGTCCTTCTTGAGAAGAAACACAACTTACTTCTAGATCATAGCCCTCAGTGTGATTTCTTACTTTCATGTCTACCAAAGGAAGCACGTTTTCTCCTGGATGCCTTCTGGATTATTATTAATAATAATAATGATAATAAGTAATTATGGTATTTGTGAAGTACTTACTATGTGCCAGGCACTGTTCTAAGCGCTGAGGTAGAACACAGTTCCTGTCCCACATAGGGCTCACAGTCTTAATTCCCATTTTACAGATGAAGAAACTGAGGAACATAGAAGTTAAGTGATTTGCCCAAGATCACAAAGCAAAAAAGTGGTGGAGCTGGGATTAGAACTCATGATCATCTGACTCAATCTTTCTATTCTCCTCCTACTACTGCCAAGACAGCACTTCCACCTTACCTAAACACTCACCTCATTACATCTCACCCCCTGGTAGTACTTATATAATAATGTTGGTATTTGTTAAGCGCTTACTATGTGCAGAGTACTGTTCTAAGCACTGGAGGAGATACAGGATAATCAGGTTGTCCCACGTGAGGTTCACAATCTTAATCCCCATTTTTACAGATGAGGTAACTGAGGCACAGATAAGTTAAGTGACTTGCCCACAGTCACACAGCTGACAAGTGGCAGTGCCGGGATTTGAACCCATGACCGCTAACTCCCTAGCCCGGGCTCTTTCCACTGAACCATGCTGCTTCTCTACATATCTTTAAACTCTGTTGCTTCTTTCTTTAGGTCTTTTATTTTAGTGTATGTCTCCCCTTGCAAGATTGTAAGCTCTTTGAGGGAAGGGATCATGTACATCAATGTTATTATGTTCTCAAAAGCTCTTTGTACAGTGCAATGCAAGGAGTAAGTGCTCAATAATATTGATTGATTGATCAGTTGATTAATGACCTTAACATTGTTGACCACCCCCTTCTGGAAAAATTATCCAACCTCAACTTCACTGACATTGTCCTGTTCTGGTTCTCCTCGTATCTCTCTGGCCACTCATTTTCGGTCTCCCTCAAGGTTCTGTTCTGGGTCCCCTTCTATTCTCCATCTCCACCTACTACCTTGGAGAATGCATTCTCTCGCATGTTTCAACTACCACCTCTATGAGGATGATTCCCAAATTTACATCTCTAGCCCTTATCTCTCTCCTTCTCTGCAGTCTCATATTACCTCCTGCCTTCAAGTCATCTCTATTCGAATGCCCTACAGTCACCTCAAACTTAACACGACCAAGACAGAACTCCATATCATGCTGTCACTGTGGATGGCACTACCATCCTTCCCATCTCACAAGCCCGCAACCTTCATGTCATCCTTGACTCTGCTCTCTCATTCACCCCACACATCCAATCTATCACCAAAATCTGATGGTCTCACCTTCACAACATCGCCAAGATCTACCCTTTCCTCTCCATCCAAACTGCTACCTTGCTGGCACAATCTCTCATAATATTCCGACTGTATTACTGAATCAGCCTCCTTTCCATCCTCCTGTCTCTCCCTGCTTCAGTCGATACTTCACTCCACTGTCCGGATTATCTTTCTACAGAAACACTCTGGGCATGTCACTCCCCTCCTCAAAAATCTCCAGTGGTTGCCTATCAACCTTCGCATGAAGCAAAATCTCCACACTATTGGCTTCAAAGCTCTCCATCACCTAGCCCCCTCCTACCTCACCTCCCTTCTCTCCTCCTACAGCCCACCAGCACACTCCACTCCTCTGCTGCTAACCTCCTCACTGTGCCTCATTCTCGCCTGTCCCACCATCGACCCCTTTTCCATGTCCTACCTCTGACCTAGAATGCCCTCTCTCCTCACATCTGCCAAACTAACTCTCTTCCTCTCTTCAAAGCCCTCTTGAGAGCTCACCTCCTCCAGGAGGCCTTCCCAGACTGAGCCCTCACATTCCCTCTGCTTCTCCTCCCCTCCCCATTGCCCCTACGCCCTCCCTCTGCTCTACCCCCTTCCCCTCCTCACAGCATTTGTATATATTTATATGTATTTATTACTCTATTTTATTGATGATGTGTATATATCTATGGTTCTATTTACCTATTTTGATCGTTGTGATGCCTGTCTACTTGTTTTGTTTTGTAGTTTGTCTCCCCCTTCTAGACTCTGAGCCCGTTGTTGGGTAGGGATTATCTCTATCTCTTGCCAAACTGTATTCTCTAAATGCTTAGTACAGTGCTCTTCACACAGTAAGTGCTAAGTGCTCAATAAATATGATTGAATGAATGAATGAATGAATCGCACCCAAACAACGTCCTCTCCCTGAATTTTCCATCACTGTAGACAGCATCACCATCCTTCTTGCCTCACAAACCCATAACCTTGGTGTTATCCTTGACTTCTCCCTCTCATTTAACTCACATATTAAATCTATCACTAAATCCTGTCAGTTCAAACTTCACAACATTGCTAAAATCCAACCTTTCCTCTCTATCTAAACTTCTACCAAAGATAGTCCAAGAATTTATCCTATCTTACCTTGTTTACTGTTCAACTTCCTTGCTGTCAATAATAATAATAATGATAATAAAAAAAATTATGTTATTTGTTAAGCGCTTACTATGTGCACTACTCTCCTATTACAGTCGAGCTTACACACTTCACTCCTCTTCTGTCAACCTACTCACTGTACCTTGATCTCGTCTACCTCACCAATGGCCTCTCACCCATGTCATGCCTCTGGTCTGGAACACCTTCCCATTTCACATCTGACAGACAATTAGTCTTCCCACTTTCAAAGACTTATTGAAGGCACACCTCCTCCAAGAGGCCTTCCCTAGCTAAGCCCTCATTTCCTCTTATCCCACTCCCTTCTGCATCAGCCTGACTTGCTTCCTTTATTCCCCACTCCCGCTCCCAGCATCACAGCACTAATTTTGCATACTTGTAATTAATTTATTTTTATTAATGACCATCTCACCCTCTAGACCATAAGCTTGTTGTGGGAAGGGAATGTGTCGGTTATACTGTTGTGTTGTACTCTCCCAAATGCTTAGTTCAGTGGTCTGCTCAGATTAAGTACTCAATAATTGTGATTGATTGATTGATGACAATTCTAGTGGTAACTCCTCTGGGTCCTTGGAGTATCAATCCCTATTTCATTACTCTAAATGGCTAAGTGATGCGTTTACTTTCTTCTTCCTGTTCCTCAAGAGGTTTAGGATTAGGAAAAGTAATCTTAGAGGCAACTATTTTCATGGGGCCTTTCATAAAAATGAACTCATTTTTTTCCTCAGTTTGCAAAAATACTATTTTTCTGTGAATAAAAAGTAGCACAGGTCTGTCAGGACTATGCAAAAGACCTAAGTCAACTCAGGTGAACCAAGTGACACAAATAGATATTTAAATACTGACCCAGATACCCTCTGGTTGCAGGTGTTGGTAATGTACTACTCTAATTTCATTACAGTTAGCACTAAAATCTTTGACACAGAAACATACTAATTCAATGCCTTATTGTATTCTAGACTCACCCTTGATGGCTCTAAACAAATCAGTGTCCTTGTCTTAAAAAAGGTTCAAACAAAAGAAATCCTAATCTCCTCTGTGCCAAAGAAACCTTAACTTTGATAATAAAATAGCAAAAGTAGTGCATGTATGTACATCATTATTTATATACCTTATATGTTCGCTGATCTGAGAACAAGTTTATTGTTCATTCTAAACTGTTGTTCACAAAAGTAGTTGGTAGTATTTAGATTATAATAAAGTTGGGTCTTATATTTCACCAATATTGCCATAAGCATCTCTTCATTTTTCAGACTCATTGGCATAATCCATTTCAAGAGTACAGTGTGTAGATCACTTACTATTTTGGATCTATAGCATACAACGGATTTTTCTTTCTGCCATTTGCAAAAAATCTAGAATTTAAAAGGATGTCTTTTCTCTCCCCAAATAGTCTTAAATGAGGCCTCCTTTTACTTAATTGTGGTTTTGAAAATCAGAAATGCAAAATCTTTTGTTGTTGGTGTGAAGATCTCTTTTGTTGAAGCACTGGAATCTTGTAATTGGTAGAGTACAGCTATCCAGTCTGAGAGGATGACCTTTCACACCCTACCCTAAAAGAGCACTATAGAAAGAGAGGTGCTGTAATCAGGGCTAAAGGCTTCTTACTAACATGTTGAGAGCTTGTTTCGCACACACACAAACAGGCGCAAGAAAGCCTGGGCTTGTTGATAATTTTAACATGTTGCTCTTAAGAAAACCCACTTTTGGAATTAAAGACGAGATTCCCCACCAGGGTTGAAATACAGGTCTATTGCTCTTCATAACCACTAACAGGCAACTGTTACGCAGGGAGAAAGAAAATGAAAAGAGATTAGAACACAAAGAAACCAGCCCCATTACTAAGGTCTGGTTCTAGAGTGACAAAACTCCCACCAATTCATTCATTTGCAGTCAGAGACGAATTCCCAGCCTCTGCTTAGTGCCCGCTTTTCAGAATTACATCATCACCATCTCAAGGGGAGTTATAGTGTGATGGTTCACAGTTTGTGTTTAAACTTCCAGAGATTGAAATTTTAGTTTGAGATTCACTCCAAACTGAGATCCTTGGTTCAAATCTTTCAGTTTTCAGTCTGCAAAACTGGGTTTCAAATAATTCTTCAGAAATTTGCAATAAATAAGATTGCTATATAAATCCACAGAAATTAGACCTATACATTTTCCACTACTGCTCTAATCTTCAAATACTGATAGAAAAATCAACATTTCCAGTGCCAAAATGACACTTTATATTGATTGGAAATACAGACAAAAAAAAAACAACAGCCAAAAAAAAATCATCAAAAGTAACCACACATCAGTATGAACCCCGAAATTCCTAGATTTTAAAAGATTCAATTAGAATCTTGCTTAGAAATCAAAAGAAGGTTTAATGATAGAAATCTGTTTTTTTCAAAATGGCTTCATCTTTCACTTACAGTTAACACTATAATTTACCAATACAACAGGCAGTGATAATTCCTGTATACTTGAATATAAATAAATGATCTAATCAGTTTAATTCATTATTGCACAACAATAAATAAGATTGAATGAATGAATACAATCTATTTCTAAGTTGCATACTTGTCAATAGCCCTTCATGCAAAATATAAATGTGAAATGTAAAATGTCAGTTACAAACCTGCCTAGGCACTCAGAGAAAGTTACTTTTCTATTCCTTGAATCTGCATTTTTATGTGACAGTTTTTGAGTTCCTAATACATAGGTGTTACAAGACATTGTAATTTTAATAGCAATAGAGGAGTAGTAATAGTA
Source organism: Ornithorhynchus anatinus (assembly GCF_004115215.2). Lineage (NCBI taxonomy): Eukaryota > Metazoa > Chordata > Mammalia > Monotremata > Ornithorhynchidae > Ornithorhynchus > Ornithorhynchus anatinus. The sequence continues at coordinate 26,760,900 of NC_041732.1, read as the reverse complement.
GTAGTAATACTAGCAGTAGCACTAGTAGTAATATGTAGAAATCAGGGCAGACAACTTTTTATTTTGAACTGAGGACCATCATCAAGTGAGTACCTATGGCAATAGTAGAATCTGACAATTGAGAAAATGTCGCTAAATTTGGAAATAGATCAATCTCATTTTGGACAGCATACAAATGCAAACGTCTCCCTAAAATAAGCTGGATTTCATCTTGAAAACTTGCTTTCCTTTCATTTAAAGAACATCATGGGCACAGCATTGCCCAACACAGCATGGCTCAGTGGAAAGAGCTTGGGGTTGGGAATCTGAGGTCATGGGTTCTAATCCCAACTCCGCCGCTTGTCAGCTGTGTGACCTTGGGCAAGTCACTTAACTTCTCTGTGCCTCAGTTACCTCATCTGTAAAATGGGGATGAAGACTGAGAGCCACACGAGGGACAACCTGATTATCTTGTATCTATCCCAGTGCTTAGAACAGTATTTGGCACATAGTAAGTGCATAACAAATACCAACATCATCATCATCATCAACACACATTAATGATCTGGATAATTGAGGTCTAATTCTTTTGGCCTAAGTTTTCAGAGGATTTTAATTCCAAAGACCTCATTTTTGTAAAACATCTGGATGATTAATGTGAATTTTATTTATTTTTCAGGTCTAAATCACTTAGGTAATTGGTAATGTAGACTGTCAGCTAATGTCCAACTTTAAAAATCTGTTATAATTTCCATGCTTTTATATAATATCCTCTAGTCCCCATTTTACCAATTTCATCCTGCCCCAATGTCAGTTAACCCACGAGTCACATAAAACCAAATTAAAATTGCAGAGTTCTGTTTGAATTGTGGGGTGTGAATGTTGTTGGAAAAATATTAGAGGATGTTATGTGGTTTTTGTTCAGTAGAGCCATTCTCAGATCTCTTTCTGACTTGCCTTGAACACTAAAATTGCTGCTCCAGTTGACTCCACCACTAGGGTCCCACGACTAAGAGCTGGCAATTATCAATGGCATTTACCATGCACTTACTGTTTACTGAGTGATGTTGAGGAGTAAATAAGGATTAGAGGACTGTCACAATGCCAGCTTTGCTTCCAGATTTTAACCAAGGTGGTCATGGTAAACTTGGAACCCCGAAGAGTTATGTTTTTCCTTTTCCACACCAAATTCACCCTGATATAGGGTGGGCCCAGGAAGAATTGGGGCATAGTAACACCTAATTTATATAAATAGTGAAGACACCGTGAAGATCAGGGATAATCTTGTGTCTTTATATGTTACTTTTACAGAACACAAGGAAGACAGAGAATTGCTTGAACCACTTTGGTATTAAATCATCACTGATGCCTTTCTCACATACGCCCCCTGGCCTGGAACTCCCTCCTGCTCCAAATACACCAGACCACAACTTTACCCACCTTCAAAAGCATTGTTAAGGTCACAGCAGCTCCAAAAGGCCTTCACCAACTAAGTTTTCTTTTCCCTGCTTCCCTTTCCTTTCTGCTTCATCTATGCAATTGGATCTGTGACCTTTGGGCATTTGTTATTCACCCAGTCCTCATCGCCAGAACACTTATGTACATAACTATAAATAATTTATTATAAATTATTTATTTATATTAATGTCTGTCTCCCCATCTAGACTGTAAGCTTTTTTGTGGGCAGGGAATATGTCTAACAACTCTGTTGTATTGCACTCTTTCAAGTCTTTAGTACACTGCTGTGCACACAGTAAACACTCAAAATATGCCATTGATGATGATGTCAATGATTAAAAGGTAAACCTGAGAACTAATGGACAAATTCAGGACTCTAGATATAGTACCTGTTGTCCTTTTTGGTCCAAGGCAATCTAAATCCTTTTTACGTGCTCACCTGAGGAGAGAGATGAGAGGAGGGAGATAAGGCTATCGATAGCTGGTTGGTGCAGTGGTGTTTTTTAGAATAAAGGGTACATGGTGTGGGGTACAAAGTTGTATTTGAAAGTAGAGAAGAATTAGCAGTTAAGGAGAGAAAAAAGAGTGTGTGACGGTGCTTTTTAAAGATGTGAAGTGATGTTGTCAGAGGCATAAGAGGAAACAATTTTGAAAGCAGTCAGGAGATCCCTTTTTGAGAAGTAGCAAAGAAGGATGAGACAGTAGTTATGGGGATGGGAGAGAACTAGGTAGGTGAGGGAAAGGTTTGGGAGAGCTCATGCTGGTTGGTTTTAATTTTATCAACAAATTAAGTTGGGATGTTCACTGGGGTGAGCGAGTTAAAGGTCAAAATTGCAATTGGGAGCATTGGGGATGAGAATCCATGCAGGAATAGGAAAAATATTGCTAAGCAGAAGAGAGGGTGAAGTTATGGCAGATAAGGATGAAGTTGAAGTGACTCAAATTGGACTGGTGCTTGAATTTCCATTAATGGGTATTCCACTGCAGGAGTGCAGGAGCAGAGGAAGCATATTGTGAAGGCAATACTGGACTGGTTGTTCTAGATAAGTAGAGGGAAAGAGATACAAGGGAGTTGAATTCAACAGAGAGGGCATGGATGTTAGTTTCAAGAGAGGGAACATTGGGTAAGGTTTCCAAATAGGGCCTGATGGCCTGCCATTAGTGGAGAGAATCTGGGGATTGGAGATTGCTGAGGGGAAAGAAGAAAATATTTCTAAGAAGGGTACTTTGGGAGATGTCATTTTAGGAGATTTTGGTCAGGTTGCTGATGATAAGATAGAATATGGAGCAAGTTGATGAGTGGGTAAGGTAAGGGCAGGAGGTCTGAGGAGTGGAAGAGTGAGAGGAAGTGGGCAGATGGAGATGATAAAGAACATCCACACAGATATTGAAGTCTCTGAGTATTTACGCATGGAGTGGGGAGAAAGAGAGGGAAGATCAGACAGGCATAAAAAATGCCCCTAAAATTGGCAGTGTGTCCAGTGAGATAGTAGATGGCAGTGACTAATAATTGATTGGGTGGTAAAGGCAGATGATGTCGATTTTAAAAGAAGGGAAAATGAAGGTGGAGGGGTGGGATGGTGAAAAAGCAGCATATGGGGGCAAGGAGGAGGCTGGCTCATCCCTCTTTCTCAGGAAGTGTGGGGGAGTGGGAAATGTATGATATTTGTTGAGTGCTTACTTTGTGCCCGGCACTATACTAGGCACTGGGGTGAGACACAAGATAGGCTGGACACAGTCCCTATCCCACATAGGGTTCACGGTCTTCATAAGTATGAGGCATCTCAGGAGAGAGCAGAAGGAGAGTCATTATCACCTGAATCCATCCAGGTCTAAAGGATGGTGATGAGAAGGAGTTGCTGTGTTAGGAAGAGGTTGAGAATTAGGGAATTTGCCCATGATGGCGTGGGGAGTTCCACAGTGCATTTATACAAAGTTGTTTGGAGAGGACAGCTTGAGGGATGGGAATAAGTTGGTTATAAATGAGAGTGTGGGCCCAGGGAAGAAAGGAGTTGGAGGTGGAGTCAGATAAAGTAAGGAGGATAATAATTATATATTGGGCTCAGCTACTTGGATCAATTAGTCTCATTTACTCAAGGTTGAAGTTTAGTCATGGTTGAAATCCAAATTTGGAGATAGCCATTCCTGACTCCCGGTCACTGGTTTCATGGGAGTCCAGTTCTTAGGAGAGGCCCTTAATGACTGGGTCAAGAACCCCACTTCTGCTTCTATGAACCAAGGCTCCAGCTCTGATTAAGTTTAAAGAGGAGATCTCTTGGCAGCATCTTCACCATTCCAAGGAGAGTTATTTTTCAGCAATTTTGATTGGCAGTTTCCTATCTGGAGGAACCCTATCTGCTCCGAGGGGGCTGAGAAGACCAGAGAAGACGCTGGAATTTTTGTAAGAACACAAGTAAATCTTAAATCTCAATGGTTAAATCTTATCACTCCCCTTAACCTGTGCCAATATGTAGAGAGCTTTATACAAAGGAACCAGAAAATTAAGGTGTCAGTGACACTGAACCTTACAGAATGGAAGCCCAAAACAAAGTAATATAATTAAATATATCATTTAATTTGCTCCAAAAACATTTACCTTGCTAGTGTAAACAATTAATTTGCATCTGGACAATGGGTCAGCGATCAAGAAAATACATATTTGTAAACTCAAATGATTGCATAATGGAAACAATTATACTTCAATAATATTACATTAGGTATGTGTTCTACTTATTAATCCTTTTTGGGAAACGTAATGTCATTTTTTAAAACCCAGAGTATACATACTCAGATCTGACACAAGACCTAAAAACAACTCTTTGAGGTGTGTAAAACTGACAGAATTAGATTGAGAGATTTTCATCCAGAAGTGGAATATGCCAACTTGTTTATACATTAGGCCTGATGATGATACCCAGTGTTGGAAGCTTATGAATAGGCCAAGTATGAGCACCTTAATAGCCAATGTAATAGAAGGTCTTTCGAGCTGATCATCACACACAGCTTTGCCTCATTCATACTAGCATTTATAGCCATCATTTCTATACAACCTACTGTAGCAGATGTCATTGCTTGCTGAAAGAGGCCATGAAAGGTCTTTCATACCATTTCCTGTTCCTAATGACAGCTTTTACTGCCATTTAAGACAGCATCCAAACACATGAAATCATAATGGCTGTGGGTGTTGATGTAGATATGAAAAGTATAATGTAGCTTCGATAGCACTGATTCACAGAGACAGATCCTTAGACATCCTGCCAGTCAAAGGAGGGGATCATGCCATAGGGCATGCCTATCTAGAAGCCAGTACTTCACTCTCCATGTAAAATACACTGTTTCTTTTTTGCCAAAACATCAAAATTATGAGGTTCTTCTTTGGGAATTGCTAAGTATTAAAACATTCAGTTCAGTTCAGGATTTAAAAAGTGATGATAGGTGATAAAAATACCCTCCCCTCAATTCAATCAAAGACTTCATCTAGGGACAACCTCTTTGAAACAAAAATGTATTTTCCCTCCCTGGGTATAGGAAGAGTTTAATCATTTACAATTTGGCAGAAATTGGGCTGGTAATAATAATGGAAAAAACAGATTAATGATTTTAAAGTAAAAAATATTAGAAAGTCTGTGAATGAAATCCAAACTCCAAGAAGCCACATTCTTAGGAAGGAACAAATTTGAGCCTTTGGTGTGGGGACTGGACACAGTCTGTTTTACTCCAATTAGAAGGGCAATGTTAGCTCTTAGTTGGCCAATTTTTTAATGGTATTCATTAATAATATTAATAATAATAATAATGATAACGGTGGTATTTGTTAAGTGCTCATTAGGCACCTACTTACCAGATGTAGTTCTAAGCACTGGGGTGGATACAAACTAATTAGGTCCAACATGGAGCTTACAGAAATAGTCCCATTTTGTAGATGAGGTAACTGAGGCCCAAAGAAGTGAAGTGACTTGCCCAAGGTCACCTGGCAGACAAGTAGTGGAGCCAGGATTAAAATCCAGGTCCTTCTGACTCCTAGGCCTATGATCTATATACTAGGCCACACTGCTTCTTGATTTACAATCTTGATTAAGCATTATATGCATGAGAGTCGGAGTGTTTATGTGTGTGTGTGCTATGCTAAAGCACACAGAACCAGCATGGCTCAGTGGAAAAAGCACGGGCTTGGGAGTCAAAGGTCATGGGTTCTAATCCCGTCTCTGCCGCATGTCAGCTGTGTGACTTTGGGCAAGTCACTTCATTTCTCTGGCCCTCAGTTCCCTCATCTATAAAATGGGGATTAAGACTGTGAGCCCCATGTGGGACAACCTGACCACCTTGTAGCCCCCAGCGCTTAGAACAGTGCTTTGCACAAAGTAAGCGCTTAACAAGTACCATTATTATTATTAAATATACAGGTACCTATTCTTTAACTTGAGGAATGATGCCAAGAATGGAGAGATTTTATCCTAAGGTTTGGAAGTGACTGTAAAGATTAATGCACAATCAACAATCTCACTGAACAATTCCTCTAGATATAAACTCCTTGTGGGAAGGGAGTGTGTCTACCAATTCTAATATATTGTACTCTCCAAAGCACTTAGCTCAGTGCTCTGGGCACAGAAAGTGCTCAATAAATGTCATTGATTGAGGGATTGATTCTCATGTACTATTTGCAATATCCTATGTTGTTTTCAATTCCACCTCTTGATATCACAATTTTCCTGAAGTCCTACCTTTAACAGACCCAACCCACTCCAAATTGCCTTGTGTAGGATTGGATTTCATTCAGTCCATATCTTTATGGACTATCCATAAAGTTTTCACAACAAGTTAAGCTTGCAGTGAACAATATTTCAATGTTGAAAGCTTATCTGCAATCCAAGATCTCACTGTTTATAATTCTGTCTTGTGATATAAGTACGATATGAAGGTGGTGCTTATGGAATTGAGAAAAGTAAATGGGTATGAAATATAATAGGTCCAGATCTTGCAGTCATATAGAAAGTTAAACATCGGAATAGCTCTGTAAACTTTTCCTTTGGTATGATTGCTAATGGCTTATTATCTAATAGCTCCTACTCTATCCTAATCCTCCTTGACCTCTCAGCTGCCTTTGACACTGTTGACCATTCCCTTCTCCTCCACACCTTATCTCACCTTGGCTTCACGGACTCCGTCCTCTCCTGATTCTCCTCTTATCTTTCTGGTCGTTCATTCTCGGTCTCCTTTGCGGGCTCCTCCTCCTCCTCCCATCCTCTAACTGTAGGGGTTCCTCAAGGGTCACTTCTTGGCCCCCTTCTGTTCTCCATCTACACTCACTCCCTGGGTGAACTCATTCACTCCCACGGCTTCAACTATCGTCTCTATGCAAATGACAACCAAATCTACATCTCCTCCCCTGTTCTCTCCCCTTCCCTTCAGGCTCACATCTCCTCCTGCCTCCAGGATGTCTCCACCTGGATGTCTGCCTGCCACCTAAAACTCAACATGTCCAGCTCCTTATCTTCCCTCCCAAACCCTGTCCTCTTCCTGACTTCCCTGTCACTGTGTTCGGTACAACCATCCTTTCTGTCTCTCAAGCCTGCAACCTTGGTGTCATCCTTGACTCAGCTCTCTCATTCACCCCACACATCCAATCTGTCACCAATACCTGCCAGTCTCACCTTTACAATATCGCCAAGATCCGCCCTTTCTCTCCATCCAAATGGCTATCGTACTGGTACAAGCTCTCATAATATCCTGGCTGGATTATTGTGTCAGCCTTCTCTCTAACCTCCCTTCCTCCTGTCTCTCCACTCCAGTCTATTCTTCATTCCGCTGCCTGTATCATAGACCTGCAGAAACGCTCTGGGCATGTCACTACCCTCCTTAAAAACCTCCAGTGGTTGCCCATCAACCTCCACATGAAACAGAAACTTCTCACTCTGGGCTTCAAGGCTCTCCATCACCTTGCCCCCCTCCTACCTCACCTCCCTTCTCTCCTTCTACTGCCCACCCCGCACACTCTGCTCCTCTGCCGCTCACCTCCTCACCGTCCACCTTTCATGCCTATCCACCGCTGACCTCTGGCCCATGTCCAACCGCTGTCCTGGAATGCCCTCCCTCCTCACCTCCACCAAACTAACTCTCTTCCCCTCTTCAAAACCCTATTAAGAGCTCACCTCCTCCAAGAGGCCTTCCCAGACTGAGCTTCCTCTTTTCTCTCTGCTCTCTTTGCTCCCTCTCTGCTCCCCCTCTGCCCTCTGCTCCCTCCCCGCCCTCTGCTCCCTCCCCTTTCCCCCCCTTCACCTACCCTCAGCTAAGCCCCCTTTCCCTCTGCTCCTCCCCCTCTCCCTTCCCCTCCCCTCAGCACTGTGCTCATTTGTATATATTTTTATTACCCTATTTATTTTGTTAATGAGGTGTACTTCCCCTTGATTCAATTTATCGTGTTTATGTTGTTTTGTTTTTGTCCGTCTGTCTCCCCCGATTAGACTGTAAGCCCATTATTGGGCAGGGATTGTCTCTGTTGCCGAATTGTATATTCCAAGTGCTTATATTCTCTGTATATAGTAAGTGCTCAGTAAATACTATTGAATGAGTGAACCACGCTCTGCATCAGTGGCATAAAGAATATGCTCTCCTTCTTGATTTAGCTTGCTATTCATTCATTCATTCATTCAATCATATTTATTTTGCACCTACTGTGAGCAGAGCACTGTACTAAGCACTTAGGAGAGTACAGTATAAAAATAAACAGACACATTCCCTGTCCACAATGAGCTTACAGTCTAGAGGAGAGACAGACAAAATATAAATAATAATTTGTACATAAGCATATCATTGGAAAGTCCTCTATCTAAGTAATAGAACGCAGAGACATAGCATGAATGGGGGTCTTTGTTGTGTGTAAGGTTTTTTGGAAGAGGATTACATGGGCTAATTATTAGTTCTTGATATTTGGATGATTCTGCAAAGCATGTTGTAGTTATTGAATGCTTTTTTTGAATGATTGCTCCAAGAGAACAGTTATGACTCACAGGCTTTTGGTTGCGGTAATCTTCCAGGTCTATTTTTATAGGATTTTTAGTGAATATGCAAATGATATTAAATCACATTTTGCAGGTTTGGCACAGAACTATAGATTGACAGTGCCCACAGAGATAGTGGAATAGACTAATCTTAGAACCATATATGACCAATTAGCAACACAGAGTCGAATGCTGACACAAATTCTACCAGGGCAGTGTGTATCCAATGGATATAGTAAATCTTCAAAAAACTGGAGCTTCTCACAACTACATTCTTTCATAACTGACCTGGTTGGCAAATTTTTAAGCATGGAGGGAAGATGCTTTATAAACTACACTAAGAGACTGACACATCAAAGAGAAGCGCGTGGATTCTATTTGATACCATGTGGCTCTCACACACAGACAATTGGGGTCATACAGGATCCACTTCACTGGTCAAGAGAATGAGACTACTGTGATCAGTACTGGTGCAACAAAATCAGGGAGTGAGGTATGAACTAGTTCAATAACTAATGCATGGGCCATCCAGGCCACCATACCAATAAAGCAACTCAGAATCATGGTAATCATGGAAGGCTTCATGATTGGCAAGCAACCACTATGTCTGAACAGAAAAGGTGTTGTTCCAAAGTCTGATCCTGGAAGTCTTTCTGGGAATGTCAGAAATTTGACAAATTACCAATCCTCTGTGAAATATAACCATAAGGCAGTACCAGCTTATTTAATAATTATGATAACAATAATAATTAAAGAGATAATAATCTTTGTGGTATTTGTTAAATTCTTATTATGTGCCAAGCACTGTTCAAAACAGTGGGTAGGTACAAGTTAATCAGGTTGGACACAGTTTCTATCCCGCATTGGTCTCATAGTCTATGTAGGAGGGAGAATGGGTACTGAATCTCCATTTCACAGATGAAGTAACTAAGAAAAAAAGAAGTTAAATGATTTGCCTGGCAAGGCAGATATGGATTAGAACTCAAGTCCTCTGATTTCCGAGCCCAGGCTCTTTCCACATGAAGAGAGCCAGCAATTTTAGGCCAGGGGATCATCATCAGTGGTATTGGTTTGTTCAGCCCTACTGTATGCAGAATACTGGGAAGATGGTGTGGTTATTATAATGATCTCTTCTGTAATAAATGACTGACAAACCTCGGTATAGCCTCAAAATCTGAGAACTTGCACAGATGAATGGATTATTCTGCTAGAGGTTTGCACAGCATTGATCACACTGTCTCATCACTTCTGCATAGCCCTGTCTTGTTCCCTTCATTCATTCCCCTTCCCAGCCCCATAGCACTTATGTACACATCAGTAGTTTAATCATTTAAATGAGTAGCTGCCTTGATAACTGCTGTGGTCTTTTCCTCCAGTGTTAGCCAGGTATTTTCACGATTCATGCTGAGCCTGACCAGAACATGACACACCACACAAGGTTATTGGTCAGAACGGGCCTGAAGACAAACTGACCTGAGTTCTAATCCTGACTCTGACACATGTCTGCTGTGTGGCCTTGGACAAGTCATTTACCTTCTCTGGGCCTCAGTTACCTCATCTGTAAAATGAGGTGTAAGATTAGTAATTCCATGTGAGGAGGAATTGTTTCCAACCTGATTAACTTGTATCTACACCAGCGCTTAGAACAGTGCTTAGCACATAGTAAGTGCTTAACAAATACAATAGCAGCAATAACCCTTCACCCCTGATAGCATAGCCCCAGAAGCCATCTCCATACTTTAGAGTGTTCAGCTGTCCCTTCCCCTACTATGGCGAGGTGTAAGTAATAACGATGATGATGATGATAATAAAGTGTTTACTACATGCCAGGAACTGTGTTAGGTATTAGATAATCAGGTCAGATACAATCCCTGGCCCACAGGGGGCTCACATTCTGGATAGGAAGGAAAATGGGTATTGATTCATCATTTTACAAATGAGGAAGCTGAGGCACATAGAAGCTAAGTAATTTGCCCAAGGTCACACAGCAGAGAAGTAAGTGGAGCCAGGACTAGAATTCAGGTCCTTCATTCAATCATATTTATCAAGAGCTTACTGTGTGCAGAACACTGTACTAAGTACTTGGAAAGTACAATTCAGCAACAAATAGAGACAATCCCACCCCACAGGCTTATAGTCTAGGTCCTCTGACTCCCACACCTATGTTCTTACCCTAAGAACACTTTACTTTTCAAATTTTGGGTACCCTGTTTGGGCACTTGGAAGAGTATAAAAAAGTAAAAGACATACTATCCACTCTTGAGATGCTCACAATCCAATGAAGGAATTTATATTTAGAGGCCCCAACTTGTGACCATTCAAATCTGAACACCAACAGACATTATTTAACTAGAGATAAAGTCATAAAAACAGCAGCATTAGATGGAAAATCATCCTGAGCTTGTCCAGTGAAACGGGAAAAAAAAGTTGACCAAGGTACCTCAGTGAAGAATTCTCAGAAGTCACACACTGAAATTTTAAGAATGTAAGTTTTATAACCCATACATACATACATACATACATATATAGATAGATCTATCTATATAGCTATATATCTATATAGACATATATGATTTTGCATGTGTGTGTGTCTGCCAGAGATATTTTAAGAGGTCTTAAGAGGTTCTAAGAGATTGATAACAAATAATTGCCTACAGACGGTGACTCTGAGCAGCTACCCACTTGTAAGACAAGGACAGGTGTGGGAGGGAGATAAAAACAGTAGATTTTTCCAGAAGTCCTGTCAGTATTTCTCCTTTCTGTCTGCCACCTCACCTGTCCCCTGCCATACACTAATATTGAGGACTCATATTTACCAGACATTAATTTGGGCCTTCAGACAATGTTCTAAGGCACTACACATTCAGTATTCCACCAGGCTTTACCTCCTGTAAAGAACACAGGCCTGTGAGTCAGAGGACCTGGTTCCCTGGACTGGAGTGTGACCTTGTGCAAATCACTTAACTTCTCTGTGCCTATTTCCTTATTTGTAAAATGGGGATTTAAATAACAGTTCTCCCTCTTATTGCCTCTTATTGCCTCTCCCTCTCCCTCTTGCTCCCAGGTGGAGCAAGGGCTGTAACTGGTTTGATTATCTTCTCTCTCAGTGCTTAATACAGTGCTTGTTCATAGTAAGCACTTAACATGATTATTATGAACAAGTTTAAATGGAGGATGATCTACTCAAAAGTTCCTCTCTCGATATCTTGACGAGTTGTTGCTTTTATTGAATTGCCTAGGTGCAACTTGAGATTACATTTTATAGAACAGTTATTAGAAATTGAAATCTTTACTAGTAGAAAATATAAATAATAAGCAGGAATTCCAGGTTAAAACAGGTTAGAAGCAAAAAACCCCCTTGAAAAGTGAAAACCTAGCCTAGCAGTATGACCATCTTCATTGTTCTCCCTTCCCTTCTCCTACAGTCCAGCTCACACACTCCGCTCCTCTGCCACTATCCTCCTCACTGTGCCTCATTCCCGCTTGTCCTGCTGTCGACCCCTGGCCCACGTCCTACCTCTGAACTAGAGTGCCCTCCCTCCTCACATCCACCAAACTAACTCTTTTCCTCTCTTCAAAGCCCTACTGAGAGCTCCCCTCCTCCAAGAGGCCTTCCCAGACTGAGCCCTCCCTTTTCCTCTGCTCCTCTTCCCCTTCCCATTGACCCTACTCCCTCCTTCTGCTCTTCCCCTTCCCCTCCCCACAGCACTTGTATATATTTGTAAGTATTTATTGCTCTATTTTATTAATGATGTGCATTTATCTATGGTTCTAGTTATCTATTTTGATGGTTGTGATGTCTGTCTACTTGTTTTGTTGTGTTGTCTGTCTCCCCGTTCTAGACTGTGAGCCCGTTGTTGAGTAGGGATTGTCTCTATCTGTTGCCTAATTGTACTTTCCAAATGCTTAGTACAGTGCTCTGCACACAGTAAGGGCTCAGTAAACATGACTGAATGAAAGAATGAATGAATTATGCAGATGATTTGTACTTTACTCAAGATTTCTGATTTGGCTGCACTTGGATCATAGACCTATGAGGCAGAGACAAGACCTTCTTCATGTATTGCCTCCCTATACCCCCTCATCCCAAAGAAGTTAATCAAATTGAATTGATAGCACAATGACTAAAGGGGAAAAGGGTATGATTTCAAATTATTTTAAAGTGACCTTGTTGTTGGAAGGGAATGTGCCAGTTTATCATTATATTGTACTCTCCTAAATGCTTAGTACAGCGCTCTGCAAACAGTAAGTGCTCACTAAATACAATTTAGTAAATGAATGAATGATTCAATTTAATTTATGTATTATCCTAATATTATCTGTACAGGTAATAAAGCAATTATCATTCAATCATTTATTGAGCACTTACTATGTGCAGGACACTGTACTAAGGGAGTGGGAGAGTACAACACAACAATAAAACAGACACACTCCCTGACCACAGTAAGCTTACAGTCTAGAGGGGGAGATGCATGCCATAATAACTATGGCATGTGTCAAGCAATGTTCTAAGTGCTGAGGTAGATATAAATTAATCAGATTAGACACAGTTGCTGTCACTCAGGGGAATTGCAGTATATAAAAGTCAATATATACTAAGGATATGCATAAACATTCTCCCTTTACTCATTCCCCCTCCCAATCCCACAGCACTTATGTACATATCTGTAATTTATTTATTCATATTAATGTCTGTCTCCCCCTCTAGACTGTAAGCTTGCTAAGAGCAGAGAATATGTCTGTTTATTGTTATTTTTTACTCTCCCAAGTGCTTAGTATAGTGTTGTTCATACAAGAAGTATTCAATAAATACGATTGAATGAATGAACATAAAGTACCAAGAAACAAAATCATTTAAAATAATTTTTAAAGGACTATACATATCTTTCCTAATCTTAGTTTCAGGTGTTAACCTTATATTGCAAGCCTGGTTTATTTTTAAATGTTGAAGATTTTAATACTTATCCTGAATGAATTGATTTTTTAATATCATTGGCCATTATAGAAATCTTTTTTCTTTTCTTGTTTATTAGATGGAAGATTAATACTTTTTAACTATCCACTTCTTAATTTCATGGGCACGTTCAGGGCTTTTAAGGTTTTGTTTGCATGATTAGTCAGGAAATCCCTTTAAAAATGGTGCATTAATTTAGTGGAGTTAACGAGTCAAATCTGTAGCTAACTGGTTCACTCTGTGGTTTGTGGCAAGTTTTGTTGAGGTTTTGTGAGAAAATTCAAAGTGGTGTCAGCAAACCTATACAGAGTAGAGTCTTTCAGTTCTAAGCACAGTTTCCTTTTGTGGTTGAGCAGGATGTGAGCTTGGATAATAAATATCTGTAAAAAGATTTCCTGAGGTTGTCTGGAAGGCAGCATCATTACTTTAAGTGGTTGATTTCAGATTTTCACAGTAGAATTTGAAGAGTCATTTTATTAAACTCACATCACTTTGTAATCATTTCCTAATAGGCAATCATCATCTAATCCCCTTATTAGCTCCAATACTCACACACCTTTATGGTTTGAGGGCCAAGAACACATGCATCGAGGCAGTTTGCCCATTGTTTTCTGTTTCTTTACCACTTCAACGCCTTTGGTTCCAAATCAAGGAAGGGGAAAATGTTGCCTCATGACTCTCCTGTCACGCAAAACAATCCATTCAGAGGTTTAAAACACACACGTGCATATATACACACACACATGTACACACACACACACACACACACCATGGTCACTTTAACTGTGGAAACTGTTTTCTATTAATGTGTAATCAAGAAGCAGGCAGGTCATTTACTTTGAAAAATAAATAACAACCCCACCGCCCCCCTCCACGCAACATGTCATCAAGCTCAGCCTCATAAAGACTAAATTCTCTTTTGTTGGGAACTGGTAACAAATCAGTAAAAGTTGATTCCTGTAATGAGTTAAAATATTCCAAAAGCTTAAAGCTTCTATCGCAGTTGACCTTTAAGGCATGTAGCAGCAAAGAAGTTAATACACTTTGCACATGTTACAGAGCAACAGGTGGTAGACAACCATAGGGTCTGCCTGCATTCCTTAGTTTTCAAACTGGTGGCCCCTGGTATTCTGGGATTTACACTACCTCCCCCAGGCTCTGACTGACAAGCTAATCGGTGTGCTGGGAAGCCCTAAGCTATTGATTCCACTGTAACAGAACACCTCCCTGTCAATGAAACTGCAATGAAATGCTTCAACAACGAAGAAAGGGAGACATTAAGACTGTTGAGCAACTGGAAGAAATTTGCTTGTAGGTACTGCGGCAGAAATGAAAAGGCTCTCAGGGGCAGGGGCTTGAAAAGCCAGGTTATTAAAAAAGCCACAAAGCTGGAGTCTGGCTGAGTGGAGAAAAATAGTTATGGCTCAGTTAGGCGTATCTAAAAGGAGGAGAGAGGGGGCCACTGCTTTCAAAATTGCGTTAATCCCTCTAGTACTTAATTTCTTTTCTTTTATGGCAGCTTGTAGTATAGCAACAAGTATTCAAGCAGTTAATAATTTTAAACAGTTTAGCTTACCGTAGGCAATATATCTTTAGCCTTAATTAAAAATTTATTTTAGGAGGAAAAATATTAAAATGACATTATGATCCATCCTCTAAGATGGCAAATATATGATAATATGAATATTTTATTATGCAAACTATTATTAAACAGTTTCTGAAGGGTTTTTTTTTTTTCCTAGTGAGTTTAGGATTGCTTGAAATGCGGGTCACTATTTCTTAATAATGCCCTGACAGCGTTCTATTGAAATATTCAAAACTGCCTTATGAATTAGAAACAAGGGGCAAGAGTTTTTGGTATCTATAGTCGAATCAGAGATACTGACAAACTATATGTCTGTCGTGGTAATTTATGGCTGGAGCTGCTTTTATGACAAATATATATTTGTATCTGCAGAGTACAGTCTCATAGCCTAAGAAGAAGGATGGCTATCAGTCACTCTGGGGGAAAGTTGAATATTTCAAAGTGTGCCAAATGTGTAAAATGCAAATTGACTAAGGCTGAAGCGCAGAAGATGTAAGCATTTTCTTTTCATTTTTTACAGAGATGGGTAATGACACCCTTGTATCATACCCTGGGCACTGTCCTGGATATGCAGTGCAGAGTCGATCAATTAAGCATTGCACATTTACCACTACATAGGGTTTAATGATAGAAAACTATCTTGGGATACCCCCAAACTAAAAGCAGCCTCCTTGGGAAATTCAGAAAATAGCCATCAATTTTGACCTGGTGTGCTTTCATCTATATCTCTAGTGCCTATCACCATGGGATTGAAGTGCTCATTCAAACTAATTAGGTTATATTTCAAATTCCTTTGTGTAGGAGAAGGGCATGCTTCTTATCCTCTCCCTCCCTGCCAAAGCTGATAGCGATTGCATGATGACAGGTTAGAAAGACTGCCCAAGTTTTCACAACCTTCTGTCGAGGCTAGGGAGAGCTGTGCATAGAAAGAGGAAATCTACTTTATTTCCAGAATACACAAGTGCTGGACTTGTCAGTAGCCTCAAGTCAGTTCTTCGGTGTTTGCACTCTGAGGAGTGCATTGTGCCATTTGAGTATGGTTTATGTGGAGCCAATGACATGTGAGAGAATAGACTTGGCCTTATTATGAAGATCTTCCAGAGAACATTCTCTTCCCTGTTGATGGGAATAAGGTCCACTCAGATTACCCAGCCAGAGCGGATCAATCTGCTGCGGTGAGCCAATCCCACCATTGACACTTTTATCCCTTGCATTGCTGAGGTGTGTTACAGATTTTTCATCATATGCTTCCAGAGTCTTCTGTAGATGTGTCCAGCTGTAACTGACGGGGGACTTGATGTGAGACTAGGCCACAATAGCAAGCTGGCCATCACAAAGGTTATTCATTCTCTGACTGGTGGTTTTGAAATCCAACTGGAGGGGTTTGGTATGAGGAGGACTTTTACATAGGGAAAAAGTGTATGGGCCACAACATTATAAAGCATAATAGAAAAGTTAAAGAATATAGTTAAAGAACATGGACTTGTGTTTCTCAGTGTTTGTTTTGGTAGATTTTAATGACCTTAAAAGAAAAGCAGTCTGGCTTAAAAAAGAGCACAGTTCGCTGCTGTGTGACCTTGGGCAAGTCATTTAGCTTCTATATGTCTCAGTTTTCTCATCTGTAGAATGAAGATTCAATGTCTAGTCTTTCTTCATAGACTGTGGGACCCATGTTGGACAAAGGCTGTGAAGAATCTGATTATGTTAGATGTAGTGCTTATTAGAGTTGTAGGCACACAGTAAGCACTTAAGAAATACCTTTATTATTAATAATAATAGTAGTCATAATAATAATTTAAAAAGCTTAGCCTCTTCCCTTCCTTATCTAGACTACCAAAATTACCTGCATTTCATATTGTAGAGTTTCTTGATTCTTCATGTATTAACCAAATTATGAGTTTTCTTTCATTTAAAAGACAAACTCTTTTTGCCCCAGGGTAGCTTTTTACTAATTGCATTTTTTTGTTGTTCAGTCTAGTTTGATTCAGCAAATTGGGTTATTTTCATTGATTGAATAAGGTGTGACTGTGCATTTAGAGCTAGTTACGGTAGTGAATACTAGTTTAAAACCACAGAATACTTTCCAGCAAAACTTCTTACCTGGTATTCAGATTATATTTTTTAGTAATTTTGTGTGGGTTTGTAATCTTTTCTACAATTGGTCCAAAAGTCTAAATTTTGGATTTTGCTTTGGGAATTCTTTGGAATGTTTTATGAAGAAATATATGTCATTATCAAATGTAGCAATTATAGGAAAAAATCTATTGAAAAGCAATGAGGGAGGTCCAAACTTCTTCTATGAGGTCCCTGAAATGTCTAACTTACTGTGGAAATAAAACAATGATTTGGAAGGGAATTTGTTTAAGCTTAAAAATGTCATTCTTGATACTGCATTTACTGATTTAGGGCCATACAGTCTTGATATGATGGTTATTCATCCTGTTTCATACAGGCTAGTCTGATTTTCAGCCGTATTTTGTGAGGTGAGGTGGGTTTGGTGATGGCATAGCCAATACTCTTTAGGTGCTTTCAAAGCTACTCTGATTCTTCATTATATTCTATGAAATGACAAAGTCCTAGAATGAAGTAGAGCTCTTAGCACTGAAGCAATGCTCACATCAACAGAGTTGAGCTGGTAGGACATGTGAGGCAAATAGATGACAGTAAACTACCCAACCAGCCAAAATTGGGAAGCCAAAAATAAGGATAGCAACATTACATAGTGGATAGAGCTCGGGCCTGGGAGTCAGAAGGTAATGGGTTCTAATCCCAGATCTGCCAGTTGTCTGCTGTGTGGCCTTGGGCAAGTCACTTCTCTGTGCCTCAGTTACCTCATCTGCAAAAAAATAGGGACTAAGACCATGAGCCCTATGTGGGACAGGGACTGAATCCAACTTAATATACTTGTATCCTCCCCAGCACTTAGTACAGTGTAGAGCACATAGTAAACACTTAATAATCACCATAATTATTATTATTATTAAATCTTTTAAGGATACTGGAAAAGAAAGCCTCAGACAATGCTACACCTCAGTTAAAAACCAGAATTCAGAATGGAAGCTTCCTGTGGACAAGGAAGGTATTTTCTGTACCTGTTGTGGCTCTCCTAGGACGTAGTTTGAGGAGAGGCACAACAGGTGTAGAAAACACCTGCACTAAGGACTTAGTTAAAGACACTGAACTCACTTAGCATTTAAAAAATACCAAGGCCACCTACTACTACAATATGGTTCACTGCAATCAAGAAAGGAGCCATTCTTTTTGAGTAGAAGCTTGATAAGGATGTGAGATAAAGAGGCAAAAGCCGAACCAGCACTAGGTGCTGGAAAACACAAACAGAACACACAAAGGACAATCTCTGTGTGTGCACAATATCGTTGGGATTATAGGTCCTGCATATGTCTTCTCATCCAACATGCTGATAGATGAATTTCACTGTTGGTGGCATCTTCTTTGAGCACAAATGTGCTTGTTTTTGGTAATAGGGATCTAGATTAGAATAGCATGAAGAAATGAAACCTATATATAATCTCCAAAGCTCAATTTAGCTAGGCTGGTGATTGCTGGCCTGTGGCAGGGGGGCAAAGCATGGATGGAGTGGGGGGGCTTTCTCTCCCTGTTCTACCCAGTAATGGGCCTGGACCAAACAGTAACTGCCACATAGAACCACAGCTGCCATGGCTAAGTCAGATAAAAAAGCAGTTGCTTGTGGCATACTGCGGCGGCGGGGTCGGGGGGAGGGTGGTACAGGGTATGGTATTAGGAACAGAAGTGTATAGAGGCATGTTGAGATGCAGAGAAAAGCAAGCATTGAAACAGCATACTTGAAAGCAGAAGAAGCATTGGCAAAATGGTCTTCTTTGACCACAGACTGGTATTGGACCCTTGGGTGGTGGAGTGAGTGAGTGTATATATGTGTCACTTCCTTGCATGTTGGTAAAACTAAGTAAAAAAACTTTTCACAGTAACCTTGGTGATCAGAGGTGTGGTTTGGCTTCTACATGTGTCACTGAGGCTCCCCCCATTCAGGAAGGTCCTGGTTGGTATGAACTGGGGGTTTGTGGCAACATCTTTCAGAATTTATTGACAAGATAGTTGTGAAATTGAGAAAGCCTGCTAGAAAGAGGATCCAGTAATGACTTGATTTTAAACAGGCTTACCAGAAGTCATTGATTACAATTTTTGGTTATTATGTATAGAATTTGGATAGTCAATGCAATACAGGCCTTATGACTCATTAATTCACTTGGTTAGGGTCCAAAATTTCAGGAGGTGGTTCCTTTAGTACTTGAAAAACTAGATTTTTGAAAAACTAGATTTCCAGTAAGCAACTCTACCCCTGAAGTGCTTTAATCTAACAATTTCTATTTGCATTGATTTTAATTTTTGAAATATTAAGGAAAATGCTATTTCCCAATAATATGAAACTGTTTCCATAACTATTCCAGCTGTCAAATACTCCACAATGAAAATATCTCTCAAAATATTTTTCATTCTATCTTCACCCCAAATAATACTGAAAAGTAAAAGTAGGGCTCCTGAGCTGGATATGTTTTCAAATAAGATTGGCTCAGTTATAAGAAGATAAAATTTGTACCTTGTCCACATAGAATTTCATTATTTTTTCACCATATCCTCATCATAATAACAAAATGAAAGAACTAATTTTTAGTGAATTTATTAGTACATTGCAATTGAATAACTAAATCCCCTATTAGAAATAATTGTTTCCAAGTTGTTTTTGGAACTTTTGGTTTTTCATGAGATTGTGTCTCACTTCAACGTTTGTTTTTCTTTGGAAAGAACACATCCTTCATACTTCTGCATAGGAAGTTAAACAAGTGTGAGACTTTCAACTGAGTTGTTGATACAAAATGAGATGAGGCTAGGAGCACTAACCAAAGTAAAAATGCTTAAAATTAAACCCTGAAAGTTGAGGCTTGAGATGAAAATTAATTTTAGGTAATCTTAAACCTCAATCAACTCAAAATTAATCATACTAATAATAGAAACACAACTATTAGTAATTTGTTAAAACTACATGAAGTTCCTTCTACAATCAATGGGCTTTTAGGCTTACTGTAAGCTTTAGATTAGCAATGATGTCAGTGCTGGCATTGCTCATGGCAGCTGCTAATACAACACATGCCTATCATTTGCTGTTGACAGGCATTAATAAAATCCTAATCTGAGGAAATTATGAAAAAAACACTTATGAAATCTCTCGTTTATGTTTCGGCATGTGGCAGTCATTGGTGTGATGGGAGGACACCATCAGTTCCAAGATTTTTCAGCTATTGTTTCTATTATAAATGCAATTATATTTTTCTTATTTTGTTTGATCTTCTAATTGCCTCAAGACATGCTCCAGGTTGGCTTTAAGGTACTGTGAATTTTAGCCTGAACATTCTGTTATACAAATAGGATTCTTGGACTGCAGTCATTGTTTCCAGTTACAGAATCCAGGTGATTCGTGAACAAGATTCCCTAACTAAACTATTCTTCTGAGACTCAGTGAGTCTTGGAAAAATGGGAATATTAAAAGGAAGTGAAAGCATGTTTATAAAAATGAGATACATGGCAATCACCTCCTGCCAAAAGTTTACTCATGATGGTAAGAACCAAAACTAAGGTTCCTTGATAAAGATAGGAAACTGGAACCTGAGCTAGGTAGAATGGCTCTATACAGATATTAGTTTTCCTTTCCCCTACTTTATCTTCAATAGAATTCTCTTGTCCGTTGAGAGATTCTTTTAGACGAGGCAACTATTTACCCTTTGTTTTTCCATTTTCTGTAAACTTGCTTTTTCATTGATCTTATACTAACAGTAAAAACTCTCTATCTTTATGACCTTGAACAATATGCAACAGGTAAATTAAGATGAAAAAGGAAAAAAAAACTCACCTATGACAGCTGTTTTTGCAATGTTAGAATGATTTGAGCTCAATCACAGACTGATCACCAGGCTATGTGGATCATTCCTGCCCCAACCAAGGGGGAGAGAACACAAATGAGAGCAGAAGAGAGCTAATGCCTAGGCTATTCAGCTGAAGATCCCTCAAAGAGGGTTCTTTTAAAAAAAAAATTGTAAATGTTCATGTTTCCTCCTTTTCTTCACTCTCATATGGACCTCTTGACTTGCATACAGCATACTTCTAAATAGTTGTCTGTAAAAAAAAAGTTTAGGATTTTCTTTTACGAGTCAAGCAGGATCACCCCAAATTTTACACTAAGTATCCTCTTTTTATGATGCTAAAATAATTGCAACCTGAGAAAGTTCTTATGGTAACTAAAGTTCTTACTGTAACAAAACTTCTGGGGAAAGGAATTCTAGTGGTCATTATTATGTGAAGTGGTAATTGATGGTATTGAAGTCAGTCTTTGACAAGTTGCAATATTTTAGATCTAGGCACATGGAAATTGTTTTGTATAGATTGAATATATTTTAAAGCACTTCAGTCTATCACTAAATCCTGTTGGTTCAACTTTCAAACATTGATAAAATCTACTCTTTCTTCTCCATCCAAACTGTTACCACATTAATCCAAATACTTATCCAATCAGCCTCCTTGCTGACCTCCCTGCCTCCTGTCTCTTTCACTCCAGTCCTTACTTCACTTCCTTGTACAGATCATTTTTCGATGAAAATATTGAGTCTGTTTCACCATTCCTCAAGAACCTTCCGTGGTTGTCCATCAGAGCCTGGGCTTCCGAATTAGAGGTCATGAGTTCGAATCCTGACTCTGCCACTTGTCAGCTGTGTGACTGTGGGCAAGTCACTTCACTTCTCTGTGCCTCAGTTACCTCATCTGGAAAATGGGGATTAACTGTGAGCCTCACGTGGGACGACCTGATTACCCTGTATTTACCCCAGCACTTAGAACAGTGCTCTGCACATAGTAAGTGCTTAACAAATACTAACATTATTATTACCTTCATATCAAGCAGCACCTCCTTTCCATCGGCTTTAAAGCACTTAATCACATTGTCCCTTCCTGTCTCACTTCACTGCTTTCTTACTACAACCCAGCCTGCATACTTCATTCCTCTGGTGCCAACCTACTCTCTGTACCTCCATCTTGTCTATCTCATCCATTCAATCATATTTATTGAGCGTTTACTGGCTCAGAACTCTACTAAGCACTTGGGAAAGAACAGTACAACAATTAAGTGACAATCTTTGTCACCCTCTTGTCCATGTCCTGCCTCTGGCCTGGAATGTCCTCCCTCTTCATTTCTGACAGAAAATTATTCTCCTCAAATTCAAAGCCTTATTGAATGCACACCTCCTCCAAGAGGCCAACCCTGGCTAAGCCCCCTTTTTCTCTTCTCCCACTCCCCTCTGCATCATCCTGATTTGCTCCCTTTTTACATTCCCCCTACTAGCCCCACAGAGCTTATATACACATATGTAATTTATTTCTTTATATAACGTCTGTCTCCCCCTCTGGACTGAAAGCTCAGTGTGGGCAGAGAAGCATTTATCAACTCTGTTATATTGTACTTTCCCAAGCAATTACTACAGTACTCAGCACATGGTAAGTGTTTAATAAATACCATTGATTGATTGAAGTAGACTGGAGAAGTATGAATTTTTAGCTTCAGAATACACAATAAAACTTATTACATTTTTTTCTGAGATTTTATAGTAATCTTTGCATATTTGTTCTCAAACTACTCTTTAAGAGTTATTCCATTTTATGGGTGGAGCAAAAAAGAACCCATGATAAAGTAGCTTAGTTTAAGGACATATAATGCTTTTTTTAAAAACAAAACAAAACAAAACCATGTAAACTCTCCAGTCCTACAGATCTTATAAATGATGTAATGAAATTCAACTCCATGATTAATTGCTTATCAAAGACTTTCATTCTGGAATCTGGAATTTTCTATACGCAAATACATACATCAAAATGAATAAATACACATTCCTTTCTTTTGTTTTTTTCATAATCTGTCTCCTTTCTAAGAGTTTAATAATATTCTAGATGTGAGAAAATGCCCAATCAAACTTTTTATACAGCATTTTTAACAAGTTAATAAACATCTAAAAATTCAATTAAGGAAGGCAGTCGACATTAAATGATGAAAAAATGGGGGGAAATTCAATAGACCCTTTCAGAGCTAAAACGTGAACACTAAGACCAGTCTTTAGATAAATTCAACCCAGATTTGGCCTGCAGCTTTAGGTTGGCCATTCCCATATGAGAGATGCTTCAGCCTATGGTGAAAAAGTATAGAATAAAGGCTCTTTGAATTTGTTTCAAACTTTTGCTGCAATGCAAGCTGGTGGCACCTGATGGTTAAAGAAAATGGCATCACACAATATTATGTTAAGCCATAGTACCATTAAAGGATGCTGCTTTTTAATTAAATTAAAGCATAAGAAATAAGAACTAAACACATTTTTCCATAGAATATTTACTAAATTAAATCTCAGAGAAAAAAATAAATACAGGATATATCAACTGGTATCATCCCTGCAATAAAGGTGCCACAATTTCTCCAAATCTACTCATTCAAATATATTTATTTTAGACCAAATTCAACAAGAAGTTGAAATCCACTAAATAATGCTCTACCTATTTTATAGGTTGTGAGCTAACCTATAGCTATCTACGAAGCAGGGTTTGATAAGTTTTCTAGGGTGATATGTGGAAATTGGTTTCACATTCATTTACACCTTCAAGAATGCACACAAACACACACACAAACACTTCCCTAAAATTGTGGTTTCCTCTCAGCTGTGCTATTTCTGAATGCAGGTACCTATTTTGATAGAGAATGTGATCATATGAATATTACATAGTTAAAACCCAGGGAATGTTTAGTACAAGATGAGAAACAGCCCAGAATTGAAGGCATATATGTTGTGCTTTGCTGTTCCTATTTTCTCTTCTTGGTAAATAGTATACAATAATAAATGATTGCATTATAAACCAGTAATATTCAGATCAGGAACTAAATTAAATTACAGACAGTTAAAAACCCAATCTATGGCCCGTATCTAAAGTTTACAGCACCAAAAATCACCACCATACTTAGCTCCAAGGATTATGGAGTTTTGATCATTAATTGTAGTAGGAAAACATAACCATTGACATCTGTAATATAAATGTGTTTTGTTGTAGGCAAAAGACAACTAAATCTGGGGAAATTATAGCAACTGAGCAAAATGATTATGATTACATTATGATTATCTCTCCATGATTAGAGATGAGTCAAAACTTTTGGATGGAAAAATAGTAGTTATGACAATTTATATAAAGGATTCACTTATCTTTTACATACAGAAGCAACCAATAATGTAAAGGTTTGAAAGTGATTTTAATCAACTGATATATCACTTATAAAAACATGTTCAACTAACAATAAATGTATATATTATATATATAGATAGATATATATTTTTCTAGATAAGCTAGGCAAATGGGGGTTATCTTTTGGAACATTGCATCCCTTTAACACTAATAGTGGAAGTGTTAGTACATAGTAACTTTTTCAAATCATTTCACACTACATCCTTTACATACTTAGATGGGAAGTAGAGAAAATTTGTTATTATGTTCTAAGAGTGTCAAAACTAGAGACAGAAAGAGGGGATCTATTCTGAATTGACCATAGCATCCATTTAGAGAAACACAATTTTAAAATGAGATAACCTAGGGCTTTTCAATTGTAGAGGGTTGAGAGACTGTAAAATTGAGTAAAACAAATATTTTAGGTTTTGCTTGTAAATACACTAAACTTACTGCCTATTTATAGGGAATGCTAGTGCTATAAAAGCATCACAAAACGATCTCTTAAATTCATACAGCATCAATATGACTTTTCATTTTAATATGGTTTGGCCCAAGCCAGGTCATTCATGAACACTTAGTTAAAAATTTCCATTGAGTAGCTTTCAGGTATACCTTTAACCCTGTTACCTGAAATACAGTCCAGTAAGGGAGTAAAACATTTTAGAAATAGCAAAATGAGGAAACAGAATTTAAAAGTCACTTGAAGGAATGGGGACTCATTAAAAAACTACCATCTTTAGAAACTGTCTTCTGTTCTTGATGATATACTAGCCTAAACATGAAAACAAAAGCTGGCAAAATTTATTTTAGAAACCTGAAAAACATTAGGAGAAGATAGAACTTCCTCAGCATACTTTCTGAAGGGAGAGATTGACTTAGCACAGATAGATTTTTGAGCAAAACTAACAGACTCACAGTCATTTGGAGCAAACATAGAATGAGGAATAATCCTCTGAAATTATGCCATTTAAGGTCCTTGGTATTCCACCAGAAAACTTTATTTTCTACCATGCACATGGTTTATTCTCTTAGCCTCTCGGATGAGGTGGTGGAAGGTGCAATGCTTTGGCATCATTCTTTGTTCCCAAAAGGCCTGATTTATAAAAGTTCACTAAGTACTGCAGTTGGGCAAACATTGGAAAAAGTACACTCTACTCTCTAAATTTGAAAATTCCATTATACACTGTCTTCAGTCACAATCCCACATAGTGCTTGAATCTCCCCACAATGGAATTGCCATCTAACATGAGGGAAAGATATCTATACAAATTCCAATATTTACTGAGTGTCTACTGTAAACAGAGCAGTGAATTAGGCACTGTGGGATTGCCAAAAGAAACAAAACCCCCCAAATGCAAGGCCTCTATCTTCACACAGTGTTCAATGAGTAAGGAGATAGGCCACAGCCCTGTGCCTTTCCATAAATACCTACTTGATATTGTGATTAAGGCTTTAAGTTTATGTTCTCCAACCATTTTTCTGTTTTCAGAGTTCATATTGAAGTTAGAAAGAGGCAGAACCCTATTCAGATGACTAATGATTTTACATTAACTGTCTTAAGACCTGGAGACATAATTAGAGTCAGATTTGTCTCAAGGGTGAGGCCGGTTGGTAAGTCCCTCTATAAAAGAACCTTTCAGCATGGTGGAGAACTTTTCCAGGAGGTTCAGTAGCCCTCACTTCAAGAGGAAGTTATCTTTCTTTCATGGCCTCTTTTTACCCTCAATATAACCTAAATGCCCTCTTGGAGAAATGGAATAGCTTGGTTGAAATATAGTGCCAAATCTCCATTGTTCAAGGACAGCATATCCAGCTTGTTTATACCCTGGTCCTCTCTGTTTCTTCATTTTCTTTTTCCCACCCTGCTTTTGATGAAACCTCCAACTAGAGGTTGGGATGGAGAATTTATTTCCTTTTTTTCCATCAGCCATTTTGCTACTCCTTTGTAGGTGATATCAGATGGAAAAGATATTTGAAACAAAAGGCAATACTTGAGCCTTTTGATTATGAGCTTTGCTTATGTTTATTTTGATTTGCTCCAATAAAATATTAATGGCAAATTGACTTGATTGGAGGCCATCCTTAGTAAGAGAGAGTCATCTCTTCAATAGAAATTCTACTCTTTGGAATTGTTTTGGTCCTTCCTCTCTTTTGTTGCCTTTCCACAGCTTCAACCAATGGGTTGAAAGTCTGGCATGATATCTGCATCCACACTGGGGGGCAGCTGAATGGTAGGTGAAGCAGCATGGCTTAGTGGAAGAGCACGGGCTTGGGAGTCAGAGAACATGGGCTCGAATCCCAGCTCTGACACTTGTCTGCTGTGTGACCTTGGGCAAACCACTTAACTGCTCTGTGCTGTAAAATGGGGTCTAAGACTGTGAGCCTCACGTGGGTCAACCTGATTACTTGTATCTACTCCAGCACTTAGAACAGTGTTTGGCACATAGTAAGTGCTTAACAAATACCATTATTATACTTGCACAACCTAAGCATCTGTCAGTTACAACCTGAGCTGAGACCCCTCGTTTACTTCACAGAGCCAAGTGTTCAGCCATTGGATGATAACCTTTGGTCTTTGTAGATTAGAATAACCACCGCAACATATTTTTCTGTGCATAACCATCATTTCCTACTGCACCCAAGAGAAATGGAGGAAATTTATGTGTACATATGTGCATTTCCAAAATATATCATATTAGAAAAAAGCACACTCTTTAGGGTTTGTAAAATTGAATAATAATTAGTCTTCCCAAAATGATTTTTTGAACTCTATTAATAAGAGGAGCAGCATGGCCTAATGGAAGGACTATGGACCTGGGAGCCAGAGGATCTGTGTTCTATTCCTGGCTCCACCTCTTACCTGCTGTGTGATCTTGGGAAGGTTGCTTAACTTCTCTGGGCCTCAGTTTTTCATCTGCAAGATGGGGATTCAATAACTGTTCTCCCTCCTATTTGGAATGTGAGCCCCATATGGGACCTAATCTTGTATCTACTCCAGTGCTTAGCACAGTGCTTGGCACATAGTAAGTGCTTAGCAAATACCACAGTTATTATTATAATTATCATTATTTACAAATCTAAGAAATTAGTTGAATTACCTGGCCCAACTACTGATCCATGGACATATGAAGATGTTGATACATAGAGCCTTTTATTTTGTCTCCCCCATCAAAAAAAAAGTCCAAAATAAAATTTTAAAAATCAAAGCTGTAATCAGTTTAAAATCCAGGGAATTTTTCAGCCAAACTATTGGAAGAAGTAATGTAAGCAGGAAGATGCAAACAAAGTCAGTTAAGTGGAATTTAAGCTGTCAAGCTATACTGTAGAACTCCATTACCATATCTTCCTGGTTTTTTTTTTAATAGTATTCTCTGAAAAGCACTAGATGTAATAAAGTCAATTTAAAATTTGTTCTACCAATCTTTTGCATCTGTAATTTTCCCATTAAACGTAAATGCCCACGAGGAAAGCTATTTGCATTACATTGCATTTGCAGTCTTTAAAACAAACTATAAATCCCCTCCTTGTTTCATGTGATTGATGCTGTGTGTATAAATACCACCATAAACCTCAAAGGGGGCTAACAGTGACAGTAAATTAAAGTTTTCAAGTCTGGCAGCATCTCAGCACTCCAGCCCTTGATCTTAAGCAGCGTTGTTAACCCCCGCCTCATTGCCCTCCTGAACTCACCTTTTTTTTTTTCTCTCTCTCTCTTTCTCCTCTGCCTCCATTCTAGTTTCCTTGGGAAAGACCTTCTCGTCCACACAAGCCATCCCAGGGTAGGGAGAAGCGATTAATTATAATAAGGCTGGAGTTGCTTTCCAGAAAGAAGCAGCCCTCAACTTTCAGCTTTCCAGGATCTGTGCTGAGGGATCCCTGGGCCTCTTCAGTCAAGTACACTAGAGTTGGCCACAGGGATTCCGATTAACCAAACTGTAACCCATGATTAGCAGCTTTCTTGGTGATTGTCATCTACTGATGGGTTTTTTTGTTTCTTTGGAGATCCTAGAGAAATGAATGAAGAAGAAGGGGTGTATATTAGAATGGGAAAAGGAAGCTTACTGGCCCAACTATTCAATTTCCAGTTATTAGTCTTACTACCCTCTTTACTAATCTCATATTTTAACACCCTACATAATTGATGCAACTGTTTCTATTTAAAACTAAGGGGGCAAAATGTACTACTACTCCAAGGCAGAGCCAGTTTATGCTTAAACACGACACAAAATGCTAAATGCTCTGTTGAGCCTCCAGGAACTGATACAGTCTCTGAAATAAACAGCTGGGCTGGTGGAATTTTCAACCTCATCTCCTTTTACAGAGAACAGTTCTGTTTTGGGGAAACATTACAATAGTGGTGGTTTTAGAAAAGGGGCAGAAGGGAGGAAAAAAGTGAGCCAAGTGTATACACAATTTTCTCTGGGCTCTTTTATGTTCCTCCTCTCCTCTGAAATCCAGCAAACATCAGGGGAAGCTATGATGCTCAACCAGATTAAATGCAGCCAAACTAATTGATTCAAAGAGTATTAGGATAGTCTTCATTATCTTGAATTCTCTCTAGATTTTTTTTTCTTTCGCATTTCATCCAAGTCAGTAGAAGTAGCTAAAATCCAGTGACATGTAACTTCAAGCTGTCAGATTTATATATGACATAAGGACTGAGGATATGTATTTTAAGAACTTCTTAGGTCATTCATGCCAGAATCTGAGGGGAATGACAAATTCCTAGAGGATGTGTAAATCATAATTTTATAAGGGATGGGGAAGAAACAGGAAAAGAGATGGGAAGACAGAGAGAAAAGGTGGAGGTAAAAAGAAAGGTTAGCTATTTCATTAATTTTGACTATTAATCTAGACCAAGTATCCTCAAACGGTCTCAAAAACAGTAAGTTGTCTCAAGTGAGTATTGACGGGATCCTGGAATTACACTTGAAAAAAGAAATGGCTTCTCTAGCTCTGTTTCTTCTATTCTCTCTTCCCCCAATTCTGACTCTAGGTGGGTACATTACTTGGTTAGATCAAGAGTGATCTATCTATCCCTGTAATACATCTGCTTTGGTATGAAAAAAATTCCCAGAGGATCAATGGGATGATATACAGCTGTGAGAAAAATCCTTATAGTGTAAACATGTCTCATTTCACATCCCACACTCTCCCCCTAGAAAACCATTATGGACCAATTAGTCAATCATATTTATTGAGCACTTAATGTTTGCAGAACACTGTACTAAGCACTTGGGAGATTTTATTGCAATAATATAACAGGCATATTAATCTGCCCACTATCTATGAATGTATCCAAGCTCTTTTAGAATCTACAGTTTGTTTGGGAGAGAGAAGTTGAGAGAGAAAGGTTAAAAAGTGTGGAAAGGGAAAGGAGGAGAATAAGAGCAAGTATTTTGAAAAGGTGGGAGGGGATGGGGTCAGAGGCACAGGTAAGAGGGGTATGCACTTGACCTGCTTTCAATAGTGGTGATGGTTTGCACTGAGTAATTCATACTCTGTCCCTCTGTTCCTATCCAGCAATGCTGGATAGCTGGATAGCTGGTAAGGAGAACAGGTGGAGTCTTGGCCACAGGACTGAATATCTCTGAGACCTCAATAGCAGCATACACCACTGCACTCTCACCCCATTGGTAAATCATCCATATAAGATTAATACTCAGATCAGTTTAAGAAAGTATTGCCCAGTGGATTGAGCATAGCTCTGGGAGTCAAGAGGACCTGAGTTCTAATCCAGCCTCTGACACTTAACTGTTGTGTTACCTTGGTAAGTGATTTAACTTCTCTAACTTCTCTTTGCCTCAGTTACCTTTTCTGTAAAAAATGGGGATTAAGACTATGAGCCCCATATGGGATATGGACTATGTCTAACTTGATTATCTTGCATCTACCCCAGGTCTTAGAACAGTGCTTGGCACATGGTATTTGTTAGGCACTTACTATAAAAAAGCATATTGGGGGAGTTTTTGCATTTTTTTCTGAATACCTGGCAAAATCAAAATATAAGAAATTTTAAAAGTAGGCATAGCCTAAACAACATACAGATGTTTTCTGCACAACTAGACAGACAGGAGCCAGAAAACAGGAAACTCAGAGCACACACACACACACAAATATGTACATTGCAGGCTATGTTCAGATATTTGCAGGGTAATCGTTTCAGAGGGCAGAACAGAGTAATCAGCAGTCATGTCTACCTCGGAAAATTTGCTGGAAAATTTCCACTCAACTTTGGTTATCATTTCAGTGAGGAAAGACCTTTCTGAAACAAAGTGTATCCAGCCAGATCCCATCTCCGTGAGCTATCTTTCATCCAACCTTACAGTTTACCCAGTGCATGGCACAAGGGAAAGGGCATGAGTCTGCTGTGTGCTTGTGGCCTCAGTCAAGTCACTTAGCTTCTCTGTCTTCAGTTCTCAGTTTCCTCATCTATAAAATGGGTATTCGAAACCCCATAACTTCACACATTATTAAAACACTTGATGTCCTTTTTTCATTCCCTGACAACCACTTGAACTGTTCACTCTCCAATAACTTCATCACCACTTTCAAACATCCTCAAGTCTCCCCTAGCCTAAGAACAAAAAACCCTCCCTTGACCCCCGTAACTTTCTGAAGTTATTGTCCCATCTCTCTCCTACTATTCCTCTCCAAATTCCTTGAGCAAGTTGTCTACAGCTGCTGTCTCAAGTGCCTCTCCTCCAATTCTCTCCTTGTCTCCCTCCAATCTGGGTTTCATCTCCCTCATTCCACAGAAACTGCCCACTCACCCAAAGGTCACCAATCATCTCCTTCTTGCCAAAACCAGTGGCCTCTACTCCATCCTAATCCTTCTTGACCTCTCAGCAGTCTTTGGCACTATCTACAACCCACTTCTCCTGGAAACATCCAAACTCAACTTCACTAACACTGTCCTGTCCTGATTCTCCTCCAATCTCTCTGGCTGCTAATTTCTGCCTCTTTTGTGGACTACTCCTCTTCCTTCTACCCACTAAGTGTGGATGTTCCTCAAAGGTTCAGTTCTGGGTCCTCCTCTATTCTCCCTCTATAACCTCTCCCTTGAAGAACTCATTCACTCTCATGGCTTCAACTAACAGCTCTATTCAGATGATTTCCAAATCCACATCTCCAGCTCAGATCTCTCTCCCTCTCTGCAGTCTTGCATTTCCTTCTGTTTTCAAGATATTCATATTTATTGAGCACTTATTGAGTGCAGGTCACTGTACTAAGTGTTTGGAAAGTACAATTTGGCAACAGAGACAATCCCTGCCCAACAACAGGCTAACAGTCTAGAAGGGGGAAGACAGACAACAAAACAAACAAGTAGATAGGCATCAGTAGCATCAATATAAATAAATAGAATTATACATATATACACATCATTAATAAAATACATAGAATGATAAATATGCACATACACACAAGTGCTGTGGGGCGGGGAAGGGGGTAGAGCAGAGGCAGGGAGTAGGGATAATGGGGAGAGGAGCAAAGGAAAAGGGGGGGACTCAGTCTGGAAAGGTCTCCTGGAAGAGGTGAGCTTCCAGTAGGGTTTTGATGAGGGGAAATGTGCTAGTTTGGCTGATGTGAGGAGGGAGGGTGTTCCAGGCCAGAAGTAGGATGTGGGTCAGGGGTCGATGGCAGGACAGGCGAGAATGAGGCACATTGAGGAGGTAAGTGGAGGAGGAGCAAAGTGTGCAGACTGGGCTATAGAAGGAGAAAAGGGAGGTGATGTAAAAAGGGGCAAGGTGATGGAGGGCTTTGAAGCCAATATTGAGGAGTTTTTGCTTGATACAAAGGATGATAGGCAATCACTGGAAATTATTGAGGAGGGGTTGACATGTCCAGAGCATTTCCGTAGAAAGATAATACAACTTGGATGCCCTGCAGTCACCTCAAATTTAACATGACCAAAACAGAGCTCCTTATCTTCCCACCCCCAACCCTGCCCTCCTTGTGACTTTCCCGTCATTGTAGACAGCATCACCATTGTTCCTGTCACACAAGCCTGTAACCATGGGATTATCCTTGATTCCTCTCTCTTATTCAACCCACATATTCAAACTATCACTAAATCCTGTCAATTCAACTTTCACAACATTGCTAAAATCACCCTTTCTTCTCCTTCCAAACTACTACCATGTTAATCTAAGCACTTATCCTGTCCCCTCTTGATTACTATATCAGCCTTCTTGCTGACCTCCCTGCCTCCTGTCTCTCCCCTCTCCAGTCCATACTTTGCTGCCTGGATCATTTTTCTAAAAAAGGTTCAGTCCATGTTTCCCCAAAGCCTTAAGAACCTCTCTAGTGGCTGCCCATCCATCTCCACATCAGAAACAGAAACTCTGTACCATAGACTTTGAAGCACTCAAATCACCTTTCCCCCTCCTACCTCACTTTGCTATTCCTACTGCAACTCAGCCTGCACACTTTGCTCTGCTAATGCCAACCTACTTGCTCTATCCTGATCTTGTCTGTCTTGCCATGACCTCTCTCCCATGTCCTGTGTCTGGCCTGGAACACCCTTCCTTTTCATATCTGCCAGATAATTACTCTCCCCACCTTGAAAGTCTTTTTGAAGATTCATCTCCTCAAAGAGGCCTACCCTGACTAAGCCTTCATTTCCTCTTTTCTTACTTCCTTCTACATCACCCTGATTTGCTCCCTTTATTCATCACCCCTGACTCCAGCCCCATAGAATTTATGTACATATTCATAATGTATTGATTTATATTAATATCCGTTCCCTCCTCCACATTCTAAGCTCCCTATGGGCAGGGAAGGTGTTTGTTATATTGCTCTTTGTACTATCTCAAGCACTTAGTACAGTGCCCTGCAAACAGTGAGCAATCAGTAAATAGGATTAATTGTTCTCCCTCCTGCCTTAGACTGTGAGTCTCACGTGGGGCATTCCGATTGTATTGTGTCTACATGCTAGGCACAGGGCATGGCACATAGTAAGTGCTTAAAAAACATTATTATTCTTCTTATTATTACAGAACTTTACACTGTATTCCAGATTAGACAGGAGGTATGGAGCAAAAGCCTTCCCCCTGCTTTCCTGGATTAAATCAGTGAGGTGGGGGGACTGTTATACCTATATAAACTCGGTCCCCCCCTACCTCACTGATTTAATATATATGTTAATATATAAAAAGACAATCATGAAGAGCACAAACTGAGCAATATTCCTCCCTACCTGACCCTGTTTGGTTCCTCCTCCAGGAACCCAGGAGCAGTTACTTTTATAATGTCAAGAATGGAAGCCTGCTTTTTCCATCACTGCTGTTATCAGATCTTTTGCTTCCCAAGGAAGGAAAAAAATCACCCCTCCTCCCAATCTGTAGGATATAATCATGTTAAACTCCATGTGATGCTGAATGTGACACAGCATTCTATAGAATGTCTCTCTCTCTCTATATATATATATACCCAGATGATTCCCAAATCTCCATCTCTAGCCCTGATCTCTCTCATTCTCTGCATCTCACATTTCCTCCTGCATTTGGGACAACTCTTCTTCAGAAGCTGTGTAGCCTAATGGAAAAAAACATGGGCCTGGGAGTCAGAGGATCTTTGTTCTAATTCTGGCACCTGCACTTATCTTCTCTATGATCTTAAGCAAGTCACTTAACTTCTCTGTATCTCAGTTCCCTTATCTGCAAAATGGGAATTCAATACCTGTTCTCCTTTCCTACTGGAGACCCATATGGTATCTGATGATCTTGTATCTATCCCAGTTCTTAGTACAGTGCTTGACAAGTAGGAAGGGCTTAATGAGTACCATGACTAATATTATTATTATTACTTGGATGCCATGCCAAAACCTCAAACTTATCATGTCCAAAACAGAACTCTTAATCTTCCTACCCAAATCCTGTTTTCCCCATGACTTTCCCATCACTGTAGAGAGCATCACTATTCTCTAAAGCCCATAACTTTGACGTTATCCTTGACTCATCTCTCTCATTCAACCCACATATTCAATCTGTCCAAAATCCCATCAGTTCAGTTTTTCCAACATCACTAAATTCCCCTCTCTCTTCTCCAATCAAGCACCTAACATGTTAATCCAAACCTTTATCCTACCTTGATTATTGCATTGGCCCCCTTCCTGACCTCCCTGCCTACTGTCTTTCTCCACTTCAGTCCATACTACACTCAGCTGCCTGGATCATTTTTCTACAAATCCTTTCCATACACATTTCCCCAATCTTCAAGAACATCCAGTGGTTGTCCATCCACCTTCATATCAAACAGAAACCCTTACCATTGGCTTCAAAGCACTCCATCACCTTCCACCCTCCTATGTTACCTTACTGCTTTCCTACTACAACCTAATCCACACACTTCTCTCCTCTAATGCCAACTTACTCACTGTACCTCTATCTCATCTATCTCACTTGGCCAAGCTACTTCTTTACAGAAGAGAGTAAACTTAGGTACTAGGAAAATTATAATTCAATATTTTTATTTGATTTATTAATAGGCCTATTAAATGGTCCTTATCTGAAACATATGCTATTTAGTATTTAATCTTCTTACAAAACCAGAAAATCTTTCCAAAAAGATTAAGAACCTCAGATCTCTAATTCAGTCACTTCAAACAGTACTATTAAATTGATTCTTGAATCTGGAGACTCAGCCAAGCCTTACATGGGAATATTATGTTGTAAGAAAGTTTTGAGAGAAAAAAACACCAAAGAACATATTCCAAGACATTACTCATATCCACTTCAGAACTTCTGAAGCCTTCACTGCTTGCATCCTGCAGTAGTGCGTGATGGACATAAGTATCAATCAATTGTATTTATTGAGCACTTACTGTATGCAGAGCACTCTACTAAGCACTTGGGAAAGTACATTATAACAGAATTTGTAGACACATTTCCTGCCTTCTAAAGTAACATCCCACATGGCCCAAGATCTCTAAGACTAGAGCTCTGAACTCTTGTGTTGATCACGGCTATTCCCATCCAAACCCCTGATTCCATGGGAACGAAGGGGTAGGGTGGGAAAAAGCCACCATCACAACTTTGAGGATGCTGAGGAGGTTTTGGTGGTTTTTCAGACAAAGACTGTTTACTTGGAGGGGTGAGATACACAAAGACCCTCAAAGAAATTAGTGTTTAACATCTATATTTTGCTGTTGTTGTATTTCATAGTGAATTTAAATTTGTTTTCACTGTTATTCTCTTGTTTATATGTATCTGTCATCCCTCTTTAGACTAAGAGAACCTTGTGGTCAAAATGACAATTGACAACACTCAAGAAGTCTGGCCACCTTTCTCCATGCATACACCCAAAGTACCAGACAAAGGAAGGAGCTGCTGGAAATCAGGTGGATGGCTATTCTACTTGTGGGCTCAGAAGTGTGTCTTAATTAATTTTCATGCTATTACTCCAGTGTCATCAGTAATATTTATTGAGGGTTTTCAATAAATGCTCAACAAATGTTCTAAGAGTAATAATACCTCACCCGTAATTCTACATCAATATCCTTTGCCTGTACTTATTACATGTCCCAGTTGCATTTATATTTGAAGTCCTCACCTCATTGTCTGGCTACTAATGTTCTTTTGGAATGAATGATTGTTAGGGATTAAGTGGAATAGTCAGAGAAAAAATAGGTGTCTCAACTGGATATATTTGAGATAATGATAATAATATGATTTGCTTCACAGTATATCCATGGCACCAAGTGTTTATTCAGTACCCATTTTGATTCAAGTAGATTGCACTTATATCCTTTCTCTTCAACTCCCCTACTAATTTAAGAGTGCTTAGATCTAAAAATTTCAATAAGAATCTGAAGTTCCTGCCAATTAGAATAAACTACCTGGTTGTATTCAGACTGGCACCAGGATGTTTGCTTGAAAATATAATGTACTGTAAGCAAAAAAAATCATAAAACAAAAAACTTTGTCACTATAAAAGGGATTAAAATTATAACTCTTCTATATTGTTCATTAGGTTTGATTTAGTGTGTTGCTTTTTAGTGCCTGTGTAGTTTTGAAACTCAAGTAATATCTCTCTTTCACCCCCTGTTCCCAGACCTTGGATAAAAAATGAAATGTGCATTTCATAAGGGGATCCCAGTGAATAGTACTAAAAAAATGCATTCAATCATAGTCAGTTGATTAAAGCTTTGGGAATGGGGTTGGAGCCCCATCTTTTTATTTTACGGATATGAATGGAAAAAAATAAATGGAACCATATTTCATTTTCCCATCAGAGTCATGGAAACCAGGAATATAAACAAGGTTTGGGGTGACTTTATAAAATAAGACATTTTAGTCAATTATGTAAAAACAAAATCAAGGAGATACAGTCATTGTGATGGTGACACAATTTGTTCCGAAAAAAAGTCCAAATGTTGTGAGTCAGAATTAATTTCCTTATAGAACCAATGTTATTCATCAGGCACTGGTTTCTGAAGCAAGGTCAGTTACCCAATTTTGACCAAAATTACATGGAACTGTGTAATCAATCAATTATAGATGAGTAATATGTTGTCGGAGAAGTTCCTTCATAGGGTACCCAGCTTTGACTTCATCAGAAGTAAAATGTTTGTATTGCTTTTATTGGTGACTAAGTCTAGTGATCAGATAAAACTCCTCCCATTCCTCCCAGTCTTTCCCACGCTACCCTACTCTGTCCTCTTTATAATTATTCCAGTCCCCATGTTGTGTTTTACTTTGGCTTAAAAATGAATTCTACAACTCCCTTATGATTGTGTGCTTTATCTTCCAATTTTTTTGTGGCATTTGTTAAATTCTTATTATGTGCTAGGCACTGTACTAAGCAATGGGGCAGTTACCAGATTATCGGGTTGGACACAGTCTCTGACCCACATGGAGCTCACGGTCTTAATCCCCATTTTACAGATGAGGTAATTGAGGGTAGATAAGTGGTGGAGCAGGAATTAGAACACAAATCCTCTGACTCCCAGGTCCATGCTCCTTCCACTGGACCATGCTGCTTCCCAGCTTCAAATCAAACAGTGCTGCATCTATTATCTCCGTATCTTCTGCCCTAATGAATAGCATGCTTCTTCCCAATGTTAAATAATCCCATTGAAAGTAGCTATTTCTTGCACTGATTTCAACTAAGGAATTAATAATTGAAATATTTGTTACTGTTGTTTCAACTGGGAGCAATAAGCCTTATATGAAAATATTCATATATTTTAAAAATATCATTAAAAAAGTGAATGAACTTCCCCAGGCATTAGATTCTTCAGATAGCTTAACTTCACTTTTAAAGATTTGAGGTCAATAAAACTCAAAATGCATTTTGTTTCTAAAACATTTTGGGGTAAATTTCCAAGCCCAAAGGAAAATGTCATTCATGTGGACATGGCAATATTAGGAAAGAACATTTGATATTATTATTTTGTAAGGTCTTTTAAAAAATAATGTTTTGCCATATGCAAATTATTCAAAATCCCCAAAGTTTCAATCTTACAACCTAACAATTGCTAAATTTGGCACATTTTTCCAAGTCTGTGTGTGTGTGTGTGTGCGCGCATGCGTGATTGTATGTGTGCACGCGTGATTGTGCGTGAGTCCAAGTACGTATTTTAAAGAACAAAAAGTAGATGTTCTTGATTACAGGCTTTTCTTGAAGCTTATAGTAAAGTCTCTTTCCTTCTGGTACCAAAGCAATCTTACTATAGCTGATATTACTGTTAGCACCAAAACATTTGGGAACTTTCATTCATTTTGCCTCACTATAAAAGGAATTTCACTGTGTCCAGGTTCATTACAAGTTGGTGCCACAGAACATACAGAAAGCATTTCACTGGTACTAAAATACTTGACATTAAAAAATATGTTTTAAACAATGGTTGTTTAGAGAGACATCATTAGATCCCAGTGCTTGAGAATCTTCTCCAGGGTTGTGAACAATCAAAGATTTATTTGAGCTTTCTGCTCACTGGGAAATGAAGGCCCAGAAGCTCATTATCATGTCTATTAAAAAGCAGAAACTGGGGTACATCTAAGAAAAGATGTATTACTTTTTAAACCACATTGCAAACTGAAGTACTTCAGGGACTTGAACTATATAAAAATACTCTCAGCAGAGAGAGAAGCAAAAAAAAAAATTCCTTTTCCAAACACGATGAAAATATCATACCATTAAGTTCTATTGTCAGTATAGCTTTGAAAATGTGATTAGGTCTGCTTTCTTTGAAGGAAGGCTTAGGAACTCAAGGCCTGGAGCCTAGGTTAGGACACCAGAATGACTTAGGGGACCACGTATTGGGGGGAACGGGAGGGAGGGCATTGGCGTGATGAACAATGACCAGTTAAATTCTAGTTAACCCCAATTATAAACCTTCACCTTTGTTAATTGGATTAATTTGTCAGCAAGCAATATACTTATAATGTGTCCTGGAGCCAACTTTGCAGCATTTTATTACCAGATAAAATCTTTTGTTATGTGAAATGGCTCATTTCTTAAGGGTAGATATATGACCCATTTCTGCAAAGGTAAAGTAAAGTTAAATTTACCTATATAGTTAAAGACCATTTATTACAAGTATTCTCCTCAGAGCTGAAAAATATGCCTAGCATGCAACTTCTCTTTCAATTAAAGCTTTCCAAACTCTGGAGCCTAATGAGAGCTTAATTAAAGTCAATGGAAAAGTCATGTCCAAGAAAAAAACCCCAAGCATCTTAAATGTGCACTCCTTTCTCTAAGACCCCTCCAAGTGTCCTTTTCTTACTCACTGTGTGTGAGGTAGTATGAGGTATTAGTAAAGCTGCTGAGCTAGCTAAAGTTTCATGTCAAAAAGCAGAGGTAAAATTGAGATGGGTCAGGTGAAAGGAATATGAGGATTTCTAAACACTGAAGATTTTATGCTTATCTTGAATACAAAACAAATACCTTTACACACATGATTGTCCCTTCTTAAAAGGCCAGAGTTTGGAGTGGACAAAGACTTCGATTCAGTTCTACAGAGTTGTCTGTTGGTCAGCACCTGTGTGCCTCCTTCCCGGCCTGAAAGAAGATCATTAGTCTCTTATAAAGGGAAACCACCAGAAAATGAAAAGAGTATTCTGACAGTTTTCGTGGATCCTTTATATTCCAAGGCAGAGGAAGAAGGGATTCAGGACTCTTCCAAGTGAGCAATGTGGGGCATGTTTCTTACAATTTGAAACTGCTTTGTTCAGTCTCATTACGAGGGTTCCAGAATCACACCACCACCTTTTTCTTTTGCTACCCATTGCTCTCAGAAAGGAGACAGAAAAAACTGAGTATGAAACTAATTATGATATGCAGAATTTCATGGTTTGTTTTTTTTTAAAAAAACCAACAACACAGTAAAAGCCTTGGGAGTGTGCCATTCAGGGTAAGGCATTTCCTTCTGAACAGCCCAAACCAGTATCTCCTCACCTGTTGATGATTGAAAAAAACAAAACCAAGTGTATGGATGAGGGTGCAGTAATGCATGTTGACAATAAATTATCAAAACAATAATCATGTTTAGCCAATCCCTTTGTGTAAAACTGTTATTATGATTCCAGTACCAGCTGTCTGAAACTTTAATTTAAGTGCTTGCTTGAGGCAATACATTTGGAATGCTAGTTTAGAATGTTTTATAGCTCAAGCAATATGTTTTACTAACCTCAAATACTGTGATGATGGTTTTAATGTTAACTATAATTTGTACATGGGGGTTCCAGGGAGAACTTAGCTTTTACCTGGGAAATAAATGTCTATTACTTACAAAGCTGGGTATTTCTGTTATATCTACTTAGCACCTTCTCATTCTGCCATACCACTGAATCTTCTATGGTTGTCTGCTAGTTAAACTATTTCAGGTATTTGACTTTTGGGAAACTTTCAAAACCACTGTACCTAGCAAGAATAATTATCCATTAGTAACACTGTGGGTATAAGCACATTTCAACGTTACAGTCACCTAAATAAAACCAGATTTCAGGTTTTATAACCCCTTTATACATGGTGGTTAGTGAGGATTATGTATTTCTTTTTTTAAAACACAGATGGTTCTCAATTCATTAGAAAGAAATTAGTTTTTACTAAATCATTAATAGGGGAAAAGGAACTAGAGTAATTTCTGACACACCCACTGCAAGATCCCAGGAAACAGAAATATACTTTTTCATGTCTTAAAAAAACAAGAGAAAGTGATCAGGTGTGTCTTTAAAATATACAGGGAAAATACTCTTAAAAATTCACATTTGGTATAATTATTGAAACAGTAAAGTTCAGTCAAAGGAAGGGTTAAGAAGTTCGTTACTTTCCTTCAGAATAGCCCTCTAGGCCTACAGACATTACTAGATTTTTTTTTCCTTTGTTATAATGTTTTGGTCAGTGGCAAGCAAATTTATGTTCACCCCCTACTCCCCTACCCCCAGGCCATTGTTTATGGGATTTTGGCACTTTGGAAACTCTAGAGACCTATTGGTAAAGAACATTCATCTAACAATAATAATAATAATGATAGTATTTAAGCGCATACTGTTTAAGCGCTGGAGTAGATACAAGGTAATCAGTTTATCATGGGTTCTGTTTCTGTTGCAGGTTTCCAAATGCTTAGAACACTACTTTGTACTGAGTAGACACTCACTAACTAAATGAACTCAATAGTCTTATGTTATCTTGTTCAGAGGGTCTCTTCAGAAGAAGTCCCTACACATCATCTTTCACATATTCAACTTTCCTTGGGGGAAACCAAAAAAAAGTTGCCAAATAGAGCTTGTCTTTTTGACTCAACAGCTTTTCACAGTTTCATGGTAGAAGCTAATTACATTCATTCAATCATATTTATTGAGTGCTTACTTTGTGCAAAGCACTCTACTAAGCACTTGGGATAGTATAATATAACAATAGACACATTCCCTGCCAACCATGGATTTGGATGATTTGGAATATTATCTTGTATCTCCCCCAGCACTTAATACAGTGTTGGGGCACATAGTAAGTGTTTAATATCATTATTATTATTATTATTATTATTGGAACTTTGAAACTGTCTGCTCAGTCACCTTAAGATCAATAGGATGAATCTTCAGCTACACTGGAACTAATCATTCCCATCGATGCTTTCTTCTCCAGATTGTAAACTTCTTGAGAGCAGAGTTAGTTGTCTATTAACTCTACTGCTCCCACCCAGGTGCTTAGTACAGAGTATGCACTCAATAAATCTTACCGATTTGACCTCTCACTTTCACCTGCCCACCCTTCTCAGATCCCTTCTAGACTGTGAGCCTGTTGTTGGGTAGGGATTGTATCTATTTGTTGCTGAATTGTACTTTCCAAGCACTCAGTACAGTGCTCTGCACACAGTAAGCACTTAGTAAATATGATTGAATGAATGAATGAATGAGATCTAACTTCCTTTCTTCCCAGAACCTGCTCCCTCCAGGCTCAGGGAATCAGGCTAATACTATCCATCTTTCCAAACTCAAGTCAGGGTTCCCTTTTCTTGAGGAGGCCTTCCTGGGGGTGGGAAGAATGTGTCGGGAACAGAGAGGTCTTGACTGTTTTCCCACACTTTCAAGAATGCATGTTCATTACATTCCTTGACATCTTCTGTATGTGAAACCATTTCTGTTTTCTGCTACCTTCCTTGCTTAAGTTAGATTATAAGCATGAGAGAAGCATTCTGGCTTAATGGAAAGAACAGGGGCCTGGGAGTCAGAGGACCTGGGTTCTAATTCTGCCTCTGTTACATGCCTGCTGTGTGTCCTTGGGCAATTCACCAACTTCTCTGTGCCTCAGTTCCCTCATCTGCAAAATGGAGCTTTAATACCTGTCCTCCCTCTTGCTTATACTGTGAGCCCTATGTATATTGAATATACTCCAGTGCTAAGTACTTAAGTACTTACTCAACAAATGCCTCAAATACCTCTTATCCCCCTTAACTTGTTCTAAAGTCTGATTTTGAAGAGCAGTTGTACAGCTGGGTTGTTCATTGGTCATTTGGTCACTGAGTTAATTTTCAGATCAATTAGTCTATATGTTTATTAAATGTTTATTGTGTGCAGAACACAGTACTGAGTGATCGGGAGAATACAATACATGATTTGGTAGAACTGATTCCTACCCATAAGGAGCTTAAGGGGAGACAGTCATTACATTACAGATAGGAGAAATGGCAGAGAATAATGAAATATATATACATGCAGAGGGTCTGGAGATTGGGTGAGTATAAGTGTTGAAGGGATACAGACCCAAGTTCAGAGGTGTTACAGAAAGGAGGGCTAATAGGGTGGGGAAATGAGATGTTAGTCAGGGAGGCCTCTTGAAAGAGATGTGATTTTAAGAGGGCTTTGAAGATGGGGTGAGGGTTCTTGAGGGAGGGGTGAAGGAGTTCCTGGTCCAAGGGATGACATGGGCAAGTGTTGGTGGCAAAAAGAAGAGACTGAGGTACAGTGAGTATGTTGGCATTAGAGGAACGAAGTGTGTGGAGTAATTTGAGGTAGGAGATTAGCAAAATAAGGTAGGGGGAGAGACGATGAAGTGTCGTAAAACTAATAGTAACAAATTTATGTTTGATGTGGAAATCGGTTGGTAACCACTGGAGGATTTCGAATAGTATTTATTGA
Organism: Ornithorhynchus anatinus; assembly: GCF_004115215.2. NCBI lineage: Eukaryota > Metazoa > Chordata > Mammalia > Monotremata > Ornithorhynchidae > Ornithorhynchus > Ornithorhynchus anatinus. The sequence continues at coordinate 26,718,039 of NC_041732.1, read as the reverse complement.
ATACATACTACATGCAGAGTACTGTATTAAGTGCTTTGGAATGAAAACATGGGAGTCTTTACAAATACTTTAACGTATAACCGGCTGGTGAGCAAACCATGTTGGGTGGAACAGACAATTGAAAATAATAAGTGGGTGCCATAGAAATAATCTTAGTTCAAATCATGACAAAATTCTTGAATACTCATTCTTTCTTTAGTCTTTTTGCCAATTAAGTCTTAGGATGAATTTTACTAACTAGCCTAGTAAGAGCCTTAGACTGGTTCACAACAGCCAGATAACCAATCAATGGATTTACTAAAAGCTTTTCTATGTGCACAGCATTGTACTAAGCACTTGGGGGAGTACAATATAAGAGAATTAGCAGACACTACCTGCTCCCAAGGAGTTTATAGTCTAGAGGAGGAGAAAGACATTAATGTGAATAAATATATAAATAATTTAAAGAAGCATACATGAGTGCTGTGGTGTTGGAGGTGGGGTGATACTAAATGCCCAAATGTTACAGGTTCAAGTGTATAGATGGCATAGAAGGGATAGGAAGCTGAAGAAAAGAGGGCTTAACTGGGGAAGCCCGCAGGGAGGAGATGTGACTTTAATAATGCTTTAAAGATGGGGGGAGAGGTGGACTGCCCTATATGGAGGGGGAGTTCCAGGCTAGGAGGAGGATGTGGGAAAGGATTTAGCTGTGAGATAGATGAGATTAGGACATAGTGAGTAAAATGGCTCTAGTAGAATGGAATGTGCAGACTTGGCTATAGTTGGAGATCTGTGAGGTGAGTTAAGAGGGAGCAAGATGACTGAGTGCTTTAAAACCGATGGTAAGGAGTTTCTGTTTGATGTGAGGTAGATGGACAGTCATTGAAAGTTCTTGGGGAGTGGGGAGACAGGGACTGAACATTTTTCTAGAAAAATGATCCATGCAGTAGAGTGAAGTATGAACTGGAGTGGGGAGATACAGCATTACTCAGTAACAGTAGTAATATTTATTGTTCAGTACACTGTACAAGGCCCTTGGAAAATGCAGAATAAAGAAGAGGCACATTTTCTGACCACAAGAAGCTTACACCTGGGGAGAAATAAACATAAACATATTTACAACTAGAATTGTGAAAATAAGTAATTATATATGCGTATACCTGAGTCAGCATCTACTATTTTTTTATTCATAAACATTGTTATTATGGGGAATGGGGAGATGCAGTGTCCCTGACAGGGCAATTATTAAGTATTAACTATGTGCTAAGTGCTCAGAGTGGAGTACCATGATTATTCTGTATCTACCCCAATGCTTAGCCCATCGCTTGGGACATAGTAACTGCTTAACATATATGGCAATTATAGTTATAATTAGTTACCAGGTTATGGCACTGGACCCATACTATTGTGCCACTGTACGATTTAATTTAGTTTATTGCTATCCAAATTTCTGGTATTCAATTTATTTTTGTGTAATTTTGTTACTCAGGTAGATTCTGGAAAAAACACAACACTTTTTTTTGAAAAGTTCTCACTTTCCTTAGGTCATCCTGTTCAGAAGTATATAAAGCAAGGACAAACAGAGTGAATCAGGCAAGTGACATATTTCATCATCTGTTATCTCTTAATGCCAATAGAGTTCATGGAGATGCTTACATTCTTACTTGCATTTCATAAGGTACATTAGGCCAGTCATCAATGCCTCTGACAGAGAAATAGAAATTACATTTCTGCAATAGAGGTCATAACCACACTGAAAGAATCCTCATTCTTAGGTAGATTTATATCATTTCTTTATTCACTTTTTTGTATATTTTTTCTTTTTCTTTCCTTGACCCATATGAGAGGCCATCAAATAACAAAAGCACCAATACTGTTTAGTTTCTGTGGGAGTAATTCTGACCCACTTTAAAATGTTGAGAAGCTAGTCTCCCTACGCTTCATGGTAAAAAAAAAATATAGAATAAAACTTCAGAGGTGATCAGTCATACAATTTGTCTACTCCTTTGATGCAGATTAAATGGTTATAACTCATTCTGGACTCTAATCCACTTGACATCTGTCAGAAAACTCAGGTCATCTATATTCCATTAGGAAGAGTCTCCATTGCAACAATCTCCTCCATAGTCATATTCATGTCAGGTATAATCATCTACTTTCTTGTCAATCTTTCCTGCTAATGGGATCAACAGGTGCTGATACTAGTCATCGTTTCTTACATAGGGAGCCAAAAGATAGTGCAGGATGTTTTGAGGGACAAAGGAGTAAAAAGTACAGAAAATAATTCTGTTTGATCTCAGTCATCTCAGCAGTCTCTCATTCTTTCTCCATAGATTCTAATCTATGAGGTTAAGAATTGCTTTAGAACAAACATATCCCCACACTGTTCCATTTCTACAATTGATCTATTTTTCCAATTTTCAGTTTTCACCACATGAGTAAGTGTGGGAAGCAGCATGAACTAGAGGATAAAATATGGGCCTGGAAGCCAGAGGACCTGGGTTCTAATGCTGACTTTGTCAATTGCTTGCTGTGCAACATTGAGCTAGTCACTTAAATTTACTGTGCTTCAGCTTCCTCATCCTCAACCTAGGATTCAATAACTGTTCTACCTCCTACTTAGTTTATGAACCTCATGTGTAACAGGAATTGTAACTGGCCTGGTTAACTTTTATCCAACCCAGAACTTAGAACAATGCTTGACACTTAGCAAGTGCTTAACAAATACCATAAAATAATCACTTTTAGGCATAAAGGTCCTGAAGGACAGAGACCATTGTTTTTTTTTTTTAGCCTCCCAGTACCTGATACTGCAGAAACTCATGGATTGCTGTTGACTGGTTAATTCTTTGAATCTCATTCATTCATTCATTCATTCATTCGTATTTATTGAGCACTTACTATGTGCAGAGCACTGTACTCAGCGCTTGGAATGTACAAATTGGTAACAGAGACAGTCCCTGCCCTTTGACGGGCTTACAGTCTAATCAGGGAAGACAGACAGACAAGAACAATGGCAATAAATAGAATCCTCATAAGCTTAAGTTCAGACTACTCTTGAAATTTGCAGCAGTTTCAATTCCCAACTAGGCAGTCAATGAATCAATATATCGGAAGTATTTAAGAAGTACTTATTCTGCACAGAGCACTGTACTAAAGCACTTGAAAGAATATACTAGATGGTAACCATGCTACCTTCCCTTAAGGAGTTTACAAAGTTGTCTTATCTGCTCTTGTTGAAGTCATATACTAGTTTTAAGCCCCTCTTGAACACAGCATTGCACTATCAATTATTAGTCACTGAGTTTCGACATTTGGAATATTAAATTACATTTCAAAATAATTAGGAAAAAGAAAGTGGAACTTAATTTCAAGGCATATTCAACTGGGATTTGGTTCAGAAATCTTTTGGAGCTGCTATGGGTTATTCGTGAATGAGAGAAATCAACCGTCACATCTTGGATATAGTGTATCTGAAATGAAAATTCATTCCATTCATTCTTTACCAAATGCATTTCTAAGTTTTAGAATCGGTCTGGGTAGCTGCAAAATCAGTAGCAAATGATAAAGGGTGTGGTGACACTGAGAAAGCCACAGACTATGGTACATTGTTAAACCAAAGGCCCAATTGCCTTACACCACCAAAGAACTGTGGGTAATCCATTTTCATAAAATGTGTTTTTTTGAAACATAGTCTTTTATGAGCCCATGCCCTTTTCTATTGAAAGCTAAATACTATACTATAATGAGAGAATACTAGCTGATAGAGTTAGATTAAACATCTGCATGGTTCAAAAATATCTTAGGCTGTTAATCTGTTTAGCTGTCTTTTGTCTCCAGTTCTATCTCTTTTGTCAACAGTCCTGGAAAGAAAAGCTTGTTGGAAAAAAAAATGGCAGTCCAGTATTTTTTTGCATTAGTATGTTTTAGAAGAACTTAGTAAAAATGAGTATTGACATGTTCTTTACAAAACAGCATCATAGCTCAAGATTTATAATGGCTTGTTCTCATTGCTGGCAGATCATTGTTAAAATCCCCCTCCTGAGTACTGCAGTAATGAAGTTTCATAGATTTTCTTAATCTTTTATATCTGATTATTTCCCCTGGTTTGTCCCACTAAAAAACTACGTTTGAATCTTTTAGCCACTGTTTTTCAATTTAATTCATTAAATGTCAAATGAATGGTTCTTACAATTTCTTCTTAAATATTTAGCTAGTTTCTTCTCTGAAGCAAAATAGAAATGAATACCTTTCACTAGCACTTAACTCTCATGCTAAATTACAACTACATTTACATTCATTATTTGCATTCCCTTCTAGATTTTCTTGTTCTCTCGATTTTTCTGTGTTCTTTTGTGTGTCTCTGTGTCTCTGCTTTTCTGCCTCTGGCTCTCTTGCTTTCACGTTCACATTCTACCACTTTCACTCTCTTTTTCTTTCCATCTCTGGAGCTCTCTCCCTTCAGAGTCTGTTTGCAAAACATTTTATTGAACCAGCAAGTTATTTGCACTGCTTTTGCACTGCAGGCTTCCTAATTGAATTGCAATTATTTGTAAACTGCTGATGTAATTCTTCTCTGGCTAATGTCTGCAAACTGTTTACTAAACAATAAACTTAATCATGCATTCATTGTTGCAAATGTCTTTAAACTGCATCAGAGTGAGCTGACTTGACATTTCTGTTCATTTGCAAAGCCATGAAGGCTGTTTTTTAAATAGTCACTAAGTTTCATAACATTTTGTTATTCTTTTTCCAGTTTATCTTCTGATCCCTAGCAAATTTCAATGGCCTCTTTGATAAGCAGGAGCATTATTCTGCATTTGGGATGTTCAAATTCTCATTCAAAGGGCAATAAATCAAGGGAAGTAGATGGGGGCAAAGTGTGATGAGGAGGCCCAGATAAATGATAATTTGTATGTAAATTGTATATAATTGAAATTGAAATATGTTCTACAGACAAAATAAGGTTAACAAATTCATAGTTCATGGCCAAAGAAGAGACACTGGCTACTGCTCTAGAAGTGAAGGCCACAGTGTTCAACCAATTGGTTGACTAAAATCTTGAAAATAAGTCTAACCAGCAAATAGGGTGCATTTTAGTCCTGGCCTCAGAGAAATGTGCTAAGGACTATTGCTTTGGATTATAAATACCAACTAGATAGATAGATAGGGACTTGGGTTCTAGTCCCGGCACCACCACATGTCTGCTGTGGGACTTTGAGCAAGTCACTTCACTTCTCTGTGCCTCAGTTACCTAATCTGTAAAATGGGGATTTAGAGTGTGAGTCCCATGTGGGACAGGGACTGTATCCAACCTGATTAATTACCCCAGTGCTTAGAACAGTGACTGGTACATAAGTGCTTAACAAGTATCATAATTATTATTATTATATGAGATTTGCATTGGGAGATCAGTTTTAAAACTCTTATACTTATTATAGCACCCACACCTGACTTCTCTGTGTCTATCCAACTGAGAGGGCCTAGCTGAAACCTTAAAAGGAAGACATCTGCCAGTGGAAGTTGGTCCAGCTGTAGGGATGTGAAGAGCTAACCAGTGTTTTCTCTGCCAGTTTCCTGAAACATTCCTTTGGATAAACACAGATATTTTATTTTCCTCCTGTAAAAATGCCACAAACCATAACTACTGAACTGTTTCAAACCACTACATAATGTTGAGCACAAAACTCAAGCTCTTTACTGCTTTCCAAGAATGCTCCATACATAATGAAAACCATAAAGCACAGCTCTGAAGCCACGTCTGTATGTGCTCCAATTGGATAAGAAACAGCACGTCTGCTTCTACCAAAACATCACTACACTTGTTACAGTGACCAGGACAGAAAAGGATCCTAAAAACCACTGCTTGAAAACCAACACATCATTTACATTGCTCACCAAACAGTGCATACCCCTGGTCCAAAACTGCTAAACTAAATAATCAAAGGTCATTTTAAAATGTGACACTTACTTGAATCAATGTCTTCTTGATGCCTTTCGAAAGATGCAGCAGGCATAAAATTTAATATTGATTGTTGGGACGTATTCCATTCCCTCGATCAGAAATGTTTCAGAATGACAAATAATTTGTTTGGGTCCACAACAGAGTATGCTTCCTTCAGCCACTTGAGCTCTGGGCCTTTTTATACAAGCTGGATTGCCTCCTTTTTACTCTTTCCTCAGTTGTTTCTCCCCTCCTTAAGTTTCTCGGTTTCTGTCGCCTCTTCTGCTCTCCTCTAAGCTCCTGTTCTAATTTCTAACTGTCATTTCCCTTGCTCTCCTGAGTGCTCTTAGCTTCTGTTCTAATTTTTCATGTCTTCTCCCAGTGCTGCCCTCCTTTCTATCTCTCTGACCCTCTCCTGCTCTCCTTTCCGTCTCCCAGACTCTTACTCTCCCAACCTTCCTTTCAAATTTCTGCCTCAGGATTTCCTTCAGATTCTTGTTTTGCATCCTGCTTGGGCTTTAGTTCTGTTTGAATAGTTAAGAGCTCCTCTTTGCACAAATCTCAACAAAGTTTAGGAAAAATAAAATCAGTTTCTTTTCAAGGTCCAAACCCTTCTAAAGAATATTTCTTGCAGTTTCTAGTTGGGATTAAGATACTGTACAAACTGCCAGGTTTCTGTTTAGTAGCAGAAGCAAAGTTCAGGTATTGTCATTAGAAACCTTCTCTTGATAGATTTCCAGTCCAATTTTATAGTTCAAAGAAGTTTAGATGTGTTTCCAATGTGTATTCAAATAGAACCCGGACATTGATCTTTTGTGGATGACCTATCATTAATTTCAAGTTTTTCATTGACGAATACACATCTTAAGGCCTCCTTCAAAATGTGACCTGTCTCAGGCCTCAGAGTTCTGACCTCAAGATTGCATGTAGAAATAATTGCAGTCTCAATGACTGCACAAGCAAAATTGACAAATTCCCTTGAGGCTTTGGAGTTTGGACTTGTAAAAGAATCTATAATTTCCACTCCATGGTCAAACTTTTCGAGGTAAGTGGGGTGAAAGATTACACCACTGCTATGGATATTCCTAAAATAGAAAGGACCCACTTGAAAAAATAATCTTTCCAGCTTTTGAAGAAGCTGAATATGCAGTATTTTCTTTCTCCTCATTTTAACATAAGTAATTGGTTTCTGTTCCGGATGTCAGGAGGGGTTACGGCTTCCAATGGAGGTTAAGCCGCTGTTTACATTGAGAGAGTGAGGTGAATTTCAGACATGATATCAACTTTTAGCTTTGATAGGAATTTGGAAATTGAATAGGGAAGTACCCTCTCAGGGTGAACTTGGGGAGGAAAGGTAGCATTTGAAAAAAAATACTCCCCACACTTTGCTACTCTACCTCCTACTCTTCAAATACTCATTTGGCAGCCATTTCAACCTGTTTTTAAACAATGATTAATTAATCCCCTCACTATTCCTGGGAGATGACCAACTACTTATTATATCCATTTTACAGATGGGTGAGTTAAGGTTCAGCTAGGTTAAGTAACTTGCCAAAGGTCAACTGGGTTACAGGCTGATCTGGAAACACAACAAAGAGATCTTAAACTCTAACCCCCTGCTATAATCCCAGAGCACAGACTTCTCTGATACTAGCATGTGGTATGTGATAGGACTATTGATTAATTGACTTTTTTTAGAGTCTTGAAATACTTGGTTAAAAAGAACTGTAAACCAATAAAATTTTATTATAATTATTGAAAAGACTGGTAATACAGCTGACTTTTCACTTGCTAAGTGTCAGGAACTGGGTAGATAATTACCCCCCAAATAAGAGTTTTATGACAATTGTCTCTTCCACTTAGATTATTTTGTAATTTGGATAATCAAATCCAGGGATTTCTGACAGTGAACCAAAAAGAAGACAAATAGCAAAAATGAAAAAAATGAGACTATTCTGTCAAGAAACAGGAAATGGCATGAAAGTTTGCTTGCCTTCTTTGCTGTGAAGAAGTCTTCCGAAGATCTGTAACATTGAACACTGCTACATACCCCAGGAACAGATATTCCAGAATCCAAGATAGGAAAATAAAAGAGGAAAATAACTTGAAAAGAGACAAACCATACTAAGTAACTAGAGAACCTTTAAGTAGAATCATTGTACAACTTTGAAATATTTTCCATTAAATTCTAAATCACTTTAGAAATGTTAAACACTTTGTGCTGTCCCAGGTTTTTCATTCCCCTTGGCTAAGTCAAACCTAAAACTCTTCTGCAGTCTACTGTTGAATTTAACAATGCAAATCATCATCAATTTATTGTGTATGTATTTCTAGGTGTGTGCATAGATAAGGCAAGTAGAGTAAAATGGAGTAGATTATAAACAAATTGCAGCATAGTCAACATATGTGGTTTCAGATAAATTTTGCTGAAAATCCTTTCAGGGACTTTGGAAGATATATATTTTTTTGATAATGAATGCTTTGGAGGAAAATGTAAATTCAGAGAAATCTAATGAAGCTATCTTAATAACACCCGATACTAATTCTATTAGGCACAAGTTACACAATTCAGAGAAAGCACACAAGACTATTGTCCATATGGTGCAAAAAGAATCAGAGAAGGACAGTTGGAACAATCTGTTTCATTGATTATGTTGAAGAAGCATGGCCTAATAAGAAGTGAGCTGTTGGGCCTCCAAACTCCCAGCATCTGAGAGTTAGACCGCTGAGCACCAGCTCCCGTGTGACGGGACCTCGAGCTGGGGGGTGGATGGAGCCACCGAGGCAGCTATGGGACCTTGATGGCGGTGCAGCCTCCCTTCCAGGGTCTCCTAATGTGGGCAGGTGGGCTGAAGCCGGGCCAGCTTTGGTTTGTAACCAACTTCCTTTCCAGGACAGGGGGCTGTGCCTGCTCAGCCTTGTCCAGGCTGGGTCAGGGACCCTGGCTCTCGGGCTACCCACCCTTCATCCTCTCAGCCTGGACACCCATGTGATTTGGAGAAGCAGCATGGCAGAGTGACTAGAGCACAGGCCTGGAAATCAGAAGGACCTGGCTTCTAATCCCGGCTCCACCACTTGTCCGCTGTGTGACCTTGGGCAAGTCAATTCACTTCTCTGGGCCTCAGTTCCCTCATCTGGAAAATGGGGATTGAGACTGAGCGCCACGTGGGACAAGGGACTGTGTTCCACCTGATTGGCTTGTATCCACCCCAGTGCTTAGTACAGTGCCTGGCACATAGTAAGAGCTTAACAAATACTGTAATTATGCAGATTCACTGTGGTCAGGATTGTCTCTCTTGCTGTATTGTACTTTCCCAAACACTTAGTACAATGCTCTGCACACAGTAAGTGCTCAATAAATATGATTAAAATGAATTTAATTAGTGGAAAGAGAATGGGCCTGGGACTCAGAGGGCATGGGTTCTAATCCTGGCTCTGCCACGTGCTTGTTGTGTGGCTTTGGGCAAGTCATTTTTCTGTGCCTTAGTTTCCCCAACTGTAAAATGGGGATTAAACTCTACTCCCTCTTGCTTAGACTGTAAATCTCATGTGAGACAAGGACTGTGTCCAACTGATTAACTTGTATCTACACAGTGTTTAGAACAGTGCTTGACACACAGTAAGTGCCAAGCATTGTACTAAGTCTGAAGTAGATACAAGACAATCAGGTCCTACATGATCTAAGTAGGAGGGAGAACAGCTGTTGGATCCCCATTTTTCAGATGAGGGAACTGAGGCAAGGAGGTTGATGCAATAATAGTCCAGTTGTGCTATGACTAGATGTTGGACCAGGTTGGTGTCTGTTTAGGAAAGAGAGGAATTGGTGGATCAAGTACATACTATGCAAGACCAACTGGCAGGATTGGGCAGCAGATTGAATGTAAGAATTGATAGACAGTGAGATGCCCAGAATAACATAGATGTTTAGTACAATATCTGGCACATAGTAAGTGAGTAACAAAAAACATAAAAAAACAACAGCAACCCCTCCCCCCAAAAAACTCATGGTTTTTGTTACTCACTTACTATGTGCCAGATACTGTACTAAACACTGGAGTGGATACAAGACAACAAGTTGGATATAGCCCATGTCCCACATGGGGCTCACAGTATAAATCCCAATTTTACAGATGTCATAGCTGAGGCACAGAGAAGTGAAGCGACTTGCCAAGGTCACACAGCAGACAAGTGGAGGATCTGGGTTTAGAACCCATGACTTTCTGACTCATAGGTCCTTGCTCTATCCACTAGGCCAAGCTTACCTGCTGCGTAACCTTGGACAAATCACTTAATTCATCTATGCCTCAGTTATCTCATCTGTAAAGTGAGGATTACCTGCTCTCACTCCTACTTAGACTGTGAACCCCAGATAGAAGAGGGGCTGTGTCTGACAGGATTATCTTTTTACCTACTCCAATGCAGAGTAGAGTACTTTGCACATATTAAGCACTTAACAATAATAATAATAATAATGATGATGATGGTATTTGTCAAGCGCTGTTTTAGGTGCTGAACACTCTTCTAAGTGCTGAGCACTTCTAAGCACTGAACATATATCACAATCATCATTATCATTATTATTATGTTAGTAAGGCCTAATAGAGACTCACAGAAGAAGGAATCGTCCAGAGTGTCAAAAGCATATGACAGGGAAACATGGCATAGTGGATAGAGCACAGACCTGGGAGTCAGAAGGACCTGGGTTCTAGTTGCTGACCCACCTGCTATATGACCTTGGTCAAATCACTTCACTTCTCTGGACCTCAGTTACCTTGCCTGGAAAATGGGGGTTGAGACTGTGAGGCTCACATAAGACAGGGACTGTGTCCAACCCGATTTTCTTGTATATACCCCAGCGCTTAATACAGTGTCTGGTACAGAGTAAGTGCTTAACAAATACTATTATTGTTATTATTGTTATCATTATTATTATTTGATAGATCAAAGAACTTTAGAACAGAGTATAACACTTTGCATGCAAGGTGGTCATTAATGATTTTGGAACATGCAGTCTTAGTGGAATAAAGGTGTCCAATGCCTGAATAAAGTGAAGAGAGTTGGTAAAGAGAAAATAAAGGTAGGAGTTTGTCTAGGAAAGGGAGCATGGAGGTGAGGTGATTCCTGAAGGGGGCCATGGGATCGAGAGAGATGGTTTCCTAAATAATCCAGAGGCAAGAGAATTGCATCTGCTGTTGTCGAGGTCTTAGAGTTATCATGTTTCATGACCACAGACTACCCTCTTTCTTGTTACCAGCCTTCCCTCAATGGATACTGCTGGGCACTGGGAGATTAGGCAAGAAGGGAGTGTGGATGGCTCAATTCAAACCATCACTTCTACTGAAATACTTGTCATCCTGGTGGTCATGCTATTTTTCTTTTAACCACTGGTGTCTGAGCATTAATAATGATAATAGTAACTGTGGTATTTGTTAAGTGTTCACATTGTGCCAGGCATTGTACTCTGCCGTGGGGTACATACAAGCTAATCAGAAATGCTCAACCCAAATGTTAATGGACCAGAAAAGATGCTTGTCCATATTTTAATGGGCACAGTGTAAAAGGGTGCAAAAGACTCTAAAAGACATTTATGCTTTTAGATACAGTTTCACCCTCAGCACTGTTGTGTTTGAACCAAAGAGTGACTCTCCAAATAAATAAATAACTTATGTAATGTGAAGAATAAGGCAATGTGTGAGGGAATATATTTCATTGTTGTGTGAAATTATTCTCTTCACTGTTATTGTTGGAGGCATTTCCATCTGAAATTAAGATGAGTTTCATAGTGGGTAGATCAATATGAAGACTCATGAGTAGTTTGGGTGAAGGAAAATAGTCAAAATCATGGTTGTTGCTCTTTCTAGATGTAACTCTGTTCTCATAATTTTTATCATTCTCTGCATTAGTTTACCCATCTGTGAAATCAGAAGAAAGCTCATACTGTAAAGGTAGAGTGGGAATCAAATAATTAATACTTCTAAAAAAAATTTTGACATTCTTAGGTGAAAGCACTTGATATATATCCTTACCCAATGATTTCTTCTCTGACTGCAATGAGATACAAGACAGGCTGATGCCAAAAGGATAGAAATAAACTAAGGTCGATGAAAACGCTATTAAATTTAAGGGGGATGTTTTCCATTCATTTTAAAATTAAAGTCTCATGCAAGTAGCAGAAAAACACACCATAGATTCTTTAGCTTGATTGTTTCAACTTTTAATAGTACAGTCAATATGTGCCTCCAACTAACTGCTGGATATTGTTACGTGATTGCCAGATTGTTTTATGTATGTGAAGCAACAAAACAATATAAGGTGACAAACAAAAAGATGGAAAAATATATAAAAAGAAAAAGAAGTTGGCTGCCTGCTACCTCAGGGTTTAAAACTCTTCCTACACACTTCAGCACGAAGTCTATTAAAGCAAAATATAGTGGAAATACAATATACAGCAATGAATGTCTTCAAACTAGCAATTTAGCGCTAAAGCTGAGGGCAGTTCTTATGCACCGACTTTTAATACCAAGACGATTTGTGGTCTCACAAAGTTCCTGCCTTAGGCAAGAGCTGTGCTGTGTTCTAATAGGTCTAGTTTGTTGACTGTCAGAATAATGGAGAAATTGGTGGCAGAGGGTCTGGGTGCTGTAAACAGCTGAGATAATTAGAAGGCCTGTCGGGAGGAGAATGAGGCTGGTTTACATTCTGTCACAGGGTGGAAATTTCATTCAGGAGATTACTGAATAACAAGCATTCCTTAGGTTCTAGCAAGCAGGTTTGGAAATGTTTTTTTGACTATCTTCTGTGAGCTTTTTTTTCTGTTTGTGTGATACTCAAGTATGAAAGCATGAGAAAATAGTAATTCTTAGCAGTAATAGTTTTTTTTAACTTTTTAATTAGTCTTCAGTGTAACAATTCATTCTGGAATTAGGGAGTCATGATACCGACCTTTCTGAAGGTGATAAATTCACCTAATTATTGGCACAGGGTATTTAACTCCAGGACAGAACCAAATTCAGGTTTTGTGGCTCCAGGGTCCCTTCAGAAAATGGTTCTGGAAATAAAAGATGTAGAGACCTAGAGGACACTATGTTTATCATCTCTTATAGAGGGATTATTTTCCTTCATTTTTACTTACCACCTTTGTCTCATCAATTTCCCTTTCTCCCTCAGCTTTGCTTCCCTTCTCTTCTAAAGACCCTCTGCTCCCCTCCTTTACAGACCTCCTCAAAGCTACTTCTTCCACAGGGCCCTTTCCTGATTTCTCCCTGATCATCTACTAACATCCCCTCAGTCACTCCAGCACGACATTTTTTGTGTGTTTGTTTATGGTATTTGTTAAAAGCTGTGTTCCAGGAACTATATTAAGCACTGAGGTTTATACAAGCTAGGCATATCAGACACAATTAATATCCCATATGGGGCTCCCAGTCTTAATCCCCATTTTGCAGATGAAGTAACTGAGGCACAGAGAAATTAAGTGATTTGCCCAAGGCCACCCAGACAACATATAGTGGCTACAGACTGGAACCCAGATCCTTCTGGCTTCCTGGCCTGTGGTCTATCCACTAGGAGAAACCCTGCTTCTCACTCTATTGTTGATTTGTTTATCTATTTGTGCTAATCATTTATGTTTATCTCACATTCTTTTTTAATATTCACTTTAGGTCAACTCATCTCCATTTGCCTGAAAGTTTTATAAGGGCAGGAATTGTGCATATTGTATATTCAGCATTTTTGTAATTAGTGCTTTAGCCATAGTAGCTGCCCAATAAATACCGTTGATGATGCTGTTGTTGTGAATAACATGGAATAGATACTGCCCATTTTTCACCCACCCTCAGTCCCACATCACAGTACATATCCGTAATTTATTTATTTATGTCAGTGTCTTTCTCTCCCCCTCTAGAATGTTAGCTACTTGTGGGTAGGGAACTTGGTCTACCAACTCTGTTACGTTGTACTTTCCCGAGTATTTAGAACAGTTCTCTGAATGCAGTAAGAACTCAATTAACATGATTGTTTCTTTTTCTGGGTAACTGTACTCTCTGGATTAAATTGGTAGTTGCCTTCAATGAATGAGACAGAGGACACCTATTTTCTTATTTGCTGGAATCTACTCCACCTTGACAAGTTGATTTGCTTCCTCCTGTCACCCAGGAACCCTGCTCCCAACAAGCTCTGGCATGCCACACACCCCACAATGGACAGTCAGTCATACTGCCTCCTAAGGACCTGGGACTTGCTCTCCTCCACCCATCATGGACAATCCATCCTGTCTTGCTTCCCAACACCTTGGTGGGAAAGAAAAAAGCACCTGCAGCAAGAATCGTCTATATAAACCTGGGAAGTCTAGTGGGTGTTGTAGCTGTGGCTAAGGCTACAGGTGTGCCTTGGACTCTATGGCACGAGGAGCCTGAAATTCTGCTCTTCTAGCCATAGCAGTCTGCTGGTTTTTGTCTTTATTTTGTGGATATGTGCATTTGTCCTTGTCTTCTCTGCTTTTTAGTGTTATATTATTTCATTGTTCCAGTGCCCTCTCACCCATTTATATTTCTAGATTGTGAGTCCCTTGAGTGACAAGGTCTGTGTCTAATTTTCCCCCATCGACTTTTTTCTATGGTCTAGTACATTGTTCTGCACACAGTTAGTGCTTAACAAATACTATTACTACTACTACTACTACTGGATGGATGTAGATAACTTGGAGATTTGCACAATATTCTGTCCCAGTGACTCAGTGGGTCACTAGAGTAGAACTGGATCACTAGATCTGAGATTCAGAATCCCAATCAAATGTATATGTTCTAATTGCTCACTTTGGTATTTATTGATTTTTAAAAAATGATATTTATTAAGCACTTCCTATGTTCCAAGTACTGTACTAAGTGCCATGGTTAGTTACAAGTTAATCAGGTTGGACACAATACCTGTCCTACATGGGGCTCTATTTTCCCTCTTCTCCAGTGAGGGATTGAACTCTAAGCAATTATGGGAAGGGCTAGATGTAAAGAGCTCCTTCTACAGCCTACCCCATGGTGTCAGAGAACACGGTTCACTTTTTCCCTCCAAACACTGTCAACTCAAGAGGATTGAAATAAGGGTAAAAGTCAATGTTAATTTTACATTGTACTGCTCCAAATGCTCATCCTTTCATCCTTTCAATTTCCCTGGTGAGTCATCGTGCTTCCAATTTTGGAGACTGATAGGCTATTTTTTACTGATCTACTGTCTACACCTGTTTTTCACACTTTCTTTCCTCCAGTGCTCTCCTTGATCTTCTCCAATCTTGTTTCTGTCCCCTTCACTCCACAGTCATTTGTAAGGCAACCAATAACCTTCTTCTCTTCAAATCTGATGGCTTCTACTCCATTCTAATCACCGTAGACTTCTCAGCTGCCTTCGATGCCATGGACTACCCCCTTCTCCTTGAAAATTTATCGAACCATGGCTTCCCTGACACTGTTCTATCTTGGTTTAACTCTTGTCCCTCTAACCGCTACTTTTTTTTCAAGGTATTTGTTAAGTGCTTGCTATATCCCAGGCACTATAATAAGTGAAGCGGTAGATACAAGCTAGTCAAGTTGGACATAGTCCATGTCCTAGATGAGCTCACAGTCTTAATCCCTATTTTGCAGATGAGGTAAGTGAGGCACAGAGTGGTTAAATGATTTGCCCAAGGTCACACAGTAGAATGTGGTGGAGCCAGTTGTTGAGCAGTAGTCCCAACACTGCTTCCCAGTCTCTTATGCAGACTTCTCCTCTGCCTCCAACCTTCTGACAACCTTCTGGGGGGTCCCTCTAAATTCAGTTCCAGGTTCCCTTCTACTCTCCATCAACACACACTCCTTTGGAGAACTCACTCACTACTATGGCTTCACCTGTCATCTCTATGCTGATGATTCCCGAATCTACATCTCCAGCCCGATCTCTGTCCTTTCCTGTAGTCTTGCATTTCCTTCGGCCTTCGGGACATCTCTTCCTGCATATTTCACTAACACCTCAATCTAAACATTTCCAAAGCAGAATTCTTTATCTTCCCACCCAAACTTTGTCATATCCCATCTTTCCCATCACTGTAGACAATACCATTATCCTACCACTACCACTATCTAGACTGAACTCTCACTGTGAGTAGGGAACGTGTCTACCAACTCTTATAAAGTACTCTCCCAAGTGCTTAGTATAGTAGCTATGCACACAGTAAGCACTCATAATAAATACAACTGACTGATCAATCCTCCCTGCCACACAAGTCCATAACCTTCATTCAACCCATATATTCAATCTGTCATCAAATCCTGTCAGTTTAACCTTCTCAACATCGCTAAAATCTGTCCTTTCCTCATCATCCAAACTGGTACATCAATCCAAGCATTTATTCAACCATGATTAATCTATTGAACCTTCCTTGCTGACCTTCCTGCCTCCTCTCCCAACCATCTCCAGTCCATAACTCACTCAGCTGCCAAGATCATTTTTCTACAAAACACATTCAGTCGATTCCCCACTCCTCAAGAACCCCCAAGTAGTTTCCTATCCACCTCCACATCAAATAGAAACTCCTTACCAAAGGCTTTTAAACACACAATCAACTTGCCCCCTCCTCCCTTATCTCCCTGATTTCCTACTACAACCCAGCCCTCACACTTCACTCCTCTACTGCCAACCTTCTTCACTGTATCTTGAGCTCATTTTTCATGACTTCAAGGGCTCACCTACATCCAGCCTCTGGCCTGGATTCCCTTCCCTCTTCATATCCAACAATCACTCTCTCCACCTTCAAAGCCTTATTAAAAACCCATCTCCTCTAAGAGGGCTTTCTTGACTAATCCCTAATTTCCTCTTCTCTCACTCCCTTCTATGTCACCCTTGCACTAGGATTTACACCTTTCACTCACCACTCCCTGCCCAGCCCCAAAGCACTTATGTATATAGCCCCAATTTAATTTATTCATATTGTCTGTCTTCCCCTCTACAATGCAAGCTCATTATTGGAAGGGAAGTTGTCTACTATTTCTGTTATATTGTACTCTCCCAAGCACTCAATATAGTGCTCTGCACACAGTAAGCAATTGATCATTGATTGATCACTGATTGATTGATTTCCATTTTTCTAGAATGTTCTCTGATTACTAATTTCTTTCTCATTCTCTTCATTTAATTTCAAAGTGGATCTTACATACTTTTTGATAAATACCTCTTTATAGGGCCCCAAGTTCTTGACACACATCAATCATCTTCTTTCTTTTCTTTTTAAAACTGTTTTAAACTTGTCTATTAAAATTGTCAAGCTTTACTTTACTTTCATTTGAAGAAAAGTTCTTGTATGCTCATTTTGCCTTATTTCTTTGTTTAATTAGACAATCTCTATTTGGTATAACCCAGGCCTGATTTAAATTTCTTTTTTCCTCATCCATTGTCTCTCTGAAGGCATTTCCTAGGAATGGTACTAATTTAGAGTATCTTTTATCTTTACCAGCCTCATCAAGCAAAGAATGTAATCCTTTTTCTAAATGTTTTTGAAATTTCTTTTGTATGGTTGGCTCTACTTATAGGATGATCTTTTGTGTTTTATGTTTGATGTCATCAATGTCAATTTAACAAGGACACTTAGAATTCAGGGATATGAACTCAGTTTGACAGCTAAAGCATTTTTTTGCACAGAAAGATGCATTTTCCATTACTGTGTTATAACAATCTTAAATTAATTTGATATTCCTTGCCCCTTTTGTGGATTTCTGGGTTGAACATCCATAAGCCCATAAGCAGACTAAGGGTCAGGCAGCAGAGGTATTTGGCACATTTTTGAAATGGGTAGATTTTTAGGATTTGCTCTTATATCTACTTCAAATCTTACATTTAGGCCTTCTCTAAAATAAGCAGTTGCAAATGGCTTTGATAAGTATTGCTGCCTAGCTACATCTTGGTTTCATTATTGCCTAAGTCAGTTGTCTCTGGGAAAGACATCTTGCATCTAACTGCTACCACAATAGTTCAAGCACATATCTCTATCTGTTGCTGACTTGTTCATCCCAAGCGCTTAGTACAGTGCTCTGCACATAGTAAGCGCTCAATAAATACTATTGAATGAATGAATGAATATCCTATCTCACCTTGATTACTGTATCAGCCTTCTTGCTGACCTCCCTACCTCCTGTCTCTCCCCACTCCTATTCACATTTCACTCTGCTGCCCAGATCATTTTTCTACAAAAACATCCAGGCCATGTTTCCCGAGTCCTCAAGAAATTCTAGTGGTTGCCTATTCACCTCCACACCAAACACAAAGTCCTCACCATTGTTATTTTAAAGTACTCAATCATCTTGCCTCACTCCTCTCCTACTAAAACCCAGCCTTAACACTTCACTCTAGTGCTGATCATCTCACTGTAGCTTGATCTCCACTATCATGCCACCAATTTCTCGCCCACATCCTGCCTCTGGCCTGGCACGCCCTCCCTCCTCATTGTCTGACAGACAATTATTCTCCCCCACCTTCAAAGTTTTATTGGTGGCATATCTCCTCCAATAGGCCTTCTCTTCTAACATCTTCTTTCCTCTTCTCCCACTCCCTTCCGCGTCACCCTGAAATTGCTCCCTTTATTCTTCCCCTCCCCCAGCTACACAGCACTTACCTACATGTCTGTAATTTATTTATATTAATGTCTGTCTCCCCCTCTAGACTGTAAGTTTGTTGTGGGCAGGGAATGTGTCTGTTATATTCATTCATTCAATTGAGTTTACTAAGCAGAGCACTGTGTTATGTGTTTTGGAGAGATCAGTATAACTGCTTAATATAGTATTCTGTACAAAGTAAGCATTTGATAAATATGATTGACTGACTCAGAGTAGGGGTACATGCATTTAACTGGCAGGAAAAGGAAATTTTAATAAGTTGGGAATAGGAAAAGCTGCGGACTATATTGTTAAAATACTTGAGGATAGGTATCATGTCTGCCAGCTCTACTGTACTGTACTCTCCCAAGCACTTAGTACAGTGCTCTGCACCCAGTAAACACTCAATAAATATCAGTGATTGATTGATGACCATATGTTTCAGAATATATTTTCCTAGTGAAATTTCACCATCAGAAAATTATATTTGAGACCCTCATCATTAACACTGAATACTTATGTCAAATTTGAAGATATTCACCTTGATTCTACCTTTTGAGATCAGACAGGATGGGGAGAGAAAATGTTTCTGCCCTAAGTTTCCACTCTAATTCAACACCCATATTCCCCAACTCTCATCTATAAAGAACTCTTAACTTGTGGCACTTAAAATGAGTTAATATGGTAAAAAAAATGTTTTTCAATCCCATTGCTCCAGTTGCTTTGATCTTAACAACTGAAAGGGTGCAGTTACTATGAGTAAATTGTCATTCTGGCAAAACTGGAGATTTTTTGAGAACACCTCAGGATTTAGGAGTAATGAGAAGCAGGGAGGAGATGTTAACACTGGGAGTTGAAGAATTTGAGCTCTCAATCAGTGACTGTGGGCCTGGTAGCTCAAAATGCTGAAGATTAAAGAGACAAGAAGTTAATATTTCCTCAAACACTTGATGAGGGAAGAGGATTGATGACTGCCAATCTGATAATTGCAGGAGATCCATGATTTTGCCCCTTTTTTCTCCCTTCCCCTGGTCCATTGGAAACCAAAACCAGAAGTGAAAATAAGTCTTCAGTCATAAGGAGTGGAGGATGTTTAAGAAGCTATTAAAATTTAGTGGCTATTATGTTATTGTATATAAAATGAACTCAGCAGTGACAATAGGAAAGTTACATTTCTGATTTGAAAAGTGCCTCTTACTGTCTTCAGTGTGAGTTATATACTCCTACAGCTGGAAGGGACTCTTTGAAGTTATCCGGTCTAGCTCCCTGCCCCCCGTCCCCCCCCCCCCCACCGCCCCAGGGAGGATAATAACCAAACCATCCAGAACAGATTCTTTTCTTAAGGATATCCAGGAATAAGCACTTCATAGTCTTAGAAGTGTGGTCCAATATTTTATCACTCTGACAGTTAAGAAGTTTTGTTGCATCCAACTGGATTGTTTTCTGCTTTAATTTCAGATCATTTCCCTTTAATCCGCCTCCATAAAATGGAGAACTGGAAAACTCTTTGTAGACCTGAAAACAATCAGAGGAGTAATATTAGTAGTAATAGTCACTGTTAGTAGTAGTGGTAGTTATATTAATAGTAGTCTATAATGAGTACCCTCTTGGTACAGTGTTTTGTGTTAGATATTAGGAGTACAGAATAAAGAAGTTATATGTTTATTGTACTCATGGAGTTTACATGCGAAACAAGGGGAGAAATATAAAAATAATTAAAATTAGAGTGGTCAAATAAATGAGTACACATATGAGTGTTTAGTATAGGTAGAAATAAATTCATATTCAATCAATCATTCATGTTTATTGAGTGCTAACTATGTGCAGAGCACTGTATTAACAGAAAGTGCTTAGATCAACGTAGTAGCAGTTTGGATAGGGGGGAAAGGGCAGATTTTAGCGATGCTGTGAAAGTCGAGCCAACAGAATTCGGTGACAGATTGAATATGTGAACTGAATGAGATTGATGAGTTGAGGACAGCACCCATGTTACAGGCTTGTGCGACAGGGAGGATGGTGTTAACTACAGAAACAGGAAATTCAGAGGAGGGACAAGGTTTGGGTCAGAAGATGAAGAGTTCTGTTTTGGACATGTTATATTTGAGGTGTCAGTGGGACATCTAAATAGAGATGTCTTAAAGGCAAGAGGAAATGTGAGACTGCAGAGAGGGAGAGAGATCAGGACTGGAAATATAGATTTGGGATGCATCTGCATAGAACAGTAGTTGAAGCCATGGGAGTGAATGAGTTCTACAATGTAGTGGGTGTAGATGGTGAATAGAACTGAATTGAGGAACACCCACATTTAGGAGGTGGAAGGCAGAGGAGAAACCCACAAAAGAGACTGAGAAGGAGCAGTCAGAGAGACAGAAGGAGAACCAGAAGAGGACAGCATCAGTGAAGTCGAGGTTGGTTAACGTTTCCAGCAGAAGGGGGTGAGTTGAGAGGTCTTGAAGGATTAGGATGGTCTAGAGGCCATTGGATTTGGCAAGAAGGAGATCATTGGTGATCTTTGAGAGGATAGTTTCTGTGGAGTGAAGGGGGCAGAAGTCAGATTGGAGGGGATCAAGGAGAGAATTGTAGGAGAGGAACTGGAGACAGCAGGTGTAGACAATTCGCTCAAGGGGATTAGAGAGGAATTGTAGGAGGGAGATGGGTTGATAACTGGAGGGAACCTTAGGGTCAAAGGAGGTTTTCTTTGGGATAGGGGAGACATGAGTATGTTTGAAGGCAATGAGGAAAAAGCCACTTCAGTGAACAGTTGAACGTGGCAGTCAGGGAGGGAAGGAGGGAAAGGGCTGATTTTTTTCATATTGTGACTTTGCCAATTAGTTTCAGCTTTCCTTGTAGGATCTTTTTCCCATTCCTTCAAACTATGGCCCTCAGGAAGTGGAATGTTTTCTTGGTAACCTGGTGAGGTTCTGATCTGAAAGGGCTCCAGGATGTCATAAAGTGGAACTTGGAATCCCCTGCGATCCAGGCTGTAGTCCTAAGGGGAAAGGGCTGGTGTATTTTGCAGGCAATTTACCAATGAGACCAATTCTGCCAGAGCTGATAGGGGCTAGGAACGAAAGTCATGGAAAAAAGATTGAAGTGGAGAATCATGGGATGAGGCAAAAATTAAGAATGGGAGAAAATCTTTGGAGTAGAAATTACAGCCAGATGTTTTCCATTCAGCAAATGATAGAAATTTCAGGTTTTCAACTCAATATTCAAGTGTCCTGCAGAAATTTATAATTTTGAAACTAAATCCTGGCTCTAGATACTGAGTGTGCCCAGTGTAATAATAATAATAATTTTGGTATTTGTTAAGCGCTTACTATGTACTAAGCACTTTCTAAGTGCTGGGTTAGCTGCAGGGTAATCAGGTTGTCCCATGTGGGGTTCACACTTTTAATTCCCATTTTACAGATGAGGTAACTGAGGCACAGAGAAGTTAAGTGACTTGCCCAAGGTCACACAGCAGACAAGTGGCAGAGGCAGGATTAGAATCCACGTCCTCTGACTCCCAAGCCCGTGATCTTTCCACTAAGCCATGCTGCAATCATAATAATTGTGGTATTAAGCACTGACTATGTGCCAAATACTAGGGTTGGTACAGATAACCAGGTTGAACTCAGTCACTGTCCGACTTGGGGATAACAGACCAAAGGAGTGGAAGAACTGATATTTAATTCTAATTTTACTGATGAGGGATAGTGTCTAATAGCTATATTATACTGTACTTTTCCAAGGGCTTAGAATAGTGCTCTGTACACAGTAAACACTCAGTAAATACCATTGATTGATTCATTGATTGAATCTGAGAGACAGAGAAGTTAGGTGGCCTCCTGACTCCCAAGCCTGTGGTCTGAACAATATAAAATCCATGACTTCAGGCTTCAGTGGAAACTGGAAAGGGAGGTAGTTCTTAGTATTTTGACATCAGCAGAGAAAGATTCTGATCCTTGGAAACTTCTTTCTGGGTCTTTCCCAGGGTGAATCATTAAGGCAATTGCAGAAGACACTATTGGCCTACGTTGTAGTTAGAGATACAACTAACTGGGCATAGGACAATGCTGGAGAGCTAGGGCAAGAAGACAGAATAGAAAAAGGTGTGATAAGAGCACATCAAAGAGGGAAAGGGAAATAAAGAAGGAAGAGGGAAATAAGAAACTGTGATAGTGGACAATGGAAGAATGAATAGATGAATTAAAATAACCCATTTTTCCTTGATAATGATCCTCAATTTATTTGTCTTT